>NC_064618.1:103012346-103637346 GCF_023898315.1 Schistocerca nitens
ATTTAATCCAGGACAAGTCAGGTAAGCAGGAACTCTGCACCTCAAACACTCGTAGATTTTGACGTAAAGGCATATGGGAAGCTGCCAACAGCACAGTTACACATCCAGGTACTATCCACGTTAAATGTCACTTGACTCAAGGTGATCTTATAGTAACTGGTGTATCCAAAGAGGCAAGCCCCATTTCCTAATATATACTCCCACGTGGTTGCCAACGACTCAGTTTTTTGAAGTTGGAAGACTAGCGAACTATTGCGTGAGAATGGCCATAAAAGGTTGGAGGCCGTACGTCCGACCGTTCAGTTCGATCTTGGACACGCACCAACAGCTGCAGCCACATTACCATATGCGATGTAGTCGTGCTACAGGTAGTAGCAGTTTAGCCACGCATTGCACTGCAGTATCGTTCGAATACGTACGTCGTTTCCTTCATTTCATGGGCGCGATTTTCTCGCACTATGACTGCAAACCAACTGCACATGCCGTGTGGTAAAATTCAAGGAAACCTCACCATTCCTCATCCTGAAATGCTTCCCATGATTCAGCATTCACTCTCCGACTTAATTCTGGTTTTGTCTATCAAGTATTCTGTGAGTCGTCTCTCATTGTGCAATATCAGTTAAGTGGTCCCTCACCTTAACGTTGTGTTTTGATCAACTCTGATATCAGAATACACTTGTGTTTTTTAATTACTCCTTAATTTATTTCTTATTTTTATTGTGGTATCCTCCTATCGTTCCCAGTATCGAGACAAATCAGGGACCACCTGCAAGTAAGAATGTTGACGACTTCTTGCGCAATATGATAAAAACCCTGAGAACTGTTAATGTGAGTATACCGCGTCCGCAAACTGAGGCAACTCTTTTTCGTTTATGCCTCAAGAGATTTAGAAGACCGTTGGGTGATGTAACGCAATACGTGGCTGCGGATGTTAATCTTCATTTACTCTTTCTGAACTGCGAATACACAACGAACTACTAAATAAAAATTCTGCATTACCCTCTGGAGAGGCAGTGTGCGGCCATTTTTAACAAAAAATGACATAGTCGCAGCAAAGATCCACACTGATACAGGAAAGGCTTTTTTATATTCATTATAGTTAAGAACCAGAATATTTTACATCAGGTAATTCATTTCGGTTTGTGATGTGCATCCTTGAGACCCAAAAAAAAAAAAAATACCAGAAAGGCATCATACCGTGCAAAGTGCACCAGATTTACTCGTACGAAGTAAGGGAATCAGAAATCAATTTCTGAGCCAGTAACACACTCACATACCTGAGCATAAACAATTTTTCAATCACAGCACGACGACAGATGTAAATATGATACAGTCAATGTAATAGTTCAAACAAGTCTCGTCGTTTTGATCTACAACCAAGTACACAATACCACGTACACTATTGTAACGGACAAGCTGATTCTATACAACGCCATTCGAGATGGCCGTGAAACGAACGACTAACAAGTCTATAGCACGACGTGCAAGGATTCACTACTGCACATCCAGTTTACATGAAGTGTACAATTACTCATTTATGGAACAAAGAAATGGTGAAAACCCTTTTAGTAAGGGTCAATAAAGCTTATCAATAAATCTTCATGCTAGTACAATCAGCAGAATGCTAGAATATACAAAATGATGAAGAAGAGGGAGAGTTTGTGTAACAGAAGTAACAATATTACAAAACAGTTTGTAAGAACACAGCATTGCATTATTTACAACAGTTTGCGAAATAGAACCAGCTTGAAGTAACAAATTTGCTAAGGCAGGCTGTTGCAGGATGAAACACTTCTCAGACTTTCGCGTCCAGGAAACTCTGATATAACTGAAACAGCTTTCCTTATTCCACTTTGAAATCAAACATATTATGTGTGCTGCAACCTTTTCCCGAAATTACAAAATTTACCGTGGAAAAGTAAAGCTTTTCCAAATTTGGAAAAACACCTCCAGGGTACAATATCATCATGTACCTGCAAAAAAAATTCTATTCCAATTTAAAATTGTTGTAATCTACAACATAATATCAGTGCCATATGTAAACTGTCAGTGTTTTACATTATTACTCTACTACAAAACAATAACCAGCAAGAGTAATCAAAATAAAATAAGTATTATCAAAAACAAGTTAGAAGTAAAAGATGATCTGAAACAGAAGCTATTGTCCACTAACACAAATTCCCACTCTCAAGATACGGGAAATTGTTAAGACATTAATAAAACTCAGTTCATTTGCCAATTCCACTTGTTCTACTGTAGAAGACCTTCCATTTTGAGGTACAAGATGCTGCACGACTGATGAAATATCACTTAACTGTCCACAAACTGGCTAACCTGTTTTAAAAATATATAGATTTCTACTCACCATAGGACTCTGTAACTGAAAAATTAACACTATCTTCCAAATAGATTTAATATGTTATACAGCACTTAAATATATAGCACTCGTAATAGTTAGTGAATGACGCAGCCAGCCACAAAAACTATCATTAACGACCGCGGAGTTCACAAGATCCAACATGGATAAAATCACATGATGATGATGATGAGGCCCCATACTCCGAGGAGTGTAGGGGACGATGCTGGAGACCCGCACCGCTGTACAAGGCAAGGTCCTAGCAGAGGTGGTTTGCCATTGCTTTCTTCCGACAGTAACGGGGTTGAACGATGATGATGAAGACGACACAACAACACCCAGTCATCTCGAGACAGGAAAAATCCCTGACCCCGCGAGAGCGCTACCGCAAGACCACGAGCTGCGGACTAACACAACATAGAACTCCTAATATTTTCAAACGCTGCACGAAACACAGCCTCATGTCCGATAACAACGAAAACAGCAAAAAACTGCCGGAAACTGCTTACGGCGGTTTGTAGTGCGCATTCCGTCATGTGGTTCTAAAATGAGTCACTAGGCAGAAACATCGACCGGGAAACATCGAGTGTTTCTGGGTACACTATGGTCCAGGTACTGCACTCTCCCTACAAGATGAAAACAAGTTCAATGAAATTACCTTATCATAAATCTCAAGACAGAAGTTAACGACGTTCTGTTGGTATCTGCGTCAAGTTATTGTCGTACCATTATAGTTCTGTGACATGCTTTTATAGTGGAATTTTTAAAAAATGCTTTTCCCATCATAATGGAGAAGTAGCAATACACAAAGAAACTGTATTAACCAGCGGTTTGTCGAGTTGCATAACAGCATAGCGTGATGAGAGCAGGAGAACTGAATTTTTCGAAATTTTCGTGATTTATTTCAAGAGTTGAACCCAAGTGAAAGAAATATATCTTTATTAAATGAAGTCGAGTGGATTAGATTAGATTAGATTCAGTTCTCGTTTCATAGATCCAAAAATAAGATGAGTCTCATGGGTGTGGAACAGATCAAAAAGCATAACATAAAAACTTAAAACATTTGAATATAATACATGTACTCACTACCTGATCTTTTGACAGGTGATTGTCGAAATAGGTGAATGCATTGCAGTAAACGGGAACGGATAATATTTACAGAATTAATACGCTGTCAGAATGAAACATAGTTACGCACATTCAAGAAACTCATCATACACAAAATACGTAATCTTGACTTACGACCAAGTGCTGCCAAAACTGAAATCTGACTGACAGTTTTGCTTAACCTGGCTTAACAGTCCGTGTTAAGATATTCATGTATAGAGTAGAAAGAGTTGCCAATCAAAAAGCTTTTCAAACTCTGTTTAAACTGTGCTTTATCTCAAACCAAGTTGTTCATGGTTGCCGGCAATTTATTGAAAATGTGTGTTCCAGAATATTGAACGATTTTTTGGACTAAGGTAAGTGATTTTAGGTCTTTATGTAGATTGTTCTTATTCCTAGTATTAATACTGTGCATTGAGCTGTTGGTTGGAAACAGAGACAAAATGGTTCAAATGGCTCTGAGCACTATGGGACTTAACATCTATGGTCATCAGTCCCCTAGAACTTAGAACTACTTAAACCTAACTAACCTAAGGACATCACACAACACCCAGTCAGAAACAGAGACATATTACTTGCAACATATTTCATTGAGGACTAAATATACTGAGAAGCGGTGGTTAGAATACAGAGTTCCTTGAACAGGTTTCTACATGATGTTCATGAATTTACACTACAAATGATTTTTATTACATGCTTTTGCGCACTAAAAACTTCTGCTCGGTTTGACGAGTCACCCCACCATATAATTCTGTACCGAATAACAGAATGTAAGTAAGCAAAATATGCAAGTTTTTTATTTATTTTCGTATCTCTTACATCGGACATCATTCTCACCGCAAATACATACCTGTTTAGGTGCTTCAGAAATTCTGTGGTATGCCCTTCCCAACTGAATTTATTATCAGGTTGTAATCCTACATATTTAACACAGTCATCTTCTTCGATCTGCATGTCCTCATACGTTATACACATGCTTAAGCCAACATTGATGTCAGTGAAAAATTGATTTGCAGTCATTTCTAAATCTGTACTTGACTTGCTACTTATTGCAATGTTTGTATCATCAGCAAACAAAGCAAACTTAGCGTCTGGCAGTGTAACAGATGGGACGTCCGTAACGTACACAAGAAAAAGCAACAGACCAAAGATGGAATCTTGAGGAACACAACATGAAATTAATTCCCATTTTGGGGTGTTAAATCAGCCAAAGGTATCTAAATGAAACAAGTGCAATTGAAATTATTCTGGTAGTAAGTGGCAGGTGGTTTCACATGAAATATGGAACACAAAGTCAGTGCCGTAGAAGGATATGTGGACGCTCAGTGAGGTGCATACTGCAGTGGTAACTTTAGGTGGCTTCACCCAGGGAAACAAATTTTGTCAATGCACTCCTGTTCTGTAAACTATTTGAACGAATGATCACATCTAAGATCAAGTAAATGTAGAACTCAAAGTATCATCGACAACATAGTATTTGGAAGTGAAGTAAAAGATAATATAGGAGAGCGATTGGGAAGGAAATCGACCATGGTCTTTTTCAATGGATCCATCCCCGAGTTTTCCTTTAGCGGTTTTGGGAAACAGCAGTAAAAGCTAAATATGGATGGCCAGAGAGAAAGTTGAGCTGCCATCCTGATTATAGGTCCAGCAGCTTACCATAGCTATCCTCACATGGTGAGAATCAGATCTAGATTGGTTGGTCAGTGAATGTAAGGTATTTTACCAACACTTGGCTCAAGACTGGGTCAAGAATGTTATTGTGATGTGTGATAAACGAGGAGGCTATGGTTACAGAAGTAATCTGTATTTAAGAATCTAAAGAACACGATCCATCGTTGTTGTCGACACGGGGTTATTTTCTACCTCGGATTAGCGGCATTCTCAATTTGCTACACATTCTCTTCAACTGTGAAAGCGCTGGCCTTCTCCATTACCTCGCAGGGAATCGGCTGTTGAGGTGGGGATTGGAGTTCCTTGGGGCATGAAGGACCATCAAGCAGATAGGATGCATGAAGAACACGGTGGTGGGAAATGTGCGCACTACTGTGAGTTTTGGAGAGTGGGGACGATTTAGAAATCGTTGTGTGCTGCACAGGTTGATTACGTGATGATGTTACAAATTTTCAGGAACAATGACGCGGAAATGTGAAAATTTTACGTAAGGGGCACTGTTTGTTGGTTGATTGTAGGGTAGGTAACTTTCAGAGGTGGTAGTATGGACCGAAAAAAAGAAAAAAAGAAGTCTAGTTAACGTTTTCTATAAAATACATACCATAAGACACATGGACACTTGTTCAGTAGAAAAGACGTGTTTCACAGTAGCATAGCTACCCAAATGTTTACAATTCTTAAGGTATGCATTTTAGACCCCATATTTACTGGACACTTTTTTTCTTATTTTGGTCCATACTACCTCCTCCAAACATATGGAAATCAAAGAGTTTGCAATAGAAGAAATGTGTTTCACAATAGCGAAGGTGAACAAGTTCTCAAGACTCTTAAAGTGTGCATTTTCGATCCCACATTCACCAGATACTTTTTTAATATGTTTCCCCCTCTGATAGTTGCCTATCCTATAATCGTATCAACACAACTACTACTATATGTAGTCCACCGTCAGAGGAATCAGCACAATTCTCGATTATAGCCTTCTCAGCAGTTTCCGGACCAGGATCCCAACTGATATCCTTCTCCTTCATTCCTGAAACATCGTCATGGAGTAAGACAGCCACTGTTGTGGTAGGAAAGTATTTATTGATAACAAACGATAGTTTCTGGGAGTCAAGGAAACTTTTGTCAGCTTGGTATGGGATAATACTTTTGGTTGGGGTACAAGCATGGCGCATGATTGGTTTCACGGTGTCATGTTATTTTAGAATGCAAGTTAGATAACATGGCTTACCTCTACCTTCTGCGAAGATTCTTGTTATAGACATTCCAAGAAAGTTGACTGGTGAGAGTGTTGGGGTTTGCCTTATACAGTACATGATCTTACTGAAGAGTCACCTGGAAGATGAACCCATGTAGGGGGAAAAATGATACAGGAGGATAATCAAGAACCAGTTTCTGTCTTTACGTGATGGGTGTGTTTGCAGCTAACTTTGAGCAGTTTCTCAGTGTGATAGTGAGAGGCACCCACATGCCTTGCTCATACTGTGGCATCAAGCAGTCAGGCCTGCAAGATGAGTGGTCTGCCAAGCGAGTGGATTCATTCTTATTTATCGAGTAACATGAACTCTCATACTCACAATTTAGTTACAAATTATCCTCCTGTATGAATAATACGCAACGGAAACGCACATCTGACTATCAGTAATTTACAGAACTCTGACTGTTCACTACGCACTGGCAATACCACATTTTCTTTCCTTTTTATTTAACGGCTTTTATCAACACGTGGCCATCGCACTGAATATGAGTGGCGCACACATTATAAATTCTGGATATCATGACAACATACAGTTCGAAGGAAAAGGCCAGCAATCTTTTTCTTTTCACTATCTTATTTATTCCGATAAATTCTATAACCTAAACACACAAATTCTATAACCTACAACAATAGCACATGAGAAATTCCGCCCAGTGGGCATGGCTTAACATTGGTGATTTCTACCTTATGATCTCGTAATTATTTAACGCTACAGTGCACTTTCTGGATAGGATGGTGGATCTTTTATTATTTCTCATACTTCGACTCTCACAATCATCATCACGAAACTTTCCTCCAGACCGAGCAGTACAAAACGAACACGCATAACCCACTAATCTTTTGAAACTACCTCGCTACTCTCCCATGCAAACCACACATACCCAAATTACATGTCATACACCACACTACAATATGAAATACTACACAGGGAATAGTCACAACATTATCACTTTCAGCTTTCCCACTTCAATTAATATTTATCCCAGTTTCACACGACACTGCCCCACTTCGTAATTCTACTTTCCTACTATGAACTCTGGAGATATATGCACGTCTTCCTGTGCAATGCAAGCCAAGTGGCGTTGCTGGATAGACGGCCGACTCACCTTGCTTCTCTCTCAGAGTTTGAATCTAGCGTCACACGGAATCATATCACGCAAAGTAATATTAAGAACATATTCATCACACACGCGAGTCCTCAACTGATACCATGGACGAGTACTTCTCTTTATCCTTTGTCTCATACACAGATTGAGACTCACACAGTACTCACCACGTGGTAGTACTCGTCTCTAATTTCAAATCCTGCACACGCCATTCCTTAAATATTTCAACTTATGGTACACACACTATTTCTTAAATATTTCAACTTATTGTACACACGCTAGTAATTCAGCTTAACTTAAGCACATGGAAGTATTTCAACTTATTGCTACACGTGGTTTCATTGTGACCATTGATCACTTCCGAAGATTACTACAATCCCATTAATATTACCTGCCTGACATTTAATTCTCCCCACAAAAGTTCCTGAAATAGAGAAATTATTATTTCAAACTACTCTTAAATACTCCACATGCATACCATGTCTCCACTCTTTTGCCTTTACGGAGCACAACTAAAACAGGTCTTAACAGCACAAGATCCAGCGGCAGAGTACTGAAACATGGCCGTTCTTTAGGTCCTCTCGCACCTCTGCTGAAGTGGGGGAGCACCTTGCTACCGTATTGGTCAGCCACATTTCAGGCGCTCAAAGCTCAGGTAAAATTTCATCTCTTTGGTCCCACCAAAGGATCGCCTCAAAGATGATCATATATTCACATTCACTATCTGCGGTTAGCAGACGACCATACATTCATTCATTTCACAGATCTCACCAAACTGGATGTAGGGATTTATTTTGTGGGAGTGCACATGTGATCAATTAAATAAATAAATTGTCATTCTTTCCCACACTGGTATCCGGCTTCGCTGTATTAATTGAAATTGAGATATTTTACAAAAAAAAAGTGTTGTTCTGACAAAAATAATGAAGTATGTTGTACCTATTTTCAATGTCGGGCGGTACTGTACCCTTTCAATAGTGCATGCTACTTGTGAATTACGGTTATCCTAAGCGTTTTGGGGCAAATTTACGCATTTTACAGAGATTTGTGGGAGAATGACAGTTCAGCCTGGTGTCTTGTGGTAATCTTCATAGTATGAAGGTGACGTAGATAACCTGCACGGAGCTCCCATATTCTCATTATCCACTCATGCATTATGCCTATTTTATTTTCTCTGAATTTTAGTGTGTAAATTAATTGATTTTCAGCCTACAGCCAACCAGATGTATCTTAGTTCAAAGTTATATCTTTGTGATGATTTTTAATCCTGAGCTCAGTTAATATCAACATGCCAACTTTTTTGTGAATCATTTCGTGGTTCCTGAATATTCGCGAATGTTTCTTTTTTTACATCAGCCCATCATATGTGTCTCAGTTAAAAGCTGTCTCTTTGTGATCATGTTTAAATAATAGATCAAACTCAGTGAATGCCAACATGCCCATATTTTTGTGAATTACTTTGCAGTTCCTGATTTTTCGTAAATGGTTGGTTTTTGGCCATCAGCACACTACAAGTGTCTTAGTCTAAAGCTATAACTTTGCAATTAATGAATAGATCCTTTTCACGTGGGTTCATTGAGCATTCACGTATTACTTGAATTATTTCATGTCATCCGCATTTATATAGATTCACTAATTTTTCTGGGCACTTGCTCTCTTCATGTCCATCAGTTTAGTGCCACCATTCGTGGTCTTGCTTGATAAACTGATTTCTCTTCCTGAGCTTCTGTGAATACTCAAATACATAAGGCTTCTACATTACTCCACATATGAAAAAAAATCGATTTTTTCCGCTTCTGGTCAGTGTCGCATTCTGAAAACATCGGAATGTTGTCCAAACACTCACTAGAGCTTAATCACATCTAAATAAAATCATGGCAAATGTTTGTCAAAAGATTCTGCCAGGTAACGATTTTTACATGTTTGTGCTTTTCTATGAGTTGATGGTTGATTCTGACAACCTAAGAAGGCGAACCTCACTGGTACTATCCAGTGCTCTCTAGAATCTATCAAGCGTACCCATTGCTACCCTGGAATAAATGAACTTGTGCATGCATTGTGTGTGAATAATAATTCATACAAGCACCCTGCTTAGTATTTATACTGTCCCTCAGATCTTCATGAGGTAGGCTACACCCGCTAAAGTTCCACCTATCTAATTTCACTGATCCTTGTGAGAATTTGCTAGTACAGTGTTTCGTGGGATTGTATGCCACTATAATGGCTTTCCTTGAAAATGTTAGTTAGTAAATCAGCTTCGTGATAAACAGACATTCCTATGGAAAGTTACACCCAGCATCTCACTTCTAGCTCCCTTCCCCAGTCGCTTTGAGGTCGTCAAAGCAGAAAGTAATATAATCTCGAGGAATGAGAATAGTGGGTGTTAAAGAAAGCTTAACCTTCTGTCTTATCTTCCCATATTGCCTATATGCCCATCGAATACTCCGTTGAATGCTATAATCGTTATGTGTTGCAAGTCAGAAATTAATGTACAATTTATTGGGCTGTTCTCACCATATTTCTTCTGTACAGTCTCCCGATTGGCATACGAGGTGGTGAGACTGTAATGGTTCTATCCTTTTTACGTACGTGCATACGTTCCACTCCTGCAGCGGACAATGCTCTCTTTCCCAGAGCAACCATAAAGCCCGGCATATGTCTGTCGGTCACACACCTGAGATGGGCAATGTGCCTCTGGAATACAAGCCGCTGGGCATTGTCCTGCAGAAGACTGGGTGGTCCTTGTGGGCTGACTTTTGGCACTGCATGCCCTCGCAAGCAGAGCGGTCACTCTTTTGTAGAAGACCAGGAGCTTTCCTGGAAGGACTACAGCTGTTTCTTTGACTTCCACCGCCTTGGCCATGTCTGCCTACTGTGCCCATCGACACAGAAAACATATAATGCCACAACTGCTATCGCTAGCGGCAAACAAACCCTGTCATTTCCTGCCACAGCTACAATTACTCGTCCTGATGGCTTGCTACGTGGCTTAGATCGCTGCACTGCCCCTACAGGGACTACGTAATTAACAAGGGGTGAAAGATGGCGTGCCGAAAGGGTCACCACCTTCCAAGACCTATCAGAGAAAACAGTGCACTGAGTGTCTGAACAAAAGTCAAACGTGAATGAGATTATTTTATAAAAGGCGATCACTTCCCAGCAAGCATGTGGCTTTCAGTATTATAGTTAGACTTTAGATCTTTTACTTTATATGTGGTGAAGATCAGATAATAACCGTTTTGTAAAGGATAATAGAAGTTAACTAGCTATGGTTCAAAACTAAACTTTTATGTAAAGGTAAATTGATTATAATATCATTTACATTCATGCAGCTGGTGCAGTTAATTCACTCATTTATCACAGTAATAGCATATGCCACACTTACAATGAAGAACATGTCTTAAGTGTATAATTATTAAACTGAATCACAGTAAGATAGAACATCTGATATGAAACAGATAACAGTTATTGTGCACGGAGGTCGTATTACATGGATCAGTAACCACTATTCATTACATATCTATACCTTGGTTCTGAACTCTAAACATTGCAGTTCTTGGACGAGCCAAAATGACACATTATTACAAACCCATTGCTAGAAATCCGCCTCTCAGTGCCATTACAAGCACACACACGATGATAGTGACATCTTGATACTGATGTATAATCTTGTCACCACTTCCATTTTCCCACTCCGATTGACGAATGTTAATCAAATGAGATTGGTGCATCTTTGAAAGGTTCAGTAGGCGGTACACAAGGGAAGGTGCTTTTACGTTTGTTTGTACAGCACCTCTCTGTCACAGTTATCATGCAAAGATGGTAACGTCAAACACACACACACACACACACACACACACACACACACACACACAAACACATACATACATACAGGCAGGAATTTCTGTTTGGTGGGATGACTGGAATGGGTTCCATTCAGTGTCACTGCGCCAGATGAGAAGATGTCTGAATGAGAAATAATGGATTCAACGTCTGGAAAGCTTACAACAGCTGGGACAGCGCTGCGTAGGTTTCCTCTCAGGTATATGAAAAAATACATCTGTATTACTATACAGCTAAAGCAGTGCACGGTGCAAACTCCCGCCTGCAGATGCAAATTCCCGCCTGCAGATTGCCTATCGAAGGGAAATGCAGTAGCAAAAATTATTTGAATACTTCATATAATTTAAATTACCATCGCAGTCAACTCATAAAGGGATGTATCTTACATTACAGGTTCAGCGCTAACGTTAGTTATGAAAGTTAGTAACTATGTATACTGTCCATTGGCATTGATATAACCTCCTGCCGAAAGCCTGGATAGCCAACTTTTAGAGCGTAGACGACTGTAAAACGTGCCGGACCAGAGTCAATGACTTTCTGGGAAGTACCGTCAATGATGTGGAACAATGACGACTCCAGGGCAGTGGACAGCTGTTCTAGCTATCTCATAGTTCATGGCGTAAACAGCCCGATTAATGTGGTTCCTCAGATTCTTTGGGGTGTTTGGTGGTCAGGGGAGTACGGAAAACTCAAACTGGAGCTCTTCGAACAACGCACGTACCCTGCAAGCTAAGTGACACGTTACATTGTCCTGCTGGTAGATGTCATCGTGGTGAAGAAAAAGAAAGTGCATGTAGGGGTGGACATGGTCCCCAAGGATAGATGCATGCTTGTTTTGACCCACTGTGCCTTTCAGAATGACTAGATCACCCAGAAAATACCACTAAAACATTTCCAACACCATAACGCTCCCTCCTTGCTTGCTGTCAGACGTCCGATGGAACATGAAACGTGAGTGAACTGAAAAAGCCAACTGTTGCCACTCTGTAGACGTCCAGTTTTGGTACTGGCCTTGGCAAATTTCAGCCTTCATCGCCGACGAACAGCAGTCAGCAGCTGCGTGAACCACGCACCTGCTGTGGAGGCCGATACGCAGCAACGTTCGCTGAACAGTGGTTGAGGAGACACTGCTGGTAGCCCCTTGGTTCATCTGGTTGGTCAGTTGCTCAACAGTTGTACGTCTATTCGCCGGCGGAACTACCCGCAACCTTCGTTCACCCCTGCCGTCTATGGCCCATTGGGCGTCACAGTCGCCTCGGCGCCGGTTTTTGAAAGCATTTTTCCATGTGTGGTATACTCTACCTACCGGAGCACGCTAACAGTTTGAAACTCAAGCCGTTTCGGAAACGCTGCCACTGTTTCTCCGAAAACCAATGATCAAGCGCATTTGGACGTCAAGTAAATCGCCCAGATTGCACATTACGATAACGACTGTACTGCATTCCGCATCCCCCCGACACGCTCTGTGTAGTCTTCACTGCTAGTGCTGCGACTTGCTGTCTTTGAGTGTTTACTGCACATTAATATGACTGCACTGTGTACATGTCTGAGGGAAGCGTAACCCGGGATGAGATTCCCCGCACCATACAGGGTGAGTCAGGAGGCAGAGAAGACCTGCGTGCTTTGAGGACTGACAGTGATTCTGAGCAAAGAAACATATTGTGATCGTATGTTGCTTTCTTAACAGTTTCAGAGGAAACTAATGAAAAGAATGGGGATCACGATAAACGTAGATGACGGTAAATCAGACAATGTGATCCAATGTTTTGTTTAATTTTGTACATTTCCTGACAAATTGTTTTCGAAAAGTCTACCGTCAACTGCAGTGCGTTTTGCAGCTCTTGTATACAGCTGCTGTGTTGTTGATCTGAGCTGATTTGTACGGTCCCTTACTTGAGAACACGCATGTAAAATACGACTGAGAGGATCATCCTCTGTGTCCACTCTGATTGGTTGGCTGAACTGCGCGGAGGACACCAAACAGCGAGGCCATCGGTCCCATCGAATTAGGGAAGGATGAGGAAGGAAAATGGTCGTACCCTGTCAAAGGAACTATCCCGGCATGTGCTTGAATAGATTTAGGGAAATCGCGGAAAACCTAAATTAGGATGGCCGGACTCGGGTTTGTCCATTCTGCGCTTGTAGATTTCGCTCTTAAGCCAACCCAGCAAACACTAATTTAGTGGAGTAAGATGGGGTGACGTCAGAAGCCAAGAAGCGACTCCACGGCGACTGTTCCTGTGCCTAGCATATTTTATCGATGGACTGTGTCACTGGCCGTGTGGATTGTGCAGAGCTCTGCCATTCTTAAAGTACATACGACATTATGTTGCCAAAGGAATATACTCCAAGTATTCTGGTAAAACATTTTGAAGGAAAGCAAGACACTGTACTCCAGTTGCACATTATCAAAAACAACTGGACTAATGAGCAGGTCATCAATAACACCATATCACACTTTGAAAACGCGCCCTAATTTCACTTTGGTTGTAGTCGCATTTGAGCGCTGGTGACGAAAGACATGCAGCTGACCTTCGTGATCAGATTTCTTTTTTTTTTTTTTTTTTTTTCATCAGTCACCCAACTGGTTTGATGCGGACTGCCACAAATTCCACTTCTGTGACAAACTATTCATCTCAGGGTAGCACTTGCAACTTATGTCCTCACTTATTTGCTGAATGTCTTCCGCTACATGTTTCACCCTCTACGGATTCCTCTACTACCCTGGAAGTTATTCCGTGAGGATGTCCTACCATCCTATCGCTTCTTCGTGTCAGTGTTTTCCGGGTGTTTCTTTTATCGCAGATTTTCTGGAGAACCTTCTTATTTTTAACTTTATCAGTCCACCTAATTTTCAACATTCGTCTGTAGCACCACCTCTCAAATTTTTCGATTCTCCTCTGTTCCAGTTGTCCAACTGTCCGTATTTCACAATGATGTACTCCAAAAGTACATTCTCAGAAATTTATGCCTGTAATTAAGGCCTATATTTGATAATAGTAGACTTCTATTGGCCCTTTTGCGCCAATGCTAGTCTGCTTTTGACGTCCTCCTTGCTCCAACCGTCATTGGTTATTTTGCTTCCCACGTAGCAGAATTCAATAACTTCATCTCCTTCGCGACCATCAATCCTGATGTTAAATTTCTCGCTTTTCTCATTTCTGCTACTTCTGATTACTTTCCTCGATTTACTCTCAATCCATATGCATTATTCATTAGATTGTTCATTACATTAAGCAATTCATGTAATTATTCTTCACATTCAATGAGGACAGCAGTGTCATCAACGAATCTTACCATTGATATCATCTCACCTTAACGTTTAGTTCCAGTCTTGAACCGTTCTTCTATTTCCGTTACTGCTTCTTGGATGTGTGGGTTGAACAGTAGTGGCGAAAAACTACATACCTGTCTCACTTTTATTGTTCCATCTGGGCTGTTGTAGATATTGTATATTATCCGTCTGTTGTGTACATAGTTCCGCGTAGTCAGCGCGTACACAACTTTCCCACTAGAGCGCGCCCCGCTAAGCACAACAGCGCAGGCGCAGCGCTCGTCCGTCTCCGCACTACGAGATGGCGCTGTCTTAGAGACGGACCAAAGTCTGCTTCCGCCGATCCGTGTATTAATATGTCACGCAGCCAATGAGATTGCTGCTAACGTAGAACCTTCTCTCCTCGCGGATCACACTCGCGCAGTGTTACCTGAACGCTCGAGGTTTTATAACGAGTGTACAGACCTCCGATTAGTCAGTCTGCATTAGTCTGTAGCCAAGTTTCAGTCTGCGCCTAATAAGATTATCATAGTCCTGTACATAGCCATGAAGATAAATGTATAGACACTTTGTCAAGTATCAGAGATATGTGAGAATAAGATTAACGTGCCAAGGCCAAAGGAACTTCAGATTGTCAATTGTAAACAGCTTCCAGAATCAAGTTATGTAATGTCTATGATTTTTATTATTTTAATAAATGTGTGTGAAAATTAATCAAGTTATGTTTAAAGTTGGTTACCGTCAATCTGCTACTCTAAGCGTGCAAGTGGCATTTCTATCGTCTGACCTAACGGCAGAAGATAAACACGCCACGATAAGACCACGAGACATATTGCTGACACTCGCCTACTTCGCTAGAGCAACAAGTCAAATAATCTGATGGTGCGTGTACCGAAGGTCTTACAGTGCGCACACCACACCGTCTTTCTCTATAGCTTATTTTTCTCAGAATTTCGAGCAACTTGCACCACATTACGCTGTCGAATGCTTTTTCCAAGTCTACAGATTCTATGAATGTGTCTTGATTTTTCTTTCGTCTTGCTTTAATTATCAGTCGCAATATCAGAACTGCCTTCCTGGTGCCCTTACCTTTACTAAAGCAAAACTGATCCTCATATAACACATCCTGAATTTTCTTTTCTGTTCTTCTGTACATTACTCCTGTCAGCAACTTGGATGCATCAGCCATTAAGCTGATTGTGTGGTAATTGTCTCACTTGTCAGCTCTTGCAGAAAGTCAGATGGTATATCGCCAGCTGTTTTGCTGTCACTACCATCTCCCGCCCCCGGAAATGACTTTACAAATTATATGTTATCTGTGTCTGCTGCATTATTTGTTCTTAAGTCTTCCAAAGGTTTTTTAATTCTGATTCTAATGCTGAATACACTATTCTGCCCGCCCCCCTCCATATCTCTTCCATGTCGAGTCCTGTTTCTTCATCTGTCACATCGGACAAATCAGTCCCCATCGCAAAGGCCTTTAATGTACGTACTTTTGCACTTACCCGCTTTCTCTGCCTTTATCAGTGGAATTCCCTTTGAACTCTTAACGTTACCGCTCTTGCTGTTTTGACTTTGCTGAATCTGTCCTTCGCATAATCATTTCTTTTTCGATTTCTTCGCATTTCTCATACAGCCATTTCGCATAAGCTTCCCTGCACTTCCTATTTGTTTCATTCCTAAGCGACTTGTTCTTCTGTATTGCTTCATTTCCGTGAACATTTCCGGCCACTGTGGCCGAGCGGTTCTAGACGCTTCAGTCCGGGATCGCGCTACTGCAGCGGTCGCAGGTTCGAATCCTGCCTCGGGCATGGATGTGTGTCATGTCCTTAGGTTAGTTAGATTTAAGTAGTTCTAAGTCTAGGGGACTGATGACCTCAGATATTAAGTCCCATAGTGCTTAGAGCCATTTGAACCATCTGAACCGTGAATATGTGTGTGGTTCCTTCTTTCATCGGTCAACTGAAGTATTTCGTCTGTTACCTACGGGTTCTTCGCATTTACCTTCTTTGTACCTATGTTTTTCTTTCCAACTTCTCTGATGGCCCTTTTCAGAGATGCTCATTACTCCTCAACTGTACTGTCTACTGAACTATTCCTTATCGTAGTATCTGTAGCATAAGAAGACTTCAGGCCTATCTTTTCATTCCGGTACAACTGTGTCCCACTTCTTTCCGCACTGATCCTTCCTGACTAATTTCTTAAACTTCAGCCTACTCCTCATAACTACTTAATTTTGATCTGAGTCTACATCTGCTCCTGAATATTTCTTACAATCCAGTATCTGATTTCGGATTCTCTGCCTCACAATGGTGTAATCTAATTGAAATCTTCACGTATCTCCGGGCGTTTTCCAAGTATACCTCTTTCTCTTGTCATTCTTTAACAGAGTACTCTGTATTACTAGCAGAAATTTATTGGAGAACTCAATTAGTATTTCCCCTCTCTCATTCTCAGTACGAAGCCCATATTATCAAGTACCCCTTTCTTCTACTCCTTCCCCTACAGCTGCATTCCAGTCCTCCATGTCTATAAGATTTTCGTCTCCCTTTACTTAGTGAATAATCCATTCAGCGTCCTCATACTCTTTCTCTATCTCTTCATTTTCGGCTTTCGAAGTCGGCATGTATACCTGAATTATTGTTGTCGGTGCTGGTTTGCTGTGGATTCTGATGAGAACAATCCTATTACTGAACTGTTCACAGTAACTACCTCTCTGTCCTACCTTCCTATTCATAACTACCCCTACTCCCGTTATACAATATTCTGCTGCTGTTAATATTTCCCTATACTCATTTGAGCAGAAACCCTTGTCTTCCGTCCATTTCATTTCACTGACCCCCTCCACATGTAGACTGAGCCTTAGCATTTCCCTTCTCAAATGTTGTGGCTTCCCTACCACATTCAAACTTCAGACGTTCCACGCGCCGCCTGGTAGAATGTTATACTTTTGTTGGTTATTCAATCTTCTTTCCCTTGGCAGTCTCCTATCTGAGATCCGTATGGGAGACTATACCGGAGCCTTTTCCCATTGAAGACATCACGACTCTTCCTCAATTACAGGCCACATGTCCTTTGGATACATGTTACGCGTCTTTAATGTAGTGGTTCCCGTTGCCTTCTGCATCCTCATGCCGTTGATAATTGCTGATTCTTCACCTTTAGGGGCAGTTTCCCACCAAAAGGGCAAGAGAGTACCCAGAAACTCTCTCCGATCCTCCGCCCTCTTTGACAATGCCGTTGGCAGAACGAAAGTTATTTCTTGTGCGGTACGTCTCGTCTGTAGAGCTATTTATTTTTATTCAAAATTTAGGTAGTAAAGAAGTTCTAACCCGGAAACGACGACGTTTTGATTACTGATTAAACACGATAACTTTCTTATTCATAATTATACCAACTCCAGCATTACTCCTATGTGGCTTTGTATTCATATCCCTGCATTCACTTGACCAGAAATCATATTCTTTCTGCCACTGAACTTCTCTAATTCCCACTGTGTCTAACTTAAATATACACATTTCCATTTTTAAATTTTCTGATCTACCTGCCGGATTAAGGGATCTAACATTCCCCTTGCTTTCAGCCGTTCGCAGTACCAGTACAGTGAGACCAGTTTGATTGATGTTACAACGGCAAATTAGTCAGATTTTACAACGGCAAATTAGTCAGTCATCCAGATTGCTGCCCCTGCAACTACTGAAAAGGTTGCCGCCACGTTTCGGGAATCACTCGTTTGTATGGCCTCTCAACAGATACCCCTCCGTTGTGTTGCACCTACGGTAAGGCTATCTGCATCTCTGAGACACGCAAGCCTCCCCACTAAGGACAATGTTCACGGTACTTGAGCGGTTAAGAAAACCGTTAGGTGAAAAAATTTGCTTTTTGCACGTCTTACAGAGTCTGGCGTTAGGATCTTGCTTTTTCTGTATAATAAATAGTAGTAAATAATAATAGTGATGCTGTAACTGTTGGCTGGTAATATTTACTGACAAAATGAAACCTAACGGTAGATTGCGTACTTACGGCTATTCTGTGTGGTCGTTTTTTTAGTACGACTTAAAAAGAGAGAGATTATTAACGGATCACCGATGCGTCGGTTCTCGATTGTGTTTAGGAGACGTAAGGACTGATTACGCGAAGGGGTTTCCTTAATTGACCTTTTGACCTGAATTGTCATCAAGCAATCAGAACCTTCGATGAAAATACCTAAGGGACATATTTGAATATAAAAATGGAAATGAAGGCAAATTGGTGGTATTTTGCAAGAGAAAGATTAACAGATCGGAAGTTGAACACATTAGTGGTCGCCCGAATACAATCGGTCGGCCGGGGTGGCCGAGCGGTTCTAGGAACTACAGTCTGGAACCGCGCGACCGCTACGGTTGCAAGTTCGAATCCTGCCTCGGGCATGGATATGTGTGATGTTCTTAGGTTAGTTAGGTTTAAGTAGTTCTGAGGTCTAGGGGACTGATGACAGAAGTTAAGTCCCATAGTGCTCAGAGCCTTTTGAACCATTTTGAACTAAATACAATCAAGACACCGTGATGAAGAGCGAACCTGTAACAAAGCTCATATACAATTTGAACATCATTTTTGGTTAGTGAAAGAAAAGAATAAGAAGAAAATTACTCCATCGTAAAATATTAATATATTTTGAACAAATTGGCTGTAAACTTCTAGACATTGACAAATACACAATAAATGCATGACTTACATCTGATATTTCTTTTGTACATGGCGCAGTCCAATAATCACTGCTTTGTGAGTCCATTCCTTCTTAAAAATAAATGTCCTTGCGTGTGCGTAAGTACATTGTATCCACACCCGAGTTACCGAAATGTTTGTTCGTCGTTTCACATAGTTTTTACACAAAATAAAAATATAACTTGTAGCAATGCTACATAGTACGTCTTAACATGTCGGCGACCGAATGTACAAGGGATAATGAAGTCTCTAGAATATTTCCTAACAAAAGATAGATTGTTCTTTCTTCTGTATCGCAGCTTCTTGCTATCAAGCGCTACGGCAATGATTTTAAATATCTGCGCCGAGCGGGTCATAGTGTTTATTTAGAGTATTTAAACGCTGGACGCGCGTCTTGGTATAGGCGTACATTAAAAAAAAATATTTCGTCTCTTTACCGTCACGCTGCGATGTTTAGCATTTTTACGAACTACAGCTCGCTGGCTGTCCTTTTCTTTTATGACAAATATCTCATATGAAAAGTATCTGAAATCCAATAATATTACCAGTGTGACATCTTCGTTTGATAAAGTACGGAATTTCATTTCGCTACATGCCATAGTTACTGTGCTGCATCGAATTAAGTAATACATAGCGCGAAATTTAAAGATTTTTCAGAATTAAAATCTGATTGCGTAAATGTTGTGTAAGATTGAATTTATCTCATACATTGCACTGAATAAAGTGTATATTTTATTTAAAATTGGGAACATAAGGATGTCACCTTTAGTCCTCGAGTTATTGGGTTTTGTATCGGAAGGACTTCAATCGCCATATCTCATAAATGATTCGAGTTATCGAAAAGAGGCTCCGTGCAAATGATAGCACATAATGTGGCACATACGTTGTATGATAAGTACTCGAGACATTGTATTCATTGAGATATGGGAGTAACTTGCCTGCAGCAATGACTTGCCTGCGGCTAAGGAAGCACAGAGACGTCCATAGCAGTGTAGAAATGTCGAAGCGGCGCGCCTCTATATGTCCACAACAGTTACTGAACGCCGTAGCGGGACGTGTATACACTCTCATAGCGGGGAAACCGTTAAAGGGTTAAAAGCACAGTATCTACAGCGAAACTGGGATTTTCAGTGTCTAATTCAGGTTCAATTCGAAAGTTGTTAACTGTAACGTGAGACAGAGGGATTTTCTTGATCCTTAAACAGGTAACGCTTAACGTTCATTTCATGTCCTGTTTCCAGACTCCTCGTTTCCTGATCCGTGTAAGGTGTTGTGAACGTAGCCACGGCTCCCGGCCGACAGTAAGACGCACGCAGCGCCCACGCATCGTGTGTCGGCGAGACCTGAGGCCCGCGGCGAACGCCCCACGCCGTCGCCAGCTGCCGCTGCGGCGGGACACCGTCTTTCCCTGCAGGGTACATTAGCAGCCGGTCATAAACAACTTTATTCCGCCGGTGCGTATTCACGCTCCTCCTTCGCCGTGAAGGGTATTTACACGTCGCCATTTATCGCCCCATAAATAAAGCACACAGCGCGCCGGGGAAGTCCCCGCGGGGCCGTAGACTCGGCGCAGACGTCACGGGCCGCCTCCCCCCCACCCCCACCCACTACGTCGGCAGCCACTGTGCGTCGTGTGATGTGGGGACGACTGCAGGCGGCCACCCGCAGCAGGAGCGGGATGGTGTGTGACGGTGGGCGAAGGAACGGAAGGCTGGAGGGGGGCGGTGATGGTACTCCGGCTCACGCGACAGACGTTTCCCCTCCCTCCTCTGCAGCAGGCACTTCGGTCGCACAGTGTTTTACGTCTGTATTTCAAAATCCAGAAGTACGTAAACAGGAATGTCAATTACCTCATTGTCAGTAGTAAGCGGCATCGTTACCTGACAGCTATTGTTCTTTGGGTTTAGGCCGTTCAACGGGGAGGTTATAAGCACCGGTATTTTTTGGAGCAGTGAGTAGATAACATCTTAAACCTATGGGTCAAGGCCTGCAAATAGTACTAATATGAGATAAATTTTGTACATCTCTATAACCCGGAAGTTATTTAAGTTTGCAAAACTGCCTTGATAAATGTGGATGAAAAAATTGGAAAATGTGATATAATTCCGTAATCGATTGTCGAAGCAAAATATTTCTCAACACCTAGCATCAAACACTTTGATATATATGAAGGGCTTATTTCAATAGTGGTACACCATTTTTTGTACATTCTGACGTACAGAGTCCTAAAGTTAAAACAAATGGCTCTGAGCACTATGGGCCTTAACTTCTGAGGTCATCAGTCCACTAGAACTTAGAACTACTTAAACCTAAGGACATCACACACATCCATGCCTTAGGCAGGATTCGAACCTGCGACCGTAGCGGTCGCGCGGTTCCAGCCTGTAGTGCCTAGAACCGCTCGGCCACCCTGGCGGGCTCCTCAAGTTAAATGAGCAGTGAAAAATCTGCAGTTGACATATCAGAAATATTCAAGGATTGACTTCTTGCTAGAGATTAACCTTTCTTCCTGTTTGTTTGGACCATTAATGTCAGAAGCTTATAGACAGAAAAGTGGAGATAATGGACTTGTATCAGTATTGAAATAAGCCCTTCATATACGTATACGACATAAATTTCGTTATCGATGATTGCTTGCCGATTCCATAAACACCATACAGGCCTTCTGAAATTCCATTTTGCGATTCCTGTAAGAGATCCAAATTTCTAATGTTGAAACCAGCTAAATTCATCATCTCATTTTTTAATACTATACCATTATCCATACTATTAATAAACCGGTAAAACTGTCGTGTCATTCTGTTTCTATTTGAACACACTAATACCCTTAGACTTCAAGAAGAATATAATAATTCCAATCCCAAAGAAAGAAAGGTGTTGACTGATGTGAAAATTACCGAACTATCAGTTTAATAAGCCACTGCTGCAAAATACTAACACGAATTCTTTACAGACGAATGGAAAAAACTGGTAGAAGCGGACCTTGGGGAAGATCAGTTTGGATTCCGTAGAAATGCCGGAACACGTGAGGCAATGCTGACCATACGACTTATCTTAGAAAATAGATTAAGGAAAGGCAAAGCTACGTTTATAGCATTTGTAGACTTAGAGAAAGCTTTTGACAATGTTGTCTGGAGTACTCTCTTTCAAATTCTGAAGGTGGCTGGGGTAAAATACAGGGAGCGAAAGGCTATTTACAATTTCTACAGAAACCAGATGGCAGTTACACAAATCGAGGGACATGAAAGGGAAGCAGTGGTTGGGAATGGAGTGAGACACGGTTGTAGTCTATCCCCGATGTTTTCAATCTGTATAATGAGCAAGCAGTAAAGGAAACAAAAGAAACGTTAGGAGTAGGAATTAAAATCCATGGAGAAGAAATAAAAACTTTGAGATTCGCCGATGACATCGTAATTCGGTCAGAGACAGCAAAGGACTTGGAAGAGCAGTTGAACTGAATGGACAGTATCTTGAAAGGAGGGTATATGATCAACATCAACAAAAGCAAAACGAGGATAATGGAATGTATTCGAATTAAGTCGGGCGATGCTGAGAGAATTAGATTAGAAAATGAGACACTTAAAGTAGTAAAGGAGTTTTGCTATTTGGGGAGCAAAATAACTGATGATGGTCGAAGTAGAGAGGATATAAAATGTAGGCTCGCAATGGCAAGGAAAGCGTTTCTTAAGAAGAGAAATTTGATAACATCGAGTATAGATTTAAGTGTCAGGAAGTCGTTTCTGAAAGTATTGATATGGAGTATAGCCATGTATGGAACTGAAACATGGACGATAAATAGTTTGGACAAGGAGAGAATAGAAGCTATCGAAATGTGGTGCTACAGAAGAAAGCTGAAGATTAGATGTGTAGATCACATAACTAATGAGGAGATATTGAATAGAATTGCGGAGGTCTACTTGACTAGAAGAAGGGATCGGTTGGTAGAAAATGTTCTCAGGCATCAAGGAATCACAAATTTAGCATTGGAGGGCAGCGTGGAGGGTAAAAATCGTAGAGGGAGACCAAGAGATGAATACACTAAGCAGATTCAGAAGGATGTAGGTTGCAGCAAGTACTGGGAGATGAAAAAGCTTGCACAGTAAAGAGTAGCATTGAGAGCTGCACCAAACCAGTCTCAGGACTGAAGACCACAACAACAACAATCTCCAAAACTACTAGACGAATTTGTACGGGGTTTTCACGGGTAACACACGAAATGCATTTGAAGTCCGAAAACCAGCAACCAGCTGTATAATGGAATGACGACAAAGGAAATGTTTACCGGACCGGGACGCGAACCTGAATTTCCAGCTTTCCGCTAGCGATGCCTTTAAGAGCTTTTTTTCTTTATTTAGAGTTTTCTGTCTCTACTCACTACATTTTCTTTACGTATGTGCACACATCAAAAAATGGTTTGCACCATATCGGGTCCGAGAGTTCCGCAACCTGTACAGAAAATTGGAATAGAGATCAACATAAACACCATTTTCGCCCTTTCTATTGATGAAAACCACACACTGCATGTTGTGCCACCACACAGCGACACCTTCAGAGTTGGTGGTCCAGGTTGCTGTACACACCGGTATCACGTCCTCTTGCACTGGCGCATGCCATACTATCCACAAGTTCAACAAAGCATTGTTGGTACAGATTGTCCCACTCCTCAACGGCGATTCGGCGTAGATCCCTCAGAGCGGTTGGTGGGTCACGTCGTCCATAAGCAGCCCTTCTAAATCAATTCCAGGCATGTTTGATAGGTTGCACTATCGGTCGGAGGATGGCATTCACTTATCGAACAGCCGTTACGGCGCCTTCCATGAGCACTAGCGCCGTACGTCGCCCACATAATGCCACCCCAAAACAGCAGGGAACCTCCACCTTGTAGCACTCGCTGGATCGCTGGACACTGTCTCTGAGGCGTTCAGCCTGACGATGTTGCCTCTAAACACGTCTCCGATTATTGTCTGGTTGAAGGCATATGCGACACTCATCGGTGAAGAGTACGTGATGCCAATCCTGAGCAGTCCATTCGGCATGTTGTTGGGCCCATCTGTACCGCCCTGCAAGGTGACCTGGTTGCAAAGATGGACCTCGCTATAGACGTCGGGAGTGAAGTTGCGCATTATGCAACCTACTGCGCACAGTTTGAGTCGTAACACGACGTCCTGTGGCTGCACGGAAAGCATTATTGAACATGGTGGGTTTGCCGTAATGGTTCCTCCGAGTCATAATCCACAGGTTGCGGTCATCCACTGCAGTAGCAGCCCTTGGGCGGCCTTAGCGAAGCATCTAATATACAGTTCCTGTCTCTCTGTATCTCCTTCATCTCCGAATAACATCACTTTGGTTCACTCCGAGACTCCTTGACACATCCCCTTGTTGAGAACTTTTCGTGGCACAAAGTAACAATGTGGACACGATCGAACTGCGGCGTTGACCGTGTAGGCATGGTTGAAATACAGAAAACACGAGCCGTGTACCTCCTTCCTGGTTGAATGACTGGACCTCCTCCGTCTTATTCATGCATGGTTGGGGCGGGTTTAGAGACATTTCTGAATAATCAAAGGGACCGTGTCTGTGGTACAATGTCCACAGTCAACGCCTATCTTCAGGAGTTCTAAAGCCGCAGGGGACCACGCAGATAAACAACCAGGCCTTGTAAAAATGACTGGATAATAGAGGAGTTCTTGAATATAAATGATTAATGCAGAAAATATAAAAAAGCAGTAAATGAAGGAGGCGAAAGGGAGTATAGAAGTTTAAAAAGAATTCCAAACATGCAGAATTGCCGGATGGCAAATACAATCACGGACAAACATGCATGACTAGCAGAAAGTAGCTGTATGACTACAAGGAGTTCATAAGGCAAGCCGGTATGAAGCACAGCCTGGAAAGCGGAAAGTGGAAGCAATATATAGGAGGGCTGTACAAGGGAAATGAAGAAAGAGAAGAAAATAGAGAAAGAGAAGAAGAAGTAGGTGAAGGTATGATGAAAGATATAACACGGGGATACAAATTTCACAGAGCACCGAAAGACCTAAGAAGAAACAAGTTCACCGTTGTATACGATATCACCTCATAATTATTGAGATTACATGGAGACGTAGCCATGACAAAACTATTCCACTGGTGTGCAAGATATATGATGCAGGCGAAATAGCCTCAGACTTCAGGAAGAAAACAATAATTCAAATCCCAAACGTGGCAGGTGCTGACGGGTATCAGTACACCCGAACTATCAGTTTGAAAAGTCGTGGCTGCAAAATATTAACACGCATTATTTACAGATGAATGGAACGAACTTGCAGAAGGCGACCTCAGAGATCACTTTGGGCTAAAAACAATAACAACAAAACCTAGACTGGGGCAATATTCTATAACGTTCCTCCACAACAATAATCATATCATGTAGAATAGCGCTACCGTATATAATGTGTGTCTTCACTTCTGGAAGCGTTTGGAACTGCCACTTAGCCAACATAGTATGTCATCTCAGAATATATTATCAGCTTTGCTACTCAGTCGAACATCTCCAGCTAAACAAAATTCCGCGCGGTGTTCCCAACTGGTATGTGTGGAAGAAACGAGGTCTTCCCTATGGAAGTGCAGTATTTCTGTTACAATTAAACATGTTAGACCGTGGATAACATGGGATGGTCCATGGAGATGTCAGGGGCAACCATTGTTCTACCGAGTAGCACACACAGTGAAATTATCTCGGCAAAGATCCGTCCGCTCTTGATGTGAACTGCTTTTTGCCCAAATTGACAATAATGAACATAATGGTAAACCTTACACTACCTACAACCTACTGAAAAGTGGAGAAAACGAAGTCAACTTGAAAATTTCTAGTATGTGCATAGGAAAAAATTTGTTCCGTTGACAGAAACTCGCAAAATAGAATTTTTGGCAAAAGTCGCTTTTGTTTTCATATTTTCTGACATCTCGCTGACATCATTAAGAAAACTCTAGCTAAAGACGCACAATGCTGCGCCAACCCAACCGAATAGAGTGAAATTCAGTTAGTGGATAGCGTAACAAGTACAAATACTCATTAAGTGGTATTGTAGCGAAGCCAGGCATTGCCGGCTGGGTAAGTAGTGATTGCTGAAATTAAGTTTTTCGGGATCGCCCCGTGTCGCACCCATTATGTTTTATAGATGCGCTTGGCTCTTCAATTTAACAAGAGCATCATTAGAAACTCTGGAATTTACAGTTCGATGTACAGCAGCTGGCTCATTGCACTGAGTCGGTAACTTCTTTTACCCGTGTTACGCTGCTTTTTATTTCGTCATTGCTTCCACTGTCTTTTGTCATTTCGATTCCAAGGCAGGTGAAGCCCCTCATTTCATTTATCCCGTGGTCTCCAAATTTCTCACTAATCTCTGTTCTGCTACTCCTGACCATGTTTTTTTTCGTTTTACTTCGAAACTATATTCCGTACTCTTTAGACTGTTCATTGGATTAAGGCTCTGTTGTAATTTGTTTTTGCCCTGACTGCGTAAAGCAATGTCATCAACGAATCTTATCGTTGTTATCCTTTCGCCATGAATAGGGTCAAAAGACTGTCTTTCACACGTTTCAATCGGAGCTCTTCATTCTTATTTTTCCCTTATGATTCTTGTACATATTGTATACCACCCATTGTTTCCGCGTGGATTACTTCTAATTTTCTCAAGATTTCGAACAATAACGATCACCAAATCTCCAAGAATAATCTTAAAGAAATTAAATCAACCCACGAAAGGGGTAGATTACAAAAATCTAGTTCGACCGATTGCGGAGAATTTCTCGATTGGGATCATACCAGAATACAGCAGGTGGAGAAGTTACTAAAGAGTCGCTCATTCCTTCGTGGTTTCATGTGGAATCGCACGAGAGTCTCACTGAGATGCTGGTCAATTTCCAGCGGTGAGCGCTACAATTACACATCGACAGACAAAAGCTTCCTGCATTTGATGTTTTTGGCGTTACCGTGTCAGTGTTACTGCACAACGATGATTTACCAAAATCGCATCGTTTTGATTCAATTTAATTTAGTTTAAGATAATTTATGTTTAAGTAAAATTTCTCTGTATGTATGTATAAACGCCTGATGATGAACAGGACATGTTCGAAAAGCGTTGTGTTATGCTAGGTTGAACGTAAAACAAGAGAAAAAAGTGACTGGTTGCAGATATTACAAATAAATAACTATCCCACACAGTCGCGGTTCACAAACGTAGCCATTATGATCAAAACTAAAAATGGTAGTAAGTTCACGTCCATCTATCTCTAATTTTTATTTTCATTTTCTGTTTTCTAAAAGATTCTCGACCCTTCTTTATTAATTTAATAGCAGTATTTCCAGCATAGTCGAGGTTGTTTATTATAAATAATATATTTTCTGTAATTCTTATTCCAAAGGTCAATGACTGGAATGGTTACCTAGTTGTTAGATATCTTAGCTCTCAGTCTACGTCAGAAAGTAAACACAAGTTACACACTGGGGAATTTTCCTATTAGGAAACTGTCTGAAACATACATTACCTATCTCTTGGTTTTATTAATTGCCTCATGCTTGTATCTTGTCGATAAATATCGTTTTCAATTATGGTGAGCAGATTTGAAAAAAAAAAAAAACTCTTCTTCCACTCAAAATTGACGAAACAAATTTCAATCTTGAAATCTGTGTTACGAAGTACCTTACTTCAGTAATGAATCCAACTTAGAAAATGTGGATATTATGGATGCGCAGACTGACATTAGACGCTATATTCTAACTATATTTAATTTAAAACCGAAAATAGGATGATGATTCAGTGGAGTTAAGTGATGGATTCTTCTAGAATGTGTGTCAGATAGTTGCACAGCTTAAATCGTTGATTAAATCGTCGTTGAGGCCAAAAACTTCTTCGCGGTTTCCTCCACTTTTGTTCGACAATCACTGACAGAGATAACGCACCTGTTTTGCTTGCGTACATTTTCGTAAAGAAACTTTGTGATTTACGAGTCAGATGTCGCAGGTCACTGCTGGAGAGTGCTGAGGTCGGCAGTCACGTTGAGGAGTACGTTCTGTGAGATGTAGGCAAGTCGCTACAGTGCGTGCAGCAACCACGACGGACACCACATCTGGCGTGCTTCCCGATGAGAAACACGCCCTGTCTGAGGATGGCTTAGCAGTCGGTAAGGAGGCAGTTGCGTTGGTATCCTCTGATGCCACCGCCCATTTCATTAAGTCACAAACAACTATGTATACGAAAAGCCGTATGTAAATCAATCCCGAGTTCGAAATTCAAGAGTATGCAGCAATTTGATCAGAAAAACGCATAATAAATTATTGAAATACTGCAGTTACCGTTAAATCATGCAACGCCGCAGGCCGAAATAACTGGAAATAATCGCATGTGAGCAGAACGTTGTCCACTGACGTCAGCAGAGGAGATGTGCTCCTGAAGAGTGACGTCAGGTGGACAGTTGGGGCGGGACGGGTGCTGTTGTTGCTGTTGTGGTGGCTGTCTTCACTCCGAAGACTGGTTTGATGCAGTTATCCATGCAGTTCTATTCTGTGCAAGCCTCTTCATCTCTGAGTAACTACTGCAACCTACGTCCTTCTAAATCTGCTTACTATATTCATCTTTAGGTCTATAAAATTTCTACCCCCCCACCCCTCCTATACTTCCCTCCAGTAATATATTGGTGAGTCCTTGGCGTAACAGAATGTGTACTCTCAAACGCTCCCTTCTTCTAGTCAGGTTGTACCACAAATTTCCTTTCTCCCAGTTCTACTCTGTACCTCGTCATTAGTTACGTCATCTTGTAACACCTCGGTTCAGCTATAGAAAGAATGATTTAAAATTAAGAATAGAATTTTTCGAGGAGAAAAGCTATAGAAAGAATAATTTAAAATTAAGAATAGAATTTTTAGAGGAGAAAATAGTGTAGAATCAGAATTCGGTAATTGCAGATCAAAATTATAGTATATCAGCAAGTAGTTTAACGTCTAAGTACAGCAAAGCCACGAAAGCACCGTCATGGAGAAGGCAGTGACGTTAAACTCTTGTGATGAAAAACCTATAAAAAGGCCCGATCGTCATTACTGCCGTCTTTTTTCCTTGATTGTTTCGTTAAAGGGCGAGGAACCCGTGTCAGTCAGCGAGAAAATAATTAGATTGGACTTTATCGTGTTAAGATTCACGATAAACTGTTATAATATTACGGAGATTAAAAGTGATGTAGTGTACGATCTCTGACTGTTGGTAGCAACGGAGTATTTAGGACTTTAGTGCTAGATCGGAACTTTACGGACATACAGACGACAGAAACTCAAATTATCTGCTGATACGAGTGAATTCAGAGGTACCGGTATTCAGATATTAACGTGTGGACTTTGAAAGTATTATGTGCCGTTAGTTGCGAATCTGGACGTAGAGCGCATGCATATCGGCATTTGCGGACTATTTAGATTCCTCCAGGCTAGGAACCTTTTAAATAGACCATCATCCATCTTAATCCTTGAATGAAAGTGAAATACAAGAGTGTTGTACTTATTTCATTTACCTAGTACTAATCAGTGAAGGTTTTACGGAATCAAAGCTATTCAGCAGTAAGTCAGCACCATCTAGCGGAAAGCGTAGGCATTCACTAACACGTTAACTGAAGTGAACGTTTACGTGTTTTATGGACTGCTTAATATGAACTTTTGTCACTATTTGACGTCCCAACTCCCTCCGAAAGTTGGCGTAGACTGTCTTAATCATAAGAGGGGAGAGTTTTAGCCGAGCAAATCACTAAATAAAAGCGATATTTACAAAACTCGCAGCAATAGCAAAACACAAGGCCCGCACCTCATCGGAGAGTCTTCGCTGTCACGTCTGGAGGTAAAGCCGGAAAACCGACCGACGATACGTATCTACGAGCAGACGTCGACATGGAGTATCTAAAAAGGGAACCACAAGAGAGTTGGGGATGCTTCAATCTATCCACCCAATCTTCAGCATTCTTCTTTAGCATCACGTCTGAAAATCTTCTATTCCTTTCTTGTCCAAACTGGCTAACGTCCATATTTCACTTCCATACAGGGACACGAGTAGTGGAGAGATTATTGCTGGAAGTAGTGAGTGAACATTGGCGGGTGAGGTGGAATTACTTAAAGAAATAATGAGATTATTAACGGAGACAAAATACTAAGAACTTGGGATAGAGATGAATACTAAATACAGAAGTCGTCGAAGAAATTTATTTTTAGCAAAGTGCAACATAGAGAAAACTTGTGGCGCAACAGGTAATAACGTATAGTAACAGTTGGTGTATATAATATAACAGTGGGATTAATAAGCGATAATCTAAAAGGAATGAGCATAGGTGTGTCTTATTTCAATAAATCATTTGCCTAGAAATTTGCTTCAAGAAAGGACTTACGTACGTTCTCATATTAAGACAAGAAAGAACTGCTTTATTACTTCAGGACTTATAGTGTAGTTCGTCAGACGAAGAAGACAACATTTCTAGACATGGGACTGTCAATATGGTTTGGACTTCGCAAAATTTCTCCGTAACTTACTTTGCACTCACATTCCCTTCATAAGCGCAGTGAAACTCAGTAATATAGGTAGACATATAAATTCCGTTGCGCATACACGTCGTCATTTGACAGGCAGATAACGGTAGAAAGAATTAATAACAATAGGTATTCTCGGTATATTCAGGATCAATGTGTGTCTAAGAGTTCTGAACTGTTGAGACCTACCTTATACTTTCTGTACTTGCTGTAATGTGCATGCAGAGAAATACCATACAAGGTGATCGAAAAGTCAGTATAAATTTGAAAACTTAATAAACCACGGAATAATGTAGATAGAGAGGTAAAAATTGACACACATTCTTGGAACGACATGTGGGTTTATTAGAACAAAAAAAAAAGTATTGCTACACGCGTCAAAGATCTCTTGCGCTCGTCGTTTGATGATGATCGTGTGCTCAGCCGCCACTTTCGTCATGCTTGGCCTCCAAGGTCCCCACACCGCAGTCCGTGCGATTATTGGCTTTGGTGTTACCTGAAGTCGCAAGTGTGTCGTCATCGACCGACATCTCTAGGGATACTGAAAGACAACATCCGACACCAATGCCTCACCATAACTCCGGACATGCTTTACAGTGCTCTTCACAACATTATTCCTCGACTACAGCTATTGTTGAGGAATGATGGTGGACATATTGATCATTTCCTGTAAAGAACATCATCCTTGCTTTGTCTTACTTTGTTATGCTAATTATTTCTATTCTGGTCAGATGAAGCGCCATCTGTCGGACATTTTTTGAACATTTGTATTTTTTTGGTTCTAATAAAACCACATGTCATTCCAAGCATCTGTGTCAACTTGTACTTTTCTATATCCATTATTCCGTGATTTATTCAGTTTTCAAATTTATACTGACTTTTTGATCACCCGGTATATATATTATGTGCCGGAGCGGTATGTATCAACAACGAGAATGTCCTTGGCGATTTGCAATGGCATCAACCACAAATCGATACAAAGAATAAGTGGTCACATGGGAACTGACTACGAAAACGTTTTAAATTGTGTTTCGGAATGAAACAGAATTAAAGACAATTTGAAGAAGCCTTTCATTACTATTCGTTAAGTATACACCAGAATTTAGTAACAACGTCACATATGTCCTCCAAAGGACCTCAAGAAACACAGTAGCGCAAATAAACAAAAATCAGACCAAAAGAAGCTCAAACCCCTTAGTAATATTAAAAAGTGGGATAGTAACGTGAGCCATGATAGACGAGTTCATTCTTGAACGTGGAACAATGTCTCTCTATCGGAACAGTGGATTTAACCGCGTCCACAAAGGAATCACATCTGTAGCGCTGAGAATCACGTAAACAGAATATTACCCCAAAACACACCAGCAGGCAAACTATTGTGTGCTGCAACTGAATGGTTCAAATGACGCTGAGCACTATGGGACTTAACTTCTGAGGCCATCAGTCCCCTAAAACTTAGAACTACTTAAACCTAACCTAAGGACATCACACACACCCATGCCAGAGGCAGGATTCGAACCTGCGACCGTAGCATTCCAGACTGTAGCGTTCCAGGCTGTAGCGCCTAGAACCGTGCGGCCACTCCGGCCGGCCGCTGCAGCTGAGAAAAGGCCGTCAGTATACAGTCCGAGACAAAAGCGCCAATCATAAGAACAGAACCATAGAAGTTGCAGCCAGCGTCGGCAGGTAGGGAAGACTGCGGATGACCCGTGCTGTCAGCGAAAGACATTGGAACAGGAAGCTTTATCTCCGTGACAAACCTAACTCAATACGTAACTGCCCTGATACCGTATTTTTCAGCAGGGTACAGTCTCCAGACATGTTCTCACTATGCACCCATTAAAGTGATTTCCCTAGCAGACGAAAACAGTGCATAGAAAGGCCTCGCATCTCGCTTCAGATTACGTATATCTATAGAGCGAGTATAATCTACTGCGTATGCTCTCAGCAATGACAAACCGCGCTTGTCACGTGATTTTTTGGACGACTATGCTTGTCTACAATTTGTGATAACAGCGAAACTTTAATATTACACTTATTCACCTTGTTTCTGTATACACTTCTGCATGTTTGAGTTTTAGTAATAGCTATGATGCACTATTGTCGTTATGTAAAGAAAACTGTGTGAAAGAAAGGTTAATTACGTTTCCTAGTTATGTACAACAAATGTAAGTCCGCCTCCATAGATGAGTGATGAACGCGGCAGAATGTCACGAGATGGGCGAAGGTTCGATTCCTGGCTGGGTCGGAGATTTTCTCCTCTCGAGGACTCGGTGTTGTGTTGTCTTCATCATCATATCACCCTCATGAGCACGCATGTCACCCAGTGTGGCGTCAACTAGAAAGAGTTGCTCTAGGCGACCGGTCTAACCGACGGGAGGCACTCGCCACAAGACATTTCATTTCAGCAAATGTATAATTGTAGATGTCATACTGATATGAGACACTTCATAAGTTGAAAAATGTCGAGACATTTATAGAGTCTTGTATTGTAGAGATAATTTCTGCGATTTTATGGCCGAACGACAAGTGCTAGATAAATTTTCAAGTGCTTCGAACAAACTGCTATTCAATGTACGCGTACTGCTGCTGTGTTCACATGCAGATACTTGACAGTCTGATTAATTTACTCCAATTTACGCATATTCTCATACCCCTGTGTGTATTTAATTATTTCCGCACGAGACAGTTTCCTATGTAGTGTCATGTAACGAAATTAATTAGAAGATATTCGATACAATGAACCATTGCAATAGATAACCTGTGAAACTATTGTTGGCTGTCATTTCTTATGCCGCTACCGAAAAAATTCTGAATAAGTCGTAGAACCCAGTCTGTTATCTTCAACGGCCAGTGTTCATCAGAGGTAAGAGTATGGCCAGGAATGGCCCAGGAAAGTGTGATAGGACCGCTTTTGTTGTCTAGATACTTAAATGATTTGGCGGACAGGGTGGGCAGCAATTAGTCGCTGTCTGGTGATGATACTGTGCTGTACAGTAAGATTTGAAAGTTGAATGACTGCAGGACGATACAAGAAGACTTACATAAAATGTCTAGCTGGCGAGGTAAATGGCAGCTACCTCTAAATGTAGATAAATGTAAGTTAATTTGGATGAGTAGGAAAAACAAACTCATAATGTTCGAATACAGCATTAGTGGTGTCCTGCTTGACACAGTCAAGTCGTTTAAATGTCATGACGTAACATTGCAAAGCCACGCGGGGTAGCCGCGAGGTCTTAGGCGTCTTGTCTCGGTCTGCGCGGCTCCCTCCGTCGGAGGTTCGAGTCCTGCCTCGAGCATGAGTGTGTGTGTTGTCCTCAGCGTAAGTCAAAGTTAGATTAAGTCGTGCGTAATCTTAGGGACCGATGACCTTATAAGTTTGGTCCCATAAGACCTTAGCACAAATTTCCAAAATATTGTAAAGCGACACTTAAAGGAACGGGCATGTGAGGACTGTGGTAGGGAAGGTGAATGGTCGAGTTCGGTTTATTTGGAGAATTCTAAGAAAGGAGACAGCGTATAGGATGCTGCGGCTACCTGTTCTTGAGTACTGCTTGAGTGTTTGGGATCCGTAGCAAGTCGGATTGAACGACGACATTGAAGTAATTCTGAGGCGGGCAGCTAGATTTGTTACCGGTAGGTCCGAACAATAAGTCACTGTTACGGAGGTGCTTCGGGAACTCAGATGGGATCATCGGAGAACAGGGAACTTTTCTTTTGAGGAACGCTATTGAGAAAATTAGAGAACCGTCATTTCAAGCTGACTGACGAACGTTTCTACTGCCGCCAACGTACATTGCGCTTACGGACCGAGAGAGAAATTAGGGCTCATACGGAGGCATATATGGCACATAGATAGTCGTTTTTCCCTCGCTCTATATGTAAGTGGAACAGGAAAGAAAATGTGTGGTAGTGGTACAGGGTACCGTCTGCCGTGCGTCGTACGGCGACTCCCGGAGCATCTATGTAGATGTAGATATAGGTCTGAGCTATGTTACTGTGGCGGGGAAGCACAGTAACATAGCTCTTCACGTCTTTAAGCCAGCTTCAGTTACTGGTACAAAATTGTTAAGACTTCTGTAAGACCCGTATACAAAGTTTTACGGTACTTGTGAAGGTGATATATCTATAGTAGCGAAGTAATAACACTCAAAATACGCTAAGCGCTATACGGCCTAAAAGTTACAGTCCCAGAATCACGTGACGTGAGCTGCAAGAGATGTTCCGGACAGAATTTTCGTTCTGCGCATCCGACTGCTTACTCCATAGATATTTATAGTCTTTACATCTCACCAGACATTTAGAACTCGTATTAAGGCAATTTATACGAAACGCGTTTTCTTACAAATGGCTTTTACTCTTTACTACATTCTTTAGCAGTTAGCTAGTTATAAGCTTTCGACGCTACGAAGCTACACCGCAGTAAACAATTATTTTGGTTGCAGCATGCTCTGGTCCACACGGCACTGACGCAAAAAGCACCAGCTGATGGCTTTTCTAACATGAATTCCGCACAAGCACAGTACCTTCTGGCTTTACAATACGTTGCCATAACTACTGAAATAGAAACCCACATCTCGTTGTTAACTTCTTAAAAGGGCGCATATCAACGAAACCTCATTGTCAAAGATTGCCATGTATGCTACGGCCTTGCCGCAGTGGTAACACTGTTTCCTGTCAGATCACCGAAGTTAAGCGATGTCGGGCTGGGCTAGCGCTTGGATGGGTGACTATCCGGTCTGACGACCGCTGTTGGCGAGCGGGGTGCACTCAGCCCTTGTGAGGCAAACTCAGGAGCTACTTGACTGAGAAGTAGCGGCTGCCGTCTCGTAAACTGACATACGGCCGTGAGAGCGGTGTGCTGATCACTCGCCCCTCCATATCCGTATCCGTTGACGCCTATGGCCTGAGGATGAGACGGCGGCCGGTCGGTGCCTGTGGACGGAGTTTACGTTACATTTTGTATGCTAGCACAGCGGCAAAGCTCACATAAAAATTACACTTTATCCATTTTACATACAGACTACACATCCGTGGTAATTGTGCCTGCATTTATAATGTTCGTGCGAAATTCTTATCAAAGAGTTTCCCCACATTACTGTGTCGTCAAAAGCTGTAAACGTAACAGAGTTTATTGTGATGTGGCTTGATAATGCCCAAGCAGGTGAAATTAGCTAACTATTAAATAATTAAATAAAGTTATTGTTTCAAAATAAAGGTATACTCTAAGTAGTAAAGTGACTTCCCTTGGGGAATTAAATTTACTTTGTACCCTACATACAAAAGACTACTGGCACAACACAGTTGTTACAGAAAATACAAATATCGCTCGATTGTAAAGATCTACAGATGCGCACTTCACTAAGTGCATTTAATATAACATCTTTAGAAATTCCGCGGAAATTCAGTATTTGTTGATATTGTCCACTTCTGTCAACGCATTTTGCTTAAATTGGTTTACTTATCTGGCCGTACGGCTCAAATAAACAAAAAAACAGGAGAGAATTTTTGTGTCAGTGGTTTATTTTTAATTCATACAATTGTAAGAGTTCCCAGAAGGCCTCGCCATATAAAAATCGGAAGTTCGTTGTCAAAAGATAAACGGCAATAAAAGAACTGACAGGCTTTTTATTGTTGTCTCGTTATTTCGAGATCGAGGTCAGATATATCTAATTTTATTGATTTACCTGGCGTCCATGGATGTCATTTTCAGTAATAAGTGCTTGTTTTTCTGTGAGAAAGTCAGGTACGGCAGATCCTCCTTCCTTGTACATTGAAAATAAGTTATAAACTGGCAAGCGAACTCTACGCTACTTAAGTAAACAATTTAATTAAAGTTGTAAAAGTAATCCTTCATTAGGTAAATACTACCTCCTTCCTAAAGTAACTATCAACTTTTCGTTTGAAGATTTTGATATAAACTTCTGATTGCATAGGAATGTTTGATTATGCTAATAATAGTTATTTTGAGCAGATACAAATAATATCGAAAGGGCGCGCCAGTTCTTGCTAAGAAAGCACCTGTTTTGATGATATACCCATCGAAATGCAGCAGATGGTGTCAAATACGTTCTGCGGTTTATAACGTGTGTAATATTTGTCAGGAGGTAGTGAAAACTGTACATCTCATACAATATTCACGTATAAAGTGTGCTCTGGCGTTTATTATAATGGAAAACGAGAAATAATGCTTCACGTTACTGTGTCAATGAATATTAAATAAATGCCCCGCAAGCATTAGCATTGGAAGACGAGAAGAAAGGAAGACATAAATAATATTAAGAAAGACACTGCTATTAGAAAAAAATACCTCTGTCAGCTGCATATCAATTGTACTGTAATCTTACGATTCCTAGGTATTACTAGCTTAAAGACCACTTTACGAATTGCTGCCTTTATTGTAGGTAAATCAGATGAATTGTTCTCGTCTTATGCATGCTGTGCCTCCAATAGTGGTTAACGGAAGAATGTAACATAAAAGTTCGGCACAGTTAAAATGGATTAATGGGCAGTATCTATATAACGTATATAAGAAAACAAGCGCCGTATGACAGTGCGTTCAGTTAAATAAATTTAGGCTATACGTTTTTAATTAGCTCCAAAATAAACTTTAGGGCACTGTTAAATTCTTCCGGCTTGGATCAGTCTGGACACTGTGATATAGTCGAAAGACGCTGTTTATTGCTGAAGCATTCACAAACAAAGCCTACAAAAATACTAGAATCACTTCCTGAATCCCAGTCAAGAACACCTGCCAAAATGAGAAACATAGAAGTAGATACCCTCGGTGTAGCAAAGCAGCTTAAATCACTTAATAAAGGCAAGGTCTCCGGTCCAGAGTGTATACCAGTCAAATTCCTTTCACAGTATGCTGATACAACAGCTCCATATTCAGGAATAACATACAACCGCTCGCTCATAGAAAGAACCGTACCTAAAGACTGGAGAACAACTCAAGGCACACCGGTAGCCAAAAAGGGAAATAGGAATAATCCGCTGCCTATATCACCAATGTCGATTTGCAGTAGGCTTTTGGAACATATACTGTGTTCGAACATTATAAATTACCTCGAATAAAGCCGCGCGGACTGACCGCATGGTTTGAGGCGCCATTGCACGGATTACGCGGCCTCTCCTGCCGGAGGTTCGAGTCCACCCTCGGACATGGGTATGTGTGTTGTTCTTAGCATAAGTTAGTTTAAGTTAGTTAAAGTAGTGCGTACGTCTAGGGACCTATGACCTCAGCAGTTTGGTCCCTTGGGAAATCACACACACACACCTCGAACAAAACGATTTATTGACACATACTCAGCACGGATTCAGAAAATGCCGTTCTTGTGAAACACAACTAGCTCTTTATACTCATGAAGTAATGCGTGCTATCGACAGGGGATGTCAAATTGATTGCATATTTTTAGATTTCCAGAAGGCTTTCGACACCGTTCGTCACAAGCGTCTTCTACCCAAACCGCGCGCCTATGAAATATCGCCTCAGTCGTGCGACTGGATTCGTGATTTCCTGTCAGAAAGGTCACAGTTCGCAGTAATATGCGAACATCGATCGAGTAAAACAGAACTAATATCCGGTGTTCGCCAAGGAAGTGTTACAGGCCCTCTACTGTTCCAGATCGATGTTAACGACATATGAGACTATCTTAGATTGTTCGCAGATGATGCTGTCATTTACCGTCTTTTAAACTCATCAGATGACCAAAACGAATTCCAAAATGATTGAGATAATATATTTGTAGAGTGCGAAAAGTGGCATTTGACCCTGAATAAAGAAAAGCGTGAAATTATGCACATAAGTACTAAAAGAAATCCTCTAAATTTCGATTACGCGAGGAGTCACACGAATCTGAAGGGTTGGTTCTAATGGGTCTGAGCTCTATGGGACTTAACTTCTGACGTCATCAGTCCCCTAGAACTTAGAACTACTTAAACCTAACTAACCTAAGGAGATCACACACTTCCATGCTCGAGGCAGGACTCGAACCTGCGACCGTAGCGGGCGCGCGGTTCCAGACTGTAGCGCCTAGAACCGCTCGGCCGCTCCGGCCGGCAAATCTGAAGGGTGTAAATTCAACTAAATACTTAGGGATTACAGTTACAAATAACCTAAATTGGAATGATCACGTAGATAACGTTGTGGGAAGAGCAAACCAAAGACTACGATTCATTGGCAGAACACTTAGAAAGTGGAACAGGTCTACTGAAGAGACTGCTTACAACATGCTTGTCCGCCCTATCCTGCTATATTGCTCTGCGGTGTGGGATTTGCATCAGGTGGGACTGACAGATGACATTGAAAAAGTTCAAAGAAGGGCAGCTCGTTTTGTACTACCGTGTAATTGGGGAGATAGTGTCAAAGACATGATACGTGATTTGGAGTGGCAATCATTAAAACAAAGGCGTTTTTCGTTGCGACGGGATCTTCTCGTGAAATTTCAATCACCAGTTTTCTCCTCCGATTGCGAAAACATTCTGTTGGCATCAACCTACATAAGGAGAAATGATCATCACGATAAAATAAGAGAAATCAGGGCTCGCACAGAAAAATATAAGTGGAACGGTAGACAGGCAACTTGAAGGTCGTTCGGTGAACCCTCTGCTAGGCACTTTATTGTGAATAGCAGAGTAATCACGTAGACGTAGATATTTACATTATTGGTGTAAGACAATGAGTGTACCTTTCTTATAGGGCAGATACAGTTATGAAAAGCGCAGAGAATTCATTCATGCAAGAGTTAGCTGTCTTTGATTACGCGAACGGATGTCATGATTTACTAGTATATAGCTAGCAGTTACAGTCTATTTTAATTTCCGTTGTTGCGTTTACGTTTTCTTATTTGGCGCTATGCCGAGCAATTTTCCGCCAGATTAGGAAGTTCCTGCCGAAGTCAACACGGTTCACTGAAACTATAATTTCTCATTTGTACATGGCGCTTGTTCTGCATTTGGTGGAGGCTTCGGTACTGATTGTACAGGAGGTATTAATCTGTGCTCACGATACTGTGAAAGCAAACGAGGTCACATACCAGAATAATAAAGCGATACAATCATAATAACACAAATACTCATATCAGGCAATCATAAACCGTGAAACTGCTCATTACAGAAGCGAGGAGGGTTCAGTCCCTGGATACGACGAATTATTGTTAAATTAAATGTCAATAAACTGTCTGCCGATACTGCTGGATGTGGGATTTTATCAATTTTCCACTTCTTGCCACAATCAGTGAATGAAGAGCAACAGAAAGTATGTTTTAGCTACCATTATTGTAGTCCAATAATTTCAAAATGTTTAATCAAATTGACTCTTTTTCCCATCTAAAAATATCTATTGTGTACACATTCATTAAATTATCGCGAAAATTTTCTTTAATACTTTTCGTTAATTATACTGGGAACCATGTGTTCGGTACACCATCACTTTCATTAAACTTTGGTTTCTCTAGTCAGGTGTTAGGGGTTACAATAATACGCCTCGAATAGGTCGTAAACATAGTGGTTAAAGAAATTATGTGGATAAATTAAACTTCGTCGGAACAGGCTATGAAGGCCCACTGTGTGATCTACAGCTCACAGGTGTCCCTGGATGCGGATTCGCAGAAGCATGTGGTGAGCTCACCGCTCTCCCGGCAGTCTGTCAGTTTACGAGACCAGAACCCCTATTTCTCAATAGCTCCTCAGTTTGCCTCACAAGGGCTGAGTGCATGCACGTCAGTTGAAGAATGGAGAAACGCATCTAGAAAGCGCAATAACACAAGTTGTACAGATAAATACAGGTACCAGGAAGCTCACTACGAATAAACATCGATAACAGATGAAATGATTCTATTAAAAGATCAATTAAACCGGCACAAAAATAATCAGGCAAAGACGAGAGAAAGGCATATGTAATTTTCTTGCAATAAAATCTAAGCGCAGGACGTAAAAGCGAAGCGGCTACAGGAAAAATTTGAGGAAGGTCGAAAAGGAATTGGTCGTTGAAGGATTGATTCAGAGAGAAGTAAAAAGGAAAAGTGTCAATATTAATAGTGCAAACTGAATCCCACAATTTAAGGCAGAGGAGAGAACAAATAGGTGGAAAGAGTGGACTGAAGTTCTCTACGAGAGGGAAATAAGTGTCTGTTGACGTGACAGGGGAAGAAATGAGAGTCGAATTGGTATATGTAGAGGACCCAGTAATAGTAAGATTTTAACAGATCTTGGGAAGACGCGCCATCAAATACGTTATGATGTACAAATAACCCTCTTCCGAAATTTCTAAAATGATTTGGAGGAGTGGCAACTTATCGACTGTTGACGTTGGTGTACAGAATCTGTGAGATCAGAGAAATACCATTTGACTTAGGTAAAATGACATCCACAAAATCCCGAATAAAGCAAGGGTAGATAAATGTGAAATCACACGATCAGTTTAACAGCTCATAGATCTCAGATACTGACAAGAACAACATCCAGCAGAAGGAAAAAGAAAATTGAGGAGCAGTTTGGTATAACGACAGGTAAGGGCACCAAAGAGACAGTGGAGGAAAGACCTAACAGGAGTTAAGCATCCTTCATAGGATTTGTCGAATTAGAAAACGTCCGACAATGTATGATGGTGCAAGATGCTTGAAAATCGCAGAAAAGTAGATATAATTTGTAAGGAAAAACGCTAATACACAATATGTACAAGAAACAAGAAAAAACGGTAAGACTGTAATAAAAAAAAGTTCTCGAAATAAATAGGGTGTAAACCACGGATAGAGTCTTCCGCCAGTCTTGAATAGTATGTAGATCAAAGAATCAACGACAGGAATAAACAAAGTTTCAAGATTTTGATTAAAATTCTGGGTTAAAGGAAATTAATAAGATGCGTTGATGGCACTGCTATCCTCATAGAAACTTGCGAAATATTACATGAACTGTTGAATTCAATGAACAATCTAATGAGAAAAGAACACGGATTTAGTGAAAACCAAAAAAAGACTGAGGTTATGAGGAGTATTGGAAGTGATATTTGCAATAAACCTAAGATCAAATTTGGCATCACAATCTTTCACAAAGTGAAAGATTTCTGCTGTCTTAGAAGAAAACCCACACATGAAAGACGAAGCAAGGAAGTTATCGAAAGCAGACTACCATAAGCAAAGAAGACATTCCCGCATAAAGAAGTATTTTAATATGAACCACAAGATCTTAAGTTGAAAGAAAGTTCAGAGACTGTACGCTTTGAGAACAGCATTGTATAGAAGCAAATCATGTTATTGTGGGAAAACAGAACACCAGCCGTTTCATAAGTGATGCTATAAAAGGCTGTTGAAATTTGAGTGAGTTAATTAGATACAAATTATCAGCGATGAAAGTGAATTGGAAAATATTGACAAGAATAAAGAACAGAAAACTAGGCATCTGGTAACGCATCAGGGATATTACCGTGAAATTAAACGTTGAAGAATAAAACAACATCTAGAAACTATCAAAAACCTAGTGCACTACAACACTATGTGGTATAGCTAGTTCCTAAAAACAAATGGGCTTAAATAACATATGAGCGTCGAATCGCTTAAACACGATTGATACAAGAAATATAAGATACCTGGTATCAACAAAGATATGACCTGCGGATTACCATCGAAGAAAACAGCCTGTAACCATATAACTTTGCGGATACAATTGTCAATAGATCTGTCAAGTAACGTCATTACAAGATAAACTTTCAAAATTAGACAAATTCACAAATAACTGCTCCCTCAAAAGTTTAACACCTACTTAGCTCCATCAACGTCAAAGGAGATAATTTATACACTAGTGTGACAGCAGATGAGATATGAATGTCATATGGATATCGAGGCCATAATTATCGATATCAAAATCCATAATTCTACAATACCTTAAATTATCACGTTCAGAATCTGGAACATTTTACAAGACTATGTACATTCCATAGATAATCTGGAGGTGGCAATCACACCGAAATAGATCTATTCCAATAAACAATATTATACAAAAGAGCATCGTTTTGGTCTCATAGCATAATAGTAGACTTGTGTGGTTTTTTACAGGCTTTCGGAATGAGCCCATACAGCCATCTCAACACTGGGAATATTATACTAGAGTACGAAAGGATAACGTTCAACGAGTCGGGGCGTGGAATGTCAGAAGCTTGAACGTGGTAGGGAAACTAGAAAATCTGAAAAGGGAAATGCAAAGGCTCAATCTAGATATAGTAAGGGTCAGTGAAGTGAAGTGGAAGGAAGACAAGGATTTCTGGTCAGATGAGTATCGGGTAATATCAACAGCAGCAGAAAATGGTATAACCGGTGTAGGATTCGTTATGAATAGGAAGGTAGGGCAGAGGGTGTGTTACTGTGAACAGTTCAGTGACCGGGTTGTTCTAATCAGAATCGACAGCAGACCAACACCGACAGCGATAGTTCAGGTATACATGCCGACGTCGCAAGCTGAAGATGAACAGATAGAGAAAGTGTATGAGGATATTGAAAGGGTAATGCAGTATGTAAAGGGGGACGAAAATCTAATAGTCATGGGTGACTGGAATGCAGTTGTAGGGGAAGGAGTAGAAGAAAAGGTTACAGGAGAATATGGGCTTGGGACGAGGAATGAAAGAGGAGAAAGACTAACTGAGTTCTGTAACAAGTTTCAGCTAGTAATAGCGAATACCCTGTTCAAGAATCACAAGAGGAGGAGGTATACTTGGGAAAGGCCGGGAGATACGGGAAGATTTCAGTTAGATTACATCATGGTCAGACAGAGATTCCGAAATCAGATACTGGATTGTAAGGCGTACCCAGGAGCAGATATGGACTCAGATCACAATATAGTGGTGATGAAGAGTAGGCTGAAGTTCAAGACATTAGTCAGGAAGAATCAATACGCAAAGAAGTGGGATACGGAAGTACTAAGGAATGACGAGATACGTTTGAAGTTCTCTAACGCTGTAGATACAGCAATAAAGAATAGCGCAGTAGGCAGTACAGTTGAAGAGGAATGGACATCTCTAAAAAGGGCCATCACAGAAGTCGGGAAGGAAAACATAGGTACAAATAAGGTAGCTGCGAAGAAACCATGGGTAACAGAAGAAATACTTCAGTTGATTGATGAAAGGAGGAAGTACAAACATGTTCCGGGAAAATCAGGAATACAGAAATACAAGACGCTGAGGAATGAAATAAACAGGAAGTGCAGGGAAGCTAAGACGAAATGGCTGCAGGAAAAATGTGAAGACATCGAAAAAGATATGATTGTCGGAAGGACAGACTCAGCATACAGGAAAGTCAAAACAACCTTTGGTGACATTAAAAGCAACGGTGGTAACATTAAGAGTGCAACGGGAATTCCAATGTTAAATGCAGAGGAGAGAGCAGATAGGTGGAAAGAATACATTGAAAGCCTCTATGAGGGTGAAGATTTGTCTGATGTGAAAGAAGAAGAAACAGGAGTCGATTTAGAACAGATAGGGGATCCAGTATTAGAATCGGAATTTAAAAGAGCTTTGGAGGACTTACGGTCAAATAAGGCAGAAGGGATAGACAACATTCCATCAGAATTTCTAAAATCATTGGGAGAAGTGGCAACAAAACGACTATTCACGTTGGTGTGTAGAATATATGAGTCTGGCGATATAACATCTGACTTTCGGAAAAGCATCATCCACACAATACCGAAGACGGCAAGAGTTGACAAGTGCGAGAATTATCGCACAATCAGCTTAACAGCAAATGCATCGAAGCTGCTTACAAGAATAATATACACAAGAATGGAAAAGAAAATTGAGAATGCGCTAGATGACGATCAGTTTGGCTTTAGGAAAAGTAAAGGGACGAGAGAGGTAATTCTGACGTTACGGCTAATAATGGAAGAAGGCTAAAGAATAATCAATACACTTTCATAGGATTTGTCGATCTGGAAAAAGCGTTCGACAATATAAGATGGTGCAAGCTGTTCAAGATTCTGAAAAAAGTAGGGGTAAGCTATAGGGAGAGACGGGTCATATACAATATGTACAACAACCAAGAGGGAATAATAACAGTGGACGATCAAGAACGAAGTGCTCGTATTAAGAAGGGTATAAGACAAGGCTATAGCCTTTCGCCCCTACTCTTCAATCTGTACATCGAGGAAGCAATGATGGGAATAAAGGAAAGGTTCAGGAGTGGAATTAAAATACAAGGTGAAAGGATATCAATGATACGATTCGCTGATGACATTGCTATCCTGAGTGAAAGTGAAGAAGAATTAAATGATCTGCTGAACGGAATGAACAGTCTAATGAGTACACAGTATGGTTTCAGAGTAAATCGGAGAAAGACGAAGGTAATGAGGAGTAGTAGAAATGAGAACAGCGAGAAACTTAACATCAGGATTGATTGTCACGAAGTCAATGAAGTTAAGGAATTCTGCTACCTAGGCAGTAAAATAACAAATGACGGACAGAGCAAGGAGGACATGAAAAGCGGACTCGCTATGGCAAAAAAGGCACTTCTGGCCAAGAGAAGTCTACTAATATCAAATACCGGCCTTAATTTGAGGAAGAAATTTCTGAGGATGTACGTCTGGAGTACAACATTGTATGGTAGTGAAACATGGACTGTGGGAAAACCGGAACAGAAGAGAATCGAAGCATTTGAGATGTGGTGCTATAGACGAATGTTGAAAATGGGGTGGACTGATAAGGTAAGGAATGAGGAGGTTCTACGCAGAATCGGAGAGGAAAGGAATATGTGGAAAACACTGATAAGGAGAAGGGACAGGATGATAGGTCATCTGCTAAGACATGAGGGAATGACTTCCATGGTACTAGAGGGAGCTGTAGAGGGCAAAAACTGTAGACGAAGACTGAGATTGGAATACGTCAAGCAAATAATTGAGGACGTAGGTTGCAAGTGCTACTCTGAGATGAAGAGGTTAGCACAGGAAAGGAATTCATGGCGGGCCGCCTCAAACCAGTCAGTAGACTGATGACCAAAAAAAAAAAAACACATTTGGGATACTCGCAATTCAGCCTATGTTAATGACTGCATATCTAAATTAAGTTATAAGTTACAAGAGTTGAGGGGCATGAAAGGGAAGCAGTGGTTTGGAAGTGAGTGAGACAGGGTTGTAAACTATCCCCGATATTATTTGATCTGTATACTGAGCAAGCAGTGAAGGAAACAAAAGAAAAATTTGGAGTGGGTATTAAAATCCATGGAGAAGAAATAAAAACTTTGAGGTTCGACGATGACATTGTAATTCTGTCAGAGGCAGCAAAGGACTTCGAAGAGCAGGTGAACGGAATGGATAGTGTCTTGAAAGGCGGATATAAGATGAACATCCACAAAAGCGAAACGAGGATAATGGAATGTAGTCGAATTAAGTCGCGTGATGCTGAGGGAATTAGATTAGGAAATGAGAAAGTAGTAAAAGAGATTTGTTATTTGGGGAGCAAAATAACTGATGATGGTCGAAGTAGAGAGGATATAAAATGTAGACTGGCAATGGCAAGGAAAGCCTTTCTGAAGAGAAATTTGTGAACATCGAGTATTGATTTAAGTGTCAGGAAGTCGTTTCTGAAAGTATATATATGGAGTGTAGCCATGTATGGAAGTGAAACATGGACGATAAATAGTTTGGAGAAGAAGAGAATAGAAGCTTCTGAAATGTGGTGCTACAGAAGAATACTGAAGATTAGATGGGTAGATCACATAACTAATGAGGAGGTACTGAATAGGATTGGGGAGAAGAGAAGTTTGTGGCACAACTTGACTAGAAGAAGGGATCGGTTGGTAGGACACGTTCTGAGGCATTAAGGGACCACCAATTTGGTATTGGAGGGCAGCGTGGAGGGTAAAAGTCGTAGAGGGAGGCCAAGAGATGAATACACTAAACAGATACAGAAGGATGTAGCTTGCAGTAGGTACTGGGAGATGAAGAAGCTTGCACAGGATAGAGTAGCATGGAGAGCTGCATCAAACCAGTCTGTGGACTGAAGACCACAACCACAACATCATCTAAATTAATAATTAAACGTGCCTTTTATATGTTCTGTCAGAATTTTTTCAAAAGCTGCAGATAGATAATTGAATATCTGTGCAGGTCTTTAAGTACCATCTTCACAGACCACGAGTGCAGTAGACAAGAACAGGATTTCGATGTCACAGCCATTCGTACAGATAGACCAGTATTCAGACACATACACATGGGAGGTACACAGTGACATACATTTACAGGTTGACCGTTCCACATCCTTGAACACGTGGGAATATAGTCATTCAGTTGTGCTTTGGCCTTCCCCTTGCATGATTACAAAGAGCATAGGATTAGCAGCACAAGGAGCTATATCGGGATGTTGGCACTTTTGACGAACCCGTACAGTACTTTATACGTTACTCTATCGTTGGATGCTAACAAGGTTCGAAAGCTGCTTGGGAACTGATGACCAAGGACATGGAGATTACTTGCAAGCAAGTTTATGTGCTGCACTTTCCGAGGACAGGATATATGGTTTGGTTCTTTTTCCCTATCAGGAAAGAGGAATGTCACTAAGTTGAGCGATAGAGGTGTTTGTTGAACCTCAAATGATGAAATTTCAGCCATTCTGTAACTGTCAGGAAGCTCCTTGATGTTTGTGCCTTATTATACCGTGGTTCTATTTGACTCGTGGGATGGATTAGTGCATAGTGAATGCCTTTGAGTTTAGGTGTCCTCCACTATTAATCAAGGACATCTTCTTGTTCCTTTCCAGGTATCTCAAAGTGGCCTTTCCTCCGTACCATCACGATGTTACGATAGTTTCTTTGCACCCGAAACACAACGTCTGTAGTTGCTGCAACTGTGGGGTTGTTACGGCTGTCAGTTGGTGGCCTGACATACCACCGGAGATCAACGCGGCTGTTATAATGGTGGAGTATGGATCCAACTTGTGTAGGCCTTGTCGTTTGCTTCAGGGTATCCAGTAAGCACACCCAGCGCCGTCACTAGACTTGGACCCATCTGCATACACCATGCACGCATCGTGATAGTGAGACAGGAACTCCACGGCCGTTGGGTTAGTTGGGATCAAGTTTTGAAACGTTAAACTTGTCCCAGCATCAAGCAGCAGAGCCAACGTTTCGTATACTTAACAGTTCGGAGCTGAGATACGCCAGCAGGCATAGAAATGCCCCATTCCATCTCCTTTAAATTCCGGTAGAATACAAAGACAGCCTATCACAACCGCGTGGGAAGTAATAGGCACCACTGCATTTGGCTTTTGACTTATTCATTACTTGACTTATTCATTAGTTGCAGTCGGCGCGAAAAAACGCGTTTCGCAACTCACCAATACAGGCAACTATTTTTCAGTCTCCCAACATCAAGAAGCACATGATGGGCAGTGGCTTCTGGGTGCAGTAGGGAAGAGGTGGTCTGGTATATTACGGCTGTGAAATCTTCGCTGTCTAGAAATGAACCGATGAATGATTTGCAGAACGTTTGCCTGTTTATCCAGTTTAAGGGCCCCTGAAACACTCAGTATTTTACTGCGCAATACAATGGATGATCAGAGAGAGGTACTGAAGGACCGAGAAACATACTGAAGGAAACTGCAGAGCTTTAAAAATACTAACACTGGGTCTATGTATTGCCCATGTCTGCAAGGGTGATGTTGCTCAATACACGCAGTTTCCTGCCAAAACTTCGTGGTTTGCGGACACGCAAACAACTGATAAGCTGATGCCGTATGAATACGAATACGTCGGGACAGACACATAAAAAGAACCAACAGCTGAAGTTCATTCAGGGGAATAGTTTGATCACATTTTTGATACGTATCTAGTATTTAGTTGCACAAACATTCGATAGTGGTGTTTAGGTGCAGGGAAGTAACACTGCAACTTCTTATTTTTTCGTTTCACAAGCTTGAATTATGCATTGGAAAAATACGAAACAGTACCATCTACGATTGTCTACAGTAAGGTATCTTACTATCTTTAGGTTTATGGATGGTTTTCAGCATTCTTGGAAGCGAAATCCGAGGCGTATATGAGCAGTGTATCTTCTGTGAACACAAGGTGTAACACATTTGTCCATTTCGTTGAAAGACCATTGAAGAATTCCAAGTCATCTGGCTCTGCTGAAAGTTTTTAGCATATTAGTATGATCTTGTATAGAACGCCTTCCATGCCGCTTTTGCGGCCATCGTCACTTCCTCTTCCTTCCCTTTCTGCAGCATTTAAGAGACCGCTCTCGCAATACATGCAAATCTTACTTTATCGAGAGCCGACATCTCGCTACAAAGGCAGACTTCTATCTGACGCCTTCAATGCGTGAATATTGTGTATTAATGTTGTGTCGTTCTTGCCTTCGCACTTCCACACGCTATATTGACACAAAATTACTGCGCACCAAATACAGAACACGTTAGGGCACAGTTACAATTTTACGTCGAGAAGGGTTATTTACAATGTTTCATTTTGAAATTGAACGTCTTGACGTTGGTATTCCGTAAGGTGAGATAGTTACAGCGCGCTTTCACAAAGATACTGGCAAAACGCAATGCGTGAGCGACCTTGGAGACGGAATTTTCTGTGCTTAGAGCACCCATTACGTGGCTACATCTACATCTACGTGATTACTCTGCCATTCACAATAAAGTCCTGGCAGAGGGTTCAGTGAACCACCTTCAAGCTGACTACCGTTCCACTCTCGAACGGCGCGCGGGAGAAACGAGCACTGTGCGAGCCTGATTTCTCTTATTTTGATGAACATTTCTCCCTATGTAGGTGGGTGCCAACAGAATGTTTTCGCAATCGGAGGAGAAAAACTGGCGATTGAAATTTCATGAGAAGATCCCGTCGCAACGAAAAATGCCCTTTTTTAAATGATTGCCACTCCAAATCACGTGTCATGTCTGTGATACTATCCTCCCTATTTCACGATAATACAAAACTAGCTGCCCTTCTTTGTACTTTTTCGATGTCATCCGTCAGTTCCACCTGACGCGGATCCCACACCGCTCAGCAGTACTCCAGAATAGGGCGGCCAAGCGTGGTGTAAGCAGTCTCTTCAGTAGACCTGTTGCACTTTCTAAGTGTTCTGCCAATCAATCACAGTCTTTGGTTTGCTCTACCCACAACGTTAACTATGTGATCATTTCAATTTAGGTTATTTGCAATTCTAATCCCTAACTATTTAGTTGAACTTACAGCCTTCAGATTTGTGTGACTCTTCGCGTAATGGAAATTTAGCGGATTTCTTTTAGTATTCATATGAATAACTTCACACTTTTCTTTATTCAGGGTCAATTGCCACTTTTCGCACTATACAAATATCTTATCTAAATCATTTTGCAGTTCTCTTTGGTCATCTGAAGACTTAACAAGACGGTAAATGACAGCATCATCTGCAAACAATCTAAGACAGCTACTCAGACTGTCTCCTATGTCGTTAATATTGATCAGGAACAATAGAAGGCCTATAACACTTCCTTGGGGAACGCCGGATATTACTTCTGTTTTAATCGATGACTTTCCGTCTATTACTACGGACTATGACCTTTATGACAGGAAATAACCAATCCAGTCGCACAACTAACGCGATATTCCATAGGCAAGCAGTTTGGTTAGAAGAAGCTTGTGAGGTACGGTGTAGAAAGCCTTCTGGAAATCTAAAAATATGAAATCAATTTGACATCCCCCCATTACTTCATGTGTATAAAGAGCTAGTTGCGTTTCACAAGAACAATATCTTCAGAATCCGTGCTATGTGTCAATAAATCGTTTTCTTCGAGGTACTTCATAATGTTCGAACACAGTATATGTTCCAAGTATATGATCCACAAGGATCAGTCTTAGGACCACTTTTGTTTTCTTTATATGTCAACGATATTTCATCGGTTCTGTCCTCCTGTAAATATCATTTCTATGCCGACGACCTCCAGCTCTACCTAAGCGTCAGACCTGAAGATGTAAACACTGCAATCGCTCAGATGAATGATGATCTGTCTTCAGTAGTGACATGGGCGAAAAACCTGGGGCTTAAACTAAATGCAAAAAAGACGCAAGTAATCTTAATAGCCCATCAGAAATTAATAAGTTCAGATTTCCGCGAACGGCTACCTCCTATTCTGCTCGACGGTACTCCAATACTATATCAGAAAACAGTGAAGAACTTGGGTGTAATTTTGGATGAGCATCTCAACTGGGCGGAGAATACAGTCGCAGTATGCCGAAAGACGTCTGCTTGTCTCTATGCTCTCAAAAAGTTTCGGAACATATTTCCACAGGACTTGAAACGCCAGCTCGTGCAAGCACTCGTTCTACCGAGCCTCCACTATTGTGATGTGATTCAACAAGGCATGAGCAGTGAAAACAAAAGACGGCTAGAGCTAACCATGAATGCCTGTGTGCGTTACACCTGCAACATTCGCCGATACGATCATGTTAGTGCTTCATACTCCCAGCTAGGGTGGCTGCGGCCGGACAAATTGCGCGACTACCACACTCTATGTCTACTCCACCGACTCCTCGAGGCGCAAACACCCCAATACCTTGCTTCAGAGATTAAAAACCTGTCATGTCATCATAATCGAAACACGAGGTCACTCTTATTTGGTATCCTAACTGTGCCCACTCACAAAACAAAAACATTTGCAAACTCCTTCTCAGTTGCCGCTGTCCGCCTCTGGAACAAACTGCCCCTTACCTTGCGCAAAATTCAATCTCCTGCTGCTTTTAAGAAGAAGTTGAAGCATTTCCTACTATCATCCTCATAAAGTTCTCCACAAAATTAATGTACAAGGGCAATCCCCTCATCTGTCAAATAGCAAAGCTAGCGTCTCCTATCTTGCTCCTGAGATGCCTTCCTCTTCATCTATCTCTATTAGCCACGCAATATTCTTTTCCTTTATATTTCCTTAATTATGTTTCATCATGTCTCTCTATTCTTCTCCTCCCTTCACCATGAGTCTCCCTCATACTCCCTGCTGCCAGCACTCCTATCTAAAATCTGTCTGTTCAATAATGTCTAATTATAACAGTACTTGTGATCTAAGAATATAAACTCTATATGTATGTATTTTTCCAGGTGTACCTTTCAAATTGTTTATTTCACTTTTTGTACTAGATGTAGTTTAACATGCCTACTAAAACATATGAATGTAAAATAAGTAGAATGCCTGGTTAGATGTAAGAGAGGGCCTGATGGCCCTAATCTTGCCAGGTTAAATAAATCAATAAATAAATAAATAAATAAAAACCCTACTGCAAGTCGACGTTAGTGATAAGGGCCTGTAATTCAGCGGATTACTCCACTTTTTGGGTATTGCTATGACTTGAGCAGTTTTCCAGTCTTTAGTTACGGATGTTTCTGTGTATAATTGCTAAATATGGAGCTATTGTATCAACATACTGTGATTTTTTTTTCATATCGTGTACTCGATCACCATGTTCATAGACAGATAAAAGTCCAATAAACTCTCAGCCACATAATTCAACGAGCTAATCTTTTCATCCCCTACGCTTTTTCTCCAGAACAGCAGCTACCTCGGAATCTATTACTCTAAAGCAGATCAACATTTCGTTAATGGAGAGCTGTATCATTGCCGGAACAGACTTTGAGGTCATCAAAGTTTTCAATTTTGAGACTACAGGATAAATCACCAGAGAAAAGATCACCACAAACACCTTCTCAATTTGATACTGAGTGGACTTCAGGAAAGAATCGCCTTCTTCCTATCGTTTCTTCTGGGAACCTATACAGCGATTACTTATTTTAAAAGGTCGAATTTAGGTTCTGTGACAAATGGTTGAGGGCTCCCATGGAAAACAATTGATCGTAAGGCAATGAAACTTTGAGGGAACATATAAAGGGTGATTCAAGAAGATATGCAAATATTTCAAAATGTTGTTCTATAAGTAAAACTAAAGAAAAAAGTTTATATAAACATAGGTCTGCAAATGCTTGGTTACTGAGTTATGGATAATAAAATATTTTGCCTGAAATTTGGCAACTTCGCTATTTGAAGCCATCGCAAAACGGTACGAGGTTAAAGTAAAGCACGATTCCCATTTATTTTGTTGTTATTGATCTGGTTAATCTAATAAAACATGTCCCAGACGTGTATCTGCAGTAGTTTTCCAGGTCATCCAGAGAAGCAAAGATTATTTTACAAATAAATCTGTTTACGTTCCATTAAGAATGTAGAAATATTTATGTCATTGTTGGCAGTCGTTAGTGAGTTGTTTCTGTCATTTCCTAACCTTGAAACGAATTAGTTCTCTGTATTGTTCTGTGAAATAAGACAATAACAAACGAGTATTTAAGTGAAACCACATAGTAGTTTGTAGTTCGTAGATTATTTATGAAATAGGGATTCCTTTCAAATTTACGACAGAGGAATACGCCGATATGGTGTTTATTTATGGCAAATGTGATGGTAATGCTACGGCTGCAGTTAACGTATACCGCGTACTATAAAATTACGTACCATTAAGAACAACCCTGTGAAACTGAAACGAGCAACGTGCAACTAGATGCATTGAACTCGGTGGAGATATTTCTTAACATTTATTGTGAATGTATTGTGAAATTGTATGTTCACTGTACAACATCCTTAACATGAGCTTTGTTTCTCCTGTTTAACATGAATTCACGTGTGCTATGGTATTAATAAAAGCAGATTATCTGACACATTCATACAGTTTCAGTTAACGTTATTACCATAATTTTTCGAAATTTAAACTCTCTACACCTTCTGCTGAAAACTTTGTACAATTGTCTGGAATTAAAAAACAAATTGGGCCAAGTAGTTAATAAACAAAAAATTTTACGAAATTATATCTTTTCTTCTGTTCATGTTCTTGAAAACTATTGTAGATGTACCTCTGGGATATGTTTTATTAGATTCACCATATCAATGACAACAAAATGTATGTAAATCGTGCTTTACTTTAGCCTCGTACAGTTTTTCGACGGCCTCATGTTAGCGAAGGTGCTGAATTTCAGGCAAAATCTTTTACTAGCCGTAAGTCCGTAAGTAAATATTTACGGACCTATGTTTGTATTGACTTTTTTCTTTAGTTTTACCTCTAGAACAACATATTAAAACATTTGCATATATTCGTGAACACCCTGTACAAGAGCATTCGGAAGGGAAATAACGAATGAACCATTGAAAGAAACACATTTTAATTTACACATAAAAGCGTAAAACTTATTAATTGCCAACCATATTTACCGTATAGGTTACAAACGTTGCTTAATGTGAGGACCATATGCGGTCAGTGAAACCACTCTACGGATACTATTTCACAACTGTTGGCGACACTTATCGAACGGCGGATCATGGAATGTTCAGATGTCGTGACACTGCTCGTAAACTGTTTGAAGATGGTACATTGCGTCCAGCATTCTCAGCCATGGCAACAGCAACTTCTTCAAAACAATTTGAGGCGCGTTTGGCAGTCGGTCTCACAAAGGATCAGTCCTCAAATCACCAGTTAAATCGAACTTACGAACTATGTTGTTCAACCCCGGTGTGCAAGGAGAGCCTCTACGTATTCTTTTCATAGGTCAGTACTAGCGAAGAGCAGAAGTACTATTGCTGCTATGATTAAACAGTCTTACGAGTGAAGCCCTGTTCACCTCGTAAAGATCCATGTTGACTGTGCGCAAGCGAAACGCTCACTGATGTTTTAGTTCCAACACTACGTCGCCATACCAGTAGCGATGCGTAACGTCCAGTCATGACACCAACATTGCTTACAAAAAAAGCAAATCCTGCAGCGTACCGTCTGACCATGATTACTAGAAAGTTGGGTACCGTCTACACTGGCTCAAGCAGCAGAAGTTTAATTATAACCATTCTGTATTTCAATTTTAGCCTGATTGTACGTTTTCTAGAAGCCGTAAACCACATTTTTCGGGATATATTAGCATTTGGGCCAATAACATCAGTCTACTTTTGATGTGGTTTGTCAATAATTAATCTCCTTATCCATTCTCTGTTACATCTCTTCTTTTCAGCCGGGGTGGCCGAGCGGTTCTAGGCGCTACAGTTTGGAATCGCGCGACCGCTACGGTTCGAATCCTGCCTCGGGCATGGATGTGTGTAATGTCCTTAGGTTAGTTAGGTTTAAGTAGTTCTAAGTTCTAGGGGACTGATGACTTCAGAAGTTAAGTCCCATAGTGGTCAGAGCCATTTGAACCATTTTTTTTTCTTCTTTTCACACTGTAACTGCCTGTTCAGCCTACTATCACGAAAAGCTTCTGATTTCGTTCAACCGCAACGTTTCACCGAATTCAGTGTCGTCTGAGTTATAGAGTTCACATGCTGCAAGATTCGCTACAAACAGTATAAAAAAAGTAGAAAACGTTGTAGTCTGCGTGAAAGTAAGTTTACATTAAATGTAACTTTACATTTCTCCTCATTCTCTGTCATCGAGGCATAGGGGTTTCTGGAAACGATGTCTCAATCGGTTTGGAAATTAACGTACATTGAGTGAGAAGTTAGATGTCGCCAAGTGAGAAGTTTGATGTCACCAGTAGTGAAGAACCCTGCTTCGTTTCAGCAGCTCTTTCATTTAGTTCGAACTGAGTGCCAACCTGGAGGAAACACAGCGTTTTATAATACTGCGGTAATGAATGAGGCGGCGACATCTTGTCTGAGTCTCAGGGCGCAGATTGCCCCGCTTCTGCACTTAATCGCCGGAAACGGTGGGCGGGAGGGGGTGGGAGTGGGAATCTCTGAAGAGATTACATCAGCGATCCTGTTGACCCAAATCCCACCCCAGCCCTTAAATTAATTACCGGTGTAGCTGCGCTGCTGCAGGAAGAACGTGAGAGAGAGAGGGAGAGAGAGAGAGAGAGAGAGAGCAGGAAAGTGTCGAACGAGGAGGAGGACACCGCGAATGAGAGAGACGAAAATGAGGAAGAGGGCCAGGGTTGTGCTGCGAGATAGCATAACGAAAGTGAAGGGGGAGGGAAATGGAAACTCCTGAGGGCTGTTAGTCAATTCGGCGCGCTATCGGTATTTATTGCGGCAAGGTGGGGCCGGCCTCGGAGAGGGCCCGTAATTAAAAGCGCGTTAGGCGGCAGCCAGGGCGTGGCCGTCCCGGTAACTGGGACCCCCAGCGTCGCTCATTTGTTCGGGAAGTCAGCTGGCACCGTCTGCGGTTGCCACTGTAGCTGATGGAGACGTGACAGCTGCGCCATGTCGCAACTGGTGACTCGGGTCTCCAGCTTAATCTGCTACGTCACGAGGAACGCGGTCTGGCTCAGAAGGGATGTGAAATCCTGTCTGGAATGTAATATCGCCACATATCAAAGCACGTGGCTTAAAATACCTCCAGGAAATATCTACTGGTCTGAGTGATGTGTGCAGCTGACTGCGCAGGTCAAAACAACTTGCGAGAACCGTGTAAGCTACAGAAGTCCTCGCTACTATAGTTGTTGTTGTTGTGGTATTCAGTCCTGAGACTGGTTTGATGGAGCTCTCCATGCTACTTTATCCTGTGCAAGCCTCTTCATCTCCCAGTACCTACTGCAGCCTACATCCTTCTGAATCTGCTTAGTGTATTCATCTCTTGGTCTCCCTCTACGATTTTTACCCTCCATGCTGCCATCCAGTACTAAATTGGTGATCCCTTGATGCCTCAGAACATGTCCTACCAACCGATCCCTTCTTCTAGCTACGTTATGCCACAAACTCCTCTTCTCCCCAATTCTATTCAATACCTCCTCATTAGTTTGTGATCTACCCATTCTTCAGCATTCTTCTGTAGCACCACATATCGAAAGTTTCTAATCTCTTCTTGTCCAAACTATTTATCGTCCATGTTTCACTTCCATTCATGGCTACACTCCATACAAATACTTTCAGAAACGACTTCCTGACACTTAAATCAATACTCGATGTTAACAAAATTTTCTTCTTCAGGAACGCTTTCCTTGCCATTGCCAGTCTACATTTTATATCCTCTCTACTTAGACCATCATCAGTTATTTTGCTCCCCAAATAGCAAAACTCCTTTACTACTTTAAGTGTCTCATTTCCTAATCTAATTCCCTCAGCATCACCCGACTTAATTCGACTACATTCCATTATCCTCGTTTTGCTTTTGTTGATGTTCATCTTATATCATCTTTTCAAGACACTATCCATTCCCTGCAACTACTCTTCCAAGTCCTTTGCTGTCTCTGACAAAATTACAATGACATCGGCGAATCTCAAAGTTTTTATTTCTTATCCATGGATTATAACACTTACTCCGAATTTTTCTTTTGCTTGATTTACTGTTTGCTCAATATACAGATGAAATAGCATCGGGGAGAGGCTACAATCCTGTCTCACTCCCTTCCCAACCACAGCTTCTCTTTCATGTCCCTCGACTCTTATAACTGCCATTTGGTTTTTGTAGAAATTGTAAATAGCCTTTCGCTCCCTGTATTTTACCCCTGCCACCTTCAGAATTTGAAAGAGAGTATTCCAGTCAACATTGTCAAAAGGTTTCTTTAAGTCTACAAATGCTAGAAACGTAGGTTTGCCTTTCCTTAATCTTTCTTCTAAGATAAGTCGTAGGGTCAGTATTGCCTCACGTGTTCCAACATTTCTCTGAAATACAAACTGATCTTCCCCGAGGTCGGCTTCTACAAGTTTTTCCATTCTTCTGTAAAGAATTCGCTACTATAGCTGACTAGAAAAAGTACGTGACGCTGTCATGATAAGATGATGGCGTGTACTCTTGCTACATTTTGTGAGAAGTGAGTGAGGAAGGGAGAGTATGTCTGTAGCCCTTTCATTACCATTGGGACGTAATTATGGGTGTTGGACTAAGATGTGCAACACGGTGAGAAATGCCTCCTTGAACATACACGGTCCAGTCACATTAATGTTACCATCTGTCGAAAACTTGAACAACTACGTTTTGCAGTGCGACACGTGCAGGAAGAGGCGCAATGAGGTTCTGAAAAGCACCGACAGGTTATCTAACCGTGGCAACTCCAATGCCTTGTCGAGTGCCGGCTGGAGTGGCCGAGCGGTTCTAGGCGCTTCAGCCTGGTACCGCGCGACCGCTACGGTCGCAGGTTCGAATCCTGCCTAAGGGCATGGATGTGTGTAATGTCCTTAGGTTAGTTTAAGTAGTTCTATGTTCTAAGGGACTGATGACCTCAGATGTCCCATAGTGCTCAGAGCCATTTGAACCTTGTCGAGTCGCGCTACTTTTCTCTGTTAAGATTCACGGCTCAAAGAGCCGAGCCAGGTGGTTCCACAGCTTTTCGATTCGGTTTAAATCTCTGAGGTTTGGTGGCCAGGGGAATACGGTAAACTCATCCTGGTGACATTCCAACCAAACACGTTCTCTGAGAGCTATGTGTCCTGCAAGTAGATGCCACTGTGCTGAGGAAAAACAACTGTATATAGGGGTGGAGGTGGTGCCCAATCACAGATGCATGTTTTGTTGATCCATTGTGCATTCCGGAATGACGAGATCACCCAGTAAATGCCACGAAAATATTCCCCACTCCATTACATTCACTCCTTTTTTTCCTTTCATACGTTTCACGCCATACACGTCAATGCCCATGTTTCCGATGGAGCATAGAAAGTTGAAACTACGTCTTTAATAATTTTTATCAAACACTGACCTACAGAATTTTCCCTGACAAGGCAACTCAGGCTTAACCAATTCATTTGCTACCCACAATATACAAGCCCAATTCAATCTGACTGCTATACATTGATAACATGACTGCCAACAATTAACCCAAACGAATTGCCCGGTATTGCAAGATATCCTAAAAATAATACAAATCCAAAAAACTACCTCCAACTCTTGTTAAATGCGTAAACTCATTTCAGGCACGAATCCCAAAAGTGCAAACCTCATTCTTTTTCATAAGTCACTTAGCTCACAGAAACACTTCATAACACGAACTACAGCAATTGCAGCAAGTAGCAACTACGGCCAACTAAATAAAAAGATTCTGACTACTACAGACTCTAACTACTAGAAGACTATGCTTCACGAAGACTTTATTGAAGAGGAAACAATGTACGAGGGTTGGAACTTAAATAGTGGCAACTATTTGTTCACCACCTGTTAATGTTCTTCAAAGTAGTCACCAGCGTTGTGTAGAACCCGTTGCCAGCGATGTGGAAGGCGCAGTATACCGTTAGTAGAGCCTGTTCTGTTGATGGTGCGAATGGAGCGGTCTAAAGTTATAGTGATTGTCGTGTACGACTGTGATGGTGCTATCCTAACGCATTACGTTCCTCCACGGCAGACCCTCAATGCACAGTATTACTCTTCGTTTTTGGAGCATCACCTGCGACCAGCGTTGCGAAAGCAGCGGCGACACTTTCTGCGCAACCCACCCATCGTTTTGCACGACAATGCCCGAGACTGGGAAGTACTGTTGAAATGTCCCCTTAGAAAAATCATTGAATTACTGTGCTGATAAACCTCTTACATTATTTGATTTTCAAACAGCTGATCAGAACTGAATATACTTTTAATAATCCCTACAAAAGAATGGCCCTGACTAGCATTAACGTATACCTTTCACAAATCACTTACCTCACAAAAATCTTCGTTACTCGAACTACTGCAATGCGGCGAGCGCACTACTGCCAGCTAAATAAAAGATTCAAACTACTGAAGGCACTAACTACTGATAGGCATAGTTAGCAAATGAAAGATTTTGATAGAGAACAAACAATGTATTTACCTTAATAGTGTTCAAAAGTCATAGTATATATAGCAGTTCATGACATCCATTCTTACAAATGTTTCTGATGGACACACGTCCAGATCAAGCGCTCTCGAAAATCCGCCATCTCACTTCCCCACATCCACCACTGTTGGCGGCTCACCTCCAACTGTGCAACGCTACGCGCTTTTAACAGCCAGCAGCCCAACACTACAATAGCAAATTCCAACAATGCCACCCAGCCACAGACTGCAAACAGCACAGCCAGTGATTTTCATACAGAGCGCTACGTGGCGTTACCAATATAAAAACCTAAACAGCCTACTTACACTGTATCATCCACCATACTCCCCGGACTTAAGTCCTTGTGACTTTGATTCGATTCCGAAGATGAAGGAACCACTTCGTGTCATTCGCTTCAGAAATGTTCCAGAGATTCGACAGGCAGTAGACTGCTCCATTCGTACCATCAGCAGAACAGGCTCTGCTACGCCTTCCACATCGCTGGTAAAGGGTTCTACACAACGCTGATGACTACTGTTAAGGACAGTAAAAGGTGCAAACATGTAACTCTTTTGCATCGGTTGTGAATGAATAGTTGCCACTATTTAAGTTCCAACCCCAGTAACTACATGAAGATTCAAAAAGATTGATTCGATCTGAGAAAAATAATTTCTCTTCACCATTGTGGATAGAAAGGTGGGATGAGTTTTCCTTTTCGCATCGAAACAAAATGTTACCTTGGCGCCAGTAATAACATATCGTTTCATGTGGTTACTGGTAGAGATATCCGTGGTACAATTACCACGCTCTCCCGTTGATTACCCATTGAGTCTCGAGGCTAGTTGGCGAAAATACAGCAAGATAATACGTTCTACGTTCTCCATTTCAACAGGTGCAGTTAGATTACAACTGAACGCTGTGATTTTCGTCGAGGGAAGGCACTACAACTCCTACAGCTCCCACCTTTGTGACTGTGTATTATGAATCGAAGCTTGGAGAGATGCTGTGTCCACCGATATGCCTCGTATTCCTGTATGTGTTTTAGTTTCGTGCAGTAGTCTTATTAAACGTCAGAGATACTTTGGTGTGTGAACAAAAATATGGAATCTTCTCAAACAGTCTACCACGACACAGTGTAGAAAACTGGTTGACCTTCAAATCAGATTACAGTCGTCTCGGATTGGACAAATACAGGTCCTGTATGGTTCCTGTATGGTTTTAAAGAAATCTTATACCATTCTTCCTGCAAAATTGTGGTACGTTCAGCTAACGATGATGAGAGATGTGTAAAGCGATCATCAACCTTCCTCTCCAAAGCAGACCACAACAGCTCAATACTATTAGGATCAGATCTGGTGGCTATGGTGAGCATAGGAAAAACGAAAATTCATCCATTCCTTTACGATGTGAGCGGTATGAACAGATGCCCTATCGGCTTGGAACACATCATCATCATTAATGTCCGCCCCCTGTAGCTGAGTGGTGAGCGTGACAGAATGTGAATCCTAAGGGCCCGGGTTCGATTCCCGGCTGGGTCGGATTTTTCCTCCTCTCAGGGACTAGGTGTTGTGTTGTCTTAATCATCATCATTTCATCTCCATCGACGCGCAAGTCGCCGAAGTGGCGTCAAATCGAAAGACGTGCATCCGGCGAACGGTCTACCCGACGGGAGGCCCTAGTCACACGAGATTTACATTTTTTTTAAATCATCTTTAACGAATAAACGTTGGACTAGAGGATGGATATGATCAGCCAGAAAGGTTGAATAATAGTTGGCAGTAGCGACCATGCAGAGTACCCTAATGACCCATGCAATCCCACGAGGCAGCTGCAGAAATCATCGCCGAAGTGCCGCCACGTTTTCCTCTTGGGATGTATACTCGGCCATAAATTGGAAAAAGCGGGAAACAAGAATCATCTGACCACGTGAGTTTCTCCCATTGCCCCATAATCCAGATTTTACAGCTTCGGGACCAAGTTTTTCTGCTACGGGTATATGCATCACTGATGTGTAATTTTGCAATTCCAGCTCGCCCTGCAGTTCTCTTGTTATGGAGCTCCCTTCGTATTGCTTTGATGCTGACGCGAGTACGACATTCAGTTCTGCTTTGGCTTCTGCAGCTGTCGTCCTCTTTCCTCACAATCCTCTTCAATGACCATCCATACTATCGTCCGATTTTTGACTTAGCGGACGAAGTTTGTCGCTTTTGCTCTACGCTGTATAAATTTTCGAAACGCTACCTCTTGAAACACCGAACACCTCGTCTGCCTTGGTTACGGATGCAGCCACCATAAGAGGACCAACGATATGTCTGCTTCGAATTCACTTGGCTCCAATAGAATTCGCATATAATGGGCATTCAAATGAAACCGGTCTCTAGCGTACAGCAACGGTAACGATTTTATTAACTCAAAAATGTAGTTATACACAGTTCACATACTCAAAAATAGTCTCCAAAACTGTTGGCACATTTATCCCATTGTGGCACTAGCCGGTCGATTTCGCTCTTGAAGAAGCTAGTAGGCTGCTGTCGGATCCAGGCCTGGACCCAGTCACACACTTCGTTCGTCGTCCGTTGGAATCGATGTCCGCCAATAGCTTGTTTCAAAGGTCCAAACACATAAAAGTCACACGATGAGAGGACGGGACTGTACGGTGGATACTCCAGCGTTTCCCACCGAAACTGCTAGAATGTCATGTTCGCCTCACTGACCGTGTGTGGGAGGGCATTATCATGCAGGAGGATAACGCCACTGGACAACATGCCTCGGCGTTTCGACTTGATGGCTCGTCTAAGGTTATGTAAAGTGGCTTGATAACGCTGAGCATTGACGTGGGTTCCCAGTTCCAGGAAATCGACAAACAGAGGGCCCTTGTGGTCAAACAAGAAGGACATCATGACCTTACCAGAACTAGTGTGCACGGCCTTCGATTTCTTTGCGGGTGGTGAAGTTGCACGTTTCCACTGCTTGCTCTGACGTTTGCTTTCCGGTTCAAAGTGGTAACACCATGTTTCGTCACCTGCGACAATACGCGACAGAAAGCCTTATTCCTCCCCATGATAACGTTGCAGATTACTCAAAGACAGTGCCATTCGAGTATTGCGCTGTTCGGCGGTCAGTTGGTGGGGAACCCATCGCGCACAAATTTTTCGAAAGTGCAAGTGTTCATGCATTATGGTGTGGGCAGTGCCCACACCAATAGCCAGTAAACGATGGACCTCGTCCTCGGTGATTCTGCTGTTGGCCGGCCGCGGTGGCCGAGAGGTTCTAGGCGCTTCAGTCCGGAACCGCGCTTCTGCTACGGTCGCAGTTTCGAATCCTACCTGGGGCATGGAAGTGTGTGATGCCCTTAGGTTAGTTAGGTTTACGTAGTTCTAAGTCTAGGGGAATGATGACCTCAGATGTTAAGTCCCATAGTGCTTAGACCCATTTCAATCATAGTGACCTTACTTGACAGTTTTATTGACAGTTGAATCCGCAAAGTTATATGGTTACAGGCTGTCCAAGACAAGAGCATTCACTTCCGCAACCATTTCCGGTGTAATGACACGATGAGCCTATCCAAGCTCGCGGCCGGTGTGGCCGTGCGGTTCTAGGCTCTTCAGTCTGGAACCGCGTGACCGCTACGGTCGCAGGTTCGAATCCTGCCTCGGGCATGGATGTGTGTGATGTCCTTAGGTTAGTTAGGTTTAAGTAGTTCTAAGTTCTAGGGGACTGATGACCACAGATGTTAAGTCCTATAGTGCTCAGAGCCATTTTGTCCAAGCTCGCATCGGCCTCCAGTGACTCGCGCCCCTCAAGGAACCGTTTGCGCCATTCCACAACACTTGAACGACTCAGACTATACTCACGGTACACAGCCTTCATCTGTCGATACATTTCACGGCCTCCAATTCCCTCCGCCGCTAAAAATTGAATCACTCTTCGTTGTTCCTGTTTACTCGTCTGCATGATCGATAGTGGGCAATAAATAGTGTGACCACCTTCTCTTCGGTGTGAAGCCAGTCTGGCGCTGTGCAACATCAAACGGCGCGCGCGCGCATGTCTCTCTACCAATGGATGGCGCCACCATACCCTGAGTTTCGTGGGGCCACCATATGTGTAAGGCAGAGGTAGACGCACTGACCAGGTTTCATTTGAATGAACCTCACACAGTTGCACAGACCGCTGTTCTGCTCACGACATATTGAGACCACTGCACAGGTGCCGTTAGTGGTCAAATACAACAGCGCAATGTGCAAATTTGGCTAGAATCTGCATTTAAATGCTCTAGACACGTTAATCTGACCACCGCCTATGTTCGATGTCGACGTACAGTAAACACTTAGACTTCAGGTGGCAGCACTAGCAGTGGAGGGTATATAAAGCGTGACGGTGAGGGGGGGGGGAAGAGACGCGTGAAACGTGGTATTCAATTCCGTAATGCGGGAACAGAGCGATTTATCTGATGTCCAAAACGGAATGTAAACTACTCACTTGCTGCTGTGGTTAAAATATACTGTGCGTGGCAAAATGACACTATCCAAAACCGACGACAAGGCAGCTGTGGTTCATCCCCAGTCATAGGTAACAGGGGCGAATGACGGCTGCGGAGATGTGTACGTGCGAAAAGACGTGCAGCTGTTGAGTACCACAAATGTGTCCTCAGCTAACGTTGCTGCGTGTGGGCCTACGCAGCAGGCGCATCGTCCATGCATCCTGTCTGACTGCTGTACATCGGCGACGAAGGCTGGAATTTGCACGCCAGTGCCACAATTGGACATCCACTGAGAGGTGACAGGTGGCCTTTTCAGATGAGTCACTTTGTAAGTAGCCCGTTTGTACGTTGGCAGCGCTATATACTTTGTTAATATCGCTGACAGTGCTCTGCGCCCTCGTCAAGAGATTCTGCGGTTGGACGGACTAGCAGTTAGCGAGTGAATAGAGAAGTGTATGGACATGATATTCTTAGTGGAGGCTCTGTGTTGGTGGGACATGCGTTGTAAAGTTAGATGAAATGATGTGTTTATAAGAAAATACGTATGGAAATGTATGATGATGGATGTTTGGATGATAATGTTTGGGCAATGGAATTATTGACAACTACGAGTATTTAGAAATCTTTACCTTATTCATGTGACATCCAGTTCCAAAAGTTATATGTTAGTGTTGGAACTTTAATTGTGGCATCTATTTATTTACAGCTTGTAAATAATAGATACATGTTTCATAGTTTTACTAACTTTCAGAGTCCACAGCTCGTGGTCGTGCGGGAGCGTTCTCGCTTCCCGCGCCCGTGTTCGCGGGTTCGATTCCCGGCGGGGTCAGGGATTTTCTCTGCCTCGTGATGCCTGGGTGTTGTGTTATGTTCTTAGGTTAGTTAGATTTAAGTAGTTCTAAGTTCTAGGGGACTGATGACCATAGATGTTAAGTCCCATAGCGCTCAAAGCCATTTGAACCAGAGCCATAACTTTCGGAATAGTCACCAGCATTGAGCATAACTCGTTGCCAGCGATGTGGAAGTCGTAGGATACTCTTAGCACTGCCAGTTGTGTTAACAGTTCGAGCGGCGCCGTCTATTGCCCGACGAATTTGTAGCAGTTCTCAAGCAAACTCCCTGAAATGTTTCCTTCAGTTTAGAAATCGAGTTAAACTCACGAGGGCTTAAGTCAGGGGAGTGCAGTAGGTGGTATAGCACTTAGTAGCCCCATCAGTCAAACAAATCAGTAACAGCTTGCACTGTACTTGCTTCAACATTGTCTTGCAAAATGATGGTCAGGTCCTGCAGAAAGTGTCATCACTTCTGTCTCTATGCTGTTCATTTTTGGAACACAACCTACGAGCAGCTTAGAGACACATCCTTAGAATGGACCAGAGGAGGTCTCGACTCTAATAACTTCGCCGTCTACGGAACATTAAACGCTACTCTTCCTTCCTTCCCATAAACAACGTATCACTTTTATGTATACGAACCGGCAACAGGAAAAAGGGATTGCATTCAAACTGTTAACCGTAGGAGTATCACAGGCGTCGAATTCACACAGTTAGTCGTAGAAGTATCAGTTTCCGATGAAATGACGAATTCAAAATCGAGTAGGAACCACCAAGCAAAAACTTCTCATCGTGTAATCGACTGGAAAGTGAATTATAAAATCTCATACAGAAAGGGCATCAGCCACCTCTGGGCTATGCGTCAATCTGTTAAATCAAAAAAGTTCAGCACATAAATTGGGTACTGGCCTAATGGTTTCTTTACTATTTTATCCAATAAGGGTCACCTCGTAGAAGGCTGTAAGGTTCGCATGCAAACCTGTTCAAGGAGTACGTCCAAAATGTGAAAGAATGTCATAAGTCGTATTATCTAATTCTGTAAAAATGCTTGTATTTAGAACTGGACCCTACAAAGAACAGCCTTAAAGCATTATCTAAATCGTGTTGTTATACTGACGGATAACGGAGGAGCTTACGTGATAATTTTCAGTGTCCTCTCTCAAGTTGAAATATAATCAGAACTGATGAGTCGCTGCATCGTCTATGTTCGCCGTTTTCCTCTTCAGATCAGAAGAACGCCACTTCTACTTCCAGATCTGGATTTCGTCCATGCAGAAAGAGAGAGCATGGGTGTAAAACCGTTACATTGATTAAATGATTTCCAGGAATAAGAAAACAAGATAATTCGTGTACTGATGATGTCCGTATTGCTATCTGCATTGGGATACAGTTCTTGGTTCACTCGATTTCTAAACTGACCATCTTTTGTCATTCGAGGTCCCGATATCCTCTTGAGAACCTTACGTTCCACCAATTGCAGTCTATTGAGTACTCCACGCCAGGTTAAGAGTTTCTGCTGGGTATAAGGCTGCAGGGCACGTCACTGTCTGGGAATGAGTTAGTTTTCATTGCTCGAAACAATCTTTTTACTGCAGATGTTCATAGTTTGTATGCTGAATTAATTTCTTTTTTCTGCTCCCGTTGCTTCCTTTTCCTTCAGTCCAATTTCTGTCCATTCTCCCAGATATTTAAATCCCTCCGCCTTATGGATTTTCCCTCCTTCTGTTCTCATCCGTCTAGGAGCTGCCTTGATGTCTGCAGTAGATAGAAATCTGTAGGCCTGCTTTAGTCGCTTGCATCTGTAGCTGTGTGGTTTGTTTAACAGCTTCCTTTAATTATTCTAATAATGTCACAATAGTATGTATCAGTTCGATGATGCCGGCCGGAGTGGCCGAGCGGTTCTAGGCGCTTCAGTTTGGAACCGCGCGACCGCTACGGTCGCAGGTTCGAATCCTACCTCGGGCATAGATGTGTGTGATGTCCTTAGGTTAGTTAGGTCTAATTAGTTCTAAGTTCTAGCGGACTGATGACCTCAGAAGTTAACTCGCATAGAGCTCAGAGCCATTTGAACCATTTTTGAGTTCGATGATCGTATTCTCGCTGCATACCTCAAAAATTCTGTAATGATCCCGCCTTCCTCAGGAGCTTTATTGTCCTTTAAGGTATTTATGACGTTTGTAACCTCTTCTACAGGAGGGGATTTTGAGTCGGTATTTCGTTGTTCCTCGATGAGTGTGCGCTTCACAGTTCAGGAGCTCTTCAGAATATTTGTTTTCCATGTCTCCATAAACTACCGTTCTTAAATCTGAGGTTTGGTTTATCGTGTCTACTTATGTTAGTATTGAATGTTCCATAAAAGTCTGATGAATTGTTCTTTGTGAAGTCTTCTTGTATTTAAGCGTTTCTTCTCATATAATTTTCTTGCTATTTCTGATAGTTTTGGCAGTGATTTTCCTTACTTATTAGAAGTTCTATAGATTTTTTGGCGCTGTATGACAACACCAGTCACGATATTATTAAACGTGACCAGATGGTTTCTACTGGCTGAAAGATCTGGAGAACCCTCAAGGCAGGAGTTATAGTCGAACACCCCCTCCCCCTTTCCATCGACATAGGTCAGGACAGCACGGGAAACATGCGTTCCTGCGTTATCTTGTTGAAAGAGCCACTCGGCTTAAAACATCAGAAATGTAACACCCTTTGTCCCGCTATTCGATCCAGAGGTGAAAGTGTTGGCGTCTTGTAACATGAGACCAGATGTAGTTTGGTAATATTCGTTGTCCTCAGAGACTACAAACGCCTACCCGTGGATCGTGAAGCTGCACGCTTCATTTGGACTCTGCTGACAATATGACGTGGTGCCACCGCTGAGTCCTGTGTTATCCTTGGCCGTTTCACTGTCGATCTTTTAACTGTGGCGTCTGAGCGTACAACTGCATCTCTGATGCAACAGCTACAATGATGAGTGTTAGGCAACAGTATCAAACACACATCGATAAACGATACTCAACATTTGCTTATACAGTGGAGTATGCTCAGTTTTGAAACTTACCGGCATATTAAAACAGCACATCAGGCGGGGAATCAAACCCAGGACCTTGCCTTTCGTGTGTACTACCGACTAAATCATCCAAGAACGACTATCGACTCATCCTTATAGAAAAGAGAGATAGGTCCTGGATAGGGTCGCATAGGCTGTTACCAAGTCGTTTCTCGGCGACATTCTGTGTTGTAGAAGTAGGGTAGAGCGTTGCATCTCGGTAAACTTTTCAGGCTTCCGCGTCTACCCAGCCGGTAATAGAAGTTTAAAATACCTTCTTATTCCATTTTCAAATGATGGCATTCGCTCTTCCTGTGCTGTATTGTTTCTTTTTCTGAAATTACAAAAATTACTCCCAGAAATTAAGCTTTACATATATTAAGTTCTACGTGAAAACATGTTCCAAGCAATAAAATAGTGATGTAGCTAGCAACAAATATTCTACTGAAGCTTAAAACCGTCGCAGTCAAGAAAATCTTGTCAAACCAGCTTTTAATCGGCTATCTGCTACGTTATTACTCCACCTAATATCAGTGATCAGTAAGTGAAGTCACATCAGGCAGCTGTATTGTCAAAAGACAGTTATAGCCGAGACACAGTTTTAAACAGAATATAGTGGGACCAGAAATGTCCAGTTTCAACACAGGTAAAATTGTTAAGATATTAAAGAAACTCAGTTCCTTTGCAACTATCATATGTTACATGGTAAAACTGCTTCTTCTGTTTCAAGCTACATCTTGATGCTCGACAGACGAAGTTTGGCTTGTAACTGTCCATATGATACATATAGGGTGAGACACATGGAAAGATACATGCTTTGATACTACTAGTGATCCTGAATAAAAAACTTCATATGGTCACTTACTCTGTTGCGAATGTTTTCGGAGAGAGTACGATTGATGTACTTTGTTGTTTATTTTCTATATTATTCAGTACATTGTCATTGTTTACAACGTACCACGGCAGTGCAAAGGAATTAGAGGCGAACACTTTGATATGGGACACTTGTGATCTATCAAGTCGGGAAACTACCTCAAACTCTCCTACGAAAACTACCTCAGCTATAGCGCATGCGCATCGCGCGAGATTGTCAAATCCGTCCGCTTTCTTCGCGCAAACTGTTATCCCTAGAACTTTTTTGTAGCAAATTCAAATTGATTAATTTTGTATTGAGACATGTTTTCGCTAGACACCGCAGTTTTCGAGTTATTCAAGAAAAACTTCCAAGACCGACATTAGAGGTGTCTACCTCGGAATCTATTAGGAATAGGGCATTTGTCCATCTCAAGTTCTTTCTTCAGAATCACATTACCACCCCTCAAAGCATGTATCTTTCCTCCTGCCCGCCGTGCAAATAGTTCTAAAGTATATAGCATTTTTCTCACCATAAAATTCTATAACTGAAGAACAAACAATACGTTCCAAATAGCTATAATATATCATACAGTGCTTACATGAGCAGAGGGCGAAAACTTTGCAAATACTGCACAAAGCATAGCCAACATGTCTAACGACAACAAAAACTGCAGAAGATGGCGGAATCTGCTTATGGCTGTCTCTAATAGGCATTCTTGCGTGCGATTATAAATTCAGTCACTAGAGTGGACCGCCAACAAGAAAACATGATCTATTCCTGGGTACACTATGCTCTAGGTACTATGTACAACAGTCTCCCTTGCAACACCCGGTAGGTATGTGGGAGAACTTACGAGAGCTTAGGAGAGGAGTACTGCCGTAAGTGTTACTATGAGGGGCTCATGGGTCATGCCTGGATAGCTCACTCGGTAAGTGCGCTGTGCACGAAATGCTAAGTTCCGAGTTAGACTCCTAGTGTGGTACACACTTTTAATACTCATCGGGACTGTTCGCGTCACCCCTATGCATTGCACTTGTTCTTAAGTACCTTACCCCGATGCGCAACTTCTTCTCGCCATCGCTAAAGAATCTAACGAACTGTATGATGTGATGGGTGCTGATGTGATCATACGGATATTGCCTAGTCTGGGCTGGCCACGGTGGCCGAGCGGTTCTAGGCGCTTCAGTCCGGAACCGCGCGACCGCTACGGTCGCAGGTTCGAATCCTGCCTCGGGCATGGATGTGTGTGATGTCCTTAGGTTAGTTTGGTTTAAGTAGTACTAAGTTCTATACGACTGATGACCTTACATGTTAAGTCCCATAGTGCTCAGAGCCATTTGAACCATTTGAACCTAGTCTGGAGAAGTGAGCTTTGTCGCACGCACACACAAAACACACACACACATGTCTGACACAACAGCCCCGTTCACATAATCGCATTTACATCTTCTTTGCATTCGAGAAATCACTTTCGCTGCTGCTACGATTGTGCTGTTAGACGGCAGTTAAGTGAAAATTTCACTCTAAAATATTAATTATTCGCAGTACTGACATTTTAATATCGTTGTTCTTGACAAATAATGAAATGGTTTTGGAGTAGGAGAACGTAACTGAAATACCCTGTTACTTATCTGGTTGAATTAGAGATCCGGTCCCGAAGATTGTTAGGTACCGCAGCAATTGTTCGTATTCTCATACAGTTCGGAGGAAACAGTTTAACCGAACTAATTTTAAAGATCTGTATTTGCTCAAGACTTCTACTGCTTCACATTTCTAGTCATAATAATGAAAACAACTAATAGTGAATACACGCTGTCGCTGCCTCCGTTTTTTATTTAACTTTGGCACAATGTAAACAAACTTATGTATTATTAGAAATAGTATTTTAAGGAACTTGGAATGAATAATTATCTGCATCACTCACGCGTGACAGAACGCACAGCAGAAAACATAAATATCTTTTATAATTAGTTCGTTAAGATATAAAGTTTTACCTTATCAAGCGTTACGTGATCATTTTTAATAATCAACATTAAAATCTTAAAATTATAATGGGAATTAAATGAATATTTCACATGACTGCTGCTGTCGTAGTTACATTCACCATTTCTGATTGATCTATACAAAACACACCATTATATCTTATACTTACAACTGGTAATTAACATATGTGTACTCCATGAAAAATTAAGTTTGTATAAAACCCGATTGAAGAATTTTCTATTGGGAATTAAGTATTATTTCAGTTAAGATGAAAGTTAAGTCATAAGCATAACTATATAACTACAGAAATGAACGTCACTGCGTACCGCGTTGTTTTTTAATTAGGTGTATCGTATGCTACACTGCGTGCATTTTGTTCTGTTAGACTACACCGTGCGGGTGGGGGATATTTTCGTAAATGTCGTATGCTGGCATATTTACCTTTCTCATGTTCAGGTGGCGGGAAACTATCTTAGAAACATTGCCCATTATAATTATCCGGGCTGTTATGCCGTGGTCGGTTGATGAATTCTGTGTCAATTTATGTGGGTACCACTAAAAGAACTGTTTCAAAACGTTTGGAAGAGCACAAGGGCAATTGTAGAAGAGGAGGAACGGAACGATCAGCTTTTGTGGAGCATGCCCTCCAGCCAGGTAACCACAATATTCGTTTCGAGTAGACGTAAGTACTAGCGGCGACAAGCGGATATTACGAAAGGCTCTCCAGGGAGGCAATCGAAATCGCCAAAAACCCTAATAATTTCAAGCGGAAGAAGGAAGGCGTGAAATTAAACGGTATATGGATGCCGGTGTTGGAGAAGATGTGTACCACCCGTCCACCACCGGGTGATGGCAACGGCGATCGACGGCAGCGGACAGCGGCTATTTGCACTGACGTTTTCAAAACACGTGACGTCACGACCACGGCATAACAGCCCGGATAATTATAATTGACATGACATTTCCGGCCGTTAAAGACTACATTTTAGTACTTAGAAACATTGCATATTGTCCACCATCATTACAGATTTCTTAGAAGTTGGCGTAGGAGCTGTTTTGTCTCCAAAGTTCCCTGACTATGTTATGGGATTTACAAGTAAAAACGACCTGCACTCTAACATTTATCATTGAAGCTGTACGGGTGTAAAGATAAACTGTATTTTGGCCTTAAATATCTATGTAATGTACCATTCCAGCGTTGGGGTTCACATGGTCCAGAGCTAGGTTAAAAAAAATGGCTCTGAGCACTATGGGACTTAACTTCTGAGGTCATCAGTCCCCTAGAACTTTGAACTACTTAAACCTAACTAACCTAAGGACATCACACACATCCATGCCCGAGGCAGGATTCGTTCCTGCGACCGTAGTGGTCGCGCGGTTCCAGACTGTTTATGTACTCCTTGCCCTATTTCACAATTGTTCCAGCAGTTCTGCCGCGCTCTTCAGCTTCCAGTTCAGCAGCTGGGCCTTGGTTGTTAGTATGACAAAATCAGGTGCCATCTGTTGAGCGGGATGGCTCGTTATGCTTCCAGACGAGTCCTCGCCAAGACATTTGGTCCCCAGTATCACAGGAACCAGCTAGATATCATTAATTCTATATCCATTTGTCTCCACCTGGTTTTGTCCGGTGAAACACATTCTGCATTATACAGGGTGTAAACGGTATAAGGTGCCAAAATTGTACAGATGGTACATCTCGGTGTGGTTGACAAAAAAGTCTAATGACATTTTCTTGTATCATGTACTTTATTTTTGTATTATTATAACCTAATGTTCGTAGGATAGTTAGTATACAGATTTCTGTTTCAGTACACGGCGTACCGAGCTTATAGTCTACAATGACGGGGCGGCCAGAGAAAGGCAACGAGCCGACCATAGGATTGAAATCATTAGACGTGTACAACGACGTGGTGTGATAATCAGGTGGTACCGAAAAAAGGAATGTAAACAGTTTTGGGTTGTCAGGAATGTGTAATTCGCTTTACATGAATTGAATACAACCAGTCTGTTCACAACAAGTCTATAACGAAGGTCGTAGTAGTAATGACAAGCTAATATCAAACACAATGTATTTGCATTAGCACAAATTCAATCAATCACCAAGTAGATAGTTGTGCATTAATTACAATCAACTGTTTCACCTTTTTACGGCAATGTCATAACGATTACTAAATTCACATTATTTTACTTCTGTACAACAACATCCTAACGAGGATGTGGAGGAACCACATTTTATGACGTATGCCTAACGGAATGTCTTCTAACAACGTTGGTAACAATGTTTCCTCTAGAAACGTTCGGTAATAGTTACCAGTCAAAAGTCCAGGTAAAACATAGGGCCCAATAATGTAATTATCGAGCATACCCGCCCACACATTTACGGAAAATCGTCGCTGAAAATGTGTTGCCACTACGTGGCGAGGATTGTGTACACTCCACGTGTGCATGTTATGGAAATTAGTTATTCCGTAGCGACTGAAACACGCTTTATGAAACGTACCCTTTGAACAATTATACTTGACTGTGCTTAAACTAACACACAATATTGTTAGCGCAATGCAATCTGATTTTCAAAAATCCCTACAAAAGAATGGCCCTGACTAACATTAACCTATACGTTTCACAAATCAGTTACCTCACAAAAATCTTCGTTACTGGAACTACTGCAATACAGTGAGCGCCACTACTGCCAGCTAAATAAAAGATTCAAACTACTGAAGGCACTAACTACTGATAGGCACAGTTAGCAAAAGAAAGATTTTGATAGAGAACAAAAAAATGTATTTAACTTAATATTGTTCAAAAGTCATATTATATATATATATATATATATATATATATATATATATATATATATATATATATATATCAGTTCATGACATCCAGTCTTACAAATTTACTCTTTCTTAATGAGACACGTCCAGATCGTCCGCTCTCAAAATTCCGTCATCTGTCTCCCCACATTCACAACTGCTGGCGGCTCACCTCCAACTGCGCAACGCTACACGCTGTTAACAGCCAACTGCCTAACACTACAATGGCCAACAACAATGCAAACCAGCCACAGACTGCACACAGCACAGCCAGTGATTTTCATACAGAGCGCTACGTGGCGTTACCAACATAAAAACCTAAACAGTCTACTTACATAGCCCCCATGCTCCCCACAAAAAATTTTACAAATTGTTTTGGGCAGTGGCCAATACAGATTTGAAAAAAAAATTTCACAATTACAATAACAAAGAAATCAAATGCACACACTTATTGATACAATGTTGGTCAAAAGCTAAAATTTTCTCACAGTCCATAAAGACAGTCCTGATCATTAATTATAGTAAAATTGCAGATTTTTTTCTCGAAGTCTGAGCAGTAAAAGAAAATGCACACGGAAGTAGTGGATTTCCATGCAGTCTTGAAGAAGTGGTGTTCTCCTTCCAACAGAAAGACAGTGCTGACTCTTGACATGCAGACAGGTAATGGGCGACAACAGAGCAAACCACCACAGAGTTAGTCGAAGTTTTGAAGAATATTGGTAGGTAGGTCATCACAGAGTAGACCCACTGTAGTCTTGGTAGAGAGTATGGTATTGGTGGGCCACCAGAGGTGCAGACACACTGTATTCCTTGCAGAGATAATGGTATTGGTGAGTCATCAAAGGCGTAGACCCACTGTAGAGATAATGGTATTGGTGGGCCATCAAAGATGCACACCCACTGTAGTCCTTGTAGAGACGGCCAGCAGCCATCTGTTGCAACTGTGCAGGTGCACAATCACCATCGAAGAGTCTTGTGGACAATATAGCAAGTCCCTAAACCACCACTTGTGCACTCACAAAGTTTTTGGAATTGTCCTTAGAACCAGCAATGCTGTTAACCAGTCCCTTGCTCGGTTGTTAACACACGTGCAAACACTAACAGTCCCAGCTTCTCACATATTGTGCATATACTATGACCAACAGAAATGTGTGCAGTGAAATAAAACTTAATTTGAAGAACTGGTGTCTATACAATTATAAATTTACAACATAAGAATACAATTACAAAGGTACAAAATACATCATTATAAAGAACATGATAGTACAGATAACATTTGTATTAATACAGGCTTTACAAAAGAATAGAAATAAACATATACATCAGTGTTACAGGAATTATGACATAAGTAAACATATAAAACAATGAGAATAGTTTTCGAAACATTAATTTCACATATGAGAATCGAAACAGAACAGAATAAATAATGTATAAACATCTCTACAAAGTAAATAACATATTATTTGAAAAATTTTACAACATAACTCTTATTAGCTAAACACATAAAAACAGGAAAAACACAAATTCACATAGCATAATAACACAGAAGTACAGGACAGGGTTTGTTTTCAGTGTGACATTTGATACTGCAGTCAAACCCAAAACTTCATTCCGTAGATCTTTCCTCTTATTTCAACATTTGTTTCCACCAAAAAAATCCTATCCAAGAATGCTTTCTGTATTCTGTTCACATCCTCTTTCAAAAATAGTTTTTCCCTACTGTACACTACTTTTTTGGCCAAACCATTTTCTTATAGCTTCTCAATGCATTTCTTCCAATTCATCACAACTCGTTCTCTTATATAGCCTACCCCATCTTAAGCTAACTTAAATCTACTGAGTTCAGATGCATAAACTAAGGGACGAGGCAATGCAGCAGCACAAAACAATTAACACAAACAGCAATGACAAAAAATACAAATTGGCAAAGCTAGCAGCAGTAAATCTAAATTAATAGAGCAAATGCAACATTACAACTAATATGAGCCAATGTGCAGCAACAAGAAAAATAAATCAGTAGTAAAACTGGCTTAACAGAATAATACAAAGCGACCATTCAGTAGCACTATGCCTGGCAAACAGCAGCAGCAAATGCTATAACTTATACCTAAACAAAGCTCAGGCGGAAAAAATATTACAGTAAAAATGGCCATGTTTAATAACTATGTCACATCTTAACACTAGAGTGACGCATCACCTTAACTTACACTACTAAAACGTTACCCAGTCATTGACAAAAATTATGTATGCAATTCCCGTGAAGGGAAATGTCTTTTTGTGCTCCCTCGTTTTTTTGGAAGTTGATCATAAATTTTTTATTTACTGGATCTGTAGGCATAAAATAACTATGTTAGTACATCTATTAATTTTATTTTAACCAATGCTGCTGCAGCTAGAACCTAGATATTAAATGAAATGAGCATATATATATATATATATATATATATATATATATATATATATATATATATAGCAACATATGAAACGTCATTCACTAGGCAAATGGCGTCTCCAAAGGCAAAAAAAATCTCTCAACTAGAAAGATAATAGATGTAAAATGTTTCTCATCATTTCATTAGGCATTTTAGTAAATATCATAAATTAAGAGCTCCACAGTGGAATCATATGTTTTCAAGTTTGAGCGTGTCGTATTTGCGATGCTTTCGACAATGAAATGTCAAAAGCGAGGATAATGGCCTCTTTTATTTCTCCACCTAATGGTTTTCTTTTGTCAGACGACTATCTCTCAGCTGGGCGCCCAAAACGCATTATGTCAAGGTCACTTACCTTTCTTATCGAAATATTTACTACAGCAGTTTCCACTACAGTAACAGTCTCATATCAAAATTTCCCAGGTCGAGAATTTGCGTTACAAATGTGTAGAAACAAAATCCTGTAAATATAACAGTGTCCAAAAAATTTTCGCCGGCATTGTGATACATTCACTCATTTACACACATTTCATAACTCTTTTCACAAACCAGAGTCCCTAACTTCGCTATTCATTATTCATATACATATAAACACGTAATCACATTCCTCATATATGGTAGCATCATCTTATTGATCATAAACATACCTCAACAGCATCATACACATCGTCGTCGTATCGATAACATCATAACACCTCGGTCAAATCTAAAAATCGTTGTAGCTCCCTCCAATAAAATCAAAACCTAAAAAATTCTATGCTCATTTCAATAGTGTCATGTACCTCAAACGTAATTTAAAAAGCATGATCCCATACCAAATACATCATTCAAAGCTCTCATAGTATCACAATGGTTCCGAAAAAATATGAACAGTTCACAAAGTACAGACAAAATACAATTTCATAAGTGTGAAGTTATCCAGCTGTAATTACGTAAACATCTGTCACTGATGTAGTAAAATATATGTTTGTCTCTCCCAGTTAAATGATCAGATAGCTGTGTAATTTATGTGTTAGAGAAATATGGTACCGATGTGTAAAGTTGTGTAAGCAAATACCATATTAGCTAGGGCTCCTTGTGCTTGCCAAACACATGGTACACAAAGTAGGCGTGTACCCCCCTGAGGATTAATGTAATTATACCCTCAGGTGTTACAGATTACAGCAATGGAATGAAATGTATCACGGAAAACCGTTGTATCATTGTAATTCGAAAATCTTTAAAAATAAATGTTTTAAGTACAAAATTAATCACTCAAATACATGTACTATAGCGCTGTACTGTGCGTCTTGTTGTAAGATTATCTCTGTGGAAGTGGCGTAGTTATCGTCCTCCAAAAGCTAAGTTCTGCAGAAGTCAATGTACTTTCCTCATGATAAACAAAAGTGAAATGCTTTGCGTATAGATATCTTACTTATTACGCTTATTGCCGTGATGAAGAAAGTTCTGTGCTGTAACGTATTGTTGTATTACAGAAAAGGCTGTCTCATTGTAGCTATACCCCAAAAGTTCCTACTAAAACATATTTTCCTTTCCAGAAGAATTCAGAAAAACTGTGTAGATATAAAACAGAAACACCGCAAAAGCAACATTGTAAATTGTCACTCATTAGTAGCGTCGTGATAAAATCGCGTAGCTGTCTCATAAACTAGCCACTGTGTCATCTGGTATCTCACAGAAAGTGCTTTAAATCCAGAATGTATTTTCAAGTAAACCAAAATGTTGCATTAAAACCTAATTAGCAGTACCGGTATATGTTCTAAGTATGTAAGCCTGATAGTCGTTACGTAATCGTGCAACTAACAAGCAGTAATGTACAAATAACATCATTGTGTCGTCTGTTCACTATAATAATGCATTCGTAATTTCTGTTTAAAAATGTTCCCTAGGTTCTAGACTGGATAGTTAACTCCAAAACATTGTTGCATGTTAACAGTTTCTCAGTGTGACAAATTGTACTAGTAGGGTGAAGTGAAAAGTTTTATGGCAAAGACTAAGTTAAAAAACAGATTATCTTTCAATAAACGGTTTTACATGTGAAATGTGGTGCAATCCTTTACTCTTCCTAGTACTCAGAGTTTCTGTATACGTCGGTAAAGAATACTGGAATTTTTCTCAGTTTACTTTGGAGCCTAGTATTACGTTTTTCACACGTCATAGTTGTCACAATATTTCACACGATAACACAGAAAAGCACAATTTGTAGAGCAAAAATAAGAAAACACATTAACATAGCACTGAAAATAATATCTAGTTAATCGCAAGCGCAGCTGCGAAATACTTGGTGCAAATCTACATGCACGCCACAACAATGAAAGACTCTGCAACTACAAAGGAGATTCTCTCTACGCCGGCCGCGGTGGTCTAGCGGTTCTGGCGCTGCAGTCCGGAACCGCGGGACTGCTACGGTCGCAGGTTCGAATCCTGCCTCGGGCATGGGTGTGTGTGACGTCCTTAGGTTAGTTAGGTTTAAGTAGTTCTAAGTTCTAGGGGACTTATGACCTAAGATGTTGAGTCCAATAGTGCTCAGAGCCATTTTTGAAGATTCTCTCTACAATTACAATAAACAAAAGCTACACTAATTACACAAACTACAAGAAAAAATCAGAAGATTCCAGTGAGGTATCCTCGGCTAAGGGTCGACATATGAAACGTCCCCATTGAACAATTATACATGACTGTGCTTAAACTGACACACAATATTGTTAGCGCAACGCAATCTGACTTTCAAAAATCCCTACAAAAGAATGGCCCTGACTAACATTAACCTATACGTTTCACAAATCAGTTACGTCACAAAAATCTTCGTTACTCGAACTACTGCAATACAGCGAGCGCCAATACTGCCAGCTAAATAAAAGATTCAAACTACCGAAGGCGCTAACTACTGGTAGGCACAGTTAGCAAAAGAAAGATTTTGATAGAGAAAAAGTAATGTATTTACCTTAATATTGTTCAAAAGTCATATATATCAGTTCATGACATCCAGTCTTACAAATTTACTCTTTCTTAAAGAGACACGTCCAGATCGTCCGCTCTCAAAATTCCGCCATCTGTCTCCCCACATCCACCACTGCTGGCGGCTCACCTCCAACTGCGCAACGTTTTTTTTTTTTTTTTTTTTTGTCATCAGTCTACTGACTGGTTTGATGCGGCCCGCCACGAATTCCTTTCCTGTGCTAACTCTTCATCTCAGAGTAGCACTTGCAACCTACGTCCTCAATTATTTGCTTGACGTATTCCAATATCTGTCTTCCTCTACAGCTTTTGCCCTCTACAGCTCCCTCTAGTACCATGGAAGTCATTCCCTCACGTCTTAGCAGATGTCCTATCATCCTGTCCCTTCTCCTTATCAGTGTTTTCCACATATTCCTTTCCTCTCCGATTCTTCGTAGAACCTCCTCATTCCTTATCAGTCCACCTAATTTTCATCATTCGTCTATAGCACCACATCTCAAATACTTTGATTCTCTTCTGTTCCGGTTTTCCCACAGTCCATGTTTCACTACCATACAATGCTGTACTCCAGACGTACATCCTCAGAAATTTCTTCCTCAAATTAAGGCCGGTATTTGATATTAGTAGACTTCTCTTGGCCAGAAATGCCTTTTTTGCCATAGCGAGTCTGCTTTTGATGTCCTCCTTGCTCCGTCCGTCATTGGTTATTTTACTGCCTAACTAGCAGAATTCCTTAACTTCGTTGACTCGTGACCATCAATCCTGATGTTAAGTTTCTCGCTGTTCTCATTTCTACTACTTCTCATTGCCTTCGTCTTTCTCCGATTTACTCTCAAAACATACTGTGTACTCATTAGACTGTTCATTCCGTTCAGCAGATCATTTAATTCTTCTTCACTTTCACTCAGGATAGCAATGTCATCAGCGAATCGTATCATTGATATCCTTTCACCTTGTATTTTAATTCCACTCCTGAACCTTTCTTTTATTTCCATCCTCGCTTCCTCGATGTACAGATTGAAGTGTAGGGGCGAAAGGCTCCAGCCTTGTCTTACACCCTTCTTAATACGAGCACTTCGTTCTTGATCGTCCACTCTTATTATTCCCTCTTGGTTGTTGTACATATTGTATATGACCCGTCTCTCCCTATAGCTTACCCCTACTTTTTTCAGAATTTCGAGCAGCTTGCACCATTTTATATTGTCGAACGCTTTTTCCAGGTCGATAAATCCTATGAAAGTGTCTTGATTTTTCTTTAGCCTTGCTTCCATTATTAGCCGTAACGTCAGAATTGCCTCTCTCGTCCCTTTACTTTTCCTAAAGCCAAACTGATCGACACCTAGCGCATTCTCAATTTTCTTTTCCATTCTTCTGTATATTATTCTTGTAAGCAGCTTCGATGCATGAGCTGTTAAGCTGATTGTGCGATAATTCTCGCACATGTCAGCTCTTTCCGTCTTCGGAATTGTGTGGATGATGCTTTTCCGAAAGTCAGATGGTATGTCGCCAGACCCATATATTCTACACACCAACGTGAATAGTCGTTTTGTTGCCACTTCCCCCAATGATTTTAAAAATTCTGATGGAATGTTATCTATCCCTTCTGCATTATTTGACCGTAAGTCCTCCAAAGCTCTGTTAAATTCCGATTCTAATACTGGATCCCCTATCTCTTCTAAATCGACTCCTGTTTCTTCTTCTATCACATCAGACAAATCTTCACCCTCATAGAGGCTTTCAATGTATTCTTTCCACCTATCTGCTCTCTCCTCTGCATTTAACGGTGGAATTCCCGTTGCACTCTTAATGTTACCACCGTTGCTTTTAATGTCACCGAAGGTTGTTTTGACTTTCCTGTATGCAGAGTCTGTCCTTCCGACAATCATATCTTTTTCGATGTCTTCACATTTTTCCTGCAGCCATTTCGTCTTAGCTTCCCTGCACTTCCTATTTATTTCATTCATCAGCGACTTGTACTTCTGTATTCCTGATTTTCCCGGAACATGTTTGTGCTTCCTCCTTTCATCAATCAACTGAAGTATTTCTTCTGTTACCCATCGTTTCTTCGCAGCTACCTTCTTTCTACCTATGTTTTCCTTCCCAACTTCTGTGATGGCCCTTTTTAGAGATGTCCATTCCTCTTCAACTGTACTGCCTACTGCGCTACTCCTTATTGCTGTATCTATAGCGTTAGAGAACTTCATACATATCTCGTCATTCCTTAGTACTTTCGTATCCCACTTGTTTGCGTATTGATTCTTCCTGACTAATGTCTTGAACTTCAGCCTACTCTTCATCACTACTATATTGTGATCTGAGTCTATATCTGCTCCTGGGTACGCCTTACAATCCAGTATCTGATTTCGGAATCTCTGTCTGACCATGATGTAATCTAATTGAAATCTTCCCGTATCTCCCGGCCTTTTCCAAGTATACCTCCTCCTCTTGTGATTCTTGAACATGGTATTCGCTATTACTAGCTGAAACTTGTTACAGAACTCAATTAGTCTTTCTCCTCTTTTATTCCTCGTCCCAAACCCATATTCTCCTGTAACCTTTTCTTCTACTCCTTCCCCTACAACTGCATGCCAGTCGCCCATGACTATTAGATTTTCGTCCCCCTTTACATACTGCATTACCCTTTCAATATCCTCATACACTTTCTCTATCTGTTCATCTTCAGCTTGCGACGTCGGCATGTATACCTGAACTATCGCTGTTGGTGTTGGTCTGCTGTCGATTCTGATTAGAACAACCCGGTCACTGAACTGTTCACAGTAACACACCCTCTATCCTACCTTCCTGTTCATAACGAATCCTACACCGGTTATACCATTTTCTGCTGCTGTTGATATTACCCGATACTCATCTGACCAGAAATCCTTGTCTTCATTCCACTTCACTTCACTGACCCCTATTATATCTAGATTGATCCTTTGCATTTCCATTTTCAGATTTTCTAGTTTCCCTACCACGTTCAAGCTTCTGACATTCCACGCCCCGACTCGTAGAACGTTATCCTTTCGTTGATTATTCAATCTTTTTCTCATGGTAACCTCCCCCTTGGCAGTCCCCTCCCGGAGATCCGAATGGGGGGACTGTTCCGGAATCTTTTGCCAATGGAGAGATCAACATGACACTTCTTCAATTACAGGCCACATGTGCTGTGGATACACGTTACGTGTCTTTCATGCGGTGGTTTCCATTGCCTTCTGCATCCTCATGTCGTTGATCATTGCTGATTCTTCCGCCTTTAGGGGCAATTTCCCACCCCTAGGACAAGTGAGTGCCCTGTACCTCTATCCTCTCCTCCGCCCTCTTTGACAAGGCCGTTGGCAGAATGAGGCTTTCTTATGCCGGAAGTCTTCGGCCGCCAATGCTTCGCGCTGTTAACAGCCGACTGCCCAACACTACAATGGCCAACAACAATGCAAACCAGCCACAGACTGCACACAGCACAGCCAGTGATTTTCATACAGAGCGCTACGTGGCGTTACCAATATAAAAACCTAAACAACCTAGTTACAGCTTCATCTGTGACGAGTATTTTGTTGACAAAATCATGCTGCGCACTGGTGACAAAAACCACTCTAAGAATTCACGTCGTGGTGGGAAATCCTGTTCTTCCAGTGCTTGTACGCGTTGAATGTGGTAAGGCCGAAGACGCTCCTCTTGCAAAGTGCGATGAACGACAGTGTGCGATATACCCACGTGGCGGGCGATGCATCTAGTACTCTGAAAAGGATCCTCCTGGATGCGGTCCAGAATTCTTTCCTCAGCTTCCAATGTACGATCGGCGCGTTGTGGGCCTCCTCCTTCTGCGCGGAGCAATAAAGAGCCAATATCTCTCAATATAAGGAATTTAAATACGTACTCGTCAGTTGTATTCTGTCATGATGTAACAAAAACGGAAAGCATATCAGAACAGAAGATACGTTTCGCATACGGACGAAAATTTAGAAAGGTGCAGATAATTACTTGCTTTATTAAGATGTAAATACATAATAATCGCATACAAGTAGAGAATTACAATGACACAAACCTTTGGTGCACAGCAGCAAATGTCTTTCGTGCAGGAAGTCGTCGTTATGGGAAGCGTTCTCGATAAATTCGTACAGCTGCCCTCGCAACACCTTTTTGCCTCGCCATAAATTAAATGCATATCGCATAGTTCAGCTATAGTAAATCTCCTTTCCATCCTAACAGTTAACAGAGGTGCAATAACACCTGCACAGGTTACTCGCCTACTGTCGTCGCTCGGTGTATTACAATGACGCAGCCACTCAGGCCGCAGTCGCCTATGTGTTTACGATTTACGTTCGCGATGTCAATACGCGCAGCGGGCAATAACAGGAACGGATTGCTTACGTACGTGCACAGCCAAGTATCTACTTTTCCAAAACCATTATCCTGAGACGAACTGTTTTTTTTTTTTTCTGGGACAACCGTAGGAAATACGCAAACATGTTACTAGACTTTTTTGTCAAGCATTGCGAGATGTGCCATCTGTATAATTTTGGCGCCTTATACCGTTTACACCCTGTATAATGTGCACAATAGTTTGCAGTGTCTAGTACCCTGTTTGGAACAAGACTACTATTTTTACGAGATTTATTGTTCCTGTTCCATGTGACCTTTACATCTTCGGAGTTCTTCGTCGGTTGTTGAGACATATGAGGGACATGTTTTCGGACACGCGTGCCCTTTAGTTTATAAACGGACCGTTTAGAATTACGTACGTGACACATCAAAGTTGCGAGGCGGCGGCTTTCTGCATGCGCCGTTCATCACCGCCGCAGCCTGACTCAGATTTGCTGGCCAGACCTGCCAGTTGGCAGCCAGCTCTTCTGGTACACAAGCGTTGCGACGCGCAGCCAACTGGTGTCCACAAAGCTAATGAGTCAAACTTCAGGTTCCTTCCTCTGGCTCATTTATGTTAAAATAATGCTCTTGCATTTCGCTTCGCAAAAACATTTGTGTAATGTGGTCAAATTTCTCGCAGATTTGTTCCACATTAGTCAAAATCTCCACGCTGTTCCTTGCACGCGCTCTTGCAATGTCACCCATTCAGAATGTTATTACTCGGCTCCAACTGTACGCTTCATTGTAGCGACACGTATCTCCCATTGTACCGGGTGATCAAGAAGTCGGAATAAATTTGAGAACTTAATAAACCACGGAATAATGTAGATAGAGAGATAAAAATTGACAGACATGCTTGGAATGACAAGGGGTTTTATTAGAACCGAAAAGAAAAACGAAGTTCACAAAATGTCCCACAGATGGCGCTGGACAGCAAAACGTCAGTGACTGCTACCATGACGGGTGAGAGGTACGCCGATGTGTTACAGAATCGCATCATCCCCAGGCTGGCTGATAAACACCTGCTGGAGCGTACGATGTTTATGCAGGATGGCGCTCCACCCCATATTGCTAGACGCGTGAAAGATCTCTTGCGCGCGTCGTTTGGTGATGATCGTGTGCTCAGCCGCTACTTTAGTCATGCTTGGCCTCCCAGGTCCCCTGACCTCACTCCGTGCGATTATTGGCTTTGGGGTAAACTGAAGTCGCAACTGTATCGTGATCGACCGACATCTCTAGGGATGCTGAAAGACAACATCCGACGCCAATGCCTCACCATAACTCCGGACATGCTTTACAGTGCTGTTCACAACATTATTCCTCGACTACAGCTATTGTTGAGGAATGATGGTGGACATATTGAGCATTTCCTGTAAAGCACATCATCTTTGCTTTGTCTTACTTTGTTATGCTATTGATCCATGTCGGACATTTTTTGAACTTTTGTATTTTTTTGGTTCTAATAAAACCCCATGTCATTCCAAGCATTAGTGTCAATTTGTACCTCTCTATCTACATTATTCAGTTTTCAAATTTATACTGACTTTTTAATCACCTGCTGTATGTACTGAAATTTTTCTTCCAACATCTTCCACTCAGAGGTATTTCACGTCTTGATAATACGTAATGAAAACACCTGGAAAAAACCTCTCAAAAATTTGGCGATGAATTGCAAAGATTTGCAATCGAAAAATGTGAAATCTGGCGAAGCTGTTTCGACCTCGAATGATGCGCGCTGTGGAAGCTCTGCATTTGATGCAGTTTGGTCTCAGAATGGCTGCGCGAATCCAGTGGCTAGGATGCAGTCGTTAAGATAGATAGCTGCTTGGATGAGATTCGTCAACACATGGCCCACACAAGGAAACATCACAAATTTGACCTCATATTTAGAAGAGAGAAAAGCACACTATGAAGATATCAGCCGCACCAGTACACCCGTGCCTAAGTTTTTGCCATAATACAGATAGTACGGAGTTATGACTTTCTTAATGTACAGCTTTTATACTTCGCTCACACCGGTTGCTTGTTACTGGCTTCTCCCCACTGCAGCCGCGTAATGCCCGAACGCCAAGCTCTGTACACTACAGTGAGCAAGAGGACCGTGTTCATAAACTCGGTGAACGAAGAAGCGATAGTGTTTTGTTCACTGTGTCGAAATGCGCGGTATCCAGCCTGTAGCTGGTGTCAGATGTCACTTTGCTTTGTACACCTTCAAGTTGCGATTCACAAATGCAGTGTAAATTAGAGGAATATATGAGGGCTCCGTTAAACAAGCAGGGTAGAGTTATTCAATTATTAACATCACTGTTACGCCTTTTGTGAATTGAAAAGCTGACATTGTTAATGTCATAAAATAGTTAATCGAAAACCGTTTGTTCTAATTCATAATAATTTTTCAGTTGCTTAGATTTATTCACTGTGACTTGGAGGCAACATATTGAACATATATGAGCGTGAGTTGACATATTAAGTACTCTTTTTGTTCTTGAGCAGGGTTTCAAATCACATTAGGTAAATCAAATCACTTTTAGCAGACGTGACACCATCCTCTCTCCTCGTCTGTCGCTGTCAACACTCATCCAATAGGAGGGCCGTGTTTGTCACGCAGCTGTGCAATACTTGGCGCACGGTCATTAGTGTTCAGAACACGAAGGAAAATCAGGGAAAAAAGTCGTGTAGTTGCAAATTACTGCACAGTGGTAAGAGGGAATATCATGAACAACACGTTAAAAATACTGACAGGTAGGGTGAGTGCGCATGGAGGAGGGGGTTGAATTAAAGGTCACTTTTTTATCTTTTTCTCGAATAGCTCTAGGACCGGTAGTTTCGTCGCCAGTGATTCAAAAGACACGCTGCGGAGGGCGCTTATAAGGTTGTGAAACACCCAGTAGTTACTTCTTGTGACATAGAGGAGTAGGTAGAGTGCGGAAACACCTGCTCGACCTTCAATTTGCGGATCTATGGAGGGAGGACGTACACGAACCACACAATCCGGCTACCTAGCTTCCTCCGCGCTTAAACGCCACATATCACACACAACCCACACTGTTACGCACCGTAAAACCATTTATTCCTTAATACGGCTCTACTGCACTTAGATGTGGCACACATGTTTAATGTTCGTTTTTAGCCCACTTCTTTTAAGGATAAACATTCATTTTGTATCGTTAGAAGAACATTTATAATAATCTGCGATTGTCCATCTCCCGAACCCTGAAGCTGTTAGTCCTAGAGAAAAAATGAATAGGAGCTTTTTTGTAGGACCTGTGATATGGTTTATTTTGTACTGTCAAACGTTTTCACTGGGAGTTATTTTCATTTTATAAATAAAACAATTATCTTTAAACCCACCAGCACCCCATCGTTCACACCATAATAGTCAGGATTTTGAGTATGTTGTTCAGAACACTCCATCCTACCACTGTGCAAGAATTTGAGACCACCTTTTTCTCCTAAAAGACTGTTTTTGGTCTTCGTTCACTGGGCTGTTAGGTGGTCAACAGGCGGGCGGAGCGAGTCACAAGCAGCTGGCGCGCACGAAGTTTCAGAAACTGCACACTCAGAAGCTCATAATTCTGTACTATCAGAACTGTATATCGATCGATTGTTGAGGCTGTTATCTCGCTAGTATCCCTTTTTCTCCGTAAAATACGAGGTCAGATTGGTAATGTTTCTTTGTTAGTGTCGTTCCATGAAGAGTGCATCAAGTAGTTTACAGCGGGACTTACGTGACCAACAAATGGCTCTGAGCACTATGGGACTCAACTGCTGTGGTCATAAGTCCCCTAGAACTTAGAACTACTTAAACCTAACTAACCTAAGAACAGCACACAACACCCAGCCGTCACGAGGCAGAGAAAATCCCTGACCCCGCCGGGAATCGAACCCGGGAACCCGGGCATGGGAAGCGAGAACGCTACCGCACGACCACGAGATGCGGGCGACCAACATAATATTAGACATCTCAGATATACAAGTCGACATTGCGAATTAGTTTTGTCCACAAATCAGTTCGAATATTCCTTCTACAGTATTCTTTACGTAATGCGATCTGAAGCGAGTGAAATAGGTGTTACGATGCTTACATAATCATTAGAAGTGATATTTATGAAGGTTCAGGGTTCCGTAACAATAGTGTAGTCTCTCCCGAATGAAGAACATTCCTTTTTCTGTTTTCCGGCGGTGTTGCTCAGAGATGTGGACATGTTAATTTAGAGCGTGTTGCAGACAAATTGGGAGCAGCAATATAAACCACGATGATGATTTCTGTCCACACAGAGTGTGTGAAAGTAGCCCAACTGTGTTGTAGTGCTACCAGACGGATAAGCGTTACGTGAGGTATATGCTACCCGCCACGAATTTTTGTCCTTTGCGAACCTTTTCGTCTCAGAGCAACAGCTGCAACCTACGCCTCAATTGTTTCCTGAATGTCTTCCTCTACGGCTTTTACTCTCTACAGCTCCCTACTGCTCATTATTTACGTTATCAGTCCACCTAATTTTCAACATTCGTCTATTCCGGTACTCCCAAAGTCCTTGTTTCACTACCACACTATGCTGCTCTACAGACGTACATTCTTGGGAAAAAAATGGTTCAAATGGCTCTGAGCACTATGGGACTTAACATGTGAGGTCATCAGTCCCCTAGGCTTAGAACTACTTAAACCTAACTAACCTAAGGACATCAAACACTTCCACGCCCGAGGCAGGATTCGAACCTGCGACCGTAGCAACAGCGCGGTTCCGCACTGATGCGCCTAGAACCGCTTGGCCACAACGGCCGGCATTCTTGGAAATTTCTTCTTCAATTTAAGACCTATGTTTGATACTAGTAGAGTGCTCTTGGACAGGAAGGCTCATTTTGCCAGCGCTAGTCTACCTTTGATGTACTCCTTGATCCGTTCGTCATTGGCTATTTTCTGACTAAGTAGTAGAATCCCTTTACCTCATCTACTTCGTGACCATCAATCCCGGTCTTAAGTTTCTCGCCGTTCTCATTTCTGCTACTTCTCATTACTTTCATCTCTTTCCGATACACTCTCCGTTCATATACAGTACTGCACTCATTATACTGTTCATTCCATTCAGTAGATCTTGAAATTCTTCTTCACTTTCACTCAGGACAGGAATGTCATTAGCGAATCTTATTACTAATACCCTTCCACCCTCGATTTTCATCTCACTCTTGAACGTTTGTTTTATTTCCGTGGACTGTTTCTTCCATGTATAGAATGGACAGTAGGGGCGAAAGACAACATCGCTCTATTACATCCTGTTTAACCTGAGCACTTCGTTCTTGGTCTTCTAGACTTATTGCTTCCTCATGGTTCTTACGCGTATTGTATATTACCCGTGTTTCTCTGTAGCTTACTCTTTCCTTTTTAGAATTTCGAACGTCTTGTACCGTTTTAAACTGTCGATCGCTTTTCCCTGGTCGACAGAACCTATGAACTTATCTAGAGTTTCTTCAGTCTTGCTTCCATTATCAAACGCAATATCAGAATCCCTGTCTTATGCCCTCGCCTTTACGGAAGCTAAACCGATCGTCATTTATTTTTCCATTCTTCTCTATATTATTCTTATCAGCAACTTGGATGCATGAGATGTTAAACCAACTGTGCGATAATTTTCTCATTTCACCTTCAGCCGTCCAAAGCTCTATAAAACTCGGATTCCAACAGTTGAATCCCTATCTCTTCCCTGTCGACTTCTGCTTCTTCTTCCATCATGTCATTAGACAAGCCCTCTCCCTCATACAAGCCTTCCATGTACTCTTTCCACCTATCCGCTCTTTCTCTACATTTTACACTGGAATTCTCGCTGCGCTCTTAATGTCACCGCTCTTACTTTTAATTTCATCGAAAGTTGTCCTTTTTTTCTATATCCTGAGTCAGCCTTTCCGAGAATCATTTCTTTTTCCTCGTTTCTTCTTAGTTACCTTCCTGAAACCTATGTTTTGTTTCCAACTTCTGTGTTAGCCATTTTTAGAGATATCCAGTCCTCTTCGACTGAATTGCGTACTGAGGTATTCAGTTTCGCAGTGTCTATAGCTCCGAGAACTTCAAGCATATCTCTTCATTCATTAGTACTTCCGTATCCCATTTCTTTGCGCAATGATACTTCCTGACTTGTCTCTTAAATTGTAGCATACTCTTCATCACTACCCAACTGTGACCTGAGTCTGTATCTGCCTCTGGCTACGCCTTACAATCCACATATGATTTCGGAATCTTTCCGCATCTACCGGCCTTTTTAGGTATACTTCCTCCTCTTCTGACTCTTGAACAGAGTATTCGTGATTATTAGCAGAAATTTATTGCGCAATTGGGCTTTCTCCTCTCTCATTCCTACTACCAAGCCCATATTCTCGCATAACCCTTTCTTTTGCTCCAGACCCTAGAGACGCATCCCAATCCACAATGCCTAATGGATTTTCAGGTCCGTTTACGTACTGAATCACCTGTTCAGTATCCTCATACGCTTCCTATATCTCTTCATCTTCTGCTTTAGGGTTTGCGTGTGTATATCTGAACTGTTGTTTTCGGTGATGGTTTGTTGCCTATTCTGATGAGGTCCGCCCTGTCACGGTAACACACACTCTGCTCTACTTTCCTATTGATAACGAATCCTTCATCCGTTATGCCATTTTCTGCTGCTGTTGATATTACCCTATACTCATCTAACCACAAATCCGTGACTTCTTTCCATTTCATTTATCTGACCCCCACTGTATCTAGGTCTGCATCTCCCTTTTCAGATTTTCTAGCTTTCCTACCACGTTCAGATTTCTTCTATTTCACGCCACAACTCGTAGAACGTTAACCTTTCGTTGATTATTCAATCTTTTTCTCATGGTACACCCTTCCCGGAGATCGGCATGGGGAACTCGTCCGGAAAATCTTTGCTGATGGAGAGATCATCATGACACTTTTTCAATTTCAGGCCACATATCCTGTGAATACACATTGTGTGTCTTTAATGCAGTGGCTCCCTTTGCTTTCTGCATCCTCATGCCGTTCATCATTGCTGAATCTGCCGCCATCTAGAGACAGTTACCACCCCAAGTGCAAGAAAGTGCCCTGAATCTCTGTCCGCTCCTCGGCCTTCTCTGACGGGGCCCTTGGCAAAACGAAGGATTTGTCTTATGCCGAAGTCATCGGTTGCCATTACTGGTGTCTTTTATTCCAAATTTAATGAGCGCCAATGTTCGAACCCGGAGCGCAAGACGCTTTGATTAAGCGTCAAAGGTGCCACCACTAAACCACAAGTGCACTTGCCAAGGACCATTACAAATTTTAACTTCAAATGCAAAAGATGCAAATGACAATTGAATGTGTTTAAATCGTTATCATCACACATAAAAAATTGTTGTTTGGACTCTTGCGTTGCCGTACACAAAGAAAACGTTCCTACCGTGAGATTCAGTACTATCCTTTGTTTCGATCGCATTCAAGTTGGATTAATAGAATAATGCTTTTTCTCACAAGTTTCAACCGCTTCAGTTGTTTTTATCGGAATATTCTGCACACAAATGCTTAATTACGTTAAATGTGCACCATTTGTATCAGATTTTCTGCTAATTATTACTTGTTAACTAATTAATTAATACCAAGAAATTTATTTAAAATTGGTGTGGTTGTTCCTTGAGCTAATGCTACTGACGCCCTCGTTGTTTCGGTGCATGTCTACGCGTCTACTCCGTACTTCAGCGAAGTGACCCAGCGCTGCTAACTGCGGCAATCACTACTACACTAAAGCGACCCGACGCAAGCATTTACTCGTGATCAGCGTCATTGTCTTTCATCTGGACCACCTCATAAATAAATCTGTTACTACCAGTTTTCTGACCAGCTGCATGCTTTAGGAATTGTTCACTGAAGGCTTCAGCGTTGTTTCTCGCGTCCTTTCAGGACACGTTCAAGTTTCCCACAGATGAGGAAGTTACGTCAGAGCTGCTACGAAGTGGTGATGAATAGTCTCTGTCTGAGGAAAGTTAGCCAGATGGAGGGGTCAACTCTGTAATAAGTGAGCACGATACGGGCACACAAGTGGTAGCCTCTTTATGTGACGAATCGTCGAATCCATTTGTTAGTAAAGATTACTATGTGAGAAAAGATGGGCAGAATAAATGGCATATGAAACCAGGAAGTCATAGAGGAAGACCGAAAACCCATAATATCGTTTCTCTTAAGCCAGGCGCTTTACCGCTGGCTTTAACAGAAAAAACGTCAACGAAAATCTTTTCTCTTTATTTTGATGATACATTGACGGATGGCAATGTTATGTACACTAATATGAATATACTAAACTTTAGTGAATAGTTAGAAAGATTTCGTGACGCACAAGATGCAGACCGTGTGGAGTTGAGTGTTTTTCTGGATTTCCTGTTACAAGCAGGAACATACAAAGCGCCTTATCTCCAGTTCAAAGACAGGTGAGCTGTAGGTGGGCCTGATGTATTTGCAGTTACTATCCCCCACAGAAGATCCCTATTTTTGCTATGCTGTATTCGCGTCGATGATAAAAGCACTAGATATGAGAGGTAAAAGACTGAGAAGTTTAGCGGTTGTGCGTGAACCTATCGTACCATGGCAAGGTAAATGTTTGAAACTGTATGCCACTGGAGAATATGTGACAACTGAGGAGCAAGCAATTCCTTTACGGCCAGGATGTCCTTCCGACAAAATCTGTCAAAAAAGCCAAAGAGATATGGCATAAAGGTATTTGCTTTGGTAGACTGCAGAACATTATATATGATGAACTTTAAAATTCTGTATACAGACACACAGTCAGATTGACCTTTCAAAAAATCGAACAAGCCTACAGAAACACTGCAACGTCTTGTTATTGCTCTAGAAGGTTCTGGCATAAATACCATTGCTGACAGCTGATACACCAGCGTAATTCTCGCAAGAATTCTGTTGGCAAAAACGTTGACAGCCGGCCGCTGTGGCCGAGCGGTTCTAGGCGCTTCAGTCTGGAACCGCGCGACCGCTACGGTCGCAGGTTCGAATCCTGCCTCGGACATGGATGTGTGTGGTGTCCTTAGGTTAGTTAGGTTTAAGTAGTTCTAAGTTCTAGGGGACTGATGACCTCAGATGTTAAGTCCCATAGTGCTCAGAGCCATTTGCACATTTTTTTGAAAACGTTGACACTAGTACGAACATTACGGAAGAACAAACCAGATATTTCCCCACAATTTTTGCCTAATAGACAAGGAAATGTAGATTCAGCCCTTTCGGTTTTATACAAAATCTAAAAATGGCATCATACGTTCCAGCCCGATTACGACTTGTACTTGGAAGCGTCGATGAAGCCATGGGCTCTCAGAAAAATCCAGAAGTTATAACGTGAATGTGGAGTAGACAACTGTGATCAGTTACACAGAAATTACAGTGTTGGAAGAAGAACGACAAGGCGGCCATTAGCAGTGTTTCCTCATTTGGTGAACGTGTCTCTTCTGAATTCCTATATCCTTTACAATACTCATAATCATAAATTAAGGATAATGCTTATACATGGTGAAACAACGCTCTGGTGGGCAGTTTTCAGATTTAAATCACCTCGGGGTATGACCATGCCATGCATTTGACCTGCAGTCGTCGCACGGTGGCGCTGGCAGCAGTCCGCATACGCAGAGGTGGTTTGGTGCAGCAAGTAAGTTTGCAGACGTTTTCAGACGTGCTAATGGTGACTGTGTGTTGAAAATGGCTCAAAGGACACATATTGATGACGTTATGAGGATTAGAATACTGGGGCAACTGGAGGCTGGTAAACACAGCAGGTCGTAGCACGGGCCCTCCGTGCGCCACAAAGCATGATTTCAAGATTATGTCAACGATTCCAGCAGACAGGAAGTACAACACCTCAAAAAGACCGATATCTCACCATCAGTGCCCGCAGACGGCCACGGAATATTACAGGTAGCCTTGCTCAGGACCTTACCGCAGCTACTGGAACAGTTGTCTCCAGACACTCAGTCTACAGACGGCTGAACAGACATGGTCTATTCGCCCGCTGACCTGCAAGGTGCATTCCACTGACCCCTGGTCACAGGAGAGCCCGTAAGGCCTGGTGTCAAGAACACAGTACATGGTCATTGGAACAGTGGTCCCAGGTTATGTTCACGGACGAGTCCAGGTATAGTCTGAACAGTGATTGTCGCCGGGTTTTCATCTGGCGTGAACCAGGAACCAGATACCAACCCCTTAATGTCTTGAAAGTGACCTGTATGGAGGTCGTGGTTTGATGGTTTGGGGTGGGATTATGATTGGTGCAAGTACAACCCTGCATATCTTTGACAGAGGAACTGTAACAGGTCAGGTGTATCGGGACGTCATTTCGCACCAGTATGTCCACCTTTTCAGGGGTGTAGTGGGTCCCACCTTCCTCCTGATGGATGATAATGCACCGCCCCGCGGAGTTGCCATTGTGGAGGAGTACCTTGAAACAGAAGATATCAGGCGAATGGATTGGCCTGCTTGCTCTCCAGACTTAAACCCCATCGAGCACGTCTGGGATGCTCTCGGTCGACGTATCGCTGCACGTCTTCAAAACCCCTAGAACACTTCAGGAGCTACGACAGGCGCTGGTGCAAGAATGGGAGGCCATACCCCAGCAGCTGCTTGCCCCACCTGATCCCGAGTATGCCAACCCGTTGTGCGGCCTGTATACGTGTGAATGGCCCATATTGATGTCGAGGTACATGCGCAGGAAACAGTGGCGTTTTGTAGCACATATGTTTCGGGACGGTTTTCTCAACTTATCACCAATACCGTGGACTTCCTGATCTGTGCCGTGTCTGTTCCCAATGTGCCTATGCTATTAGCGCCAGTTTTGTGTAGTGCCACATTGTGTGGCACCACATCCTGCAATTATCCTTAATTTATGAGCATGAGTGTATTTGAGCTTCCGTTATAAACATGCAAGAAGTGAATTCCTGAAGCGTGTGGCTTTCGTTTTTTCTGTGGGGGGATCATCAGCAGTCTTCTGACTGGTTTGATGCGACCCACTATGAATTCCTCTCCTGTGCTAACCTCTTCACCTCAGAGTAGCACTTGCAACCTGGTCCTCAGTCAATTGCTGGATGTATCCCAATCTCTGTCTTCCTCTACAGTTTTTGCCCTCTACAGCTCCCTCTAGTACCATGGAAGTCATTCCCTGATGTCTTAACAGATGTTCTGTCATCTTTTCCCTTCTCCGTCAGTGTTTTCCACATATTCCTTTCCTCTCCGATTCTGCACAGAACTTCCTCATTAATTACTTTGTCAGTCTACCTAATTTTCAATATTCACCTGTAGCACCACATCTCCAATCGTTCGATTCTCATCTGTTCTGGTTTCTCCACAGTTCATGTTTCACTGCCATACAGTGTTGTGCTCCAGACGTACATGCTCAGAAATTTCTTCCTCAGTTTACGGCCTATATTTGATACTAGTAGACTTCTCTTGGCCAGGAATGCCCTTTTTGCCAGATCTAGTCTGCTTTTGATGTCCTCCTTGCTCCATCTGTCATTGGTTATTTTACTGCTTAGGTGACAGAATTCCTTCACCTGATCAGCTATGTGACCATCAATCCTGATGTTAAGTTTCTCGCTGTTCTTATTTCTGCTACTTATTATTACTTTCGTCTTTCTTTGATTTACTCTCAATCCCATTCTGTAATGAGATTGTTCATTCCTTTCAGCATATCAGGTGATTCTTCTTCACTTTCACTCAGGATAGCAATATTATTACCAAATAGTATCACTAATATAATTAAAACTTGAATTTTAAAACCACTCCCGAACCTCTCTTTTATTTCCGTCATTGCTTCTTCGATGTACAGAGAGAACAGTATTGGGAAAAGACTACATCCCTGTCTTACAGTCTTTTTAATCCGTGCAATTCGTTCTTCGTCATCCACTCTTATCTTTCTCTGTTGGCTCTTGCACATGTTGTATATTACCCGTCTCTTCCTATTGCTTAGCCATATTTTTTTCAGAATTTGGAATGTGTTGCACCATTTACATTGTCGAAAGCTTTTTCCAGGTCGACAAACGTGTCTCGATTTTTCTTTAGTCTTGCTTCAATTATCAACCGCAACGTCAGAATTGCCCCTAGGGTACATTTACCTTTTCTGAAGCCCAACTGATCGTCATTAAGCACATCCTAAATTTTCTTTTCTGTTTTTCTTTATGTTATCCATGTTAGCATCTTGGATGCATGAGCTGTTAAGCTGATTGTACGATAATTCTCGCACTTGTCAGCTCTTGCAGTCTTCGGAACTGTGTTATGATATTTTTGAGGAAGTCAGACGATTCTACACACCAACGTGAAGTGTCGTTTTATTGACACTTTCCCAAATGATTTAAAAAATACTCATGTAATTTTATCTATCCCTTCTGCCTTATTTGATCGCAAGTCATCCAAAGCTCTCTTAAGTTCTGTTTCTAATATTAGATGCCCTATCTCTTCTATATAGACTCCTGTTTCTTCTTCTATGACATCGGACAAATCTTCCCTCTCATGTCCACCTATCCGCCCTGTTCTCTGCACTTAACATGGAATTGTTGCACTCTTTATGCTACCACCCTTGCTTTTAATGTTACCTTAGGTTGTTTTGACTTTCCTATATGCTGAGTCAGTCCTTCCGACAATCATTTCTTTTTTCCTTCACATTTTTCATGCAGCCGTTACGTCTTCGCTTCCCTGCACTTCCTATTTATTTCATTCGTCAGCCACTTGTATTTCTACATTATTGAATGTCCCTGAACATTTTTGTGCTTTCCTTCTTTCCTCGATCAGCAGAAGTTCAAAAATGGTTCAAATGGCTCTGAGCACTATGCGACTTAACTTCTGAGGTCATCAGTCGCCTAGAACTTAGAACTAATTAAACCTAACTAACCTAAGGACATCACACACATCCATGCCCGAGGCAGGATTCGAACCTGTGACCGTAGCGGTCACGCGGTTCCAGACTGAAGCGCCTTTAACCGCACGGCCACACCGGCCGGCCAGCAGAAGTAGTTCTTCTGTTTTTACTTATGGATTCTTGGCAGTTACCTGCTTTGTACCTATGTTTCTCTTTCCAACTTCTATGATGTCCATTCCTTTTCAACTGTACTGGGTACTGAGCTATTCCTTTTTGCTGTATCTACAGTCTTAGAGAACTTCGAGCGTTTCTCCTTATCCCTTAGTACTTCTGTATCCATTTTTTCTTGAACTTCAGCCTACTCTTCATTACTACTACATTGTGGTCTGATTCCTTATCTGCTCCTGGGTACGTCTTGCAATACAATATCTGATTTCGAAATCCATGTCTAACCATGATGTAGCCTAGCTGCAATGTTCCCTTATCACTCATTATTTTCCAAGTATACCGCCTCCTCTTATAAATCTCGAACAGAGTATTCATTATTATTAGCTGAAATTTATCACAGAACTCAATCTGTCTTCCTCCTATCTCACTTCTTGTCCGAAGCCCATATTCTCTTTTAAACTTTTCTTCTACTCCTTCTCCTACAACTGCATTCCAGTACACTCATGATTATTAGATTTTCATCTATATATTGCATTATCCTTTCAATATCCTCATATACTTTCTCTATCTGTTGATCATCAGCTTACGACGTTGGGATGTATACTTTAACTATCATTGCCGGTGTTGCTTTCCTGTCGATTCTGACAAGAACAACCCAATCACTTAACTGTTCACTGTAACACACTCTTTTCCCTATCTTCCTATTGAAAACGAATCCTCCCGTTATACCATTTTCTGATGCAGTTGATGTTACCCTACACTCATCTGATTATAAATCATTGTCTTCTTTCCATTTCGCATCGCTGACCCTGCCATATCTAGATTAAGCCTCAGTAGTTTCCTTTTCAGGTTTTCTAGCTTCCCTACCACATTCAAGCTTCTGACATTCCACGCCCCGATTTGCAAAACTATCCTTTCGTTGATTAATCAATCTTTTTCTCACGATCACCTCCCCCTCCCGGTGATCCAAATGGGGCACTATTCCAGAATCTTTTGCTATGGAGAGATCATTATGATACTTTTTGAATTAGAGGCCCTGTAGATAGCGTTGTGTGTCTTTAATGCAGTTTTTTCCATTGCCTTCTGCATCCTCATGCCGTTGATCATTGCTGATTCTTCCGCCTTCAGCGGAAATTTCCCATCCCAAGGCCAAGAGAGTGCCCTGAACCTCTGTCCACTCCTCGCCCTCTTTGACGAGCCCGTTGGCAGAATGAGGTTGACTTCTTATGCCGGAAGTCTTTGGCCACCAATGCTGATTATTAATGAAACTTTAAGCGGTGGCGGGTTTAGAGCCCGGGACCGAGGCTGATCCCTTACAAATCAAGTACATCATTTAAAGGATGAGCAGTTCATAGGCTATAACTGGCACAGAGAGTAACTGGTGCCAGCACGTAAGGATGTGAAGAACAGGACCAGCTACCACTGCCCAGCAAGAGAACAATGTGTCATTCGTGCCCAAGTGCGAATGTGACAGTAAGTATTCCACAAGATATGATTTGTTCCAGACATCTTACTAAAAAGCACACAAAAATGATCTGCATGTCTTGTAAAGATTGAAACAAGTGATTAATATTTTATACTATTTAATGCGTAAAATGCCTTTGTCTTAAACGACTGCTGAAAGTTCATCTGCAAAAATCATTTGCTTGGAAGTAAAACATGATCAAAAGATCACTGAAATCTTCATTATCCTTTGAAACGAGAATAAAAAAGCATATTTAAAAAAAATTATCTCATGGTATGAAGGAATGATATTTTCTGTTTGTGTTTTGTGTTTTAGTTTCAGATCAAATAAACTCTACGCGAGTGTTTGCGTATTAAAATATCACGCGGATACTTCAGAATAGTGAATCAAAAATGGTTCAAATGGCTCTGAGCACTATGGGACTCAACTGCCGAGGTCATCAGTCCCCTAGAACTTAGAACTAGTTAAACCTAACTAACCTAAGGACATTACAAACATCCATGCCCGAGGCAGGATTCGAACCTGCGACCGTAGCGGTCTTGCGGTTCCAGACTGCAGCGCCTTTAACCGCACGGCCACTTCGGCCGGCAATAGTGAATCTCTCACCGTGATCATCAGTATATACACAAGTGCATTTCGCGTTTCTCGAGAGATATTGTTAAGTTCAACATACTGTATGGCTGTTGGGTGACTTTCATGTGAGGCCCCATCACTCTCCAGTCGCATCGCACACACCGGCAGTTGCTATGTACTGTGCAGGTGTGTTCGAGGGTGGCTGTTGGTGCAGTGTGGCCAGACTGTGAGTCACCTGTACCTGATACATTCACCTCTATTACTCGTTGTAATATTTTCTGCTTTGGTCAGAATCAATACAATTACGTTTCTGCGGTGAAATACTGATTTAGGCTATGTTAGTCATATCGACATGGAAGCAATGTATGCGTACATTACTAGAATTTAAAAAGTTTCAAAGTCCTTGCCATTCAATTCTCTATTTACACTCTACAGCGCGTAAAATTATTATAGAAAACATTCGGTATTATGTATTTATATGAAGCGCAAACGTATGTAAATCACAGAGAAAAGTGTATTTCACAGTAAATAATCTACATCTACATCCGTATGGATACTCTGCAAATCACACTTAAGTGCCTGGCAGAGGGTTCATCGAACCGCCTTCATAATTATTATTATTTCAATCTCGAACAGTGCGCCGAAAAAACGAACACCTATATCTTTTCGTGCGACCTCTGACTTTCCTTATTTTATTATGATGATCGTTTCTCCCTACGTAGGACAGCGTCAACAAAATATTTTCGCACTCGGAGGAGAAAGGTGGTGATTGAAATTTCGTGAGAAGATACTGCCGCAACGAAAAACGCCTTTGTTTTAGAATAGATTGAAAAAATCAGCCAACCAGCTGTAAATATTTGTTTTAATGATGTCCACTCCAAACCCCGTATCATGTCAGTGACATTCTCTCTCCTATTTCGAGATAATACGAAATGTGCTGCTCTTCTTTGAACTTTTTCGATGTACTCCGTTAATCCCATCTGATACGGATCCCACACCATACAGCAGAACACCAAAAGAGTACGGACAGGCGCAGTGTAGGCCGTCTCTTTAGTAGATCTCTTGCATCTTCTAAGTGTTCTGCAAATACAACGCCGCCTTTGCTTTGCCTTCCCCACAACATCTTCTTTGTGTCCCTACAATTTATGTTTTTCGTAATTGTAATTCCTAGGTATTTAGTTGAATTTGCGGCCTGTAGATTTGACTAATTTATAGTGCAACCGAAGTGTAAAAGATTTCTTTTAGCATTCATGCGGATGACCTCACACTTTTCATTATTTAGGGTCAATAGCCAATTTTTGCACCATACCGATATCTTTTCTAAATAGTTTTGCAATTTGTTTCGATCTTCTGATGACTTTACAAGACGATAAACGACAGCATCATCTGCAAACAACCTAAGATGGCTGTCAGATTGTCTCCTAAATCACTTGTATAGAAAAGGAGCAGCAAATGGTTCAAATGGCTCTGAGCACTATGGGACTTAACATCTATGGTCATCAGTCCCCTAGAACTTAGAACTACTTAAACCTAACTAACCTAAGGACAGCACACAACACCCAGCCATCACGAGGCAGAGAAAATCCCTGACCCCGCCGGGAATCGAACCCGGGAACCCGGGCGTGGGAAGCGAGAACGCTACCGCACGACCACGAGATGCGGGCAAGGAGCAGCAGAGGGCCCGTAACATTACCTTGGAAAACGCAGTTTCACTACAAGTCGCTAGTGTGGTACAGTGTCAAAAGCCTTCTGGAAATCTAGAAATACGGAATCAATTTGTAATCCCTTGTCAGTGTCGTTCAACTATTCGTGTGTGTAAAGAGCTAGTTGTGTTGCACAACAACGGTGTTTTCTAAATCCGTGATTGACTATGTGTCGATAGACTGTTCTCTTCGAGGTAATTCATAATGTTCTAACACAATATACGCTCCAAAATCCTGCTGCATATCGACGTTAATGATATGAGCCTGTGATTTAATGGATTACTCCTACGATAACTTCAGGAATTTTGAGGAAAGTAGCACGCTAACGAAAAGTTCACAAATTTACCTATGTTCTTTCCCTCTGATCTATTCGTTTCTCTACATCTGGAAACAAATTTACTTTCTTTAAGTAAAGCAGTCTTCGCTGACCCCTCCTACAAAACATTCCTGGCCCCTTTCCCAGCAGGTACCGTAAGGCCCTCACTGTGGCTCGAATACTGCCATAATGTACATTAGTGAATGGTTCTAAGTAACCCAAGTTTAATCCAAATAGAATATAGTTATCATGTCACCTGAAGTATGAGCGCATGTCACCTGAAGTACTCAGCGGACTAATCGGCCGCAGAAATTTAATTGTGGAGGCCACTATGTTGTTCGTTAAAGTAAAAATTGTCTATCGTCGATTTAAGCCCTACTTCTCTTGATACGCGTCTCGCAGATTCAGAAGGTCAAGTAAAATTTATTTTTTCGTTTAAACTTCTTCCTCAATTTTCTGATGCTGGGAACTCGCCATTGCCGTAAAATTCATAGTGTGTCCACCTGAGAATATGTTTTGATAAGTCGTTTAGTTCAGCTATAGAACTGCGTTGTTTAATATTGCTCCTTGGCGAACTAAACATTTGGAATTTCTCAAAATAGCGTATACGACATCAAGGATTTTTCTTACGGTGGTTGTTTTTACGGAAACATGTCACTGCATTTCTTCTACATCTACATATATATGGTTACTCTGCTATGCACACTTAAGTGCCTAGGAGAGGGTTCATCGAACAATTGTTATACTACTTCTCTACCATTTTACTCTCGAATGGCGCGTGGAAAAAAGGAACACCTAAATCCTTTCGTTCGAGCTCTGATTTCCCTTATTTTATTGTGATGATCATTTCTCTCTATGTAGGTGGGTGTCAACAAAATATTTACGCATTCGGAATAGAAAGTTGGCGATTGAAATTTCGTAAACGGATCTCGCCGCAAAGAAAACCGCCTTTGTTTGTATGACTGTCATCCCAAATCGCGTATCATATCAGTGACATTCTCACCCCTACTGTGCGATAACACGAAACGAGCTCCCCTTCTTTGCACTTTTTCGGTGTTCTCCGTCATTCCTACCTGGTAAGGATCCCATACCGTGCAGCAATATTCCAGCAGAGGACGGAAAGGGGTAATGTAGGCTGTCTCTTTAGTGAGTTTGTCGCATCTTCTAAGTCTTCTGCCAATAAAGCGCAGTCTTTGTTTCGCCTTCCCCACAATATTATTGGTCTTTCCAATTTAAGTTGCTTGTAATTGTAATTCATAGGTATTTAGTCGAATTGACAGCTCTTAGATTTCTGCGTTTTATCGTATACCCAAAATTTATAGGATTTCTTTTAGTACCCATGTGGATGACCTCACACTTTTCTTTGTTTAGTGCCAATTGCCACTTTTCGCACCATACAGATATTCTCTCTAGATCATTTTATAATAGGAATCGATCGTCTGATGATTTTACTAGACGGTAAATTACAACGTCATTTGCAAACAGTCTAAGGGGGCTGCACAGATTATCACCTAGATCATTTATGTAAATCAGAAACAGCTGAGGGCCTATGACACTACCTTGCGGAACGCCAGATTTCACTTCTGTTCCACTCGATCATTTACCGTCTATCACTACGAACTGTGACCTGTCTAAGAGGAAATCACGAAACCAGTCACACAACTGAGACGATACTCCATATGCAAGTAATTTGATTAATAGTCTCTTGTGAGGAACGGTATCAAAAGCCTTCTGGAAATCTATGAATATGGAGTCGATGTGAGATCCCTTGTCGACAGCACTCATTACTTCATGGGAATAAAGAGCTAGCTGTGTTGCACAAGCTGTGTTGATATCATCGCTGTTGATTCTAGCCACCTTCCGCAAATTTATCCGAAGGATTTTGCAAAGCAGGTGTTAATGTCAAATGATTTTTTAAAAATTTATAGACACTGTGGATTATGAATTTGCCTCGCCACCGAAACTCAGTTTGCTTTTTCAGCATTCTTCCTTCCTGTCAAAGCGCGTCTTCTTGTAAATTGCAGAAATAATGCCCTTTTTCATTTCGAGTCAAGTTGCTGAAACTAAACTGGTGTCCGAAAGTAATGCAACATACCGAAATTTTGCAAGGTTGCGTTTATTTTGCCACAAAACAGTATAAACGTTTGACAGCAAAGTAGAAACAATGTAAAGAAAACAAAATGTAAATAACTGCAGCATGCATAACGGTACACAAAAATGTTCGTTTTTTCCAACTTAACGGGTTTACACACACATTCCGACAACTGGTTAATGCGCACAGTATGGGATGTGACCTCCTCTGGCAGCAATACAGACCTGACAAACGAAGGGGCATGCAGTGAATGGTGTCATCAACCACATGTTGACGTAATAACGCCTATCTTTCTGTAGCGCTGGTTGGTGGATGCTGACGTGATGCAACCCGTGTTCCTTGAGCATTTCAGACGTGCTCTGTGGGATGCAAACAGGGAGAGCGAGCAGGCCATGTAACGCGTGCAGTATCTTCCGTTTCCAAGAAAACGTCAAACCACACGTGCTCTGTGAGGTAAAGCATTGTCTTTCAACAATACAAAGTCTGGGCCCACAGCACCTCGCAACAGCCACACAATAGGTCTCAATATCTAGTCACGATACCAGACGGCAGTTAAACCTTGCTGATTTATCCGTACATTTTCATGAAGAGGTGTTAGAGTGGTCAACATAATCCCTGTCCACACCATGGTTGGGTCCCTAAATCGCATTCCACTTTCCCTCCTAATGCGTCCGTCGGAAAACACTGTCCAGACCAAATCTGGACTCGTGTGTAAATAACTTTGGCACCGTCCAGGTGGCATGTTGACGGTTCCACTCTAGACGTTCGCTTTTGTGAAGAAGTGTCGGAAGTACACATGAACCAGGTCTCCGACCATGAAGGGAACTCTCCATACAACACGTTCAGTGGATGCTGCCATGTCAGATGTCAATTACCGTCGGCGATACTGTCGTGCCCTTACAGCCAAATAACGGTCCTCTCTTTCTGATGCCACACGTGGTCTCCATAAACATTCACACGTGATCTTTACAAACTATCACACGTGGAGTGTATAAACTGTCGCCACATCCGAAAAATAACAGAACGATTCACATTAAGCCATCGGCCACAATCGGCTTGCGACCGTCCTGCTTCCATTCTCATCATTGCCCTCCACCGCAGAGAGCCTCTGTGCCATACTGCACGCCAGTGACTGTGTACACAGCGGTTGTGGATGTGGGGCTAGCCGGCAAACACCATCCCCTTTGTTCTGACGGCATCGTTGGCGTGGTTGTCCTACGAGCAGAAAGCGATATTCCGTGCAGGACGCGATCGTATGGACATATGTTGACAGTTGTATAATTATATCGTGAATCAGACACAGGACGGAGAAATACTGTTTTCTCTCTTAAATTTTGGACACCATTGTAGTAACTCAATAAGGAATGGAAAACAATAAATGCGCGAAAATCAATCTTGTTACTGACGCTCTGTTGGCCGTCGAACTGGGCAACACAGGCGCTCAGCGTTGCCATTTTCGAATGTTAGAGAGAAAGAGAGAGAGAGAGAGAGAGAGAGAGAGAGAGAGAGAGAGATAGATAGATAGACAGAGCGCCACGTGACCCTAGGCACAAGTCCGAGATCAGCGCGCTTGCAGCCACAGACATTGAGCCATGGTTCTAGCATGAGAGATGTGCGCTCTAATCCAGTAGCAATTCTAAGCAGTTTCGGCCGCGAACGAAAAATGTCGCCATCTTACGGACTTGAATCATACATAGTTAAACCAGTATGTTTTTGAAAGGAAACTGTATCTTATGTGAATTTACGTCTTCTATTAATTACTGTTGATTTAATAAGAGAGAATAATAGTTTGAATGGACAGTAACGTAATTCATGAATATTGTTACGTCTATTAATTACGTATGCATTGGCATGAGAACTGTGTCTCTACAGAGTGTAATCATACTCTCAAGCCATATTTGTGAAGCAGCGCAAGTTGCCACTTTATGGGAGCTGGAAACAAGAAACACTTTACCATAATTCTGTTACTTAAAGAGGGAGTTATTTTGGTATTTGTGGATTTTCTAAATTTCTGAACTGTCCATAAAAGCTATTAAGGTATTGATTCATTAAATGTAAAAGACACGGGATACTGCGGGATTAAGGACGTTATAGGATTGGATACGATCTTTCTCGACGAATCAGAGCACAGTTCGTTCGCACAATTTTGTACCCTAAGAGAAATGCTTTCTAAAGTCAAAGGGAGTGGAGACCACCGATCATCGTTCTCGGACCGGTACATTAGGAAATCTTATCAGATGTAAATATTTTGCAGAATAATGAAAAAAATTTGACCGTGGAGTGCTGCAAAGTAATTGCGAACGGGTGAGAATGCCCAATTCGCGAAATTCCGGTGCAAAATGCAAATGGTTCTGAGCACTATGGGACTTACCATCTGTGGTCAGCAGTCCCCTAGAACTTAGAACTACTTAAACCTAACTAACCTAAGGACATCACACACATCCATGCCCGAGACAGGATTCGAACCTGCGACCGTAGCAGTCGCGCGGTTCCGGACTGCGCGCCTAGAACCGCTAGACCACCGCGGCCGGCGCGAAATTCCGGTTTTTAAGTGTAAACAGTGACTTCCAAGTAAACTAAAAGCCCGCGTTGCGTATTGTGCGAGTCGGCACCGAGAACTGAACGTTCAAAGGGAACGAGTTGTGGAGTATTAGATCGAGCGTTGTGTCGCAGATAATCCGTTTTGCAAACCTTCCTGGTATTTGGTTCGGTTCGATTCCATAAGCTGGCTCTTACGAGTGACTGTAATTGCATGTGAGTGTGGATACTGTAACTGAAGATCAGCGCAGGACTGCGTGTATTTTTGTATCAAACAATGACAATATATCGAAGTTTTAACTCACGAACTATCTTTCAGTTAACCGCTCAGTTAATCTGATACTAAAAAAACTTTTGTTCCAACTTTCTAACAATGGATAGTGCGACTGGTTACACTACAGATATTGCAGTCGAGATACAGTGTTCGTTTTCTAACAAAATACTCATACGGACCGGACACCAGAAGAAGGTCCGCAGCTCGTGGTCGTGCGGTAGCGTTCTCGCTTCCCGCGCCCGGGTTCCCTGGTTCGATTCCCGGCGGGGTCAGGGATTTTCTCTGCCTCGTGAAGACTGGGTGTTGTGTGCTGTCCTTAGGTTAGGTTTAAGTAGTTCTAAGTTCTGTGGGACTGATGACAATAGATGTTAAGTCCCATAGTGCTCAGAGCCATTTGAACCACCCCAAGGTGGGTGGACATTTCTGTAGGAGGAGCATTACTAACTAACTATAACTTCTCCCGAACAGGCCATGAAGGCCCAAAGGTACCGACAGGCCGCCGTGTCATCCTCAGCCCACAGGCGTCACTGGATGTGGGTATGGAGGGGCATGTGGTCAGCACATCGCTATCGCGGCCTAATGTCAGTTTCCTATACCGGAGCCGCTACTTCTCAATCAAGTAGCTCCTCAGTTTGCCTCACAAGGGCTGAGTGCACCCCGCTTGTCAACAGCGCTCGGCAGACCGGATGGTGACCCATCCAGCCCGACAGCGCTTAACATCGGTGATATGGCGGGAACCGGTGTTACCACTGCGGCAGAGCCGTTGGTAGAAGCATTACAATGAGGCGAAAAATCTGTCGGACCTCCTTTTGCCCGGCGTAGTGCAGAAACTGGGATGGAAGTCCCCAGCAAAAATACTGAGCCATGCTACCTCTACAGCCGTCCATAATTGTGGAAGTGGAGGATTTTGTGAACGAACTGACCTCTTAATTATGTCCCATTAATGTTCGATGGGGTACATTTGGGCAATCTGGGCGCCCAAATGATTTGCTCAAATTGTCCAGAAATCTTTCCAAACCAATCGCGAACAGTTATTGCCCGGTAACATTGCAGCGTTGTTTGGCAACGTGAAGGCCACGAATAGCTGCGAATGGTCTCCAAGTAGCCGAACGTAACCATTTTCAATCGATTCAGCTGCACCAGAGGGCCCACTCCATTCTATGTAAACGCAGACCATACCATTATCGAGTCACCACCAGTGCCTTGTTGACAACTTGGGTCCGTGGTTTCGTCTGCGCCGCACTCAGACCCTTCTGCCAGCTCTTACCAACTGAAATCGGGACTCATCTGAGCGGGCCAAAGTTTTCAGTCGTCTGGTGTCCAACAAGTATCGTCACGAGCCCAGGAGAGCCGCTGCAGACGATGTCGTGCTGTTAGCAAAGACACTGACGTCGGCCATCTGCTGCCATAGTTCAGTAACGCTACACTTCCCGGCACTGTCCTAAGGGACACGCTGGTCGTACGTCCCACATTGATTTCTGTGGTTATTTCCTGTATTGTTGCTTGTTTCTTAGTACTGGCAACCCAATGCAAACGCCGCTACTCTCTGTCGTTGAGAGAAAGCCGTCGGCCACTGCGTTGTCCGCGGTGAGAGGTAATGCATGAAATTTGGTATTCTCGGCGCACTATGAAAGGTGGCTACACTGAGCCACAGCGCCAGAGATCGCGCTAGAGAGCATTGTTCCGCCGCCTCCACTGGCAGTGATTATTGAGATGTCGTAATGGGCAGTGCTTGGGGAGAGCTCGTGGTAGTCAGTGCTTGGGGAGAGCTTGTGGTAGTCAGTACTTGTTAAGAACTCGTAGCAGAGAGTGTTTGTTGAGATGTGCTAGTAGGGAGTGCTTGCTGAGATGTGATACTGAAAAGTTCTTGTTGAGATGTGGTAATAGCGAGTCGGTGTGGAGATATATTGTAATGATTAGAGTGATTTTGGTCAATATATGAAGGTAACGAAACTTGATTTATTTTTCATTATTTAATGTCGTAAATAATGCTTCATTACAGGTTCAGTCAACAAAGCATCTGGCTTGTGTTCTGGGATTAGAGTGTAATTCTGGTTTTCTTGAGTAATTATGGTATTTCTATTTCCTTTAATTAATTCAGTAAAAAATGATATTTAAAATTTCTTGTGTTGTTGAAGAAGAACCGTGCCAGATGCGTACGTTGAGTCATACTTCCACACACAGAACAGTGATACTTGTGCTTTGGTTTCGTAGGTTTTATAGTTGCTGGGGACTTAATTAATTAATTGTGTTAATGAAAATTTCCATTTCATTCTTTGTTGTTGTTCTATGCAGTCAGATTGCGTAATAATACTAGTCAGGGCCAACCGTTTACGAGACTTCGTAATCGAACAGACAGCTACTAAATCAAAAAAATAAAATTATTTGCATTTATTTTAATTAAGCCCCCATGCAACTGTTGATACTGTGGGTCTCGGAGTATTGAACTCCCTAACGCTTTCCGGAATGGAATGTCCCATACGTCTATCTCGAACTACCGTTCCGCGTTCAGAGTGTGTTAAATCCCGTCGTGCGGCCACAGTGATGTCGGGGACCTCTTCATATGACTCACCTGACCACAGATGACAGCTCCGTCAATGCGCTGCCCTTTCATACCTTGTGTACGTGATACTACCGCCACGTGCACAACGCTGTGCCACGACTTTTGTGACCGCAGCGTACAACCGCGCCATTGCAGGCCTCAGCGGATGACGACTCAATTTAAGAGCGTGGAACTCGAGCTGTAAGAGTACAGTTTCCGTATTCTAAGTGTTAAGTGTACACTAGTCAAAAATGCGCAAACAGCGACAAAGAGGACGCTAAGGAACTTGTGGACTGTAGTACCTGAGGGTTTTCTAGAGAAACGTAATGAATTAATGACACAAGATTTCCTGAACGGCATGTCCGATAGGTAGCAGAATGAAAACGAAGTCCCATGCTTCTTTACAGAGCGTAGGGGAGACCCGCACCGCTTTACTAGGCAAGTGGAGGTGGTTTGCCATTCCCTTCCTCCGACCGTGATGGAGATGAATGATGATGATAAAGACGACATAACAACACCCAGTCATCTCGAGGCAGGAAAAATCCCTGACCCCGCCGGCAATCTAACCCGGGACCCCGTGCTCGGGAAGCGAGAACGCTACCGCGATACCACGAGCAGCAGGTAGCAGAATAAGGACACCCAAATTTAGTAATGTCGAGAATGAGTCATCAGTAGCTTTCCTAACTGGGACGCTTACCACAGAAACCTTAACGTAGACAGAAAATCTCCTCCACAGCGTTAAAGCTGCCGGTGGGTAAGATGGACGCGTCCGTAAATCTCAATCGCTGGCAATTGGCCTGACGTGCCACCTATGGCGGGGTTCGAGACCTCTATTGGCAGCCAGTCTCATTCCTCAGACAGAGCTATGCACTTCTCCGTTCTGTAGGAGCTATATCTATTAAGCCTCACTGCTAAACGTCTGCGTCTTAACCAGCGTGTACGTCGTCCATCAAAGAAGGCACAAGTCCATCTGGTCTTCACAAACGATCCTGAGCTGGGTCGCCACATAAAACTAGGTGTAAGAAATTCATTACAACTAACTCACCTACTGCTACTTTGTTTTACTGAGTACCACTGGGATAAAATAGATACCAAGTAAATTACTCCAGATATATTGGCAGTATTTTAATGGACTTACATAAAAAATTCTAAAAGTAACAGCGGTAAAATACAGAGATGAAAGGCTGTTTACAGTTTGTTCAGAAACTAGATGGCAGTTATAAGTGTCCAGGGTCGCGAAATGGAGGCAGTGGTTGAGAAGGGAGTAAGAGAGGATTGTAGCCTATCCCCAGTTTTATTCAATCTGTATGCTGCAACCAAAAGAAAATTTTGGAGCAAGAATTAAACTCAAGGGAGAAGTAATAAAAACTTCAGGTTTGCTGATGGCATTTTAATTCTGTCAGAGACAGCAAAGGACTTGGAAGAGCGGTTGAACGGAATAGACAGTGTCTTGAAAGGAGGATACAAGGTGAACTAAAACAAAAGCAAAACAAGGATAATGGAATGTAGTCGAACTAAATCAGGTGTTGCTGAGGTGATCAGATTAAGAAATGAGACACTTCAATAAGTACATGAGTTTTGCTATTTGGGAAGCAAAATAACTGATGATCGTCGAAGTACGGAGGACATAAAATGTAGACTGGCAATCGCAAGAAAAGCGTTTCTGAAGAAGAGAACTTTGTTAACATCGAGTATAGATGTGGCAGGAAGGTTTCGCTGTAAGTATGGAGTGTAACCATGTATGGAAGTGCAACATGGATGATAAACAGTTTGGACAAGAGGGGAATACAAGCTTTTCAAATGTGGTGCTACAGAAGAATGTTGGAGATTAGATGGGTAGACCACGTACCTAATGAGGAGGTACTGAGTAGAATTGGGGAGAAGAGAAATTTGTGGTACAACCCGACTAGAAGGAGGGGATGGTTTTGGTAGGACACATTCTGAATCACCAAGGGATCAGCAATTTAGTACCGAAGGAAAGCCGGGGGGGGGGGGGGGGGCGGAAGTTAAAATCGTAGAGGGACACCAAGAGATGAATACAGTAAGCAGATTCAAAAAGGTGTAGGTTGTAGTAATTAGTTGGAGATGAAGAGGCTAGAATAGCATGGGGAGCTGTATCAAACCAGTCATCGGACGGAATACCATAACAAAAACAACACAAAAATACATTATAAGTGTACTGTGTTTCAAAAACGATCCTATTGTAATAAATATTTCGTTCAAGAAACAGGACAGCATTTAGATTGGGGTCATAATGGCCTCAGTGATACCCTATGGAAAAAAAACCGTGAATAAATTTTAATTTGGTGCACATATAAAACTGAACAAACAATTGTTGGATGCAATTGAGCCAAAGAATGAATGTTATATACCCTGCAAAAACGTCGCTTTGAAAACATAGAAGATACGATTTTACAATATGCTTATAGGGTCTTGTTGACCCCAATGGTACCAGGAAACGTACAGCAACAGCTGATGCAAGAAACGCTGACAGCAGGTACAAAAATAAGCGGGAAATAATATTTTCGTTGTTGCGGGTGTTTCATATAACAGCCGCTCAACATAACGTTCTTCATTCTTTTTTCATAACGTTACTCTCAAGGAACAAACGAACAATTAAATAGGCATCATACTGACCAAAATGGTACTCAGTGCAGAAACTGTGAATAAATTTTAATGTGTTGTAAATATAAAACTGAACGAGACTTATTGGATACAATTGACTTAAAGGGAGAGGGTCATATATTTTGAAAGTAATAGTTTTGGAAACAAGGGAGATATATATTTCCAATGTGCTTATGGGATCATACTGACTCAAGTGGTACTAGGAGAGTTAATGAACCAATTCCGAGTAGCATCGATACCTAAGAGGAAGATATAAGATATTGTCGTTGCTTCTGTGGGACCAATCTTATGCAGGGTCGTTACTTCGAAAGGGAGGGAAGGGAATGCGTATGTCTCTATGATTATTGACGAACATGTGTGTCTTCGGTTACATCACATTCCCTGTTTAGCATGTTTGTATCACTCAGTGACTAGACGCTCAACAGAACAAATAATTTATCTGCGATTTTGCACAGAGCATAACGCAAGTCCAACAAGCATGTCACAGACGGTTACGAACGGAAATCGTACTACTCGTTATGATATTGCATCTCATTTTACTCTCTACCTTCCTTCTAAATCTGTTTTAATACTACGTGTCCATTGATCCTTTGGGTGCAAGTACATTGGCTGGATCTTTAACGTAATTATTGGTAGCTAACTTAGGTTACGAAGTTGGCGAACTTCTTTTATCGGAAATGATGAGGTTTTATTCAACCTCAACATCGGCTTGCTACCTACAAAATTTTAAGTAAATTTATCAAACAAAACTCATGGTACATGCATGGGCACATATTGATAAATGATTATTTACTGTGGGGCTGTATGGTTACGTCGATAATCGGGATTGTACTCTGACTTGAATCAGAGATATCAAAGTTACATACTGGTGAGTAAAAGAACGTAATTCTGTCATATTCCTAGAGTAAAAATAAAGGGACAACAATTTATTCTTCCCTCTCCTACTAACAAGGCAAGCAGAGAAGGAACGAAGTGGATATCGTTACATCAATGGCAGGCCATCGCAAATATGTTGTTAAAAATCGTAAATGTGGTTAACGGACAGTAATTCTCTGGGTATGTACGTATCTCTTCGGCAGAGAATTTCACGCACTAACACACTACAAGATGCATGACAACTTAGTTTAAGAACTATGATATCTGGAACACATGAGGTTCTAACGGACCCAGTTGAGTAATATCAGGTACGAAGGGTCATTCGTGAAAGTAATGTTGAACTTCATACAAAATATTCCACACATTATGTGAGTCAAAAAATGTAAATGTCTGGTGACTAGGGCCTCCAGTCGGGTAGGCCGTTCGTCAGGTCTTTCGATTTGACGCCACTTCGGCGACTTGCGCGTCGATGGGAATGAAATGATGATGATTAGGACAACACAACACACAGACCCTGAGCGGAGGAAATCTCCGACCCAGCCGGGATCGAACCCGGGCCCTTAGGATTGACATTCTGTCAAGCTGATCACTTTTTTTTTCCTTTTTTTCCATTTTGTTCGGTATTGTTCGTTGCGTTTGGTCTGGACGGACGTCACAAGACATCCGTTAAGGTGATAATTCTTTTACTCAGTTTTTATTACAGAGGGTGAGCTCCCCGTCAGAGGTTCGAGTTCCTCCATCGGGACTAGGTGTGAGTGTTGTCCTTAGTTGGGGTTGGGTTGTTTTGGGGGGAAGAGACCAAACAGCGAGGTCATCGGTCTCATCGGATTAGGGAAGGACGGGGAAGGAAGTTGGCCGTGCCCTTTCAAAGGAACCATCCCGGCATTGGCCTGGAGCGATTTAGGGAAATTACGGAAAATCTGAATCAGGATGGCCGGACGCGGGATTAAACCGTTGTCCTTAGTGTAAGTTAATTCAAGTTAGATTAAGTAGTGCGTAAGCTTAGGGACCGATGACCTCAGCAGTTTGGTCCCATAGTCTTACCACAAATTCAGTTCAACAGACTAATATAGCGAAAGCAGAGTCCTCAATGTATAAGGCATCCGATTATGGGCACTCGGGTTGATAGTGTAAGTTGAACGAAGGAATGACCATCAAACTACTATGGAGCACATATTTAAAAGAGAGAATCAAAATATACGACCCCGATGTATTTTCCCTAAAATAAACGAGGGTGAAACAGAATGGCTTAAACACGTCTACGCCGGCCGGAGTGGCCGTGCGGTTCTAGGCGCTACAGTCTGGAGCCGAGCGACAGCTACGGTCGCAGGTACGAATCCTGCCTCGGGCATGGATGTGTATGATGTCCTTAGGTTAGTTAGGTTTAATTAGTTCTAAGTTCTAGGCGACTGATGACCGCAGAAGTTAGGTCGTATAGTGCTCAGAGCCATTTGAAACACATCTGCAACTGTACTAGTACATTGAAACACCTATATTCTCTCCAGAACAAGACAGCTCACAAGATCATGTCCGTTTACGTACCTAGGCACCGTCAGAGTGAGGAACAGGGCGCCTGTCGAAAATCGTCTCCTCTTTAAAAACAAGCAGAAGGGATAAAGGTCCAGTTACGTCCGACCAACTACCACACAACAAAATTCGGAACCCTAAGGTCAGTATTTGATTCTGCTCTCAGATTTCGTTCCTTATTAAACCACCGCACAAGGTCAGCTTCGCAAGGGATACACACTATGCTTGCAAAATCCGATTGCCCGTGGAAATTTTCCAAATCCCGATACACACATATTCATTCACTGAAGATCAGTGGTGGATTTACCAGAATGCTGAGTAGCCTAGGGCGGCAGATTTTAGAGGTGGAGGGTAAAATTGGGGATTTTTTAAAATTTCTAACAGAAATTCAAAACATTCGTATTTATTTATATACCTGAATGTCATTAGGTCCACATAAACAGTTCAATATATAGGCTAATATGTTTCACCACTTACATAAATTTTTCTACACTTTGCGTAGTCGCATTTGGTTGCAGCACGGGAACGAGTGTCATGACAGTTCGCTAAGTGTGTCTGGCCGAATTGGCTGCACGAGCGAAGCGGGGTCGTGCTGTTGTAGGCATAAGCAGTGTGGTAGCATTGACTTCAAGACAGATAGAGCAGCGATACATACGGGGAAGTCCCGATCCCCATTTACTTCAAAAACGAAAGAAAAGCCGCCTCGGTTGATTGCGTACGGCAGTTTCGAACACTATCTGGCTACGATAAATTGACGATTCGCATGGTGGCTGCTAGGAACTGCCTTGCCTCCACATTCAAGTTGTAGAGGGGAGAGGCGTAGCAAGGGTAAGGCAGTGCTAGCTGCTTGCAGCAGTGCTACCACCATTACGCTTAACCATGTGTACAGTACCACTTCGCGTCTACGGGCAGCTTAACTTTGACAGCGCTCGGAGGCAAACTAGGGCTGATTTTCTTCGTTGTGCCAGCACAAGTTGTCAAGTTATCCTGACCAAATAATAGGTAAGAATATTTCTCTGGCACATTTTTCCGGTCGTGTGCTGTAATTTTTCAAACTGTTTCTTGGATCGTATGAAAAATGTGATGACATTACCAGTACGTACAAACGTATAGCAGGTAATCATAATCAATTACAATAAATCATCTATTACAAATCAGTAAGACGTAATTTAACTTGATAAATAGTTGTTTAGGAAGCTATGCAAAGAAATTCCAATTTTTTTTGTTATATCATCAGTATATATAAGTAAGTGTACAATGTGCGTCGTGCCGCTAAAACTTAGAAACGAGTTCCATTACGATCGAGGGAGTTATAAGGTGTGGTAGCCCCATATCACCCATCCATGAAGAACGTTCTCGATTTTACCTAAAGGGCGTGCTTTTCAAGATACAAGAGCTGGGAAGTTTTGCCTTCTAGAAATTCCTAGGACATTCCAGAACATTCCAGAGTATTCGAGAACATTCCAGAACATATGAGAGCATTTCACAACATTCTAGAATGTCCCGGTATGTTCCACAATGATCTAGGATGTTCGCGAACAGCCCGGAACATTTTGCTAGTGAATATTTTAGACAGTGTCCAAAACTAAAAGAGTAAGAGATCTTGGTAATTGAAGCCAAATGGCGAAAACAAAACAAAACAAAACAAAAAAACAGCAAAAACGAAACACACGAAGTGCGCAAAGCACGTGAAAGTTCTGAGCGAACGATAATGAGGACTTTGACAAGCAGAGAAACTCAAGAACCACAAAACGAACGGATTGAAGTATAAAGAATTTCGATATAATACCACACAATGTCATATCAACTCCCTGAGCAAAGTCGGGCACCCAGCTAGTACTTAAATAAATTTCTTGTACTTGTGCTAGGTAATTATTCAGTACCTGAAGACTGAACAAAGGATACATCGAATTACCTACGAGAAATAAAACTCCCAAGATGTTTTTTTTATTTCAGTTCTTAGATAAGAAATTGTTAGAATAAGTGATGGGAGAAAGCGACTTATTAGAGCTGAGTGTAAAAAGAAGGCCAAAACGGAAAAAGAATAGCAAAAATTGACATTTATTTTAAAACCGAAAGTGGGATTCGTGCTGAAAGTCCCTAAACTTTAACAACTTGCAATGACGTAATACAATCAGGAAAAAATGAACCAGATTTGAATTCTGCAACCCAACAACAACAATCACCTTTTGAACAATCTTGTGCAATCTTAACTAAATCGTTGGGCTGTAAAAATAATCTAGAAACCCACATGTCAATGCCCTAGTTCACAGTCATACTAAATATGGGACAATGGTGGTGTAATTAGGACGACAGTGCACAAATAATAATGTTATAGTTTAATTGGCAAAAAAATTGTAATCAGTATGACTGTGAAGTAGGATACCGAATTGTACAGGTCGGTAGGAGAGGGAAAATTTGAATAACCTACTGGGAAGGATGTACATAAGCAAAATAAATCACTTATCATTTCGCCAAAAACTGCTTGTAAACTGAATAAAGTAATATGCACTATGAAAATGGGCACTGCAGATACGCAAGATGCGTCAAAATTCGAGGTTAAAGAGGCAATGCTGATTGACGCGTTTCATACCGTCCACGAAATCTGTACCAGTCACATTTCCAAGACGTTTCTCTTGTAAAAGTTTAGCACTACCTACATATCAACCAACAAGTGCATAAGGGAAAGTATGTTTTATTAAACTTGGAAAAAAGTAATTTCGTTGTAAAATAGGAACAAAGCAATAACGTGAATTAAGTGCAGATCTTCCAACACTCTGAGAAATAAAAGTCTTCCGCTGAGTGACACTCAATATCTCTTTGCTCCACCTTGTGCGTTGTGAAGTCTTGGATCCCCATTGGCACGCTCTCTACACAGAAGTCGGCCTCTCTCATTCTTTGACAGTCAGTTCCTGTGAAGACGCATTACAAGTTTCAACTTGGTGTCGTGAACCTGTTCATTATCATCTTGAAAGACGGGCCCATTGTCGAAATGTGGGACTTCCTCCTTGTGAGTGGCCAGCAATCACTGGCGTCTCAATTAGTGGTCGTCTTGGATGATGTGGTAGTCAGCAATGCGTTGCTGTTGTCAAAGGCGTTCATGGGATGATCCGGGCAGCATATGAACACAGGTTTGTGGTGAATCACCTCCTGCCATCGCCGTGTCTCCAGAGACGTACCTCCATTCAGCACTCTGCAGACTCGTCCCTGGGGACCTTGGAAGCCGGAAATGGCGGCAAAAGTGGCAGTGTCAGCGACCTCTCCAACTGCGTGATACGTCGCCATCCTCCCAGCTCCCATAGTCTGCACAATGCTTACGTGTGGGATTTGTGCCGTGTTTTTACAAATATGTTTACAGCATAAATACAGAGAGAATTATAACGAAACTGTAAATGATTGCTTTACATGATTACTCCAAGAAAAAAATGGTTTACAGAGCTCTTCTGACAAAAATAAAAATCTTATTCTCTTCTACAATTATTCTTTCCTTGTATTACAGCAATAATTTTAAAAGATTAATTTTCTGTGTCTAAATCTTTATAATCTTAAGCAGTGGTGCGGCATTGTAAGGTATGATAGTGTAGTGTTAATTTCCCACAACCCCTCATGCAACTCAAAGTACTAAGCTGGCTTGGACTACACATTCACTGCAGTCACTCTCACATCATGTACGTCGATTACTTTTTCATGCAAGGCAACTACTATAAAAAATACGAACTACTGAAGGTACTACACTTCCCCATTACTTAATCGTTATGGTGTCACTAACGCTGGTGTATGGCGTGACTCTCGATGAGTGTTGGCGTCACCAGTCTGTTCTCTTTACTGTGTGGCAAGTCAACTGTTCCGAAATTCTCCCTTTTTTCTTTTTTTTTTTTTGCTGAAACTGACACAAACATTTCTCAGATTGGTGTGCAAATTTTTCACTCCAGCTGCTGAAACAAATATAAAAAAACACACACACAAGATATTAGCAACAATTCACTGCAATGCTACGTTTCTTCTTTCATTCTCACAAATTGCTGGTGTGCCTCGCCACATTCTGTGCTCACGCCGCTTAGTACAAACTATCACTCAAGAGCTACCAATCAGGCGCTCACGAATCACTCGCGAAAGCCCACACGAATATCATCGCACAATAGTGCAGAAAGCCATATGCGAAAACCACAAGCGAATAACCACAGTCAACAACAATCGCGTAAGATGCGATTGCACATCTGTGTAACCACACTCGAATAAAATATCCCATTCACGAGAAACATCGCACACAAGGCGGCATCCATAGACGAAAAACACACCACAAATGCATCGTGCCACTGGTGATGACAATAATCAGCCCACAGCAAAGACACACTACACTGGGAAATGGTCACAGACCACGGCGAAACACACAAGAAAGTCAACACGCCTCTCGCATGGACAATACACGACCATCCTGCAAAATACCTTAATAGGTCTCGCAAACTAATCTCAACGACACCCCTCTCACACACCATACTACAAATTATATACCGGATAGTACACGGGTGTTTACTGCGATGCCCACTCAATAAACAGAAGAAATTTGATTGTAGCTGAACTCCAAGATGTTACGAGAAGTATTCCATCCCCAATACTCGTGCACTAGTTTCGGACTCGAAGACATAAAATTCTATTGTTGTTGTGACAGCTGATTCTGTCGTTCCGTGTAAACTGCAAAACTGCTATGAGAACATATTAACTCGCGTGAAATAGGACTCAAATAAACAACGAAGTTTCTGTCGTAAAACAGACTCATTTCTACTCTCAACAATTGTAATTAGTCAGCTCTGGGATGACCATCTGTACATCTACATCTACATCCATACTCCGCAAGCCACCTGACGGTGTGTGGCGGAGGGTACCCTGAGTACCTCTATCGGTTCTCCCTTCTATTCCAGTCTCGTATTGTTCGTGGAAAGGAGGATTGTCGGTATGCTTCTGTGTGGGTTCTAATCTCTCTGATTTTATCCTCATGGTCTCTTCGCGAGATATACGTAGGAGGGAGCAATATACTGCTTGACTCTTCGGTGAAGGTATGTTCTCGAAACTTTAACAAAAGCCCGTACCGAGCTACTGAGCTACTCTCCTGCAGAGTCTTCCATTCGAGTTTATCTATCATCCCCGTAACGCTTTCGCGATTACTAAATGATCCTGTTGGATCTTCTCTATCTCTTCTATCAACCCTATCTGGTACGGATCCCACACTGCTGAGCGGTATTCAAGCAGTGGGCGAACAAGCGTATGTAACCTACTTCCTTTGTTTTCGGATTGCATTTCCTTAGGATTCTTCCAAGGAATCTCAGTCTGGCATCTGCTTTACCGACTATCAACTTTATATGATCATTCCATTTTAAATCACTCCTAATGCGTACTCCCAGATAATTTATGGAATTAACTGCTTCCAGTTGCTGACCTGCTATTTTGTAGGTAAATGATAAGGGAAATATCTATAAACGTGATACATTTTACAAAGAAATACTTGTACAGTGAAATTCTAACAGTTCCTAACTCTTACGACTGGCAGTAATGGGAAAAGTTCCTGTGCTTATTACCATGGTGGAATTACAAAAAATCTAAAGAAACGATTGTAGTCCTTAACACTATTATAAGTAAACAAAACTTATGCTACCATGCTTATGGTCGGCTGTCATGGATCATTAAACTATCTGTGGCTTGTTCAGAATGGAAATTTCCAGCAAAGTTTCTTCGCCCTCATCTCAGAAAATTTCGAACTTTCGTGCTTTTAAGAAGTGTTGAAAATCAAATGGCGTTTCGTCGACAACTTCCGTCACACGGAAAATATCAGTCCTTTGGATGTCCTCGTTCGACGTCCCCTCATCTGTGCTGCCTCCACGGCCTCGAGGAAATGCAACGTTCATCTCACCATGTACTCTGCTCGCTGCTACCGGTATGCAGTTATTCATCAATCCCGAAGTTGTTTCTGGTCCTGTTACGTTCACGCTTGGCCACATTTGAAATTCATTCCTTAGCGCCTCGTCCAGTTTCTTCTCCATACGTGTGTTGATAGCTTCCTGTTGAGATCTGAACGAAAGAAGTGTCCCAACCTCTTCACTCTCGTTCACTGGAGTTACAGTTGTAACGTCCAAACCAGTCCCTAATTTGCACAGCTCTGACTCTTAATTTTTCCATGGCCGCTGTCGCATGTAGATCCTTGGCTTCAAGTATTATCGTGTCGATGCAAATGTGGCCAGTGTCTTGGCGCTCTCTGACATCTTCTTAGCATAATGTGCAATCTTTAAACCTTTGATTGCTTTCGTGTTTACTTTACGTAGGTTTTCCTGGAGTTTATTTGCCCATGACTTGTGTTCCACTCGCATCTGATTTACCTGAGCACCGTTATTTTTTATGTCCGTCCTCGTCTCATTAATTTTCACCGTCAATTTCTTCTCCACACCCATTAAAAATGCCACCAGATTGAAGTCCTCTTCCTTTTCCTAAGTATTGTGATCGACCGAACTCATACTTGATTTCTGCGGTGTTGTTTCTGCATCGCTGCATTCTGATACCTCCCTGTCTTCTCTGTCCGGATTTCTACTAATCACCTCTGCTTCGATATGTTGTGGTACACTCACATCTTCTGTAACAGGAGATCTGACACTGTCCGTCCCCTCAAGATAAACCATGTCGCTTTGGTCTCCCTGATTTTCTTGCTGCACGACATCATTGTCGCTAACACCGCTCAAAATCAACGCCTACCTACTTTCAAACTATGTCTCCACTGTTTCATTGTGCTGTCCCTCCATGGCCTACATTTTATCTTCCCGCTCTCAGTCTACTTGTCCCCGTGACCTACTTCTCGTTATCATTCAGATCCTCTATCCACAAACAAACTTTAATCATCCGTGCAACACATGGGCAACCGAATTATCTAACTCACACGATATACGCAGTACAATACAATAACATAAAAAAATTAGTAAAGCAGTTTGCAGTCCGAAACTAAGATAATAGAACATGAGATTCAGAATCAAAAACAACCAAATACCAAAAAATACAATAGTAAACACCACAAACATAATACGACAACGCCGTTGGCAACGACGGGAAAACGGTCGACAAATGACACAGAAATCTCTGACACAAATGCACTGTAAATAAAACAAATAAATACCGGGTGATCAAAAAGTCAGTATAAATTTGAAAACTTATTAACCCACGGAATAATGTAGATAGAGAGGTAAAAATTGACACACATGCTTGGAATGACATGAGGTTTTATTAGAACCAAAAAATAACAAAGTTCGCAAAATGTCCGACAGATGGCGCTGGCAAAACGTCAGTGACTGCGCATGACAATCGTGTATAAAAAGGAGCTGTAATGAGAGAGAGAATCAAATACGCCAGCAGTCGCAGCATGTTGACGTTACCTGAAAAGGCGCTTTTAGTGAAGCTGTATTATCAGAATGGGGAATGTGCTAGTTCAGTGATACGATCCTATCGCCATAGGAAGGGGATTCGAACAGGTAACTGTCCGTTGACGTATGCAGCTGTGGTGAGAATGATTTCGAAGTTTGAAGCCACGGGTTGATTAGACGATAGACCCCGTAGTGGCCGACCGAGCACAACGCGTAGTTCTGCTGAGACAATTCAGGAAGAATTGGAGACTGTTGCGGGTTCGTCTATGCACGGGGAAGCCAGCGCTCGTGCATTCGCACGTCGCACCGGCATTCCATACACTAGTGTTTGGTTGGCACTTAGGTATACCCTCCGATGCTATCCGTACAAAATCCATCGGCATCATGAACTGGTACCTGGCAATTTAGTGAAGCGGAGTGCATTTGCGGTGTAGGCGTTTCAAAAGATGGCGGAAGATGACGATTTCTTGAGTAACGTGTTGCGGACCGACGAAGCTCATTTCACGCTCCGAGGGTCTGTCAACGCCCACAACTGCAGAATTTGGGCTACCGAAAATCCTAGAACTGTCATGGAAACTTCATTGCACGACGAGAAAGTCACGTTATGGGTTGGATTTACCACATCTACCGTTATCGCTACCGTGACGGGTGAGAGGTACGCCGATATGTTACAGAATCGCATCGTCCCCAGCCTGGCTGATAAACACCTGCTGGAACGTACGATGTTTATGCAGGATGGCGCTCCACCCCATATTTGGTGATGATCGTGTGCTCAGCCGCCACTTTCGTCATGCTTGGCCTCCCAGTTCCCCAGACCTCAGTCCGTGCGATTATTGGCTTTGGGGTTACCTGAAGTCGCAAGTGTATCATGATCGACCGACATCTCTAGGGATGCTGAAAGACAACATCCGACGCCGATGCCTCACCATAACTCCAGACATGCTTTACAGTGCTGTTCAAAACATTATTCCTCGAATACAGCTATTGTTGAGGAATGATGGTGGACATATTGAGCACTTCCTCTAAAGAACATCATCTTCGCTTTGTCTTACTTTGTCATGCCAATTATTGCTATTCTGATCAGATGAAGCGCCATCTGTCGGACATTTTTTGAACTTCTGTATTTTTTTTTTTTTGTTCTAATAAAACCCCATGTCATTCCAAGCATGTGCGTCAATTTGTACCTCTCTATCTACATTATACCGTGATTTACCCAGTTTTCAAATTTATACTGACTTTTTGATCACCCGGTACATGAACAACACAATCGGAGAAATAAGTATCTACAACACACTACTGAACTATATTTTTAACTAGCATAATGTGGAGCTGTTTGGCAAGGACGCTAAATGACATCATCACAGAAGTGCCAAGGACCTAGATCCTGGCAGTGATTCGCCAATTGCAAACTTCCATCTTTAATTTGCAATCAAGACTTTAATAAAATGGCAAAGTTAATGTTTATCAGAACAATGGGAGGAATTATGGTCTAAATAATGTTTAATTATTTTTAATTATTAATTTTAATTATTAATTTTAATTATTTTATTATGTAATTTATTCATTCTTAACATCACATGACAAAAGATGGCCAAGAAATGGCGCATAAAATTTTGTTATTTGACAAACGCTTTCAATGTTATGCGGTCTGTGGTGAACAAAGAGATTAGCTGGGGATCAACACACGACACTAAGAAGAACTAATCACTTTACCTGACTTCATACATGTGAATCCATGGTATGGCCCAAAAACTAAGCTACTATCAAGCATCTATACTCTACTATTCCATAAAGAAAAATATGGTTCCAAAGGACAGGGTGTTGAGAAGCATATATTGGAGCCCTACGCCGTAGCAGCGAGTACTTCTGCTGGTCAGGGCAGCACACCACGATGTGCTCGGCGACTGCAATCATGGATGACAGCAATGAGTTATTAATGGCGCCCGCCCGAAGAAATTGGAAGTACGCGGTCTCCCGTTCGGTTGATTCGGAACACAGGTACTTCCCTATGAGCCTCTGAAGCCACGGTGGATTCCAGTGTGCAGGTGGACCCGTTTGCTGGTCTGCCAAACCAATTCGACTCTGTGACGGTGTGTGGACATTTGCCACGCCGGACATTTGCCACGCCGGACATTTGCCACGATTTTACCTGGTCCGGAGGGTTGGGTCCCTTGTCTCCCCCTCCTCCTCCTCCTCCTCCTCCTCCTCGCTCACTGAGCGTTCCCGCTGGTTTACTTAGCATAGAACCAGAATCTCTTTGAATTTTCCGCCACATTTCTAGAGATAGTTTCGTTGCGGAAACTATTAAATGCATTGAAATCCGCACCAAATTTCGAGCCTCAGTAAAACTTCGCCAATCTTAGAGATTTTGCATTCGTCTAAATTATACTTGCCTTTTTCGGTGCTCCTGCATCAGCTTTCTGTCGTGTTTTGTGTATCATTGGGGATCAGTTCCGTCTCTTATTATTTGGTATGAATCTATCGAGTGCTGTTGATACTATGTCTTTGAACTTAGGACACATTTGGTCTTCACTTACATAGTTTGGAAGGATTGGAGACTATCTCTTAGAAAGACGTCACCCGAATTTTTAGCTGCTTTTATAAATAGATATATTTCGCGCTTAGTTTTGCTGAATCTCTTTGTTACGGAATTGAGTCTCGGTACTAGCGTGTGTTCACTAATCGCTGTATCTGTCGTGATGCTCAGGATTATTTGTGGCTAAGAGGTCAAGTGTGTTTTCGTAACCATTTACAATTTGAATGGCCTCGTGAACCAGTTGTTCAAGATAATTTTAAAAAAGCATTTATAACAATTACGGAAGTTGTTTTCTGTCTACAGTAGGGCCTGAAAATGCATTTTTGTCAACATATAGAAGGTAGATTGAAGTCACTGCCAACTATAATTGTATGAGTGGGGTATCTATTTGTGATGAAAGTTTTCTTTGAACTGTTCAGCAACTGTTTCATCTGAGACCGGGGGTCTGTAAAAGGAGCCAGTTATTACTTTATTCCGGTTGTTGAATATATCCTCTGCCCATACTAAGTCACAGGAACTATCTGCTTAATGTCGCTTGTGAGCTGGAACACACATTACATTATTTTTCCTTAAGTTGTGGATCTTGTTTCTGTTGTAGTGCAGATCATTAAATTACGGCTTTTCCCTCCAAAACCTAGGATGCTTTCTCTGCGACCCTGTAAATACCAGAGCTAAACAATGTAGAACAACAACGTACGGCCGCCCGCGGTGGTCTAGCGGTTCTGGCGCTGCAGTCCGGAACCGCGGGACTGCTGCGGTCGCAGGTTCGAATCCTGCCTCGGGCATGGGTGTGTGTGATGTTAGGTTTAAGTAGTTCTAAGTTCTAGGGGACTTATGACCTAAGATGTTGAGTCCCATAGTGCTCAGAGCCATTTGAACAACAACGTACGTTACAAGCATACCATTCTGTATTACTTCATTTCCTTATTTCTAACATTTTAAAACTGTATATCGACTTTAGATGACATGTCGATCGTAGATGATCTTATCTCTATTTAGTGAACCTATTTTCAGTCATGTTTCGCCGCAAGGGATATCGCATTTTAGAGAGTAAATTAATATGGAGTATGTCGTTCTTCTTTTCAAACATTTACATACCTATTTCTTCTTTCCTTATTGTCTTTTGGGCATGCAGTTGTAGTAATTAAAGTAGGCACAAATGTAGTGATCAAAAAGAAATGATAAGCGTACATTCGCATTCTCTTTACATCATTTCTTGTTGCTCTCATAGCAATAGACTGTTTCTATCGCAATCAGTAAGCGTGAAAGGATGCTACCGTACAGACAGAGGGATCTATATTTATACTTGGCAGAACTAATTACATACTGACATAATCGTTGGTATTGCTTTTGTTTCCCAAAAGTTATAAATATTTTTATTTCGGAAAAGAAGCTCTGTGTTTGGCCAAGATGTCGAAGAAGGAGGTCCCTTACATACTGGTTGTATCGAGTAAGATGTGGAGACGACGGTTTGAAAGCGGACAGAAGTAGGAAGGGCGTCCCTTACCTGAAGGATCACTACCTGGCGAAGGGGCAAGTGTGGCAAATGTCCGGCGTGGCAAATATCCGCCGTGGCAAATGTCCGGCATTCTCTGTGACACGACTATACCTGATGGAATATGTCAGACATTTAGACGGCCGACTCAAAACAAATAAGTATACCCACGCATCACGCGTTGTGTGTGTGATGCAAGAAGCAGTACCTCTGACGGTTCACATAGTGACTGGCACAGGCTTTAAGTGACGCACTAGCAAAGGACACAAATCTCACTGGCTCTGAGCACTATGGGACTTAACATCTATGGTCATCAGTCCCCTAGAACTTAGAACTACTTAAACCTAACTAATCTAAGGACAGCACACAACACCCAGTCATCACGAGGCAGAGAAAATCCCTGACCCCGCCGGGAATCGAACCCGGGAACCCGGGCGTGGGAAGCGAGAACGCTACCGCACGACCACGAGCTGCGGACACAAATCTCACTGTTTAGGTAAATATCTGCCATTGCTTACTAGTGAAGTGCCAGTACAAGAGTGTGTTTTTCTCAGATTTCCTCACCAACTCGGTAGCATAGCACATTTACATCTTAGACTACTCCCACTTTAGCACAAGCCAATCAAGAGCAGGAGCGCCTCATTCAAAGCTGCATACACAGATCTGACCAAGCAGCGACCATAAAAATTAATTGAGAGAAAAGGAAAAGGATTCAGCTTCGTGGTCTTTTTCCCACGCGTTTACGCCATGTCTTTGCTAAAAGCGTTACCTGGATGGAACCACAGCCCTCCATAAAGAGATCCTTATCTCCCCTATTGCGTCCATTTCGAACTTTCCATAGAACTGCCATAAACTCGCTAAAAGCCTCGTACCTTCACAAGTATGTTTTGTAGCAGAGTCTGGACGTCTGGGCGCCACTGACCTGTCCCACAGAAATTTGCAGAAACTCACAGCCGTCTCATCGGCTCCCTACCTAACACGGGCCCATCAGCTGCTTTATTGCCAGTCATCAATGCTCTGCCCATAACTCCAGCGACTACTCGGCGCTACCAGCCTACCTGGGTGCGGCCGACGACCGACCGGCGCTATCCAATGTGACTGCACAATGAGACCGAGGGACTGGGAAGTCCGTAGACGTTTTCACCTAGGTGAAGCCATAAGCTTTTACTGCAGTCAGTTAACTCTGCACCCTCTTCCTTTGAATGCAGGTAAAGCTTACCGCTATTCCTCCACTAGCGCACACAAGCAAGAGAGTTAACTACTGCCAACCATTTCATCATACGAATGAAGTCAGATCGTATCAAGTATAGCGACCAAGTAATAAAGACCATCTTCTCTAATAACATTAAGCAGCATAACACCACACCAGAAGTGAGACTGCCCTGCATCATTACATAATCTTCTCCTTCAGTACGGTAAGTGGTACTCTAGACATTAAATGTAAAAATCCCAAGAAGGTAGAGGATAAAAGGTGGGATGTTATCTAACCATCATTTTAATATGTCATGGTTGCGAAACACCGCCACGAATTATTTAGATAAGTTATCAGAATCAAAGGTTATAAAAGGGAGGTAGGGGTTGAGGAGGGCATGAAACAGGTCCATAACCTTTCCCAGATGTTAATCGTTCTGTGCGTTGAGCAGATAGTAAAGGATACCAGGAGAAATTTGGAAAGGGAGTTAAAGGTGAGGGAGAAGGAACGACACCTTTCAGGTTTGCCAATAACAATGCACATCAAAGGTGTTGGGAGAGCAGTTGAAATTAATGGAAGGTGTTTTGAAAGAAAAGTAGAATAACTGTACTTAAATGTAGAGAAATTAAATCAGGCAATGCTGAGCGCATTAGGGTACAAAATGAGACACAAAAAGCAGAAGATTAATTTTCCTTTACAGGCAGCAAAATCACTCATGACAACCGGAGCAGAGTGGATATAAAATGCAGACTGGCTGTAGTGCTAAAAGCATTTCCGAAAAAGAGAAATTTGTCAATGTCAAATATAAATTTAAGTTTTAGAAAGGCTTTTCTGAACGTGTTTTGATATGTGGTGCTCCACAAGAGTGTTGAAGATTAGATAGATCGAAATGTCGAGAATAGAAATTTGTGGGAAAACTTGACAGTCTAGGGCACCAAGGAACATCTATTTGATAATGGATCTTTGGAATAAAAACTGTGGAGAGAAATCAAAGCTGTAACCCAGTAAATAAGTGTCAGTTGATGTACATGCCACCGGTTACTCGGAGATGAAATGGTTTGTGGGGAGCTCCCTCAAACCAGTCTTCGGAGTGGACACTATGTAACTAACCTGTTTCTATGGGTTATTACGTTAAGATTAGGGTCGCCACCGACTCTAACCATACAACTAATCAAAGGTTTGGCCGAGTCGGAAAATAAATTAATTTGATCACAGAGCAAAAACTCATAAAAATTCACACATTGTGATGTCGCTCATAGGGGATGCGATGTAATTAATAGTATTGCTCGTGCACTATTCACTAGAGTCAAAAATTTAAAATAAAAATGCATGAAAACTGTGCATAAGATCAGCTCCCAGCAACACATCTGAGAATAAGACTTGATCTAAAGCATTTGTTTTAAAATAAATGGGGAAACTCACTGGACCCGTGCGTAAGGAAACGCGTTGGATGTGCTAACGGGAAAGCTACGAGGTGAGTGGTTTAGGTGCAAAAACGCAACCTCGGAATACAAGAGAAAATTGTGGATAAAATCACTTATTCCTAAGATATGGATGTCAGGCATATACACAATTCCTGATAACATTAATTCCTAAGACATTAAAGAAAAGCATCGATACATTCACCGTTATAATCTACACCTAAAATCATTGGTGTGAATCATTCATACAACTGCTGTTGCCTGATAACTGATCGCAATAACTCGTGAAACGGTACACATTTCGCAGTACACCCGCGTGCCCACGTGGTTTATCGAGACGCAGTTTCTATGTATTGTGGCCAAATTGCAACAATATCACATTACACAATCATGAACAGTTAACGTTCTTTAAAAGAAACATGAGATCGGACAGTTAGTGATGACGGTAACCCAACAAACTCTAATATTCAACCACATGGTTGGCTCCCCATGGACAAAGATACATGAAGCAAGGAAAATTTGCGAGAAGGCAAAGCTATTAATATTTAGAAAAATAAAAGCTTATACAGGCACAGCTGAAGGCAAACAGACATTCATACAGAAGCGAGTGCTCACTTCTTATCGACACCTTTGTGTGGCGCTCTTCCGGCGGATCCAAGTGTGCTACAGAAATTTACTAAAAGAAAAATCTGCCAAAGTTTTGCATTCCTTGCTGCGACAAGGCAAAGCAATCTTTCAAAATTGAAAAGCGAGACCAAAAGCTAACAGCTCTCCTCTCTCCAAGTAACAACGAGCCACGCGGTCAGTCCAACTCACCCTTCTTCGACTGGAGCACAGCTGTGGACGCTTCCCGTACCGGCGGCAGACTGCCTCCCTTTCTCTTCTCCAGCCTCTTACACGCTCCGCGTGGCCCGGAAAACCCAAACATGCCATTTTCGCCACCAACCTAACGCAGGTATATTTCTCACAAGTAGCGCAAACCTCTTTGCCTACTTGACCACTACTGTTGTTGTTGTGGTCTTCAGTCCTGAGACTGGTTTGATGCAGCTCTCCATGCTACTCTATCCTGTGCAAGCTTCTTCATCTCCCAGTACCTACTGCAACCTACATCCTTCTGAATCTGCTTAGTGTATTCATCTCTTGGTCTCCCCCTACGATTTTTACCCTCCACGATGCCCTCCAATACTAAATTGGTGATCCCTTGATGCCTCAGAACATGTCCTACCAACCGATCCCTTCTTCTGGTCAAGTTGTGCCACAAACTCCCCTTCTCCCCAATCCTATTCAGTACCTCCTCATTAGTTATGTGATCTACCCATCTAATCTTCAGCATTCTTCTGTAGCACCACATTTCGAAAGTTTCTATTCTCTTCTTGTCCAAACTATTTACCGTCCATGTTTCACTTCCATACATGGCTACACTCCATACAAATACTTTCAGAAATGACTTCCTGACACTTAAATCTATACTCGATGTTAACAAATTTCTCTTCTTCAGAAACGCTTTCCTTGCCATTGCCAGTCTACATTTTATATCCTCTCTACTTCGACCATCATCAGTTATTTTGCTCCCCAAATAGCAAAACTCCTTTACTACTTTAAGTGTCTCATTTCCTAATCTAATACCCTCAACATCACCAGACTTAATTCGACTACATTCCATTATCCTCGTTATGCTTTTGTTGATGTTCATCTTATATCCTCCCTTCAAGACACCATCCATTCCGTTCAACTGCTCTTCCAAGTCCTTTGCTGTCTCTGACAGAATTACAATGCCATCGGCGAACCTCAAAGATTTTATTTCTTCTCCATGGATTTTAATACCTACTCCGAATTTTTCTTTTGTTTCCTTTACTGCTTGCTCAATATACAGATTGAATAACATCGGGGAGAGGCTACAACCCTGTCTTACTCCCTTCCCAACCACTGCTTCCCTTTCATGTCCCTCGACTCTTATAACTGCCATCTGGTTTCTGTACAAATTGTAAATAGCCTTTCGCTCCCTGTATTTTACCCCTGCCACCTTTAGAATTTGAAAGAGAGTATTCCAGTCAACATTGTCAAAAGCTTTCTCTAAGTCTACAAATGCTAGAAACGTAGGTTTGCCTTTCCTTAATCTTTCTTCTAAGGTAAGTCGTAAGGTCAGTATTGCCTCACGTGATCCAGTATTTCTACGGAATCCAAACTGATCTTCCCTGAGGCCGGCTTCTACTAGTTTTTCCATTCGTCTGTAAAGAATTCGTGTTAGTATTTTGCAGCTGTGGCTTATTAAACTGATTGTCCGGTAATTTTCACATCTGTCAACACCTGCTTTCTTTGGGATTGGAATTATTATATTCTTCTTGAAGTCTGAGGGTATTTCACCTGTTTCATACATCTTGCTCACCAGATGGTAGAGTTTTGTCAGGACTGGCTCTCCCAAGGCCGTCAGTAGTTCTAATGGAATGTTGTCTACTCCGGGGGCCTTGTTTCGACTCAGGTCTTTCAGTGCTCTGTCAAACTCTTCACGCAGTATCGTATCTCCCATTTCATCTTCATCTACATCCTCTTCCATTTCCATAATATTGTCTTCAAGTACATCGCCCTTGTATAGACCCTCTATATAATCCTTCCACCTTTCTGCTTTCCCTTCTTTGCTTAGAACTGGGTTTCCATCTGAGCTCTTGATGTTCATACAAGTGGTTCTCTTATATCCAAAGGTCTCTTTAATTTTCCTGTAGGCAGTATCTATCTTACCCCTAGTGAGAAAAGCCTCTATATCCTTACATTTGTCCTCTAGCCATCCCTGCTTAGCCATTTTGCACTTCCTGTCCATCCCATTTTTGAGACGTTTGTATTCCTTTTTGCCTGCTTCATTTACTGCATTTTTATATTTTCTCCTTTCATCAATTAAACTCAATATTTCTTCTGTTACCCAAGGATTTCTACTAGCCCTCGTCTTTTTACCTATTTGATCCTCTGCTGCCTTCACTACTTCATCCCCCAATGCTACCCATTCCTCTTCTACTGTATTTCTTTCCCCCATTCCTGTCAATTGTTCCCTTATGCTCTCCCTGAAACTCTCTACAACCTCTGGTTCTTTCAGTTTATCCAGGTCCCATCTCCTTAAATTCCCACCTTTTTGCAGTTTCTTCAGTTTTAATCTACAGGTCATAACCAATAGATTATGGTCAGAGTCCACATCTGCCCCTGGAAATGTCTTACAATTTAAAACCTGGTTCCTAAATCTCTGTCTTACCATTATATAATCTATCTGATACCTTTTAGTATCTCCAGGGTTCTTCCATGTATACAACCTTCTATCATGATTCTTAAACCAAGTGTTAGCTATGATTAAGTTGTTCTCTGTGCAAAATTCTACCAGGCGGCTTCCTCTTTCATTTCTTAGCCCCAATCCATATTCACCTACTACGTTTCCTTCTCTCCCTTTTTCTACACTCGAATTCCAGTCACACATGACTATTAAATTTTCGTCTCCCTTCACTATCTGAATAATTTCTTTTATTTCATCATACACTTCTTCAATTTCTTCGTCATCTGCAGAGCTAGTTGGCATATAAACTTGTACTACTGTAGTAGGTGTGGGCTTCGTATATATCTTGGCCACAATAATGCGTTCACTATGCTGTTTGTAGTAGCTTACCCGCATTCCTATTTTCCTATTCATTATTAAACCTACTCCTGCATTACCCCTATTTGACTTTGTGTTGATAACCCTGTAGTCACCTGACCAGAAGTCTTGTTCCTCCTGCCACCGAACTTCACTAATTCCCACTATATCTAACTTTAACCTATCCATTTCCCTTTTTAAATTTTCTAACCTACCTGCCCGATTAAGGGATCTGACATTCCACGCTCCGATCCGTAGAACGCCAGTTTTCTTTCTCCTGATAACGACATCCTCTTGAGTAGTCCCCGCCCGGAGATCGGAATGGGGGACTATTTTACCTCTGGAATATTTTACCCAAGAGGACGCCATCATCATTTAATCATACAGTAAAGCTGCATGCCCTCGGGAAAAATTACGGCCGTAGTTTCCCCTTGCTTTCAGCCGTTCGCAGTACCAGCACAGCAAGGCCGTTTCGGTTATTGTTACAAGGCCAGATCAGTCAATCATCCAGACTGTTGCCCTTGCAACTACTGAAAAGGCTGCTGCCCCTCTTCTGGAACCACACGTTTGTCTGGCCTCTCAACACCCTCCGTTGTGGTTGTACCTACGGTACGGCTATCTGTATCGCTGAGGCACGCAAGCCTCCCCACCAACGGCGACGTCCATGGTTCATGAGGGGGGGGGGGGGGGCGTTGACTACTACTAGAGTTGGCTATTCTGTACAATTGCTACTGAATCTGTATGACTATCGCAGACTTTCTGCAGCAGGCTATGCCACCGTCTAGCAACGTGACACACAACGACATTCATTCAATCATACCAGTATGAGAGTTAAGAAAAAAGAGAAACAAGGAAAAGAAAGAGAAATGGCAGTGAAAGTGGGCTGCCGGACTAATGAAAGGTGGCTACAGGACACTTTCAACTGCAGCAACAATAATCCACTGAAAAAAAAAAACGTTGTATTTGTGCCGTTTGTAACCTTCTCTCTGTGTTTGTCAGTTACCTGTCCCAATGCTCAGATTTCCTCTCTCTGTAGTGCCGCCTAGTTAGTACGTCACATTCCAGAACATGCGGAAGGGCAATGAAAGCGGGTTCGATGGCAATGACAACAACGCACGGGCCAACGACAGCGATCGGGGTTGGGAAAGTGGGTCACATTCTGGCAGGCGGCGGCCACAGCAGACTGGCGTGCCGCGGCTGGCTCTGTTTACGAGGAAGCCGCCCGAGAACGGCCGGCGCGCGGCTATTCTGCCAGCAGGTGAGTCAGGAGCCGCCAAAGTTAGCCGCCGCGAAGGCACAGTGTTTGGGTTGCGGCGGTGGGGGCCGGCCCGCCGCCGGCAGCGCCTCTGGCGGCGGCGGCGGGCGGCGCCCGGCAGGTGTGTGCGTGAGCGCCGTGGCGAGTGAGCCGTGATTCGCGCACACACCCGGACTACGTGATACCTGCGTGCAGCCGCCGACCGCAGCCACATCCGGCACGCTGCCCCGCTTCCGGACAGGAGCAAACACCGGCGCCTTCGCTGCGCACCAACAGTGGACGGCCGACCCGGTAAGCTGGACACGCTTGTCGATGACAATGAGGTAACACCATCGAGTCACGTTCTCCCTGTTGATACTGAGCCATCAAATACTGCTAACTGTCTACACTAAACTGTTAATCAGCTGGAATCTCGAAATTTTATTTTTTACATAATAATAAGCGAAACGCATTTTAAAACTTTTTGCTGTTACGGTCTTCGGTCCGAAGACTGGGTTGATGCTTGTCCTCCACCATAGTCTAAGCTGTGCAAGCCTATTCATCTCACAAGCTCACAAGGGGAGGCCACGTCGTTGGGATCACAGATTTCTTTCAATCTTGGTACACCTTTAGTAGGCCATTAAAGCATCATAATGAGAAAGTAGTAAGGTTTACCAGGTTTTCCAGAAAATCGCGAAAACGTTTTACGCGTCCATTATGTGCAAAACATATCTGTACTTAGCTGCATGCTCTAAGAATTCATTGTGGTCGTGTGGTTAGCCTTCGTCCGCAGCATGTGGGTCGTGGACGAGGCAGTGGTTGGAGTCCTGCCAACGCTCACAATGGTCTCGTTATTTTGTATCACATTTTAGAGGTAACATAATGAAAAAAAAAACCACAGGCATTTTCAGGAAGTTATAGTGCATTCCCTACGTTAGTTGACTATTTACTATTTGTAATTGAATTTTCAAGGGCGACGGACAGGTTTGTAAAGCCCACGTCAGACCTCGATAAATAATGATGCGAATGACGTTATTCAAAATCAGTAATATTGTAAGTGTCAGTGATGTAGGATTAATTGTCGGATGTACTCTAGGCAGCACACGTTGTAGCATGTTATTTGGCACGCTTACATGGAAAACATAAATTGAAACTTCATGCAAATTTACGTGTGTTTTTTAAATTATATTACCTCTCAAATGTCGTACAAATTAAATTGTGAGACCAGTGATGAAAAAAATATATTTTAAATACATGGGAGCAGGAATCACACAGTCGCCTCGTCCACAACCCCCGGAAACGCTAACCACACGGCCACAAGGTCGGTTCCTTTGCACAGACACATGATTGACATAGTCGGATAAAAAGTAGTGCACCCTACTACTTTCTCTACGTGTACAAAGTCTGAAGCAAATTCGTGTTCCTAGCGTTTTCGCCTCCCCTTGTCAGAGTAACTACTGCCTTCTACATCCATATTAACCTGTCCTCTGTATTCATCCTTTGGTTTCCATCTCAAATTTTACTCCGCCATCTCACACACACACACACGCTCCCTTCATTACCAAGTAACCGATTGCTTGATACTTCAATACATTTCCTGCCAACCGAGCCCTTCTGTTTGTAAAGCTGTGCCACAAATTTTCTTTTACAGCATTTTACTTCAGTATTTGCTCATTAATTACTTGTACAACCGATCTAATCTTCCGTATTCTTCCATAGCAGCACATTTCAAAAGCTTCTGAAGTGTTTTCGGTCTGTGTTTCACTTCCTTACAAGACTACACTATAGTGACATTCCCTATACTTATATGCATAATACGTAAGGACTTAAGATAGTATTGTACGTTACACATGTCATCCCAAGCTAAGGCCATTGAACAACAGAAGAGAGAACATGTCCCGGGTTAGCAGCCGCTCTGCTGCGATACCGACAACAGGAGTAGAAAGGCTCTGCAACAGTGAAATTCTGGTGGTACAAGGACGAAATGGAATGTTGAGTGCAACCGGAATGAACTGATGCCAACAATTTGAACACGGGCGCGCACGGGATTAGCCGAGCGGTCTAAGGGGCTGCAGTCATGGACTGTGCGTCTGGTCCCGGCGGAGGTTCGAGTCCTCCCTCGGGCATGGGTGTGTGTGTTTGTCCTTTGAATAATTTAGGTTAAGTAGTGTGTAAGTTTAGGGACTGATGACTTTGCAGTTAAGTCCCATAAGATTTCACACACACACACACACACGGCCGCGCAGGCTGGGGTGGTGCTGATCGTGAAATTACACCATCTACAACGACATCAGACGACAATGTGCAGGAAGCGTTTCAGCAAGCTGAAACACAAATTTCTGTCATTTACAAAAACTTTTCAAGCCATAGCCAGTCTACATTTTACATCCTCTGTTCTTCGGCCATCATCAGATATTTTGCTGCCCTAATGGCAACTGTTGAACTACTTCCCTAGTCTAGTTGCCCAGCATCGCCTGATTTAGTTCAGCTACATCCCATTACCCTTACTTTGCTTTTACTGATGCTCGTCTTTTAAGTATTGCACTGTCCACTACGTTCAACTGCTCTTCCAAATCCTTTGCCGTCGCTGACACGATTGCAACGTCATCGACAATAGATCTTATAGTTAAATGTTTCCCTGTGGCATTTAAGTCTCTTCATTAACTACGACAATGATCGAAGCAAAAGAAATGAATTGCAATTTGTGCTGCGGCCGGGACAATGTAGGGCAAAATAAGCGGAAGATATGAATTGAAGTTTGTGTCGGGGAGGGCACTCAACTTGGGTAGTTCATAAAAGCATTTTTGGCCAATGTACTGTAGTGGTGTAATGGTTAGCATTTATGCCTAGCAAGCAAGAAGACCAGGTTACGAGTCCTGGCCCCAACACAAATTTTAATTCATTTCTTCGTAGTCATCGACAATATTCAAAATTTTCTTTATCACAGAAGTACATCTGATAGAAACTATTATGCTCTTTTAAGAAACAGACAGCATATTAGAACGATGCTTGTTGTATACCCATCCTACGTTTCTTGCTTGTGTTGGACGCGATAAAAACACTACACTGAAACTCTAACATGCATCTTCAGAAATAATTAGTATTAAATGTAATGGATTATTAAGGAGCAGCAGTGATTTCAGTAATGCTCGCCATAATATAAGATTTTATAGTCTTTAGTTCCCGTGTGCGCAGTGGCTACTTAATCACATCAAACAAATATTCGTGTGGTGTCAAAGTATTATGATTTGTTTTGTCTTCCTCTGTGAGATCTAAGTCAGCGAGTAAAGTTATATGCGATGGAAGAAGTTTAAATTACCTTCACTGCGTTTCTGGGCATACCACTGCTAGACCAGAGAGATTATTTACTTTCTCTTAAAATATCACATTTTAAACAGTGTTTAATTGGGACGCTTCTCCCTGTTGTGAAGTCTAGTATGAGACAATCGAAGTAAGTTGCAAAAAGTTAAATTTTTATGACTTATCGGATTGTGATTAGAGAACTACTTTTAGAATCAGAATTTGCAACAATAATAAACAAGGCTAAAGGTCAGAGAGAGAGGGGGGTGGAGGGGAAAGAGGAGATGGACAGAGGGGTGGGAGGAAATAGACAAATAAAACGGGGGAGAGGAGATAGGCAGAAATAGGGAGGCGGAGGAGATACAGGGGGGGGGCAAGGGGGATAGGTAAAATAATGTGAACAGTGGTAGTAATGGAATGGTTATGTTTGACGGTCAACAAATAAAGTAAGTCATGCGTCGCGCTGAACTGTCCGTATTCAGTATGGACTAGACAGAGTGCAGGTTTTTACGGGTCGTGCACACTTCATATTTGAATTCAGAGGCCGAGATCGATTTGCAATGAAAGACATAACAGAGTTAAAAAGAGGATAGATTGTAGGTGTCCGATTACCTGGAGCATTAGTAAAGAAGACAGCCAACTAATTGACTTATTGAATGTTTCAAGAGCAACTTTTACACAAAACACGGAAAGACATCATCTTATAAACGTAATAGTGGGCGCAAATCAAAACTAAATAACAGAGATGTCCTACGCTAACACGAACTGTATCAAGACAACACAAAACTATGGCAGCTAAACTGATTGCAGAGCTCAATAGCTATCTTCGAGACCCCGTATCTATCGACAGTGTCCGCCGAGATCACCATGAAGTGAATATCCGTGGTGGACGAGCTGCTATACCGAAACTATTAGTGACCACAACCAACGCAAAGGAGCGTAAAACATGGTGTCAGGAGCAAAAATACTGGTCGGTTGATCAGTAGAAACACGTCATATGACCAAACAAGTCAACGTTTTCGTTATTTGCAAAATCGGGCCGGGATGACGTCTGGAGAACGCCAAAAGCAGCCTAAAATCCTGATTGCGTGATTCCAGTTGTTAAGGATGGAGGTGTTGGCAGCCGTATCTTGATATTCTTCTGGTCCCATCATTACTCTCAAGAATGAAATGGAGACATTCTTTCTTAAAGATGAGTTACCTCAGACAGTTATTCCGTATGACGTTATTGAATTAAAATGTGTTAAATATGTCCACTTACTGATTTGTCTCCCCTCAAGAATTGCAGTGATTCAAGCACAAATGTGGGTGAACTAAATTATTTTAAGAGTTATAAAATGCACATTTTCCACGTTAAATTCTCATCAATGTGGACACTTAACGTTTTGAATTTTCCATCTATTTATTATTTCTTCACCACGTGTTACACTTATCATTGATTTAGTACACCTAGATGTGCAGAACTGAATATGTTGTGGGACCATTTAAAAAAAAAAACAGTCAATGATATTTTCAAGGACATTGTTTACCATTTCCTTTTTTTCTATATGTTTGCTTGAAATGATCACAATACTAGTGCCATCTCGAAAAAAGACTAATTCTGCTTGTTGTATGTTAGACAGAAGATCATTTACATACTTGAGTAACAATGAGTAATATTCAGCCTTGGGAAGGCCCACATGTGATTTCTCCTCAGCCAGAATAATCTCCCGAGACTGCAGTGGTTGAATTGCTTTCTTTAGGTTGGATATGACATTAGTCGGCTATACCATCAATCGTGTGAAACTTCAATTTATGTAGGCAAATACTGTGATTCACACAGATAGATCACGGAAAATTTCAATCGACGCTATTTCATTATTTAATGCTTGTAAAATTTTGTGAGTGAAGCTTGTAAATGGCATTCTCAGTAGAGCTATATTCTTCTGAAATCCAAACTGTGATTTCCTGAAGATATTGTTACTCAGGTGATATACTATTCTAGAATATATCACCCTCTCCTAAATTTTGGAATGTGGTGTCAGAAGTGAAACTGGTCCATAGTTATTGACATCTCTTCTGTCAAATGTTTAAAGAGGTATTTCACAATGGCATATTTCAGTCTCCCTGGAAAAATGTCTTCAATTGGTGACACATTACATATTTCAGGTTAGACAGTTCTACTTATGTGGGAACAAATGTTTAGTGCTCTGTTGGAAACACAATCAAAACCATATGAGCTTTTATTTTTGAGAGAATATATAATGACTGAATTTTATAAGACTTGCTTTAACGATGCAGTGATTTATTTTTTCTCTTGAACTGTTCATCACTATACTTTCTACTATATTGAATATATTATTATTCAATATATTTGCCACTTTTGATGTATCATTTATACCGAGTTAAATAGTAATGTTATCCTGTCCTGTGCCTGGTTGTCCTCTCTCGTTTCGTTACTCTGTTGTCAGAGTTACTGTTTTCTGACACTATGTGCTTTTTCCTTGATTTTTTAATAACTTTTCTTAGAAATTTGTAGGGTACAAATATTACAGGATCTGTACTTGTTCTTGCCAACAGATACCTTTCGCTTTTTCTTTCACAGGATGCTTTAATCCCTCTGCTCATTCATGGTTTTTTACATACCTGTTTAATGTACTTTCTGATTATGTGGAAAGGTGATTATGCAGAAACTGTATTCAAATAATGTTATGAATTTCTCATGGACTATATTAAATTTTGTTAGAATCTGATTCATTGTAAATTTAATCCCAGGTTATCTCTTGTAAACTATTCTTAAAACATTTGTGCTGGAGTCATCAGTTATTCTAACTGATGTCCACTGAGGATTATCCACACTGTACAGCACTATCTTATATGTCGCAATTGTGCATCATGATGAAAGAGAGTATTTGTTGCTGAGGAAACAGCTACTTTCTTCCAACAGTAGTCCTATCATCTATATCCACCGATGTTGGAAAGTAATTTTAGGATCCAAGTAAGGCATCTAGCTCATTTTTTCGTATCAAAATCTTTTATAAAACCTACATGTATGTCACCACAATTATTAACTGCTTACTGCTGTCTGATAGTGTGGTGAGGAATCCAGATTCTTTATAAATAGTACAAAATATCCCGATGGCGAAATAGATGTCGTTACAATTAAAAGTAAACTATTTTTCAGTATTAGTTCGTAGGTTCACAACCCTGTATAGTGATCATTACAAAATCTGCTTGTCTCAGAGTTTTTGAACTTGTGTTCTGTCCTAATATATGTAACTACTTATTTCTCCATATTAGTTCTGCATGAGTAACGTGCTAGTGTGTAACCTTTCATATGTAACTTATCTATATATTGTAGCAGTATCACTATACTCCTTTTTACGAATGCAAGTACCTTCGTGTCGTGGTAAATGGATGTACTGGCGTTTATAATGAACCAAAGCTTCAGATTGTGTCAAAATCCGGCAAAAACCACTAAAAGAGCTTCAGAAAAGAATGCATTCCACTATAGCTATGAGAAGTTTAAGCAAAGTTCAATACATAATTGCGCAATAGCTCTTGCTATTAGCGGCCTATAGCGTTCATAAGAATGTACTCAGTTGCTTATATGTACAGTGGTCGCAGGCCTTGTGCCCAACATAAGGTCTCAACTTAAACAATTTGAGGTATGAAGAATAAGGGAAAAACTTACTTTATACTACAAATATGTAGTAATCATTTGTGGCTGACTGTTACCTGGCACACAATTGTTTAATATGGTGTAACAGTACGACAACCATTTGTGCTGTAACCATGGTGTGTGATCATTACCTGTAATTTTCCACATGTTTCATAATATATGCACTGTACCTTTATAGTCGTTTAAGGCAAGCCAATGACGCTGGTTAATTTCAAATCAGTAGTGATGGGATCAACCAAATGAAACTGATCGATTAAGTCAGTTGCTGGAAAAGAATCAACTCACTGGGTTGTACTTTTATATATTGGTTGAATTATTCATTCTTTTGAGTGAAACCAGTGTGTTTCAGCAGCTGAATGAAAAAAGTTGACACAGTCCACTGCCGTTTTGCGTGTTAATTAGTCGTTCTTTCTTTTCAAGTGAAACCAGTCTGTAATTTTTCTGTCAGTTGAACCATGTATTCATACTTTCAACTGAAACCACTCTTTAACATTTTAGTTGATTCACATATCCATTCATTCTTCTGAATGACACCAGTTTTTGGTAATTTCATTAGTTTAACTAAAAAAGCAGTATGCAGCTGGGTTATGCATACCACCCAGAGGTCTGTGGAAACACAAGAGTTAAAATAAGCGTTATAAATTTCATGCCATTATGTAGTGAATAGAATGTTTCTTCTTTTCATCACTTAAGGGTGATTACTGTATTGTTGCAAATTAAGTTTTTGATGATACGGTTAACTCATAACTAATTAAGATGATGTATTGTTCAGGGTACAAAGTTGAAATTAAAAGTTCTCATTGTGGTATGTGAAGGAGAAAGGAAAACGGCCAAATTCTAGGGACTATTTGCACCCAGAACGCTGTGAAAATGACCAATAACTAAAAATTATTTGAATCCAGCCTGTAAACACAAATTCAACCATTTGTTTGGGTTGGGAGATGAAAATATTGTACAGAAAATTACCTTACCAGCCATGTACACCCAAATTATACCCTGCAGACAAACATGTTTACACTTTACACCCTCTGAAAGGTAGCAGTATTGTTTCATAGGGATGAAGAAGTACTGTTCTCGTTAAGATATTGGTACTTCACTTCCACAGTTAAGCCTCTCTGTAGCCATTACTGTAAACCAGGAGGAGTCAAGAATTTGTCTCACAAGCAGTGTCCTGTCGCGGTGTCATGGCGCTCAGTCTCGCTGCACACTTCCCCACCGCCACACAATCTGAGCGTGAGGAGGGAGAAGATGGTGAAACTGTAGACTCGCTGCGTTTAAATGGCAGTTTTTGTATTTCACATTTCTCAACAATGTAGATGACAACCACAACGAATTGTCAGTATTATTTAATTATTTTTGGCGCGCTGAAAACATAATATAATTTTAATCGAGTTCAGGCTGTTGGCATTTGGACAGATGCAAACAATACCACAAGTTTCTTACTGCAGTTGCCACATAATAATGACTTATTTATTTTCGTACTTGAAAAAAGGTCTTTCTCACATGCACATTGATCGAAAAAAAAATAACTATGGAACTTTCGCAACTCATTATGCAGACATGAAAACTCTTCCAAGAGGAGAACAGTCTGTCTCGGGCAGTTTTAACGTAAAAGGATTTGTCTTTAAAACGAGAATTACACTGCATATTAGTCAGTTACATCTGAACATACACATGATCACTTTCTACTGAAACGGCAACCAGCCTCGCAAATGGCCCGTAAACGGTGACGATGAATTTCTAAAGTCTCACATTTTCTTTAACATCGGGGAGCTTGGGGAACTGGACTCTGTCGGGATTAGTCCTTTCTAAAATGCGATTTTCTTTTAAATGAATCAAATCAGAAATAACTTGAGTCTTACTTTGCAATTCCCACAATAGACAGTGTGCAGTCAAGTCCATTTAAAATGCAAGATCTGTAATCTGTTCTGCATGTTGAAATTTTCGTTCGTGCATTCCTTTTTCCATCATAAACTGAACATTAGCAGGTTTTAAATCGAAAAAAAAAGAACATTTCCAGCATGTCTCTTCACGTAATCGACGTACTTTGCAGCACTGTATAAAGTCACTGTACTTTTCCTTCAATTTCATCCAATATGGTTGCAGCTGTCAGTGGAAATTTTGCTATTCCTACCACCAAATTCTTCAAGTGCTCAGGTTCTTCTTGATACACATAACAATGAATCTCGCCTGTAGATCATTGTAAATATTTGCTCTTTCATTGTCAACTGAACCTTTAAATTCTTCCTACATTGTATCGTAATGTCGTTTCACAGCAAATTTGCAGTATCTGTCCATTACGTGACTGAACAATAGATATTGAGAATTTCATTCCTGTGTTCAGTCATTCCCATTCAGTTTTAAAGACCTGTGACGATTGGTTGTTAACTGCCTGTTTTTTGTGCAAACAGCCGCGGAACCTATGAATGTGCTCCATGCCACAAACAACAGCGAAAGGTAAACAGAGCGACACCACGATGCCGCAGAACTAAACGAAACGCCGCGCTCTACAGGGCACTTCCGGGAAGGACCGAGCAAAGCCGATACAGGCCGAGCGTCGGCCCTCGCGGCCTTCTCGCCTGCGGTTTCGCACGTAGCGCTGTGGCCGACCCTGGTTTGGACAGTCTGAACCAACTTTCGCGCACCGCTGCGAGGTAAAGCATTTCGAATCGCCTGATACCCCGCGTATTGGTTACTGCGCGGGAGCGTTTGATCATTTTGGCATTGTTAAATCCTGACTGTTGACTACAATCTGTTATCGCATGTCGTCACTGTTATTGCCGTCCCGATATTTTCTGCTAGTAAGTACCTTTTAGTTTAGTTTTCGTCCATGTTTATGAAAAGCCTTTTACTTAAATAGAACTTGGTGTCTGGGTCAAAATGCCGAAAGGCTCAGCGGTGTGGGAATTAATGAAATCATGTGACTGTATGAAAACGGACTTTCAAGATACGTCTATTTCGACGAATTCCCCGAAACTATGTTAACTGAAGGAATTCGAAGAAAATTAACGAATGATAAAAAGTATCTCAGGAAGAATATACTACCGCGAGAGGTGACAGTATATACTTAAAGAGCAAGTGATACAAGTCAACAAACAATTGAAAATAATTATAACTAACAAGCTTTCTGTTCTCGTCACCTCAGCATTTACCGAAAGAGAATTACACTATGCGATCAAAAGTATACGAACACCCCCAAAAACATACGTTTTTCTTATTACGTGCATTGTGCTGCCACCTACTGCCGGGTACTCCATATCAGCGACCTCAGTAGTCATTAGACATCGTGAGAGAGCAGAATGGGGTGCTCTGCGGAACACACGGCCTTCGAACGTGGTCAGGTGATTGGGTGTCCCTTGTGTCATACGTCTGTACGCAAGATTTCCACACTCCTAAACATGTCTAGGTGCACTGTTTTCGATGTGATGGGGAAGTGCAAACGTGAAAGTATATGCGCAGCACAAAAGAGTACAGGCCGACCTCGTCTGTTGACTGACAGAGACCGCCAACATTTGAAGAGGGTCGTAATGTGAAATAGGCAGACATCTATCCAGACCATCACACAGTACTTCCAAGCTTCATCAGGATCCACTGCAAGTACTATGGCAGTTAGGCGGGAGGTGAGAAAACTTGGATTTCATGGTCGAGAGGCTGCTCATAAGCCACACATCACGCCGGTAAATGCCAAACGACGCCTCGCTTGGTGTAAGGAGCGTAAACATCGAACGATTGAACTCCTGAGAAACATTGTGTGTAGTGACTAACCAAGGTACTCAATGTGGCGATCGGATGGCATGGTGTGGCTATGACGAATACCCGTTGAACGTCATCTGCCAAAAGTAAAAGTCGGAGGCGGTGGTGTTATGGTGTGGTCGTGTGTTCCATGGAGGGGCTTGCACCCCTTGTTGTTTTGCGTGCCACTATCACAGCACAGTCCTACATTAATGTTTTAAGCACCTTCTTGCTTTCCACTGCTGCAGAGCAATCCGGGGATCGCGACTGGATCTTTCAACACGATCGAGCACCTGTTCGTAATGCAAGGCCTGTGACGCAGTGGTTGCACGATAACACCCCTGTAATGGACTGGCCTGCACAGAGCCTTGACTTGAATCCTATAGAACACCCTTGGGATGTTTTGTAACGCCGACTTCGTGCCAGGCCCACCGACCGACATCGATACCTCTCCTCAGACCAACACTCTGTGAAGAATGGGCTGCCATTCCCGAAGAAACCTTTCAGCATCTGATTGAACGCATGCCTGCTAAAGTGGAAGCTGTCATCAAGACTAAGGGTGGGCCGATACCACACTGAATTCCAGCATTACCGATGGAGGGCGCCACGAACTTGTAAGTCATTTTCAGCAAGGTCTCCGGATACTTTTGACCACATAGTGTATAAATACTGGGTACAAACTTGTGGGAGTAGAGCTTCGATAAATTTTAAATAAAAAAGTAATGTACCACCATATATTAACCTTTTAAAACCAATCCATATTTAAATCTTAAATTACAAAAAATTCGTATTTAAGTAAATAAATACATAAATTTTGTAAATACTTCATCTACTTGAAATAAGATATTATTTCTATCCAAAGAAGTCGGCAACCGTACTAATGGTTTATGTGTAGCCGAAGAGGTTGTAAAAGTGTGTAACTGAAATCACTCAGAACCGTAGACTAAGTGGTAACATCAACATAACCGACGTAACCACCAGAGACTTGTCAGTCGATTGTCTCGCATTAAGTGAAACCACCCAAATACCGAGAGTGAGTGAAAAACACTCGTGTAGTTCACGCTGAGACATGTACGTGTGAGATGTTATTGAAATTACGTAACTGACAGCTATTAGAATGGGAATGACATGTGAACGTGTACTTTGTCTCTTACGCGCTTTGTCCTGTGCTGAACGCTTCTGACTGCGAGAGTGGAAATTTAATTTAGCAGCGAGATAATTGTTAATAATTTTAAACCAAATCAAAACTCCTTGAATTTTCGTAAGACAAAAACTGAATCTGGTGCAACACTATTGATTTTAAATTGTCCCTGGTAATAAAACAAATTTGAAAATAATGGTGCCTGTGCTTAATTGAATGCTATCCCTGAAATAACCAATGGTAACGCTTTTCGCACTGTTATCTGTTAGCAGTGGCGGATTTACATATAGATCCACTAGGCAAGGGCCTAGGAGTAGCACCTTAAGAGGGGCGGCATTTTTTGCTCTGTACTGATTTTAACCTTTTACATTTTAAAATAACTGCACTTACAAACGACAAATATTTTTCTACTTGACCGTACCATATGTTCCCCATGAAAATACCGGGACCCCTGAAAAGCTGTGATAAACTAATCAATGGTTTCTTAAATACTGTGACATGTGTGGGCCTCAGTAAGTAAAACCCGACGCTACTTAAATTTCTGGTATAAATTACGGGGAAGTATCGAGTCAGCCCTCCATTACTGTAATTAATGTGAAAGCTCTGTGGTCTTCAATATCTGAGATTTGATTTAATGACATCCGTTTAACAAAACATGTTGATGCTGGGAATATTTTACATTTTTAAACATATGCTTGTACGAAAAGAACATAAGCAGAATATCCAAAAATATACGAAATACACTTCACAACAGTTTAAAAATTTTATTTATTTACTTACTTAGTTACTATTTTGGCAAAGGAAGAAGAAGAAACCAACTTTCGTTCGTCTCATTTATTGTGCTGCAGACTGCACGATATCAAAGTTCCCATGCTGTGCAACCGAATAGTACGTGGCATTGCAATTTTTATTCGAGGAAAGGTTATATCTCTTCCGAATGCGAAAATATTTTGTTGAGCCCAACCTACAGAGGTAGGAATGATCATCAAAATAAAATAAGAGAAATCAGAGCTCGAACAGAAACGTTTAGGTGTTCGTTTTTCCCGCGCGCTGTTCGGGAGTGGAATGGTAGAGAGATAGTATGATTGTGGTTCGATGAACCCTCTGCCAAGCATTTAAATGGGAATTGCAGAGTAATCATGTAGATGTAGATGTAGATGTTGGAACAGAAGGTGCATTTTCGTGTAGACATACCACCAGTGTTCACACAACTGACAACACACCACATCAGCTGCGAACAAGACTGCTTAAACATTGTAGCCTGTCTGTTTCTGCCCACAGAAAACGCTAAAATGTTGTAGGAATGAGTGGGATAAGAGTCGATCCAGCACACCTCACTGCAAGAAACTGCAAAAATTATTTGCTTTTTACATTAGAAAGGCAGTGTCAAGAATATTCAGAACCTATTTGCATCCCAGCTACAATTCCGGCGACGCGGGAAACAGAAGCCAAAAACGGGACTGTCCTGTTTTCCATACGAGACGAATTCCAATCGGCAGGTGAGCATCTACTGTTCAGTGACAACAGAGAAACAAGCGACAACGAAATTAAATTATTCTGCATTGTCGTTCTTTCATAGTACAGTTCGTCGAGCAATCCGAGTTGCTCAGTTCATTGCTGCACGTTTAAAGGAAAAATGTTTATGTTCGTGTGCCGTGTTTAAAACGCTTTAGGCTTATGTGTGGTGTAGTACGATTGGTACTGGATACAGTCTTTCTTTCTTTCCTTCTACAATTTTTTTTCTTTTGTTTGACTGTTGGTTAACAATTTTATAAGTGCCTCAACATGAATAACAGTGAGAAAAGCAAACGTGCAAAATTAAGTGGGGGCGGCGTTTAGGAAATTATCGAAGGGAAGGCGGAACGAGAAGCCAATGTTCTAAAAACGCTTGGCAGAGTAGATAAATTTTTCGCAAAAAATGTTGTTGGTTCGACTTCGAGTTCAAGTAATACAGATGATGTTTGTGGCACTGCAGCTGTTGTTAGAGAAGTAAATACAGACGAAACAATAGTTAAAAATGAAGAAAAGCAAATTGTCCCTGATTTCGAGTTTCATGAAAAACTAAGTGTCGAGTCAGACATTACAAAAAGAAATAACCTCTTTAGTGTTATGAAAGGTCTCTGTTGGATTCCTTTCATGTTTAATTTCTCAAATTTGTTGTCTTTTAAGGAATAAATTCCTCTTCTAAATTTACTGTGGCGTTTCTGACTATCTGGGAGGAGACTGAGTAGTGGAACGTGTTACTTTTACACGTAAACAAGAACGATCTCTCACACTACTACACTTTAAAGCACAGTTTATATGTAATTCTTATATGTAATTCATGTCACACAGTCTCATACGGAACCTACATCCGCTTTCTTTTATATACTGTGTATGATAAGATACTGTCATCCCCCTTCCCTTCTGTGTGAGAGGATGAATGATCAAATGTGTTTGTAGCTGCATGCTTGAGGGTAGCAGACAAGGCTGTCTGCTAGAGAACAGTAGGACCAACGTTGAAACAGGTAGCTACGGTTCCTAAAAGCAGAGAGGTTTCCATTCTTAGTATGGTCCGGTCCGTCCCCTGTCATGTTGGTATAGGAAGCTGCCCCTCTGGCGCCTTCCGTTGGTCTTTGTGAGCGACTCTCGGGAGCACGCTGGGAGTTCAGTGGGAGTCTGGCAGCTGGAGAGTAGGCAGTTGGAGTCCAGTAGTAGCGCAGGGCAGTCCAGCAGTAGCAGTCTGGCGGTAGCGAGCGTCTGAAGTGGTAAGATCTCGGGCCAAGCGCGTGTCTGTTAAGTCCATAGGACAATGGATTTGTTAAGTTCAGCTTAACTGAGAATTTAATCATTTTATTTCGGGTTAGCTTTAAAATAGCTAAGGTTATCTTTAATTGCAGCGGAGTGTGATTCTCGTGTCCAGTTCAGATTATTTGGCGGTAGTTGCTTTGTTACTACTTTGTGAGTAAAGTGGAACCACGTGTTGGTTAGTAACTCTAAGTAAGATCAATCTTAAATGCAAATGCTTGTGTGATTATAACGTATCGTCTTGAAAAGATTTTGAATATACCAACTTTTCTTTATGTTCAACCCACGTGGCGTGTACTTTGTGAGACCAGTACCACGTGCTTATATAACTGTTTGACCCATCAGGTTAATAGTAAGACGTTAGTAACCAGTTCGAGGTTTTTGTTTTGTAATTTGCTTTTTGATCTAATTTATTTTTATTATCTAAATTATTGCGGAGTTATACGCTTTCTGTAAACCAAGTTGACCACGTGAAGGGTAATTACAAGACGGACAGGATTGTGCTATGAAAGTAATCTCTTTAACTGAAAAATTTGAATCTGTTTGTAGTGATTAACTTTCTCTTGCATGCGTTTCAATGTTCTTTGTGTGTTGTTTTATGAATGCAGTGTTGTATCCAGTCTCCCAATCTTGACTCCATATTTTATGTGTTCCGTAATATTCCAATCTCACAGTCTCACAATCGTAAATAAGGCACCAGCTCAGTTATAACTCACGTATAATATGCTGAAATTTCAATGAACAATCTTTAAAATAAATTTGCAAATATAAACTGATTTCTTTCTTTTTATTTAAATTCTCCTTTTATATAGATATATTACCGGTTGTTGTATGACTGTAAAAGATTATAATCAATGATAGTCTGATTGGTAATATGGTAAACTTAGACTAGTTACCTGCTGAAACAGTGGCCCAGTAAACGCACGGTTAACCTCCCAAGACAGCTCAACAGCTTATAACCCGCTTTCACTTTCATTAGCACCGATTTCAGCATACCAAATTCAAGTCACAATCTTACGCAATTCAGCAAAGCAAATTAGAGTTATACAATCTTTCAGTGTTGATTCTGCAGAATGGTGTGACAATGAATCAACAATCGACATTCTCTTACAACGTGGCATTAATCAAAATTGTAACGGTGATTTTTCTAATTCAAGAAGATCAATAGGCAATAAAACCAGATATTTGAACAAAAATGTATTTTACCTTCCCCTACGTGGACACGTTGAAAGATTCCATTCATTACATAATGATCAATTTATGATGTCTCTTGAACTTATGGCCGAATTCGATCCTTTTCTCGTAGAGCACATAGAGCGATATGGAAATTCAGGGCGGGGACATACAAGTTATCTGTGATGAAATAATAGAGCTTCTTTTTGAACAAATAAAAAGAATCATCATAAGTGAAATAAACAGGCCAAATAATTCTCTATAATAATAGATTCTATTATGGACATTTCACATATTGATCAACTGTCTTTCATACTAAGATATGTGAACGAGAATGGTGAACTTGTTGAACGTTTCCTTCTGTTTTTACCAAACCCGGGACACAAGTCCGAAACTTAGCTGAGGTCGTACTAAAGGTCCTGTCTATAAATTCCATTGATATTACTGACCGTAGAGGCCAGTCATATGACAACGCAGGTAATATGTCAGAAACCTACACTGGTTTGCAGACACGTATTAAAGAACGAAATCCGAAAGCGCATTATGTGCCTTGTGCAGCACATTCTTTGAATTTAGTCGGCACTAGCGCTGCAAGCTGTTGTCGGTAAGTACGTCCATTTTTCATTCTAGTGCAAAACCTTAATAATTTTTTCTCTGCTTCTACACAGTTCTGGGATAAACTTCTTTCTTTCATTAAACCAGGAAGCAAAACGGTGAAAAGTTTATCAAAACACGTTGGTTAGCAAGAGAAGAGGTGTATGTAAGTCTACATGAAAACTGGTAGCATGTTATCAATGACCTCATACATATTGTCAATAATACGTTTGAAAAACCACGTGTGCGAAATAAGGCTTTAGCTTTATTGAATCAACTCAGCAGACTAGAAACAGTACTCATGATGACAGTTTGGAAGGGCATACTCCAGAGTTTTAATAGTGTGAATCCGAAATTGCAAAGAGTAAATATTGATACTAAAATAGAGCATGAATTATGTGAATCACTTGTAGGATTTATAGCATGTATTTGTGATATGTTCGACTATTACGAAAATAAATCCATGGAGATTGTGACTGATATAGGCTATGAATGCACCTATAAAAGATCACGAAAACGCTAACTTCATGATGACGAAGAAGCGGACTCTGAAGAACTTTCTCTGATTGGAAGGGAAAACTTTAGAGTCGAAACATTTCTCCCAGTACTCGACAACTTGTATGCCGAATTAGTAAGGAGGAAAGAAAGCTGTGGAACACTGTTGGACTCCATCACAGTGTTCAGTAACCTTAACTACAGCTAACCTCACGATATTGCTGAACGTGCAACAAAACTCCAAGTGTCATATGACAGATTTAGAATTTTCGTCCCTAGTGAATGTGTACATTTCGCAGAAATTCTGAAACCTTCTGAGATTGGTGATATACCAGTCGAAATGAGTAAACTTTTACGAAAAGAGATTCTACAGTCCGTGTTTCCGAATGTTGATATTGCTCTTAGAATATTCCTATGTATGGCACTTATAAATTGTTCAGCAGAACGTTAGTTTACGTCTCTTAAGAGACTGAAAACGTACCTACGTTCTACGTTGTCTGAGGTATTGAAGGCCCTGTCCATTCTTCACATCGAAGCCGACCTCCTAACTGATAACCGTCTGAACTGTGAGGATATGACCAATGATTTTTCTGCCGTCAAAGCCAGACGCAAACTTTGCTGACTGGTGATTTTGTTGATTTATTCAAATTAGTTTTAAAAATTTAAGATTATTATGTGATATTTATTATAACTTAGAGCACATTCATTGGATTTACAAACTACGTATTACCTGTTTACTTTACAATTGCCGATGGAAGAAAGCGGAACTAAACGTCGTTTATGTGCAGACGCGACCGAATGTGCCTAACACTACTAAACAATACTCGAATGACCCAGTCCGTTCGGCGCTGTAAAGGTCTATGGTGCGAGCAGTAACTGCAGTGCGAAACTGTTCAGCCCTTACATGGATTAAAGGTATTGTGTACACTTATTATGCAGTAGCTAGCTACACAGACCCTACTGCTTTACACGTTAACTATTACATCATAGAAACAAGTATGATTTTTCGATAATAGTCTGTAAAATTATGTAATATCAAACCCAGTTCTGTGTTTGTTCGTCTGTATTTAGTTATTAGTTCGTGCACCGAAATCTCTATTTCATTTTCATTTCTTACACTTTCCTATAGATCACGTGTTAATACCGAACGTGGTTTTTCATCTGCTACACATTCGAGTTATTAGATCGTAAAACGACAGTTTAATTTTCGTTTTGAACGCATCTGTGTAAAAGTACGTATTGATTTCTAATGTATGACACGTTTGATTCAATTTCTATATCGTAACACAACTTTTTTATTTTCATTTTCAACGGTTTCATGTAAAAGAACATATTAAAAGTGAATATGTTACAAAAATCCGTTGTCTCCTAGACTCTCTGCTGAAATTTTAGGCCATAAAAGAAAAATAATTTTCGTTGTGTTCGTTTCTGATGTCTTTCGACGGAAGAACTTGTTAACACAATGCAGTTTTAGGTTTGTTTTACCCGCTGCCGTACACCAAGTACAGTTCAGGAACCATATTCCAGTTTGATTGAGCGCGACTAGACCGCTGACACGTCCTTCAGAACAACTAATAACAGAGTACGGAAACAGCTCATAGCGCTCCTATCCAAAACGGCAATTGTGAAGTGATCGGGTAAGAGTTAGAATTTAAACCATGTTTTTTTTTTTTTGGGGGGGGGGATGCATATAATAGGGTTTGCCTAGGGGAACAAAATTTTTAAATCCGCCACTCTCTGTTAGTACTTGACATTGTATAGTTAGTAAGAAGCTATTGTGCAAGGTTGTTACTTAGCATACAATTTAATTAAATCGAATATAACTGAGACAACAACTTCTTGAGAAAAAACAGTTAATCAAAAATGACATGGATCTGGCAACTGGTATTGACTTGCGGTAAGTAACAATATGACACTTATTTTAAAAGTTGTATGTTGACTCTTTGACGATTAATAATGCTCACAAGTAACACACTCAGTAAACCGATTATACATTAACAATTACCTTTACAAAATCATTGTATGTGAGTGCTTAAGTCAACACTTAAGAATACACGCATTGCACAAGTAACAAAACAACTTTCTTTACCTTAATTATTTCCAACTTCTGTTGAGATTCCTTTTACTGTTAGTGAACATCATAGTATCTTGCAAATAAAAAATCATTACTGCTCGTATGAGGTTGGTATATATCCAACACACATCAGATACAAGACGTCTTTACACTTGAGAGTCCTCTATTCGTCACTAGATCTCAAGTTACTCTAACATATTACCCATTAACTCCTTTAATCAGCGTTCGCTGTTGAGCAGCGACTTCACTACACAATCGATACTATATTTGACCATCTCTGGTTCAATATAATATTTTCTTATAAAACTTGAATTAATTTAACATGTGCGTATAACTTTCAACGCGGCCGTACAAAATAGTTCCTTTGGCCTGAAAAAACCGAATGGGTGAATAAACAGTCGACTGGCCAGTCGGTGATTGGACTGATGACCATAGATGTTAAGTCCCATAGTGCTCAGAGCCATTTTTGAGCCAGTCGATAATTAAAGCTGCCTGTTTCGCCGTCATAGTGAACTTGCCAGCGAAGTTCTTTCCATGAAAGCTGACGGATGTTTATGAACAGAATCAAAATGTAGCCATGCTTGAGATTGGGTGGTGTGCTTTGTTTTTTTGAATGTTTGAAATATCACAGGAGGAGAGGTGAGGTTTAGAGAATGACACAATTAGTAAACCAATAGGATGCGGAAAGCAAGCTCACAATGGGCAAAACGGGGTGTTAAGAGTCCCAGACGAATGGAATGGGACCACGCAGTGTTGAGAGACAACTGAAACTACAAAATTTGTGACATTTTCCCTGTGGCGTTCGGAGACAACAGATTTGACACCACTTGTAATATTTTGCCGGTGGCGTTGTAGATACTACAAAACGTGTGACATTTTCCCGGTGGGCGGGAAAGTGTTGTCAGAGGTGGAGAAGCTCAGCAAAAGAGAGAGAGGCAGTTGATTCAAACGGCCAAAGTTCCTTAAACACAGAATCACTTGTAAAGCATGCAGCAGACTGTTTTATCCCCAATAAAACTATTTGCATAGCGCCCTAAATAAAATACTGCATATGTAAATCTTAAAACAAAAGAAAATGTGACATTTGTTTTCTTTGCGTTTGTACATCATTCGACATACCTCAGACTGTTAATGTTCGGTCGTTCTCTTTGCTATCTGCTTGATTTATTTAGCTAAATCAGACCCCAGTTTCAATTCCCGACAGATATGACTTCAGTACTGCTCCGAAACCAGCTTTTATGGGCAACATTGTTACAAACGTGAAGTATGCGTATACACATAGTTCAGCGTGCAGGAAAACTGACAGAATGTCACCCTCATTACTGCACGACACAACAAATTTCCAGAGCTGACATGTACTTTTAAGACATGGATAATGGGTTTGTTACGTTGCAGCCAAACAGCATTACACATAGCACTTAAGAGCTTTTGCAATAATCCAGAGGTTTGGTATCTTCATCAAACACAGAATGACTTTTATGTGTCTCTCAAGTTGAGTGCGAGACTTCCCGTAAAATCGTCTACAGACGACGTAAACGTTAAAGAGACGACGATAAAGCCTCTGGATGTTCATTGTCCTCGTTTCTACGATGCTATAGACAGTTACGTGGTTCGGCCCACTAAACGTGTGTACACTAATTGTAAGTGCAAAACTCACTAGATGTCATTCTTCTTGCTGAAGTGGAAAATAAAGTAAAGCCTTTCTTGTTAACATGAAACTGTTGAAAATTGAAGGGAGTACCTGACAAATACTGTATCATCAACAAAATAAACATTTGGGGAATGGCCTACCATGAACCGTAACGTCAAATGATTGTTCGATATTGATCAAATTAGTTTCTTCAGAACGACAGCCTACGTGTATGTAACTTTATTTTACCGAAACTTTTCCAACGAATATAATTGCAGTTAGCTGGGAAGTTATCATGAAAGTTAATATCTGCAGAGAATAGTAACAAGCATTAAAGGATTGTATAGACATGAAAATATTTTTTGCTCTATATAGAAAACACTTTGGATTTCTCAAGGGCGTTATCTTACTAATCTATTATCTACCGTACACGGAAACCTGACAGGTATTGTTTCGGGAATAAAATGTAATGAGATAGTGCACAAAACGAAAAATATATGCTTAAAAATCTGAATTACAGTACTATTTCGCTGATTAATTGTTCTTGACCTGTACCTGTAGCTAAATTATTCAGAAAATATATATTAAGTAAATCAACGAGAGTTATGGCAATATAAAAAAGGAGTTGTGTGACATATAAATACAGGCTGCAAACTCCTATCGAATAACGACGACAATGCGTTTTGATTTCGGAAATAGGGTTTTCGCGAGCCGGTCATAAAGCGAAAAATGAAGCACGTAGAAGAGCATTTCCTGTCTCCTATGGCTGACGATATACAGTGGGGTTTTCGGTAGTTATGTACCGTCTGCGATGTAATTACGCGTTATAGAAGACTCCCATGAATTAAGTTAATTGCTGTCAAATGTTGCTCGTGTTTCTACGGGGGGAAAACGAGACAACATATTGACACGTAGTTTATACCTTGAAAGGTGTCGAGAAGTGTATAACGTGACACAAGGGCTAACGTTGCGCTATCCCCTAACTATGTAATATGAAGAGCTACGACCTTTAGTTCTGCCCTTTAAGCTCCTTCTAATTATAGTGTTCCTGTTAAACACACACGTAGTCAAAGGGCTTTCCGCCGTGGATATTACAAACGACAAACCAGGTTGTTAAGTAAATGCGTTGTGTATAGTTCAGTAGAGGAGAATTTAAATACAGTACTCGAAGAAACAAGTAAACCATAAGAGGTACGGCAATTGTAAATGCGAGAAAGCCTAGACAATGTATATTTTGTCTCTGCTGGACTTCGTTGCAGTTGCGATTCTAGTAGAAATGACGATGTCTGAAGTAGAAATAACAAGCTCTAGAGAGTACGTCAGAGTACGCGTAAAATTCAGTACAGATCTGATATTCTGAGAATTGTCGCCTACACAACAAGCAACAGAACAGTACAGAAGCTAAAACGTGGGCAACATACCGAGTGCGCTGTGACAGCATCAGAGAAAGAAACAAAAATAATGCTAATGAGTAGACCTCTTGTCTTCCACTGAAAGAGTATGTCGTTATTAACTGGATTATTATTTCATTTAGCAATGTAACAAGATCTGAGTTACGAATAGCATTTGATAATATTGTGACCAGAACGTGTGGGTTCATATTTTTGGCATAGTCCCAGCCAGAGTGTTCTTTAAGTCACAATCGAGTAAAAAAATGAATCCCCGCTGAAGCGATTTACTGCATCTAAATCGATGCTATACCACCAACGTATGCTATACCACCAACGTACAACGCGGGAAGATAATTTGTTCTTTCATGCGTTTGATAATGGAGTTGAAAGGCATCACTTCCACAAGAAAACTGTTACTACCACGACGTAATACTATGTCTGATAAATTTTGTCTTTCCGACCGGTAGCTAATCGATGTTATCATTTGTTTCTCAGACAAGATCTGCAAGAGAACGACAGAAAATAATTCCGGAAGCCTTTTTCTACACAAGGTTCAAAACTGTAAACACCGATAGCATAATAAACGTTGTAAGAAAGGATTATTGATTTATACAAAGTTCAGTATCTTCTTTTCTGCTTCCTTTGAAATCCAATTATTACCGTCAGCTATACGCTGAGGTGACAAAAGTCATGGGATAGCGATATGCACATATACAGATGGCGGTTGTATCGCGTATAGCGCGCGCAGAATACTTTGGCCCGTAGATGCGCAGGTGTCCGGACATTTGCCACGCCGGACATTTGCCACGGTTTTACCTGCTCCGAAGGGTTCGGTCCCTTGTCTCCCCTCCCCCTCCGCCTCCTCCTCCTCCTCCTCCTCCTCCTCACCCGCCCGCACAGTTTGCTTTCGAAGTTCCTAATGTGACCATCAGTATGGAAGTTATTACAACGAACAAGGCCCCCTACTGCTCATTAGAAAGAATACGCGTGTCTTAAACAGAGGGAATCTAAAGAAGGTGTTGTTACATGGATGTGCTTACGCCGAAAAGCGGATTATTGCAAGGGAAAGCTGCTTTCGAGGAACGGAGAAGTGTTGAGCGTATTAGAACATCTCTGTAGACCACCTGACGATGCAGCTCTGAAAGTGGAAAGAGCGAAGAGAAGGTCTCGAGAAGAAACTACACAGTTATCGGAGATATACGCGGATGAAATGGGAAATCTACATAATAAAGTTTATGACTTTGTTACAGTGATGCCTAATTCAGAATCTATGAAGAGAACCATGCGTCGTCGATGGAGTCAAGAGTGGGGGAACCAACAAGAGCCTAAGAACTCTTATGAAATTGATCTTCATGAAGATCTATTAAAAATGGGAGATGGCAGTAGTTTTCTTCTGGAAGACGATAGATTAGAGGTGAGAATAATGATTTTTAGTGGAAGCAAAGGAAAAGAAAGTCTAAAAACATGTTCCCATTTTTTAATGGATGGAACATTTAAGAGATGCAGCAAGCAGTTTGCACAGATCTACACCATACACGTAGACTTAGGAGGCCCGGTTAAAGAAACAAACATTCTTCCTACTGTATTTGCACTGCTCCCTAATAAGAAGAAAGACACATATGTTCGTCTGTTTCGTCTGATGAAACAGGCAGTCTCTGAGTGGTGTCCTAAACAAGTAAAGGTGGACTTTGAGGCAGCTGTGATATCGGCCATTCGTCAAGTTTTTCCCACAACTGAAATAAATTGATTCTATTTCCATATGAAGAAGAGTTTATGGAGAAGAACTCGAGTTCTCGGTCTAACTGAGGAGTACCACTAGAACGAGGATTTAAGACTTCACGTCAGCATGTGTGCAGCGCTGGCGGTTGTAATACCGGAGGACGTAAGCAATGGATGGATTGAAATTCATGAAGAAGCTCCTGATAACGGAAGTTTCTCTCAATTTTTTGACTGCTTTGTGGATAACTGGCTAGAGAATGAGGATATCGCAATAGAAATGTGGGACTGTTACGGAAAAAGGCACCGAACGACGAATGCTTTTGAAGGGTGGCACAACAAAATAAATAGTATTATTGGAAGCCCTCACCCTAAAATCAACTATTTGGTGGAGTGCTTGAAAAAGGAAGCAGAGCTCACAAACTGCATGTACATGAAATTGGAAATGAATCTTGAAGGTAAGAAGTGGAAGAAGTACTTGAAGCTGGACGACAGGATAGAGAGAATCGTAAAGAATTATGAAGAGACTGGCAACATTAGGTCTTGCTTGAAAGCCATTGCCCATATTCAGAAACTGGACTAAAATACGTTAAAAATAAATATTGTATTAAAAACTATGAAGACCACTGAGTCCTCGCAGGTTACTGATATAAAATTATTAAAACATTGAAGCAGCATTATCGGAGCTAATATTAAGTTGTAATTGTAAAAAGAGTGTACAGTAGTTCAGCGTGTTTAGGCTGATTTTACACACGCCAGAATGGTAGATGGTCATTTATCATTTTCACGGTCCAAATCCTGTGCAAAGTGTGATGCGAAGCAGCTTTTAATGTAAAAATTAAAAAGTGTTTCAAGCCTCACAAAAGTATCACTAATGTTGTCACGTTAAGATAACTTTTTTCTACCTTCCAATGTTATGGCCATACTATTAAATAATTGTGAGTTCTAAAACAATTTTTTGAAGCTCCAGAATCGCAACTATCACCTAAAATATCATGGTTTGTTAAACTGATAGTATACGCTTTCGTAAAAGAAAATGGTAACTGAACCTATGAATTGCACCTAAAATTGACATCCCAAAACTGATCTGATGCTAAGGTTGACACTTTTGGCCCCTCAAACATTTTTTATTTCAGTTTAGCTGCAAACATTTATAGTAGATGTAAATATACTTAAGTACATTTAGATACAGTCCTTTTCTTACCAAATTGTTGATTATCTTTAAACAGGTCAGTAAAAGCAAGGAATTGCTACTGAAAATTAATTGTTACTAAAGAACATCAGAAACAAATGTATTAGACCTACTTTTCTTATACTTTAGAGACTTTTTGAAAAGACATTTGATCATTTCCTCCGTCACTGACAGTGTAATTTCAGTTGCTTTGCAACACCAGGGATATCTACTTCCAAATTATGTTTGCAGCTGTTCTCATTTTGAATTCTGGAATATTTACTTCGTCTTCTTTGTTGGAGGAATTTCGGAAAATGCATTTACTAACTCCACTTTAGTGGCACTGTCATCAGTAACATTACAGTCGCTGTCGCGCAGTAAAGGTTACTGAGCCTTTCCGCTGGTTTACTTAACATGAGACCAGTATCTCTTTGGATTTTCCGCCACATTTCTAGAGCGAGTTTCGTTGTGGAAACTTTTAAATGCATCTCGCATTGAAATCCGCACCAAATTTCGAGCCTCAGTAAAACTTCACCAATCTTGGAGATTTTGCGTTCGTCTAAATTATACGTGCCTTTTGCGGTGCTCCTGCAACAGCTTTCTGTCGTGTTTCGTGTACCATAGGGGATCAGTTCCGTCTCTTATTAATTCATTTGGTACGAATATCTCAAGTGCTGTTGATACTATTTCTTTGAATTTAAGCCACATATAGTCTCCATTTACATAGTTTGGAAGGATTAGAGACTATCTCTTAGAAAGACGTCACCTGAATTTTTAGCTGTTTTTATAAATAGATATATTTCGCGTTTAGTTTTGGTGAATTTCTTTGTTACGGAAGTGAGCCTCTCTACGACTGAGTGTTCACTAATCCCTGTATCCGTCGTGATGCTCAGGATTATTTGTGGCTAAGAGGTCAAGTGTGTTTTCGTAACCATTTACAATTTGAATGGCCTCATCAACTAATTGTTAAAAATAATTTTTAAATAAGCATTTAGAACAATTATGGAAGTTGTTTTCTATTTACAATAGGGTATGAAAATGTATTTTTGTCAACATGGGGAAGGTAGATTGGAGTAACTGCCAACTATAATTGTATGAGTAGGGTACCTATTTCTGATGATACTCAAGTTTTCTTTTCTTTGAACTGTTCAGCAACTGTTTCATCTGAGACAGGGGGTCGGTAAAAGGAGCCAGTTATTAATTTATTCCGGTTGTCGAGTATAACCTCTGCCCATACTAAGTCACAGGAACTATCTGCTTCAAAGTCGATAGTGAGCTCACACTATTTTTCCTTAAGTTGTCCTTCTTGTTTCTGTTGTAGCGCAGATAATTACAATTACGGCTTTTCCCTCCAGAACCTAAGATGCTTTCTCTGTGACCCTGTAAATACCAGAGCTAAACAATGTAAAACAACGTACGTTACAAGTGTAGCATTCTGTATTACTTCGTTTCCTTATTTCTAACATTTTAAAATTGTAAGTCGACTTTAGATGACATGTCAACCATAGATGTTCTTATCTCTATTTAGTGAACGTGTTTTCAGTTCTTTTGAACATTGTCCCACTACACTTTATTAACTAATGTTTTTAGGGAGTAAATTAATATGGAGTATGTCGTTCTTCTTTTCAAACATTCACAAACCCATTAATTCTTTCCCTAGTGTCTTTTGGGCATGCAGTTGTAGTAATTAAAGTAGGCACAAATGCAGTGATAAAAAAGAAATGATTACCGTACATTTGCATTCTCGTTTTATCGTTCCTTTCTTGTTGCTCCCATGCCGATGGACTGTTTCTATCGCAATCAGTAAGCGTGAAAGGAAGCTACCGTACAGACAGAGGAATCTATATTTATACCTGGCAGAACTAATTACATGCTGACATAATCGTCGGTATTGCTTTCGTTTCCCAAAAGTTATAAATATTTCGATTGCGGAAAAGAAGCTCTGTACTTGACCAAGATGTCGAAGAAGAAGGTCCCTTACATACTGGTTGTATCGAGTAAGATGTGGAGACAGCGGTTTGAAAGCGGACAGAGGTAGTGCGGGGAAGGGCGTCCCTTACCTGAGGGATCGCTACTCAAGCTACCTGGCGAAGGGGCAAGTGTGGCAAATGTCCGGTGTGGCAAATGTCCGGCATTCGATGCGCAGCCGGCGACGCAGTCGGGGGTGGGGGGTGGGGGGGGGGAGTGGTAGTGGCAGGGGGAGGGGGGTTCAGGCAGACGCTGTAGGGGAAATGCCGAACGCAGGAGAGGAAGTGTCGTTAACAAACTGAAGCCTGGGCTCATATTTTTTATAAATAATAAGTGGAATTTAAAAAAAAATCGCCGAAAACGCAACAAAAGTAGCGATTTATTTTCGCCTGCATTTTTAGCCATTTGTAACTTTCAAAGGAGCGTCATAAGTAGCAAATCAGGAATAAAAACTACACATTTCTTTTGTTGCCATGTAAAAATTGGCTTCTTTTTGCCAAACACAGCAAAGTTGTCGTCTCTCAGTAAATGTTGCGCAGACGAAATTGTGAGAGAATTCTGAAAAATTGGTTTAGTAAGTGAGGAACTGAGGAAAAGTAAAGTCAACAGCTTACGAAAAAGAACATCATCAGTATAAAAAAAGTAGTGTAACTTCTTCACTTACGCTGATCCAAAACTCACAGCATTTCTCATTTCACCAGCTAGGGTCCTTGAAAATTACGTCCGTTCGTCGAAAATGTCTGAAGTTTGTGGGATGACACTGTAGATAACGAAATTTTGCGTAATAACCGTATGGATTAAACTCTCTCCTCTTTGCATGTTACGATTTACCAAAATCACATTTCGATATCTCAAACTATAGATGAAATATGAGGTACGCTGTAGATATCTTTCTAGCTTTATCCTTGGCATACTGTCGCAATTGAATGCTTTTTTTAAATTTAATTTTATTATTATTATTTCCATCAGTCTTCTGGCTGGTTTGATGCGGCCCGCCACGAATTCCTCTCTTGTGCCAAACCCTTCATCTCAGAGTAGCACTTGCAACGTACATCCTCAATTATTTGCTGGATGTATTCCAATCTCTGTCTTCCTCTACAATTTTTGCCCTCTACAGCACCCTCTAGTGCCATGGAAGTCATTCCCTCATGTTGTAACAAATGTCCTATCATCCTGTCCCTTCTCCTTATCAGTGTTTTCCACATGTTCCTTTCCTCTCCGATTATGAACAGAATCTCCTCATTCCTTACCTTATCAGTCCACCTAATTTTTAACATTCGTCTGTAGCACTACATCTCAAATGCTTCGATTCTCTTCTGTTCCGATTTTCTCACAGTCAACGTTTCTCTACCATACATTGCTGTACTCCAGACATTCTCAGAAATTTCTTCCTCAACTTAAGGCCGATATTTGATATTAGTAGACTTCTCTTGGCCAGGAATGTTCTTTTTCCCATTGCTAGTCTGCTTTTGATGTCCACCTTGCTCTGCTCGTCATTGATTATTTTACTGCCTAGGTAGCAGATTTCCTTAACTTCATCTACTTCGAGACCATCAGTCCTGATGTTAAGTTTCTGTTTCTCCTGCAAGTGTCTTGATACGACATAAAGTTCCATCTGTACGGATTTCAATTAAGCTAAATATCCTTGATGGTGTCTCAGATTCCCTCATTATGTCTAGCGGAATATGTTATCGTAGGCCTTTGAAATCTACAAATAACATGTGTACATATACTCTGAATTCCCACGCCTTTTTCAGTTATCTTAGATTGAAAAGATGATCTAATGTGGATCTATTTCTGTGGAAATACTAGCAGATGCTGGTTTATAAAGAAACTTCCGGTACCAACGTGTACCTTTAATGGTATTTCCTCACTGTGTCACCGGATCGCAACGTTTCGCACCATCTATGTATCATAACATCACAAGAATTCGATACAGATTGAGACGTTCGAACGGGTGTACCACACGTGGAAACTAATATGAGCCCGCAACTGTTAAAGAACTTTTTGACCGGTTTGGAACGTGTGCACCGTTTCTACACGGATTGATCACGTACTGCACATCATTTTGGCAGCGCATTTTATGAAGAACAGGCTCACCAGAGTGCCCAATTTCAGCTCCCTCCGGAAACCTCGGTAGTTAACAGCGGATCTCACTGCAGTTCTAGAGAGTCGTAAAGCATTCTGACGGCGTAGATATAGATACAGTCATTATTCTTTCGGACTCGCGATCAGCATTACTACTCTTACGGATTTTGTCAATAATGCAGGCAATTACTTGGCGTACCAGATCATAGAGTCTATTGCGTCGTAACAAGAAAATCACCATGCTGTGAGTAAAGGGGAGCCGTGGTACCAAGGGCAGTGAGATTGTCGACGGTCTCGAATGAGGTGCCATCTACCACGGGACAACGGCGTATGAATATGTCCCTTATACAGACGTACTGCAAGACTTCCGACAGCAGATCAGGACCTCGTGGAACAATAAGTGATGCCTATCGTGCAGACAAAGACGAAGGAATTACGCAGCTATTTTGCCACATATCCCTGCACGAACGTGGCACTCCTGCATTAACCGTGGACGGTTCCGGTTGCACCGCTGTCGACAACTGATTGATTCGCCCCCACATTATTACGGCACGGAGGACATGGGCCACATCATTTTCGGCTGCCCACTACGATACCAGACGACGAACGAATTGGTATAGTGCTTGGTGCTTAGGGGACTACAGCTTCCTACCAATGTGAAGCCACTGCTCGAAACGCAATATGTATCATTGTATATACGCTACGTTTTGGCAACTGAGCGCATTATGATTTAACTATTCTGTATAAACCAATGCAGATATTCTGTGTGAGTCGTGGCTGTATGTATGTTGTAAATATGATTGGATATAGCGTTGAAATTGTAACATACCATTTATTGGAACCCGGCTGAGTTGATAATGTCCGAAGGCCACGAGAAAGAAAATCTCAGTGATGAAGTTTCTCAGAGAATCAACTAAATATTTCCAAACTAAATTGTAGAAGTTACAGACATGGCGCTAGATAAATTTTGGATCGCTCTATCGATGAGCGGATAAAAATTTCACGTACAAACCAGATTTTTTATTACTACAAACAAACCGACGTTTCTGTTGCACTGGCCATCGCGTGAAACATGTTATGGTTAGTTAGGTCTGGCACCATCTGCATCTTGCAGAACCGTCCGGTACGGTATCTGCGTACATAATATGCCAACCATTGTCAACTTTATGCAACACAGTAGCTCCCGCACCACGACATGTGAAGCTTCCTACCCATGCGAATGGAAATACTACTAAATCACCTATGTGTGTTCTGTATTTAGCCTAATCTTGCTTTCACGATCTCTGTGGTAGTCATACGTAGGGTCCGAGGAATCTCTCTGGAATTTTAAATTAATACTCGCACTTGGAATTATGCAAGAAGGCTTTCGCGGGATTATCTACATGTGATTGTAATTAGATTAGATTAGTACTTGTTCCATATACCATGTATACGAAACTTCGTAATGATGTGGAACGTGTCAGGTTAATAAAATGTGTCTATACAAAATATTACATTACACAAATAATTACATGACACTTAATATTTTTAATCGGCTCTGAGCACTATGGGGCTTAACAGCTGAGCTCATCAGTCCCCTAGAACTTAGAACTACTTAAACCTAACTAACCTAAGGACATCACATACATCCATGCCCGAGGCAGGATTCGAACCTGCGACCGTAGCGGTCGCGCGATTCCAGACTGAAGCGCCTAGAACCGGTTGGCCACACTGGCCGGCAATATTTTTAATTCTTTTTTTTTTGGGTGGGGTTGGGGAAATTACGCACTTACTACATCCAAAAATTCATCTAATGATTAGAAGGAGTTGCCATTCAGAAATTCTTTTAATTTCCTTTTAAATGCTATATGCCTACCTGTCAGACTTTTGATGCTATCAGGTAAGTGACCAAAGACTTTTGTGGTAGCATGATTTACGCCTTTCTGAGCCAAAGTCATATTTAACCAGCTGAAGTTAGACTTAACCTAATGAAAGTGCCACTTTCGAAACGCTGTAAAGAAAGAATTGGCGCTCAATATGACGTCAGATTTGAATGTAATATTATCCAAGAAGCGGGAAATGTTATGGAAACAATAAAAATTTAATGAAACTTTTCTCACTAGATGCCACTGTAGGCGTCTTAACGTAAATGGCTGCAAACGACAGAGGAACTGCAATAGGACGGCTGTGGCGAGAATCCCGCACTAAATCAACCGCACTGAGCAGTGTGCATGACACAGAAGTTTGGCATTCAACATCTGTGGCGCTGTTAGTTACGTAAGCAAGTCTACCACGGCAAGATCATACCACATCGGTTGGGAGAAATCGGTTTTAAATTGTCCTTAATTCAAAAAAACGCACCGGCTCTCAGTTGTCACCCACATAAAAATCAAGAATGACTTCGGTTTTTGATTGCCATGAAGCCAAATACCGCATACAAAGAACAATCAGTTTTTAATTATATTGAAGCCAAAATCCTCGTAAAAAGCAACAAAGAAATCGGTTTCTTAATGTCCTGTGGCCAAAACCTGCATTAAAATCGACAGTGAAACCTGTCGTGAAACTCGCGCAAAGCATGTTCAGTATGCTGTCGAACGTTTTCTGCCACAAGCTGAAATACAGAAAAACAATATGTCCCACAGCAGATTGGAGTGTCTCAGGGATCACGTTCAGAATACATTACACATGCGCGCCTTCAGTTCAGCTGTATTTGCAATCGGACCACTGAACACAGTGTCTATGAGATAACGCCACAGTCAGAAGTGACACGGATTAATATCAAGTAGTCTGGACGGCCAGGCTGTGGGGAAACGAGTGCTGATAGTTCTAGCATCCCCAAAATGCCTCTGCAGCAACTGTTTCACTGGCTGTGCAATTTGCCGATGAGCCCCATCTTGTATAAAAATGGTCCTACCCAAACAACCCCACTGTTGAAGAAGTGGAATGACGTTGGTACGCAAAAGGCTCTCATAGTGTTTAGCATTCACGGCACAGGCAACAGAACTCAACACCTCCATCTCCTCGAAAGAAATTTGATCGTACGCTAAACGATGCCATCAACCTGCACCACACAGCTTTCTTTTCAGAATGAAGCGAAATCGGTTGATGTGCGAGCAGATTTCCTGTAGCGCATATTCTGCAATTCTGTGTATTGACATGGTTTTGGAGATGGATAAAGGCTTCGTCTGGTTACAAAATTTTCCATGTCCATTCATTTTGCACTTCCATGCGAGCAAAAAATTCTGTAGCAAACGTTTGTCTCCCTGGCGTGCTAACATTAATCAACTCCTGAACAATGGTAATTTTGTATTGTATTTATATTTGTATTGCAGAATGTTTCGTAGAATTCTGTGCATCATGCTAGCAGGCATGTCCAGTGATCGGGCAGTTCCTCGTGCGCTGCATGTTTGCGCACTTTTCCTCGGGTGCTGTATCCAACTCTCGTACTGACATTGAATACAATGCTTTCCTCCCTCTGGCACGTTGCACTTGAAAAGTACCTGTCTTTCTAAATTTCTTAATCATGTTCTCCAGACCCTTGGCAGACATAGGACCAAAGCTTTTCTCGTGCCATTGAGTGCCTGCACCTTATGTCGAGCTACTGGCCCGTCACCGTTCTTGTGAAGGAGCTTCACCAGTAGCGCACAATCCTGCATTGATACAGCCAAATCGAGGGTCTCAGTTGCAAATTGAGGAGCAGCCGTGTCCCCGCGTCTTTTTATTTTGTGTAATCTGTCGCTTATAGTGCCATCTAGTTTTCTTTAAATTTTTGTTGTTCCATGACCTTTCCCCTTCTTCGATAACATCCCATCCCAATTTGAAGTCATTCTGAACAGTGGTTCTTTTTAGCAGAATTCTGAAACTGGAACTTTGATCATGGTCACCTTGTATATTCAAGTGTCTCCCTGTTCGGATTTTCATTTCGTGATGCTATTCCTTGAGTCAAACAAAACCGAGACCGTTCATGCTGCTCACATTAGTATACGTTCAGTACTCCCTATTAGTCAATTTGTGAATTTTTCCCATACAGTTCAACAATGTTCTAAGGTGGGAAGCGTAACTGATTTGTAACCAGTCACGTTTGTGGGCAGACTACATTTTCCCAGTATCCTGCGAATTAACCATTATCTTGCAGTACTTACAATTGAGACTGTCATTACTCCATTTCATATCCCGACCAATTGCAGCACCCTGTCATCTGTACGAGGTGATTCATTTCAATTTGTGACTATATGGTAGTGTAGTCATAGTATACTACAAGGGGCAGTGAAATGAAAACGAAGCAAATGGAAAGAGGTAAGTAAACTGTTTATTATTTCAAAAGTGATCGCCGTTAACTGTCAAAACATTTATCCCACTGTGAGACAACAATGCTTGTGTGTAGTAGTGCTGAAGGGTGCTTCCGGAACCATAATTGTACCTATTGGGCGCACCTCTTCTTCTGAAGCAAATCGACGGCGATAAATGTGTTTCTTATAGGCTCCAAAAGAATAGAAATCGTATGGGAAGAGATAGGAACTGTATGGGGGATGTGTAAGGATTCCCAGCGAAACTTATGCAGTGTACTAGAAATAACAGGCACATCATCTCCGGGAAAATCATCATGCCCTTTCTCTTTGGCTACAATTTCCATATTTTGGAACTCCTGAAGAAGGACATTCGTGGCTGTCGATTTGCTTCGGACGAAGAGATGCACTCCTGTGTACCATCATGGTTTCGTAGGCAACCGCAAGCATTTATCCACTAAGGCTTTGATCTTCTTTTCTCTCTGTGGGTTAAATACTGAACAGTTTACCTACTTTTTCCATCAGTTTGGTTTTCATGTGACTGCTCCTGATACCCTTGTGCGTATTGTGAAGTCACAAATCTACATTTCTGAACATCCTCGCAGCACTTTGAAATTTTATGAAGATGTGACTGAACATTCGTGGTGGTCTTCTGGAACACATCGTGTTTGCGATTCCTTTCAGCTATGGCACTCGTTCTTAACATAGACATTGAATCGTTCTGAAATACGCAGTCGGGCATGCAGTAATAAATATCGTAGGCCGCGAATTACACTCTGTTTTCCTCATTTTTTAAAAAAAATTCCAGTTTATGTTGCGATTTTTAGCTTGCAGAATTTGAGTATTCCTTCGCTATATAGTACTTTCGTTGAAGAACGCCTCTGTTTTTCAAGAATTTTTTCATCGTTAATTCGTTTCACGAACGATTAGACACATTTCTTGTTTTGATTTATAGTACTCATCCTTCTGGACAATTGTTTCTTCGTTCTTAATCATTTCCTTGCACAAAAGAGGAAAGTCGTCGTACGCAAACAAAGCAATGAATGGCAGCATTAGAAAGAACCTGTAGCGACCGCCTTGGTGAACTGTGGTGTAACTCCCTCTCACGTGAAGGGTAAGTTGTTATAATTTTACGGAGTGTTTCATGAGGGGAGTGATTATTTCACCCTGAATCCAGTTATTGTTTGGAGATCTGTGTTGTAAAATTTCCTTTCAGAGACAAAAAGTAACCTCGATGATCTGCTTTTATTATTATTATTATTATTATTATTCATTTAATTACTGTTTAATTATTATTAGTATTACTGATTCAAGGAATTAGATCTTTCGTATTCAGTCCTTCTAAGAAAAGAGTTTAGGTCTTTGAAATGAATAAATAACCAAATAGATTTCACTAGTCGACGTTTATGTTCAGGGGATTGTGCAGGGTTGACTAGAGATCTGCTGTTGCACGCTGACTGTAAGCTCTACTCGATGTCTGTGCCGGTCGTCAAAATGCGTGCTGAATCTGTAGGAATCTTAGTATACGTTAACTGCGGTCCAATTCTCCTTTCTATGGAAGCCTGTCCGTCGAAGTGGATTTGTTTAAAAGTATTTAAATTAATGACCGTAGAGAGTTTGCAAAATGGTTCAAATGGCTCTGAGCACTATGGGACTCAACTGCTGTGGTCATCAGTCCCCTAGAACTTAGAACTACTTAAACCTAACTAACCTAAGGACATCACACACAGCCATGCCCGAGGCAGGATTCGAACCTGCGACCGTAGCAGTCCCACGGTTCCGGACTGCGCGCCTAGAGGAGAGTTTGCAGGTTCGAGCTTCCACAGTCCAAAGAAGTGTTTCGTAGGCATGCACAAATATCCGAAAATGCGAAACCATAATATGGAGACTAATTTACGCAATACACATCTTGTTTATGCTGCCGAGAAATTGGTTTTTTGGCTTATTATTCTCGCACAAAGTCAGAAAATGCCCTTCAACTAAAGATGGCGGTCTCGCTACAGTGCCTTCTCTCTTAAGCCGTAATACATTCGCCCATACTCATTAAGATCAGAAGCCAGACTACATCTTTTCACCACAATAGTTAACATTGAACCAAAGCTCTCTTAATTGAAGGAATATAGAGAGCGTCAGCGATAATGCTGCTTCCTTGCAGTCAGTGTGTAACGCGCGCGCGGAGCACACGATACTCATTAAAGCCTGTACTATGGTAAGTTGACGGGCTTCACCTTATGAGAAAGGATTTTTGTATAGAAATTGACCGCGTGTACCTGAATGGAGGCAAATCAGACTTACACCCACTCGGTAATAACAATGATACGTCAAGCAAGTCCGAAATGCAACTACACGTCAGGACGGACAAGAAACAACGCAGAAGATGCTACCAATTTGTTAATTATACGGTCGCCAGCCTAATTAGGCATTAACTGAGTTTCTTTCCTGTACAAGTTGCTGTACGTGCATGCAAAACAACACGTAATAACACTGCATAATACGGTAAATTTTAGAACCAGAAAATCTACTGAACTGATAATTTCACTTTCTGTACTAATATGGATAAACCACAAATACATAACATTACACTATAATGTTTACTACAAAACTTCGTACTGTCTATTGATCTGATTAAAATCGGGCATAGGTTACCCTAGAAATAGCACTTTCGAAACACACACACAATGTCAATTTTGATAAAGGTAAAACACTGATAAATTTTGGTTTCTATTTTGGCTTTGACTTTGCTGGTCAAATCAGTTTAGAACACTTCAGAATTCAAATGAATAAAAAAGGAGGGGGGGGGGGACCCTGAAACTGTTATGATCACTGTATTAAAACAATTAATTACTGAAATCATTATGCACTCAAGATTTCAAATATATGAGTTACTACTCTTTTTATCTTATTTCCTACTCATTTAAATACCATTACATCAGCCTCAAAATAATTAAACTTCATTTCTAAATCGATATCAAAATTATCTTCAAACTTTGTCAGACCTTCGTTATTTACCTATTGATTCATTAACAAAACAGTTCTTTAAACACCATTCCAACATAGTTAGGTCTGCAGGTAATTATTATTAACACAAACTTTAATTATTCATCTCGGGACACTCGGATTGCACAACATGTGGAAGGACCCTGTCTAGGTTAGTTGTGAGGATAATTAAATGATAGGACAGTTCTGGTAAAATTTAAGTTGTTATTGGACAGTATGGAACAAAAGTAACACTGGTCCACACGAATACAGTACTAAAAGTTTCAACCTGTTCATATCGATGCGGCGGTGGGCGGGCGGCGAGATGGCGAGCACAGAGCACACATACAACCACAGCAATGGCTCTTGATGTATCGGCACTTTACTTCTTCTTAGCGTCGCAATACTTTTCCATTTAGTGCCTATGGAATTTTGCCATGCTGTAAGGGCGTTGGGACGGCTTATCCGAGACTCAATGAAACTACGTCTTCCGGAAGAGCCTCCTCGATCCAGAACGTGTTGCCCAGACCAATGCCCAACTCCGACTACTACTGCTGAGCCCGTTATGCCGTGCAGCGCCCGTGTGCATTTTCCCGCGCTCGCCTGCCATCCACCTTTCACCGCTCCCTTACAAGCCGGGTAGTCACCCGAGGTTTTGCATTCTACATATCTGCACAGTTACAATTTTAAACATGTTACAATTATTTCAACGTTTCTTACATTTCAATTCTGTTATAATATTGCTTGAAATTTGACATAAACATTAATATTCACATCGAAATTTGTTTACAGTTTTCTTAACACGACGACATGAAAAAAAAAACAAATGAAATCAGAACATCGATTACACTAATTTATCGAAAATCAGAAGAAAAAAATATTATATGTACAATAGTACAGCGTTGTTGTTGTTACAAGTTGCACGTGAGTACGCTTCAGATATTGTTTTTCCACCGTGTGTACATTATTACCGCGTGTCGCAAACCGCTACAGTGGTAAACTGCTGAGATGCGCCGAGTCGCTCTCTTTCGTTTGGATGGGCGAACGTGATAAGAGACGGACGCGTGCTGCCAAGACTGACGTGGATGACGTCAACGAGTTGCAGAAAATAACACCAGTGACACGGCTGCGTGCTGCTAGTTCATCCACTGCGCTTCTGCACTGCCTGTGGAGGGTACTTCTTGGCGGTATGTAATACCTTGTCGGTACTGCGAAGGGGCACTACACGTAACAGCTGGTGAATCGAGATGATTTAACGCGGCGGTGAGACACAGTAGAGAGAGGCTCGGAGTAACATTTTATAGATCCACACCGAAGGCGTTCTGTTTAGTTGCAGTCGAGTGAACACTGTGGCTACAAGCCTATTACCAAACTTGTGAGAATTTGGGGAAAACGCGACGTGCGTTTCGATGTCATTTTAGCACGCCTCCTAAGCAGTGTGTGCCACTGGTCGACGCAATTCACCCATGGGTAAGCAATCTCTGGATCGTCGTCTAACGGAAGAAACAGCAGTGTACGAAATGTACGGCTACTTGAAAGTATAGCAGCTGTTTAGTGGGCGCTGGTTAGAAGTTCATGCCGATCTCTGTAATGTATCCCGATCAGAAAGGAAAGATTTTGAAATCTAGTTTGAAACATTTCCGAAGTCTAATTGTTCGGAAGCCGGGACACAAAACAATGAACACCGCAGGAACACAATAGGGAAAGCATAATTTAAAAAATAACAGTTTCAACGTTGAATTACCTCTGTTGCGGCGGATGGTCAGTTTAAGTTAATTTGCTTACCTGCGTTAATAGTCGTCTGTCTCAGAATCTTCGTTGGCGAGCAGATAAGTTTGGTGACGACAGACGGTGATCGTGTGAAAATTGATGCGACAAAAGAATATGCATCACACTAGAAAACATGAATCGGACTTTGGTAAAGAAATTAAAGGTTTGACTTCTTCTGTATCGTGCAAATGTGCATAATAGCGTAAATCGACACGTCACTATACTGATCTCCTTCCAACATAACTAACACTGAAACATAACAAAAACCTATGTCTCATTAATGAAAGGTAGCAGTGTCATTTATGATAAAGGAAACGTAGACTAAATCATAATTTACAGCTGTTATTTCAAATATGAACAAATATCAAAAAAGATACTTACACTCTGAAAAGCAGAAGAGGACAGATAGAAATCGATTCGTGACTCTCGTGTTTTGCAATATGAACGTGGAAAATAACAGCAACGATGATTGTGGAAATATTGCAGTGGTATTACACAGTTTTACCTTTACTTCTGTCAGGAAACATGCTCTACGTCTGCATGAAGACCTTAGGTTTTTATCCTTACAGGTATGGGCCTGTACAGTCCCTTAGTCTTAATCCACTAACTATATTCTGTCACAACCACTGACTCCCTCCCCTATAGATTCCATAAGAATCGTGCTCCCGTGAATAGAACATCGTTAGGTAAATGACCTGATGTCGTAATTATCTATCGTCGCACATGCAACACTTTTGTTCTGAAATTTTCCAGTATCAACGACAACATTAGTAAGCGCTAAACCGTCTCTTTTCATTATAATGTGAGGCAGTAAGATAAGTAGTGAGGGTTTGACATTATGTTGTAAGTCTTCTGGAAGTCGCCAGCTACTACCATTATCAAACAGTAGATCAGTATAGCCTTGGTTAATTTGCCCTCCATTATAAGACAGGCTAGTTTTTCACGAATCTCAATGTTTATGACGACGTATCTCCTGAACTACATGATGTTTTTTGGTTTCGTCATAAGTCCGCAAGCTGATTTGATGCGGCCCGCTACGAATTCCTTTCTTCTGCTAACCTTTTTCATCTCAGAGTAGTACTTGCAACCTACGTCGTCAATTATTTACTGGATGTATTCCAATCTCTCTCTCTTCCACTACATTATTGCCCTCTACAGCTCCCTCTAGTACCATGGAAGTCCTAAGTCCGCAAGCTGATTTGATGCGGCCCGCTACGAATTCCTTTCTTCTGCTAACCTTTTTCATCTCAGAGTAGTACTTGCAACCTACGTCGTCAATTATTTACTGGATGTATTCCAATCTCTCTCTCTTCCTCTACATTATTGCCCTCTACAGCTCCCTCTAGTACCGTGGAAGTCATAAGTCCGCAAGCTGATTTGATGCGGCCCACTACGAATTCCTTTCTTCTGCTAACCTTTTTCATCTCAGAGTAGTACTTGCAACCTACATCGTCAATTATTTACTTGATGTACTCCAATCTCTCTCTATTCCTCTACATTATTGCCCTCTACAGCTCCCTCTAGTACCATGGAAGTCATAAGTCCGCAAGCTGATTTGATGCGGCCCGCTACGAATTCCTTTCTTCTGCTAACCTTTTTCATCTCAGAGTAGTACTTGCAACCTACGTCGTCAATTACTTACTGGATGTATTGCAATCTCTCTCTCTTCCTCTACATTATTGCCCTCTACAGCATCCTCTAGTACCATGGAAGTCATAAGTCCGCAAGCTGATTTGATGCGGCCCGCTACGAATTCCTTTCTTCTGCTAACCTTTTTCATCTCAGAGTAGTACTTGCAACCTACGTCGTCAATTATTTACTGGATGTATTGCAATCTCTCTCTCTTCCTCTACATTATTGCCCTCTACAGCTCCCTCTAGTACCATGGAAGTCATAAGTCCGCAAGCTGATTTGATGCGGCCCGCTACGAATTCCTTTCTTCTGCTAACCTTTTTCATCTCAGAGTAGTACTTGCAACCTACGTCGTCAATTATTTACTGGATGTATTACATCCCTCTCTCTCTTCCTCTACATTATTGCCCTCTACAGCTCCCTCTAGTACCGTGGAAGTCATAAGTCCGCAAGCTGATTTGATGCGGCCCGCTACGAATTCCTTTCTTCTGCTAACCTTTTTCATCTCAGAGTAGTACTTGCAACCTTCGTCGTCAATTATTTACTGGATGTACTCCAATCTCTCTCTATTCCTCTACATTATTGCCCTCTACAGCTCCCTCTAGTACCATGGAAGTCATAAGTCCGCAAGCTGATTTGATGCGGCCCGCTACGAATTCCTTTCTTCTGCTAACGTTTTTCATCTCAGAGTAGTACTTGCAACCTTCGTCGTCAATTATTTACTGGATGTACTCCAATCTCTCTCTATTCCTCTACATTATTGCCCTCTACAGCTCCCTCTAGTACCATGGAAGTCATAAGTCCGCAAGCTGATTTGATGCGGCCCGCTACGAATTCCTTTCTTCTGCTAACCTTTTTCATCTCAGAGTAGTACTTGCAACCTACGTCGTCAATTATTTACTGGATGTACTCCAATCTCTCTCTATTCCTCTACATTATTGCCCTCTACAGCTCCCTCTAGTACCATGGAAGTCATAAGTCCGCAAGCTGATTTGATGCGGCCCGCTACGAATTCCTTTCTTCTGCTAACCTTTTTCATCTCAGAGTAGTACTTGCAACCTACGTCGTCAATTATTTACTGGATGTACTCCAATCTCTCTCTATTCCTCTACATTATTGCCCTCTACAGCTCCCTCTAGTACCATGGCAGTCATAAGTCCGCAAGCTGATTTGATGCGGCCCGCTACGATTTCCTTTCTTCTGCTAACCTTTTTCATCTCAGAGTAGTACTTGCAACCTACGTCGTCAATTACTTACTGGATGTATTGCAATCCCTCTCTCTTCCTCTACATTATTGCCCTCTACAGCTCCCTATAGTACCATGGAAGTCATAAGTCCGCAAGCTGATTTGATGCGGCCCGCTACGAATTCCTTTCTTCTGCTAACCTTTTTCATCTCAGAGTAGTACTTGCAACCTACGTCGTCAATTATTTACTGGATGTATTGCAATCTCTCTCTCTTCCTCTACATTATTGCCCTCTACAGCTCCCTCTAGTACCATGGAAGTCATAAGTCCGCAAGCTGATTTGATGCAGCCCGCTACGAATTCCTTTCTTCTGCTAACCTTTTTCATCTCAGAGTAGTACTTGCAACCTACGTCGTCAATTATTTACTGGATGTACTCCAATCTCTCTCTATTCCTCTACATTATTGCCCTCTACAGCTCCCTCTAGTACCATGGAAGTCATAAGTCCGCAAGCTGATTTGATGCGGCCCGCTACGATTTCCTTTCTTCTGCTAACCTTTTTCATCTCAGAGTAGTACTTGCAACCTACGTCGTCAATTACTTACTGGATGTATTGCAATCCCTCTCTCTTCCTCTACATTATTGCCCTCTACAGCTCCCTCTAGTACCATGGAAGTCATAAGTCCGCAAGCTGATTTGATGCGGCCCGCTACGAATTCCTTTCTTCTGCTAACCTTTTTCATCTCAGAGTAGTACTTGCAACCTACGTCGTCAATTATTTACTGGATGTATTACAATCTCTCTCTCTTCCTCTACATTATTGCCCTCTACAGCTCCCTCTAGTACCATGGAAGTCATAAGTCCGCAAGCTGATTTGATGCAGCCCGCTACGAATTCCTTTCTTCTGCTAACCTTTTTCATCTCAGAGTAGTACTTGCAACCTACGTCGTCAATTATTTATTGGATGTATTGCAATCTCTCTCTCTTCCTCTACATTTTTGCCCTCTACAGCTCCCTCTAGTACCATGGAAGTCATAAGTCCGCAAGCTGATTTGATGCAGCCCGCTACGAATTCCTTTCTTCTGCTAACCTTTTTCATCTCAGAGTAGTACTTGCAACCTACGTCGTCAATTATTTACTGGATGTATTCCAATCTCTCTCTCTTCCTCTACATTATTGCCCTCTACAGCTCCCTCTAGTACCATGGAAGTCATAAGTCCGCAAGCTGATTTGATGCGGCCCGCTACGAATTCCTTTCTTCTGCTAACCTTTTTCATCTCAGAGTAGTACTTGCAACGTACGTCGTCAATTATTTACTGGATGTACTCCAATCTCTCTCTATTCCTCTACGTTATTGCCCTCTACAGCTCCCTCTAGTACCATGGAAGTCATAAGTCCGCAAGCTGATTTGATGCGGCCCGCTACGAATTCCTTTCTTCTGCTAACCTTTTTCATCTCAGAGTAGTACTTGCAACCTACGTCGTCAATTATTTACTGGATGCATTCCAATCTCTCTATCTTCCTCTACATTATTGCCCTCTACAGCTCCCTCTAGGTCCATGGAAGTCATAAGTCCGCAAGCTGATTTGATGCGGCCCGCTACGAATTCCTTTCTTCTGCTAACCTTTTTCATCTCAGAGTAGTACTTGCAACCTACGTCGTCAATTACTTACTGGATGTATTGCAATCTCTCTCTCTTCCTTTACATTATTGCCCTCTACAGCTCCCTCTAGTACCATGGAAGTCATAAGTCCGCAAGCTGATTTGATGCGGCCCGCTACGAATTCCTTTCTTCTGCTATCCTTTTTCATCTCAGAGTAGAACTTGCTACTTGCAACCTACGTCGTCAATTACTTACTGGATGTATTCCAACCTCTCTCTCTTCCTCTACATTATTGCCCTCTACAGCTCCCTCTAGTACCATGGAAGTCATTCCCTCATGTCTTAACAGGTGTCCCATCATCCTGTTTTGCATGTATTCCTTTTCTCTTCCATTCTGCGGAGAACCTCCTCGTTTCTTACCTTACCAGTCCAACTAATTTTCAACATTCGTCTGTAGCCCCACATGTCAAATGCTTCAATTCCCTTTTGTTCCGATTTTCCCACATTCAACGTTTCACTACCGTACAATGTTGTACTCCCGGCATTCTCAGAAACTCCTTCCTCAACTTAAGGCCGATATTTGATAGTAGTAGACTTCTGCTGGGACCAACGGCCTTGCCGCAGTGGTAACGCCGGTTCTCGTCAAATCACCGAAGCTAAGCCCTGTCGGGCTGGGCTAGAGTTTGGATAGGTGACCATCCGGTCTGCCGAGCGCTGTTGGCAAGCGGGGTGCACTCAACCCTTGTGAGGATAACTGAGGAGCTACTTGATTGAGAAGTAGCGGCTCCGGTCTCGGAAACTTACATACGGTGTGCTGACCGCATGTCCCTCCCATTTTCGCATCCAGTGACCCCTGTGGGCTAAGGATGACACGGCGGCCGGTTGATCCCGTTGTGCCTTCATGGCCTGTTCAGGAGGAGTTTAGTTTAGTTTAGTTTAGACTTCTCTTGGCCAGGAATGCTCTTTTTTCCATTGCTAGTATGGTTTTGCTGTTCTTCTTGTTCAGTCCGCTTTTACTGCCTAGGTAGCAGAATTTCTTGATTTCATCTACTTCGCGACCATCAATCCTGATTTTAAGTTTCTCACTGTTCTCATTTCTGCTACTTCTCATTACGTTTCGTTTTTCTTCAATTTGCTCTTAATGCATACTCTGTACTCATTAGACTGTTCATTCCGTTCACCAGATCATGTAATTCTTCTTCACTTTCACTCAAGATAGCGATGTCATCAGCAATTCGTATCATTGATATCCTTACACCTTGTAATTCCACTCCTGAACCTTTCTTTTATGTCCATCATTGATGTATATGTACAAAGGTATAATTTTACAGGTAAATTCAGCTGTGCTAAATAACAGCGAAATTGTAACAAGCAATAACTTTCTTTCCTCATTTTACTTTGTGAGGGGTGTCAGCGGAAACGATTTCCGAAAAGGTTTGAAATTATTTATCGAAGTTTATTAGAAGTGGCTGAATCCCTCTTTCTCAAATACTGGATGAATACAGTCTCGACAAATTTCGTGACGTTAGTTACGTTCCCCCAAGTCGTGTACACATTTTTACGTTTAATACTTCACTTACTGTCTTAAACTTTTAGCGTAAAATTATAAATTTTAATGAATATATTGTGACAGTGTGATAAACTTTAAATTCAGTCTATAATTATATGAAGTACCGTACTGAAAATCGCATCTTTGTTGCCCTGAGTTCCGTTAGATAGATAGTGTGCAACTGTAATGGCGGTTAGTAATATAGATATGCTCTACCTAGGTGATCAGTACATAGATGAGTGGTGAGCTAGATTTTCATCCCTCTGGTTTTTATAATAATAAACTAAATTTTCGGTATCGGGTGTGACAGTGTTGGGGGCGGGTTTCATCAGAAACCTCTTCATACTCATAAAGTGACAGAGGGTGTAAAAATTCGGCGAATACCATGAACAGTCCACTTTTTCAAGTATGACGCTGGTTAATACAGTAACTGTTAATTCAGAGAGATATATTGAAATAATTCGTAACTTTCTCGCACGAGGATGGGCCATTTTACCAGTGAACACATTTTCAACAAGATGGAGCTTCAAGCAACACCACGATAATTTCAATGAATTCCGTGAATGGTTTGCAACCCCGGGTAGCTTCATTTCTCGACACAGTGATGTCCCACAGCTCCCTTGTACACCCCATTTAATTCCTCGCAACTTTTATTATGGATGTGTCTAACAACAGAGGTATTTCAGGCTGTTTCAGACAAAACAACACGACCTTTCAAACAACCGTGTGAGTTCGGTCATGCGAAAATACGTGTCAATATGCTGCAAAAGGTCAAGCAAAATTTCTCGTCCAGACGGCAACAATGTCGTACAACTGAGGACACTTGCCAAACGTGTGTATCTAGTAATATCCTTTTTATTATGCACAGAACTGCTAGTTATGTACTTTCAGTTAGAATATAACACGATGTTAAAAAATTAATTTTTAAACAACTAGTTACTTTTACCACGATGTCTGGCTGTGTGGTCGGTAGAAATTTTATAGTTGGTTTTAAACCAACTTCACGATGAGCATAACTCAGCGCTGGGTGACAATGCGGTATTAACTCGCTTTGTTATCTAGTGTGTGACGGAAGATTCTTTATTTACCACTGTCATTTGCCGATCAACTAGACGCTTGAGACTTTCGAAATTAGACCTGAACTTCGTGACAGAGCAATATTAACTCTCTTTCTTGTCTGATGTATGGAAGAGGGTACTTTGTGTATCACTGCCGTTTCCGTCTTTCGCTGTTCCAGTCATGAATGGTTCATGAGCAGAACGACTGGTGGTTAGCCTCCATGTCAGCTCGAATCTCTACAGTTTTCAACTTTTTTGTTCACAATCGCGAGACGTATGCAGAACGAACCAATGTACTGGTTGAGTAAAGTGAAGAGAAACTGAAATACTGCTGAAATATACAAAATGTATGTGTAGTTTTCTCGTCAAAACGTTTGAGATCGACTGAAAAATTTCGCACATACAAGATCAAGAAGCAGCAAATTATTATGTAAATGAAAATGAATTTTTAATATTCTGCATCATTAAATAATACTAAACAATATAAAATAATTTCTCCTAGTCCCACGCAGATTCCTAGACCCATACAGGTAGTCCTGAATATCTGTGTTTGTGAATTTTTAGTTGCTATGAGGAAGCATGTAAGACTTATTAGGAAAAACGTGGGGTGCACGCAATTCATAATTGACGTATGAATAGTTCATCGCCTTACTATCAACTTACTAACTGATGCATGATTAGTTTACTAATTTACTATTATCTCTTGCATGGGCTCTATATTTTTCGATTTAAATCTGACAACTACTTTTATAGCTATTAATAATTCACAATCAGTAATGTGTATGGAGTTAGCAATCTGTAAGGCCCTAGGAGAAATTAGTTTGTAATTTTGAGTCCAGTTTAAAAAATGATATATTAAAAATACATTTTTAGTTAAATGATTATTTTAAATCATTCCATTTCATTGGCCAGCCTTATGTTAACCGCTGCCATTCCTTAACATACTAATTAGAAATTCTAGAAGTAGGTTTCTCTGTTACTGATCCAAACGATTATGTTTCAAAACTAGGGCCTACTTTTTTAGATGGCTTTTACCTTAAAACTATATGGAAGGAAATCAGTTGGACAGTTTTATAGAGATATACGCTAGTTATTAACATTAGGTTAATCGATATACGGAATCGTAACTGAAAAAAATATTGATAGTTGACATTTTATTATTAATTGTCATTTCGTAACGCTACACAACGTTAGTTCTTGAGTTCTGCAAAATAAATGTCTGCGACTGCCAATAGTTGTTCCGAAAATATTTGAGGACACAGAAGGGGACAAAATTATTTTTCTTTTTCTCAGGAAATCTTAGCAGACATTTTGTTTGTTTTGTCTGCACTACATCTCCGTTAACAAGAAATGAAGTTTCTTCTTGATTACTACTGTCAATGTACACGACGAGTACTCACGTGAAGTTCAGCGATCAGTGAGACGCCGCTTTTGCAGTGGCTACAAAAAGATGGAATACGCCGACAAGATGAGCCACATTATGTAGCGCTCCCGGAGTTGTCACTCCATATTAATGGTCGCCATACTTTTTTTAATCATGTAGTACCCTTATAGTGGATGATGAGCACTGGACTACCGGGAGACGAGCACTTGATGGTACCCTGACAACTTGCGGACGAGAATAAATCCTAGCGAATGGGATTGTCTATCGTCACATGCGTCTAAACGTCTGTGTATCACGTGACAGATGAGACGAAGGAAGTATCACTTTCCTCCTCCAACCCCTCCCCCCCCCCCTGCCCCCTCTCACAAGCCATCCATCTATAAGTTCAAAACAACGGTATCCGTGAAGAACTTTACGACCACAGTCCTTTTGGGCTCTTGGGATAGAGAAATGGGAGACCGCGGATGTTGCCAGATGTTATGCCACTCCAGAGCGGTTGCAGAAGACGATGCAGAGGAAACGACTAGGGTTGTTTTCGAAAAATTTATTGTTGTTGCACGACAACTCCCGACCGCATGAAGCTTCGGTTGCTCACGACCTGATCCGGAATTTCTGATGGACTGCACTGGAGTACACTCCATACATCCCAGAATTCATATCAAGTAACTTTGATCTCTTCGGAATGTCTAAGAAGCACCTGAGCGATAGGCCTTTGAGAACATACGCCGACGTTCAGGAAGCTATTTTTAAGTGGCTCCTAGACCTGGATCCTGATTTCTTTTGTGCCGGTTTCCATAGATTGGTTTACAAATGGAACAAATGTTCAGACAACCATGCTGTGTGGAACAGTAATATGGCTTAGCAACTTTGTGTGCCTATTTTATTTCCTGAATAAAATTTTTCCGAGGAGGTTTAGTGACGTACCTTTTTGAACAAACCTTTTGGAATAAGTCAGCTCTTACCTACAGTATCTATGTCATCACACACACACACCAGTCTGTTGCACGAATACAGAATTCATACAAACAAGATATTCTTAGTGTCTGCTACTGTGATTAATCATGTGATGAAATACTGGTGAAGACTCGTATGTTTTCCTCCTTTATGTGTTTTGGAACGTAGGCACGGTAAGGGACATTGTTCAAGAACTGCCAAACTATTTAATTCAACATCGTGTGAGAACAAACGTGTTATGAATGTATCTACAAAATGGTTCAAATGGCTCTAAGCACTATGGGACTTAACATCTGAGGTCATCAGTCCCCTAGAATTACTTAAATCTAACTAACCTAAGGACATCACACACATCCATGCCCGAGGCAGGATTCGAACCTGCGACCGTAGCGGTCGCTCGGTTCCACTGAAGCGTCTAGAAAGGCTTGGCTACCACGGCCGGCAATATATCTACAGTTTCAAGATATCTTACATCACGTTGTGGAAAGAGACAGGTGAAAGCAACTTGCATTTGCTTTCACGAATATTTTTGGATCTTTACTGAATGTAATTTTTTCAAACAAACCTTTTGTACACATGACTTTTACGTTTCTCTCAAAACAGAGCGTTAATTAGTCTACACCCGATATGTTTTTGAAGTGATTTCTGCATGTCTCACCCTATAACCGCGAAAACGCTCTTTGATACAATCCATCTGACTCAGATCATTCATTCACGACCATGTGGTGTTAGCTCGTAAGTCCTCAGCGTACAACGAAACATTGTGATTGTCTGGTACACGGGATATAGCCTATGTATGCTTCGTGAAGAACGCACTAAGACATCATTACTGTGTATGGCTAATTTGATCTGTTTTTGTGATTAGTTTCCTTATACAATAAATAAATTTAAAATCTAAAAAAAAAATGTGTTCAGTTTCACTTCCTTACGCCGTGCTGCATACCAATGTTATGCTTGGTGATGCAAACTATTTCAAATGTGTATCACAGAATTAAGTGTAAATAGTTCCAGATCTTCCTACCATATTTATACAAAAGAAAAAGTTTTCACCGTTTAATTTACCAGACATGTGCTTACCCTACGAAGTGGATGGAATAGTAACAACCATTTTGCAGTGTGACTGAAAATTAAACAAAAGAATATAATTTATTACATATGTAAAGAAAAATAACATAGACAATTCATTTCAGTCGTTTATGGTTGTATTAATGTCATGTCGGAGAGTTGTCCCGTATGCAGTCAAAGAGAGTACATGCCTCCTGTAGAAAAAAATGCAGCAAATTACACACACACACAAACACAAAAACACACACACACACACACACACACACACACACATACAAGAGAGGTTTGTCGTTAATCACGCCAGTTGAACGTCTAAAATATTAACTTATTAAGAGTGACGTGCGTGACAAAGGTCACTTAGTAATCACATGTGTATTAATATTTAAACTAAAATGTATAACAGTAGAAATATCAACCTATACATTATCAGTGAAAGAATCAGTTGTTGAGTTAGAGATTAGCCTAATTGAATACGTTAAACTAAGGGAAGAAATCGTAAATACAATGTAATAGATTCCAATTAAGGGGAACGACAGGGTGACGGACAAATATATTGCTCAAATTCAGGACTTTTTTCTTCCGTACAGGAATGTAGTCGTCAAATGGGATTTGCTGCAATGAATAAAGCATACACAGAAGTTTTTATTGGTACTTTTCTTATTGAAAAATGTTATACCTTCACTGTGTAATTGAGATTTTACCGAGGCAGCTCTGAAAGGAGGCAGATCGACGGTTATCGCTGTAACTCCGGTTGTGGTTGTCTGAAACATGAAATTAACGTATCACCCTAATCATTACAGATGTAATTTTAGTTCATCGTAGGGATTTACAAAGAAAATATGGCGAAATTATAAATATTTGAAGAAATGGCAGTTTTTGGACCTCTCTTTTTCGGCCGAAAAATATTAAATATCAACGAATGATGAACTGAAGAGAATTCAATTTGCTTCAAGAGGGACCAAACAATCATTAAAAACAAATGAAAATTGTAGCGTGGGCGACGACAACCATGCCGAAAAATATGGTTTTGAGAAAAACGTGTTTAAAGTTTGGCAAGTATTTATCATATAAAAGAAGCGACAATGCTTGAAACTTACGGATATCATCGATGCTTGATCCATAATAACTATCGACCCGGCTAGTGAATGGCCGCTTTCTGCTACTTTTGACCTGATAACCCTTCATTTTCGTCCTCAGAGTCGCTGAGCGCATCACCGTTGGCGTCTCTGTTTTCACAGAATCGGTGAATTTCATCGCCAATTTTGATTTGAACGGCATTTGCCACTTACATTAATGCAGTATGGCCTACATTGAATAGACATACGGCCAAATTTGATGCAATGTTGGCAATTTCGCTTCATCTGGATGCAATTTTTGGAGCGCATCTCCAAATGAAACTATTGAAACTTTCGTTGACATTTTGAGTAAAATCGCCCGAACAGCGCTCCAGCAAATTACTCAGATCGGTATAAATAGCGGTGATGGCAACTATAACGACTATGGGCGATGGCGTTTTGTCTTTATAACTTTCCAATTCGCCGTTTGCTTTAGCTTCGAACCCTCACAGAATCGTTGCTTTTTGGAGTTCGCATATATTATTTTGGGGAATAATTCTTCAATGTATATACACTCTAATTCCGTAATAAAGAAAAGTCGAGTTTTTTTGACCGTCACCCTGTCTCTCGGGGGGAGCAGCAGGGGCACGGTCTAAAAAAATCATGAAATTTATTTATTACAGATTTCGAATGTATATATGTTGTAGAATTATTCCCCAAAACACTATGTGCGAACTCCAAAAAGTAGCGATGGAAAGGCCGTATAATGTAGACCACTTGAGAAAAATATTCCGGCAGGTGACAACTAAACGTCGGGTACACGCGTTATATACAACCCGCTCCCCTCTACACACACACAGAAACACACACATACACACACACACACACACACACACACACACACACACACATCAAAGGTATTGCCGTCTTAAAACCATTATCGTATACACGTTACACGAAAAAGATAGGAATATATAACACAAACAGTGCCAACTTGTTATCAAAGGATGTTCATTAAGGCATATAACAAAAAGACACGGGCATTCAATTTTACATTTTCATTTTTTAATCGGAAAATTAGTTGTCCCTTAATGATAATATCGTTTTTTATATAGCAGCTTGTAACCACGGCTGATTTTACACTGCAACACAATAAAAAAAGACTATTTAACGTATATAACCACGGACGACCACGAAGGCACATGTACACGTTATCAAGGCTAAAGAGAGAGATATTGTATGAGCACGCTGTACGGTGCCGAGAGAAAAAAATTTAGACGAATCTCGAAAACAGTTAAAATTGGGCAGTGATGGACAGAGTCTGTATCTATTTACTTGCAGCATATTAATTTTTATCTCCGGTCGCTACTAGATGTAGTTTATTCATATTAATGTTAGAGGTGAAGAGGATGCTACATTGTCCAGTGAGTGTTTTATTTTTTCGTAAAAACGTAGAAAAAGGTATTTGAACACGAGATGCAGAAACTTCACTGTTCACAAATTATGTCGTTAAGTGTATCTCACTGAGTGAGATCGCAACAACACAACTATACTGCTGAGTGTGCAAGTCCTCTCAACTATAAGTCTGTCACCAATTCATCATAACAAGTAGGGATAATACACGAGTAACTAATTCAATAAAATTTTGAATATTTGAGTTTTTCTAAGAGGAATATTGAAACATAATGTAATTAATTAATTAGATTAATATTTTACCTAAAAGGATGTATGACAAAGGGATGTATGATAAAAATAAAATAATGCAATATTTATAATTACATAAGAATTATTTCCTACATAAAGAAAAACGGTATTTATGGTTCGGTAACCATTTCAGTATTTCAACTTATTATTTAATACAATTCATACATACGTTTGTTCGACTAAATATAGGAATGGACATCGTATTACGAATGCAGGTTCAAATCGAAGCTTTTTCTTGATTGTAATAATTTATAAAGTAACTACACTAAAGTGTTCACAAAAGGATATTCACGAAAGATTGCAATAAAATGCCTTAGCCGTTGAATTTTACCTTTTCATGTGTATGATCGAAAAATTTACTCTCCCTCAGTAAACATATTCTGTACATAGAAAGTGCTGAAAGTGGCAATAGAGAATAACAAAAAGATTATTTAACACAATCAAGGACGACTACGTAGGCACCTTTGTACTCTATCAAGGCTACAGCAGGCAAGAGGGATTATGTGAAAACGCTGTGCGCTGCCGAGAGGAAAACAGCTGAAATCAGGCAGCGATAAAAGACAGATTTGGTATGTCTTCAATTACGACATATTAATTAGTATCTTTGGCCCCTACTAGATATAATTTTTTTATTTCAGTTTTCGAGTTGAAAAGGATTCTACAACATGTCTATTTGACGGCCGGCCGGTGTGGCCGAGCGGTTCTAGCCGCTTCAGTCTGGAACCACACGACCGCTACGTTCGCGGGTTCGAATCCTGCCTCGGGCATGGATGTGTGTGTTGTCCTTAGTTAGGTTTAAGTAGTTCTAAGTTCTGCTGTACTGATGACCTCAGATGTTAAGTCCCATAGTGCTCAGAGCCATTTGAACCATTATTTTGTCTATTTGATGACACAAAATAGTGTATATAAAATTTAAATGCCTTTAAGCCTGACGCGAGTGCAGACACGAATTTATTAGGCAGAGCATACACGAACGGCAGATAAAATCCAAAGATTGCCTTGGCTATCTAAAACACTTGTGGCTCTTCTTAGATTACTCGATATGGTTCTATTACGAATCAAAGATACATGAGGCTTTATAGATAGAGCATATTTTCCACCACATTGTGGGAGCGTCTACGAGAAATTTGAATCTTCACTGAGGTACCTGACGGTGCTATCTCACACATCTATTACCCGATTAATGTAATGAAAACAAATACAAGACGGGAGTAGATTTCTGGCCTTCCACAGCTTTTATAACTCCATCGTATTTCACTTTACTAACTCTCTCAGCTTCCTCTTCTATTAATTTTCCTACAGTTTACTTTAAAAGGAACTTCATGCCTTACGTAACGGTGAACTTGCTTGCTGTATAGTCACAATGGAAAATTATCTGGTCTTTTGTTCAGATTATGTAAGAGTCTTTCTCCCAGTTTCCTGTCACGACTATGATTTATATCATGAGTAACATATGTCATCAACTCACCACACTCTGGGTAAAATTCTATATGTTTGAGTGCTTATGGCGATAATATGCGTACAAAATTACTTGCTGAAGGTGGCTGCTAGACGAAACCTCTGTCACAAATGTCGCGACCAACTTCTGGACAGCTGAATAGGTGGCAACCTGCTTGATACGTAGGTATTTTCCGTGCCAAGTACGAAGTCAGAGGAAGAAAAGCAAGACGTAAGATAAAGAATCAGTCATTCATCTCTGACACCAGTGGTCTACGAAATGAACTCTCTTTCGTACTTAATGATACTGTCACAGTGAACATCTTAAGCGCTGAGGAAAAAAATGACAGTCTCTAACGATTTATGAACCCTGCACGCCGTTATGAAGTGCCTTTAAGGATAATGTGCGATTAGATTCACGTTTTAAATATGCATCAGCAGTATTTTACTGATGATGTCGCTACAAAATTAAGACGTCTGAATGAAAAGTATCTTGTTCTGACTGGTATAGAAATTATTTTTCTTTATTTATATGCCCTATATTTGGGACCCACGTTTTGGAAATACTGAGGAGGAAATGTGATGGATCTGTAGTTAAACACATCACCGTTCACAAGTGCGTAAACCACAAAATTAATATGCTGATTTAAACTGTCATATTGAAACCATCCCGTCTCCTCTATATCTCTTTTGTTACGCAACCTTCCCTTTTACAATAACCTATGAAACATTCCCTTAGGATTTCTATCTCTTGCTTAATAATAACAAATGAAATCTTCCCTTTGAAATTTATTTTCTTTCTCAATCTTCTCATGCAAATTGAAATGCTTCTTATTTAAAGTGATTTTCTGATTATTTCGACGAAACATAGTGTGTGTCGTCGTCGTGGCCCTCAGTCGTTATCTGCAATAACCCAAAAATGTTCCTTACCTTTTTTACGGTACTGGATCGCCATCTGACTGCTACATCGAACTGCGACATGAATATACTGACTCTGTTTTACTGTACTTTATTAGCTGCTGGTGGCTGTCATAATAAGTGGCTGTATTTATTACCAAAGCTGACGTTATTCTTTAATAGCAAAGCTGACGTTATTCTTTAATTAATTTGACTGACGTTACGTAATTCATAGTTAAACTTTTTCTTGACAACAATATAATTTTGCAAAGTATTACGTTGATGGTTTTTGGGATGGATTATAATCAGTAATACAATATTGCTGGCAAAAATTAATTATATTCTGAATGAAATGATTTTACAAACGTTCAAATGGGACTTACATTTTACAATATTAGCATTGCGCAAACATACCTTCAGTAGTCTTGAGTTGGTCAAAAAAATAATTCAATAATATTAGTTTCTCCTATGATATTAGTTAGCTGATGTCTCTGTACATCCGTTTATAATCTCTTGTAAATCATAGCTGGTGGCTGGCAGGCACACCGCTTCTCTCAAACTCTCGCTTCAGACATGCTACCGACTCGCTTCACATCTCGCTTACTACTGACTTCCTACGAACGCTAAAGTGCGGTCTCTCCCGCCAACAATGCTTTCTCGTGCAGACAATCCCTGCTACCATTACAAAATGTATCAATGCGCGGTCTTTCCCGCTCTTTTCTTAAAATGTATCCATAAGCGGTCTCTCCCGCCCTTTTAAAATTATATTAATTGCGGTCTCTCCTGCCAACAATAGTTCGGTGCAGACATTCCCTGCTTCCACAATTATTTCCAACATGACAAATATTAATTATTCCTACTTAATCCTATTAATAAAATGTAAACATCTTTCATAAATTGTGGTTTGACAATAGACAATAGAAATATACACGTCTTACAGTATAGTTAAATGAATATATGGCTGTTACTGGCAGACTTCAATGACATGTGCTAAGAAATTAATATTTTTATATGTCTCTGATGAAGTGCATCTGCATGATACTACTCTGGCATTATTAGGATCTCTATTAGGCAGTCTATATTATTGTTTGGTTCTTTATTAGGCAGCTTATATTACCATATATATGACAATTCCAAAGGCTGCATTAGGCAGCTTATGTTACACACACACACACACACACACACACACACACACACACACACATATATATATATATATATATATATATATATATATATATATATATATATACTCCTGGAAATGGAAAAAAGAACACATTGACACCGGAGTGTCAGACCCACCATACTTGCTCCAGACACTGCGAGAGGGCTGTACAAGCAATGATCACACGCACGGCACAGCGGACACACCAGGAACCGCGGTGTTGGCCGTCGAATGGCGCTAGCTGCGCAGCATTTGTGCACCGCCACCGTCAGTGTCAGCCAGTTTGCCGTGGCATACGGAGCTCCATCGCAGTCTTTAACACTGGTAGCATGCCGCGACAGCGTGGACGTGAACCGTATGTGCAGTTGACGGACTTTGAGCGAGGGCGTATAGTGGGCATGCGGGAGGCTGGGTGGACGTACCGCCGAATTGCTCAACACGTGGGGCGTGAGGTCTCCACAGTACATCGATGTTGTCGCCAGTGGTCGGCGGAAGGTGCACGTGCCCGTCGACCTGGGACCGGACCGCAGCGACGCACGGATGCACGCCAAGACCGTAGGATCCTACGCAGTGCCGTAGGGGACCGCACCGCCACTTCCCAGCAAATTAGGGACACTGTTGCTCCTGGGGTATCGGCGAGGACCATTCGCAACCGTCTCCACGAAGCTGGGCTACGGTCCCGCACACCGATAGGCCGTCTTCCGCTCACGCCCCAACATCTTGCAGCCCGCCTCCAGTGGTGTCGCGACAGGCGTGAATGGAGGGACGAATGGAGACGTGTCGTCTTCAGCGATGAGAGTCGCTTCTGCCTTGGTGCCAATGATGGTCGTATGCGTGTTTGGCGCCGTGCAGGTGAGCGCCACAATCAGGACTGCATACGACCGAGGCACACAGGGCCAACACCCGGCATCATGGTGTGGGGAGCGATCTCCTACACTGGCCGTACACCACTGGTGATCGTCGAGGGGACACTGAATAGTGCACGGTACATCCAAACCGTCATCGAACCCATCGTTCTACCATTCCTAGACCGGCAAGAGAACTTGCTGTTCGAACAGGACAATGCACGTTCGCATGTATCCCGTGCCACCCAACGTGCTCGAGAAGGTGTAAGTCAACTACCCTGGCCAGCAATATCTCCGGATCTGTCCCCCATTGAGCATGTTTGGGACTGGATGAAGCGTCGTCTCACGCGGTCTGCACGTCCAGCACGAACGCTGGTCCAACTGAGGCGCCAGGTGGAAATGGCATGGCAAGCCGTTCCACAGGACAACATCCAGCATCTCTACGATCGTCTCCATGGGAGAATAGCAGCCTGCATTGCTGCGAAAGGTGGATATACACTGTACTAGTGGCGACATTGTGCATGCTCTGTTCCCTGTGTCTATGTGCCTGTGGTTCTGTCAGTGTGATCATGTGATGTATCTGACCCCAGGAATGTGTCAATAAAGTTTCCCCTTCCTGGGACAATGAATTCACGGTGTTCTTATTTCAATTTCCAGGAGTGTATATATATATATATATATATATATATATATATATATATATATATATATATATATGGGGTGGGTCACTAATTATTGCCTCCGAGAATAAATCCAAAAGTATGATAGGAGCTGAAAAGTTTGTGGGACAGAAGTTGTTGCATGGGGCAACGGGGTCCATAACATGACGTTGGTTTTTTGTTGCTAGATGGAGTCGCTTCAGAGATATGAAGGTCAGCTACGTTTTTTTAAATGGGATGTTATAGTTTGGTACTTATTTTATGATAGCGGCTGTGGAGACGAATCCAATGATGTGTATCAGTAAGGTCTTTGAAGGTCAATAGCCGGCCGAAGTGGCCGTGCGGTTAAAGGCGCTGCGGTCTGGAACCGCAAGACCGCTACGGTCGCAGGTTCGAATCCTGCCTCGGGCATGGATGTTTGTGATGTCCTTAGTTAGGTTTAACTAGTTCTAAGTTCTAGGGAACTAATGACCTCAGCAGTTGAGTCCCATAGTGCTCAGAGCCATTTTTTTGAAGGTCAAAATGGTGGCATGAACGTCCATTTACAGAAGGTGTTCGAAGTGATGATCATTGGTAGCAATGAAGTGCTGCAATCTTGTTATCATGGATCGAGTGGTATTCCTTATCACATCGGCACTTATCGAATCACCTACTCTGACAATACTCTCTCGCATATCTGCAGGTGTAGCTGGACGTCTTTATAAACAATAAACAATGTCTTTTACGAATCTCCATGATAAATATCCAGAGACCTCAAGTCTGGGGACGAGCCGGCCACGACACATCTTCTCCGCGTTCAGTTCAACGATTTGGTAATTGTCTGTGCAATTAATTTCTAGCCATCAGCGAAAGATGTGCCGGACACCCATCGTGTTGATACCACCTTCTGTTCCTTGTTCCTAAAGGTATTTCTTCCAATAACAGAGCTAATGTTTCTTGCAGCAATGTGGTGTAAATCCTACCATTAAGGTTTCCTTCGATGAGATAGTGGCCTATAATTCTATCCTCCAGAATCCCACACCATTCAGTCACCGACCACGATTTTTAGTGTGCAACTTGTCTCAGCGAACATAGATTTTCAGTTGCCCAATACTGCATGTTACGCAAATTAAAATTTCCAAGGTTCGTGAACGTAGCCTCGTCGGTAAATAAGATCAAATTAATAAATATGTCATCCATCTGAATCTGGAGTTGAGTCCATCGGCAGAATTCAATGCGAAGCATACAGTCCGTACCAGATATTCTTGGTGGGGACTGATATGGTAAGCATAATATTTATGGCGATGCAGAATATGAACAGCACTACTGTGGCTCATGCCAGATTCCCATGCTATTTGACGCGAACTAACACAAGGATCTCGAACTACAATGGCAAGAGTACCAATTTCCGTTTCCTCGTTAGTAACTTTCCTTTGCCGGATATCTTTCCGATGCGTTAAAGATCCAGTTGTTTTCAATTTATCAGATACATATTTAAATGTACTATGTGTAGCGGAGTTATTCTAGGTGGCTAGTGACTATATATATATATATATATATATATATATATATATATATATATATATATATATATATATATATATATATGACATTACCAAAATCGGATTTTTGTTACAGCTACGACCTTCTGGCTGGTCTGATGTACTTTTCTGTAAGTTGCTGTCTATTAGGTTGCCGAAAATATGAAGTATTGATGTTATGATAAAATTTAAGGTTATTAGCATTGCTCACATATTGCTGAAACAAAAGAGGTGCAGATGGCTTCTAGAAGAAACAAATTATATGCGTGGCAGTGGAATGACAACGGAACGGGGTGCGCTCACCATTTCTCATATGCGTCCGAACGAAGCTTTCGTTTCTTGGAAATTAAAATTAATTTATCAAAATTCGGTAGTAGTATTTCATGCCACATAATGATTTATTTTCTCAATGCAGAGGACCACCAAGCAACTGGCATCCTATTATCAGTGAAGAAAATCTAACTGTTTGTAAAAGTAAAGCAGACGCGTGGCAAATGTTTTATTTATCTATTCAGGGATCATTCGTAACAGCGAGTGCACAACAGAGAAATATCAGTTAACAAGCTTTTGTTTTCACTTGATGATGTACGGGGCGATCAGAAAGCCTATCCCTGATTACGAAACTTTATTTCTAAAAAACTATCAGAAGTAATCGGTTCGTTGCAAATGGTTCTTTAGCTCGTATGGATGCAGTTCCACAAATGCTTCGTTTTTTTCTGCCTGTAGAACTTCTGGGGCGATACTCAGTTTCTGTCCATCTATTTGCCAAACTAACTTCCGTCACCGCCTCTGCAGCATACCGTATTTGTTGCGTAAGAGTTTGCACATCAGGAATCAAATGGTTCAAATGGCTCTGAGCACTATGGGACTCAACTGCTGAGGTCATTAGTCCCCTAGAACTTAGAACTAGTTAAACCTAACTAACCTAAGGACATCACAAACATCCATGCCCGAGGCAGGATTCGAACCTGCGACCGTAGCGGTCTTGCGGTTCCAGACTGCAGCGCCTTTAACCGAACGGCCACTTCGGCCGGCATCAGGAATCGGTGAACTGAACATTCTATGCGTAACATGACCTATAAGAACGTGAGAGACGTTATGTCTGGTGAACACGGTAGCTATGATGTCGGACTGTCTGTGTAGATCCATCTGCCCTGAAAAGTTTCGTGAAAGAATTGGCGAACAAAATAACATCCCGTGAGCCGGTGCACCATCTTCTTGACATACAACACACATGGCAGAATTCCTGTAATATTGTTGTCAGAGCACATGTACAAGTGAATCCATAGAAACGTCTAGAGGTAGACTACCATTTGCAAAAAAAAAAAAAAAAAAAAAAAAAAAAAAAAAAAAAAAAAAAAAAAACGCGCAGCTGTATCCTGCATTGTTCCTTGAAAATAAGTTTTTTCTAATCAGAGAATGGTTTTATACTCATCCTTGTATAGATTAGTGGTCTGAATAATTAACTAAGAATTCGGATTGCCAGTACCGTTAAAAACGCAAAAGTTTCTATACTGAACTAGGAACTACGTATTGCGGTAATGATGTTTCTTTTGTTTTATCCTCTTAGAGTCCTGAAGGTTTGTTCGAAGTCTGATTTTATTGGAACCGATATTCACAAGCTATAAGGACACAAATGAGTCAAAAATACAGAGAAAAATTTTACTTTCATTATTTCATATATTTTTCATTTGGCATCGTATGTGATAGTTGCGTTCTATGTTAATACAAAGTAATACATATGTGTGTTACAATAAAATTATTCTTAACATATGAAATAATCCAGTTTTTGTGTGAGAAACGTAACGTAAGCTCAAATTCACGTCTTGTGAAAAAGAGCAAAAGAATTTCTTTCATATGTAAAGCACAGGAACAGTTGACATGTGCTACATCGTACAGACGTTCCAGCTCTACAACCCACTAACCCACATTTTGATCTATTTTTCTGTATGCTTGATAACGAGATATTGCATGATGTCTTTTCTCATAATTTTATTACTTTGCATTGCGTGCCTATATTCTAGCCAAGCTGCTGCAACAGCAAAATCTATAAAGTGGTCGATCACGCGTACTACCCATTTGTTAGTTCTGCTTCTCAATGGGTATCTTCCCGCGACCCTATCCAGGAGATCCACACTACCAATATATTTGTTGTATTTGGTAACTGCTTTTCGCCTAGGAACATAAACCTTATCTTTCTTAGACCAACGTTGAATTTGGACAGTGGGATGAAAAAAAGCAGAAGATGCAGCGTAAATAGGTTTATTGTCAAACCATTTCATTGCAGCTACTTTTTCATCACTCCTTACAACCTGATCAAAAGAACATCTGCCCTCCCTTTTCAAATCTATATCTCACTTGAAATTTACAGCTTTTAGAAGATCATTAGCCATGATAATCCCAGTTGTTAAAATTGGTCCATGAATTAGGAGACTATCTAGTAAGGGGACAGTTGTGAAGTATCTATCAATGTATATGACACAGTTGGCAAGGAATCTGATAACTTGAGAAGAACACGCCCTCCAATAGGAAGGTCGTCAGGTACTGGAATTTTCCCAGACGTGATATCCTTACCTTTCCTTTGTGTAGCAGAACGTCAAGTGGTATACCGTTGGATGTAGGTAGCACAAAGTTCTTCAAGCCAACTGGGTGAGATTGACCCCTAACATACTGTCTTGTTCTTACTTGATCTGTAAACGGTATCATCTTCTCATCTATACATGCATGAGTTGGTAGGGAATGATTTCGAAATGCATTTCTTAGTCTGTCAAGCTGTGGTCGTACCTTCCAATAATTGTCGCTTCGTTTGGTTTGCTCTAATACAGCACTGTCATTAACCAGTTTCAGATTATTTGTTATCAGGTAAAACCTGTCCCTGCTATTTGTGTCAGCAATCAGTGGATAACGTGTTCGCCTTTCCCAACATATTCTCAATCTAGAGAACCCCAGTAATGCAGTTAGCATATTAATCCCCCCAAAACTTCCTTAATTATGCTCCACTACAGTCCATTGACTTTCCTGTTAGTGTAACATGACGTAAATTCATATAATAAGCCGTAACATCAAACAATGTTTGGTCAAAATATTGCTGGAAATATTCAAATGGTGACTTCACAGTTGGAATTACAGGTGTTGCAGATTCTGATACTTCAGGATTAAACCTAGAAATTAAAGTAAAATAACATAAATCTTTGCAAACTATACATTAAATGTGCCATACAAATTTGTATCTAGCAATTACTTACTCTGTCGTGTGTCTCCATTTTGCACCTCAGTGTTGGGTCTCACTCATAGGTACCCCATCGTCATCTGATTCGGATGATGAGACATCAGCTGCTGGAGTTTGTGATCTGACAGCTATATCAAGATCATATTCTTCTTCAGACAGCTCAAAATCAGAAATATTTTGATCTTCCACTGCCAAAAGTTCCACTATTCTTCATCAGCTAGCCCTACAGCAGGGAAAACTGAAATTATTGGGTTAACTATTTTCATTAAAGTAATACAATAAATACCCAATATATTTACGTGCAAGGGAAACACGTAATTTAATACAGGATAACGACAGCAAACAGAAGAACATTTAGCAAAAAATGAAGAAACAAACACACTCGCCACTATAACCAAGTACATACTGACAGGAGATTTATAGTAATAGAGTCCCGAGGTATCAGGGATGATACCTGCAATTAAGTACAACATTTTGTTCATGAAAAGTAGTTTCTCGGTGGAGATATTTATTTACAGCCTATAAATGAACCATTTTGCGGATATAAATATGCTTCTAAATGTGTGAAACGGCAAAAGATAAGAATATTTACCTTTTTTAATTTCCGACATGGTGCATGCCGTTGTAACACTCACTTTCCAGCTGCTACTGCCACCTGATGATGGCGTGAAATAGTTTAAACAAATGACGAACAGAATGCGCTGAATGTATACTCTGTGATACCGGCAATAGCTCTCGCTAAAGAGGTCGAGGTTATTTCAGGCACTTTCCCGTAACGCCGCCATCTATAAATTGCAAACATTCCCTAGGAGCGGCCTCTAATGCGCCTTTATTTACAACCTGGTCTCGTGTGAGTTAACACTTAATTGGCACGTTGATTGCTGTCCAGACCTTCAGGCACGGGATAATTTTTCAGTTGGCAGCCAACTTGATGCACGTGTGCAGATGCGCTACTTAGTGACGTGGTATCTCTTGGAAGGCGCTCAGATCTCTGTGAGGTTCAGGTGAGACCAAGGAAGTTCATGGTTTCGGACTTGACGTCTGGTAGAGCCCAGATAGACGATTCGAGCAAGCTCGAACAGAGAAATCATCGGGTGTGTTGCGATTTAGCTTCACAACCGATTATCGAAACAAATCCAATTGTATCGCCTAGTAGCGAACACTTTGACCGCAACGTAAATTTATATGACGTAAATTCAGTTTTCTTTAAATGAGAAAAATTTATAATAAAAGTACAACATTGCTGACTTCTTGTTAACTGCATCGATACCATACAATCCTTCTGCAGTTGCATTTTGGAGTACATGTAGGAAATCCATATTTCGAAATTTGAAACTGGTTACATTCAGCACTCCCTATATTTTCTACCATGAATTGCGGCTCTTTACCTGTGTTTCATAGGAAACGTACTCACGTGGCTATTCCAAAATTCTATCACATGTTAACAAAAGAGGCTGTGGTGCAATGTTAAAATCCATTTAAACGACTGTTATGAAAGGTAACATTTATTCAGCAGATGCTAGAGGACAAATGATCCCCGGCCGCGGTGGCCGAGCGGTTCTAGGCGCTTCAGTCCGGAACTGCGCGACTGCTAAGGTCGCAGATTCGAATCCTGCCTCGGGCATGGATGTGTGTGATGTCCTTAGGTTAGTTGGATTTAAGTAGTTCTAAGTTCTAGGGGACTGATGGCCTAAGATGTTAAGTCCCATAGTGCTCAGAGCCATTTGAATCATTTTTTTGACAAATGATAATGTTTTGTATGTTCTGAAATATTACGGGGTCGAGGAATCTAGTACCAGTTTTTGAATCAGAACAAATATTTAAGATGAGATTTTTTACTTGTCAATTCACAGACAATTAAATTAAGTGAAAAATAAATTAATTTTATGAAGCCGTCGTGACTGTACTTTCGGACATGTCGGAAAGAACAGACACAGCGCATTCATATAACTGGTTCGCCTAGATGGGCAACGGATCCACCTTCTTCAGCACGGAAAGATACATTCATTAAGATACATTCAAAAAATGTAATATGTAAGGGATAAAGTCTTCTACATTGATACTAATGTAAGTTAAAGTAGTGCTTGTCTTCAAGAAGTGTGATTTTGTTATTGATTACATATGTTTATTTCGGTTTGGTGACCTCAAACCTAGCTTGAACTAGCATGCAGAGGAATGTCTCCAAATAGATTTGAGAGAGACGCCAAGAGCTATTCAGCGTGTGCCGATTTTGTGTTAGGTTTTGTAGACCTTGATTTCTGTGAATGCCATCCAAATGTAGGTTGGCAACAGTGCGAGAACATGTTCGATGTCTGTCGCTAATGTGAAATTCTTTTCTGCGTTCTGTTTACATAATCAATATTGTGGTATGGAAACAAGTTTTGACTCATGAGTAGCTAAACAGCGAGTAGTTAGAAATACCTCATAGCACAGGTTAACTCTGGGACGAGAAACCCAGAATTTGACTGCTGCAGCCTCTGAAATTCATCTTATGACATTGATGAAACCCACAAGCTGGATTTGTGGCACGTTTGAATGGGGGTTCAGAATTTGTTTTTATCGACCCCAGTCATAGAAAGCGTGACAGTACAAGAGGATGCTTCCAGTGGTGACCTGCAAGTTTCAAGTGTGCCCAAGCAATCTCAGTCGACTTTATGTCAAATGCCTCTTGCAGGGAGTTGCTTTCGAAATTGGTGCGGTGTGCATGTGAATTGTCATCCTGAAAGGCGAATTAACTTCGCAAATATTGCTAGTCGGGCTAGATTACAGGCTGCAGAATACTACCCCGATACTGTGCCGTTCCCAGCTTACGCTCTAGTTCGATGGGGGGAAGGGGGGGGGGGGGCGTCCTTTGTACATGGTACTGACAGCTACATTTCGCTGACCCACTTCCTCGCTGAACTTCTAGAACAACTGTCCTACTCTCGAATTGGTACCTGACCGTCTCCAGACGCATACACGATGTTCATGGAGCGTCAGACAAATCCTTCACTTGTCAGAGAAATCAGTGATTAAATTCTCATTTCAAATGTTACATCGTCAGCGTTCTTCGTGTTTCATGGTTCGTTTTTTTTTTTAATTTTATTTTTATTTAGTTTTACTGCTGTAGGTAATGGATGAGTAGAATCTAGCTTGTTGGTGTTGTCTTGCAGCCACACTCCTTCCAGTAACTTCTAAAAATGCAGCGTGATGATGTGTTGCTGTCTCCAGTTTGCAAGTTGCGGTCATTGGTTTGACCTGTTGACCGCGATTCAGATATTCATTTATTGTATTTCACGATGGCAGTTACACGTTGGAATGATATCGCTTTGGTGTACGCCAGTTCAAAGGGAATTTTCCGTACTGACAGCCCTTCTCGCCACATAGTGACAATGGGTGCACGTCTTAGCTCAAATGACTCTTCTAGGCATGTCGGCAGATAGAACACTGAACACAAGCTGCTTTGTCCACTTGACGACAGTAGGCAAGATGGACTGTATCAAACTGCATTTAGAATGTACATTTGCTTTTACCTCAACTACACAGGTGCCTCTACATAATATCAGCGTACATATTGTGACATGTTACGAAAAGCATACATGAAAACTCAACGATGTGTGGGGAATCTAATTCGGTTGCCTTCAAGAGATAATCGAACTAAATGAAAAACTAATTGAACATGCAGTCCTATCTGCCATTGCTGGCGACCGTGACAGGACGCTAGCTGTAGGAGGTATGACAGCAGGTTCGATTAAATAATGAATTAATTAAACCTGATGACCTATCTGTTACTGTAGCCCTACCTCCAGATAAAAGTTAGCTTACTCGATGATGTTTTGCCTCCTTGGCGATATAGCCACAGTCGAGGAGGCAGAAGATACTCGAGTAAGCTAACTTTTATCTGGAGGTAGGGTAGCAGTAACAGATAGGTCATCAGGTTCAATTAATTCATTATTTATAACATGTACAGGACTCGATCGGATAGTATCAAGATGACACCGCCACAAGCCTCTGTCCCGCTGTCAGGAGAAGAGGTTCGACAAACGTCCGCCCTGTTATTCCGAATGTAAGCAAACACGTAACTCAGGTAGGGTTCGTGTGTTTCTTATCACAGCTGTCAGGCCAACTGCTCGAAATGTCGACACTGTACAAAGTGGTTCTGGATAAACAATATTGCAAGCTGAGATACGTCTGGTATTAACAACAGCACAGGTCCATGTTCGGTCACCGGTGTTTCCTAATTAACTTCTTCTTTTAACTTTCACCGCGGATATTGTTATATGAGTGTTAGTTGGATGAGTGTGCAGATCATTTTTCGTTTCCTTAACGACTTTTCCAGTGCTCTCCAGATGTTCTCTTAAGAGGGTCTGTCATTACAAGAACGGAATGGGAGCGACAAGCGTCATGTTGATGCCAAACTGATTGCCTTATGTGCAGTGGGATGCCTTCCAGTAACTGCAGCAGCAGCAATTCAGTGTATTGGTTTTATTGTAGTTACAATTAAAATCTGTTTGAAGTGGCACAGATTTTAGTACCATCTACATCCGTAACGGAACGGCAAGTCACACCAACTATCCATCCTGCTGCCATTTGACACCATCTATGAAATACTCAGTAAATAAGAGGAACCATACACCTCGTGACGATTAGAGGTGGGCAAAGTCGTTCATCTTGGGAACTAGTTCACTGGTGATCGCTCTTTTATGGCAACCGTTCATTTTTTAATCGTTCACCATTGCGCTTGGTGTATGGGCCTTGTGAAAATTGGAAAATTAGTGGCATAGGTGACTGAAGATCCCCCCTGGAGTACAGTTTATTCGTAACAGAATTCTCACACACTTGTAATTTTCGTGATTTTGCAAAACATCTCGTTTAGCCAACTGTAGCGTTATGTGGCTGATCGCAGTGAAATAATATAAGGTGGCGCACGAAAAACCGGCCCCCAGTACAAACTGCTCGCCAATTACGCACGGTTTGTTGACCGCTACGAGCAGAATAGCTAAACATGTAAAAATTAGGCAGTGAAGAAATAACAAATAAGCTAATGCAAACAACTTGGAAACAATAGATGACGATTGGTAAGCGACAATGAGCAGTCTGGTACTCGAGCCGATTTTTCTTGCGCCACCCTGAACCACTGAAATAATATTTTGGGAGTTATATTCTCTTTACAGAATGTGATACTATACACTCGATTACGAAATACGGGCTTCATTCGGTTGTAAGTCGGTCTGCTTTCCATAGAAATGAACATGCTGTTTTACCTTGGATAAAAGAAAGACGGAAAATAGCCACTCGTGTGTGCCGTGCCGAAGTCCTTTGCATGTGTAATAACAAAAAATCTTGCCTTTTTACAAGTATTTCTTCTGCCGTTTATCGAAATAGTGAAGTAAGCTGATACTCCGTTTTGTTACCTGAAAAGATGTATGTATTACATACCACGTAATTTTTATTTAATTTATTTAATTATAAAATACATTCAATTACCGGTCTGGGACGCTGAATAGAATACGAAAAGGAACCCGATGTTCAGAGTTCAGGAAAGATTTGAAACAGATTTAGAGTGCACGTGCGAAGCAAACGAAACGAACAACTCAATATTGAACTAACTATGAGCAGTCGGCAGTGGAACTGCGACGAGTGGCCACGCGAAGAAGGACGAGTCCGGCCGAGGGAGGCCGAGACCGAGACAGGCGGAGAACGGGATCGAGGCTGGAACGAGACCGGCCGACGTGCCGTTGCGGGAACGAGACCGACCGTTTCCCGTTCCTGGGAACTATAAGTAGAAAGCCGCGAACGAAGTGAACTATGAAAGACCGTTCCTTAGAATTCGTTCTTCGCTCGTTCCGTTCATCTTGATGAACCGTTCCTTTGAATCTGTTAGTTCGCAAACGACCCATCTCTAGTCATGATGATTAAATAAAGAGAAAAACAGTAAAAAAGATCAAATATTTAAATCGAATCTATTCTAATACTCATAGCGTACATCATGTACCTGCTAGTGTTTTTTTTTATATTTTTTTAATTTTTTTTACTGATCTGACATTACCTGTGTGTTTTAAAGCAGCCGGCCGCTGTGGCGAGCGGTTCTAGGCGCTTCAGTCCGCAACAGCGCTGCTGCCACGGTCGCAGGTTCGAATCCTGCCTCGGGCATGGATGTGTGTGATGTTCTTAGGTCAGTTCGATTTAAGTAGTTCTAAGTCTAGGGGACTGATGACCTCAGATGTGAAGTCCCATAGTGCTTAGCGCCATTCTTTTTCTTTTAAAGAATAACAAAAACAACTGGCTCACAAGGAGTGAACCTGGCGTTTTTTACATCTGCTATTTTTACTGTTAAATATGGCAGTAAATCAGACAGCAACGTAAATAATTTTACTTGTATTTCATTTCTTGTTATACCTATGCAAATTTGAAGTTTTTTAAATAGAGAGTATAACTGCATTTCTATGAATCTTACGTATTACGTAGTTCATATAGAGGACACTATACAACCATTCGATGTGTTCTCCGCAAAGCTTGCCTTCTTCTTACAGTAGTCTTGAATTAAATGTGACAGAAGCCAGAACAACAAGGGGCTGACGTACTAGGACATGTATTGAAACTATGAAGTAGTGGTATGTAATCTAATGTATAAGCGATATAGGTTATGCCACGAGTTGTAAGTTTTAATATTATCGCCTGACTATGTTCTCGTGTTTTTAGCATTGATAATGGCTAGTTACTAGCCTAAATCTGTATTTGCTTTAATAAAACCTGAAAGGAAAGGACGACTGATAGCTGTGCTCCATCGTTATTGAAAACGTTTGGGGTTCGAAATACTTGAGTAGATTCCCTTTAATATAACGGCGACCAGTGATGCAGGTACTGAAAGGCACGCATAAAACTTTGGTATACTAAGAGCGTTGTGAGCCGTGACTCGCTCATGTAATGCGTTGGATTAAACCTTGATTGCTATTCTATGTTTAGTCTCCCGCGGTTATCGCGATTACGCTGTTATCCTCTCTCTCCGCGAGTGGCAGCATCGGTGTGTATCGATATTCCCACCTTGTACTATCTTTGACGTGGCGCTTATAGTTTCCGGCTGTGCTGTGTGAGAGCAGTTGGTCGGTTGGCGTGGAGCAGCGAAGAAATCTCCGCGGCGCGTAGTTTGGCCGAGGCCGCTGGCGGCGTCCACGCGCGGTCGGAGTCTGTGGTGCTGTTCCCATTGCTACGAGCTCCGTGGCTCACCGATCCCGGACACTAAAGTTGAGTTTTGACTTAATCTACCAGCAAGTCACGACTATTCACATAGTGTCGTTTGGATTTCGTTGTCGGCTGTTTTGACATTCTCACGAGCAACAACGTGTGTTTTCAAGTTGCCGAATTTTAGCCACTCTTCAGTGGAGGTTAATTGTGCTTGGTTATTTTGAATTGAAGTGCACCAGCGGAATCTTCTGCCATGTGGCCGTTAACGTTCCGGTTACCTGCCTTAGCTGTTGACGTAAATTCAGGCAGTGTATTTTCCTCCTCGTGTTGTCGCTGTCCAGCACGGTGTGTAGTTTGAGACCTAAGAGATGGACCTTCATCCGATTTTTAAATTAAAGTTGTTTTGCTCTTAAGATGTCAGATTGTTTGGGCTTTCGCCCTAATTGAAAAATCTGATTTAAGATAAGGCCTTCTGCCTTTTAAATTTCTGATTTTGGTTTGAGTCTTAAGTTATTGGCTATCAGCCGATGTTAAATTAAAGTGGTCTTCCCCTTAAGGCATTAGATTGTATGGCGCATTCAGCCGGTAAATTAATGCTGTGGTTATTTAAAAAAAATCTTGGCTCTTGTAATGTTTGGTCAAATAAACAAAGTTGTATGTTAGTGTTATGCTTCTTCCTTAAACAAAGTTTTACATAGATATACCGCATCACCTTGGACTTTCGTAGAAAACATTCGCAAAACTGTAACCAATTTTGGAAGTCACTGCCATGGTGCTTTACATGCAGTGAAATGTGAACAGGATGAAATGCGATTCCATGCCATGTAGTATTCGCAGAACACTTGTTTGGTTGACCTCTCTTGTACTCTTAGTGACATTTGCGTTGTGTGTTACTGCTGCTGAAATGTTAGTTTCATTTCTTTCATCAGTTGCCCTTATTTTCCCATGGCGTATTTTATTTTCCACACTTCAAGTTTGTAGAACTTTTTGCGATGTCTGCAAAGACAGATTGTTAGAGCATTGCACGATGTGGATACTCTTAGAGCACCACTGCTCGTCAGAAGCGATATTTACTTTTCCAGTTGTCGTGTGCACTGTAAATGTCTTAATCTGTTAACGAGCAAGTTATCTGATTGTTACAGCAGCAGAACACAGACTTAAGGGGTTCAAGCGCACAGGTCAGCACAAGAACCATAACTGAGTTGCGTGCTTGCTCACATTTATTATAACAGGGCGGAAGTTTGTGGAACCTCTACTCCTGAAGGCGGGACGATGCTTTGCGGCGCTGTCTTGACACTATTTGGTCAAGTTCCATGCGTTTTATGTCGCTGAAGTTCTCTTAGAAACTTCTTTCAGATACCCTAGAAAAAAATGTATGGTTACATTAGAGAAAAAACAAAGTCGGTATCGTAATACGGTGACCATAAACGATAAAAATTACCTGCGAACGTCAGGAAATCCGCAATATTGTCCGCTATAACTTAGCGAAAACGGCACCTCGATATATTATTCATTCCTCACCATGTGTAATGGTTAGCGTCTCGCAAGTAACGTAACTAGGAAATCTTCTTGGAAACGGTTTTGGGTGACATTCTCCTCAGAGTTACAGAAACCTACATTTTCTGCGTCATAACCAGACACAGGCACGATTACTAGAGGTGCTTTTTCTTACCTACTGCAGAGTTGTTCAGTTAGTGAGAAATCCCAACAGCAGAAAAAATAGTGGTAAAGTTAAATATTTGATAGGTGATACACACGTACAGATATGCAAAAGGTATGACAAGCTGCTAATACTACTTTTTACCGCCATTACTCTCTCCAGCAGGAAGTTAATTCTTCCCGGACACCATACTGGGTGTCCCACTTGGCTGTCTCTTAATCTGACAAGCGTATTCCACGGATAACGGCCCTTACATTTACATTTTAGAACTTCTCCACTTTCTGCTTTATCGATGCGTTAGATTTTTGGCTTACCGGTACGTCGGTATCACCACACTTAAGTTCTTTTTTCACGCTGCTTCGATAGCCCGCTTTTCACTTCCATAGAATCGTTTGCTCAAGACGTAAGATTCCAGTAAACTCTTCCCCATATCTCATATACGACTGGTCAGGTATATGTAGCTCAAACCGATAACTTCGGGAATATCGGTGAAACTGACAAAGGGCACTAATGAACAGATGACTTCAAAAATAGTAAAAAAATGTTGGCAACAAGTGACTGAATCTCTTCATTTGGGTGCGTTATTCTTGAGTTCCTTTTAGGACGTTCGACTTGGGGAACTAATTAGTGTGTTGATGGTTATGAATTATGTTAAACGTAGTTACTTGGCGGTGTTGCTCTACCCACAAGGTGATGTTCCTTTCGCCTGTAGTACGTCAGAAGTAGTGTCATTAGAGATGGTGATGGGAACTGTTAGAAAGCGGCGCGTAAGAAATTTGGAAGTGACGTTCGTTATGGAACCTTTCCGCCATTCATTTGAATTTATTGGGAATGATTGAAAAGAATCCAAACGTGCATGACCAGACAGTGATTTGAACCCTGTTTCTTCAAAATACCAGTTCTGGATCCCAACCATGAGCCACCTGGCTCGTGCGAAAACTGAACTGTGTGCATATGTGGGCGCTAAGTATGATGCAGTTCACGGAATCGAGTTAGACGTGGAATACTACAAGTTATGAGTTGCATGTGGTATTGAAATCTGGATCATTTGGAGCAATAACATCCATCTCTCACTAAATTTAAGTATGAGGTGTATTTTCCTAATTTATTATTTATTTATCATTATGCTGAAGATTAGGAAGGTTTGTTTGATTATCTTTATAACTGTCGAAACATTGCTCAAACTTTTGTTTTCGTTTTTGCTGTTGGATTGGATCTTGCGGTAATCATTTAATGCCTACGTTAGTAGTACATCGTAAATTCTCTACAGTCTGCTCTTCTTGCTATTTTGCAAAGAATGGCTCTATTCGAGCACTGTGGCAGTTACATGATACATAAAGTTTATAAAGGGCCCCTTACACGCTTGGTATTTATTGCACAGTAATGAGTATTGTGGAATTACGTTTTCCATCTGGCATCGGTGGTGACGGTTTGCGCAATATATTGGAGAATACTGCAGACCTTTAAAAATACTGACGCTCATTCGATGTATTGTGCAGTATATTGTACTGTGTATGGGCAGGTCGCAATACCGAGAGAAATTTAACTCGTTTCGAACAAAATTTCAGTAAAAAATTGAAAGAAATAAATGACAGAAGATCAGAAATTTGACAGGAATATGTATGTGAAAGTACTGGGTGGAAGTTTGACGATTTCCTTCTGTCTGTTAAGGATGCGCCAAATATCTATTTGTCGACGATAACGGATGGAAGTAAAGATCACGGTGTCATGACGGTAAGCAGAAATGTTTATCTTACTTTTAACAGTTTTCACAATTAGTAAATAAGATCGGGTTAGGTGTCCATTGAACAACATATGTTTATTTTTCCTGCAAGAGTTGTCCCTGGAGAGATAGAAGAACATGTAACCATTCCATCACCACAGCTGTTTCATTTCTCTGCTGTTGAATGCAAGGCGTGTTGACACACACACACACACACACACACACACACACACACACACACACACACACGGTCATCCTCTCAACTCATCCCATAACATAAACAATAGTAGCTTTACAATCCAATACATACAAAGCCTACACAATGTAAGCCACAGTAACTTTGACAATACCGACTACATGTCCCAACACCAAACATACACGATGAACTGTGCAAGTCACTAGATTAATTTCTAATGACTATCGTCGTTTACGGACGTATACTGCCTTGAAGGAGCTGCTGGTCCATCAGAACATTTACCCAAAGTTTCTCGGACTTGTATCACCATCTCCGAATAATCCTTGCTTGTGTTTTTCGAGAAAAGCAAATAAATGTATCAGATCGTCTATCTCCAAGACGTTAGTTGCAAAGGCAGTGTTCTAACTGGTGCCTTCCGGACATAAATATTGCGCAGTAACATTGTGCCGATCTTCGCTTCGCACTTTTGCGCAACATACTAACAAAAATATTACTGTGTGAATAGTGACCGAGTGACGGTCGCTTAACGTATGCGAGTTCAGCAATCAGCCGGAATTTGCTTTTGGTTAACTTATTTTCAAAAATCACGGTTAACAGTCTCGAATTTACCCATTCATCTTCAGACAGTTTGAATGATTTTATCAAAACGCTTGGCACCTACGTTTACAGGTGACATGCCGGGAAATAAATGTTCCAGTAGGGAATTTCGGGGCACCTCCCTCACCGTTTGCTTTTAGGAAAGCGTGCAATCCGATGATAATGAATATAGAAATTGGTCAGAAACAGTCTAGAAGCTTGTTAGGGCGTTGCACTGTGAGGTGCTCTGTGCTGAGAACTAACTGTCACGAAAAAATTCGATACGTTGCGCCGTTTCATAGGTAATGAGCAATGAAGTTAGCCAATCGGGTCCTTGCACGCAAAAATTCAAGTGGCCCACCAAAAACAATTACTGTCAGTTATTATCATAGCGCAGACGATAGGGCACGAGGCCGCTCAGCGCTTGGCTCGGTCTCTATCCTTACTACCCTCCCAAAATCACATTTAGTATCGCTTTTTGACGACACAGTCACTGGTGCGTCGCCTGAATTTGCGCGTGCAACAGTCTGATTAGCTAACTTCTATAGTAACGGCGCAACGTACCGAATTTTTTTCTTAACAGTTATTTCTCAGCACAACATACCCTGCGACATCTTTACCAGCTCTTCGGACAGTTTATGATCACAATGTATAAACTGCGAAACAGTAACGGCAATTGTACACAAACGTGACCAAAAACAACTGTGGCTCGTTTCTGCTATACTTGATACTATATGTAATAAACATTCTGTCTCACAAACTTTTGTTGCAAAAATTGGGCAGAGTAGTCTTTTACATCTCTCTACTGCTCCATATAGCAGTACCAAGGTAACAAACTAATTTTCTGTTTTTTTCGGCATTGGCGTCGAATACGATACAATATGATTCAAAGTCCATCTTCTGAAGCAGTCTGGAGTTGTGATGTTCCATTCTCGAACGTGCTGTACATAGGGCGATGATGACAATGTTTGGTTTGTGGGGCGCTCAACTGCGCGGTCATAAGCGCACATAGAAACTCTATTTTTCACACACCCATTTTTTACTTAGTCCAATCTACCCACTATCACTAATGATGATGATGATGATGATGATGATGATGATGATGATGATGATGATGATGATGATGATGAAGTGATGAGGACAACACAAACACGCAGTTCCCAGGCAGAGAAATTCCCCAACCCGACCGGGAATCGTACATACGGTGGTTACTGTTTGCTCTACTGGTACTAACTTAACAAAAAGTATTTTTTTTTAATCTTTTTCTTTTTGCCCTCAAATATAAGCCAATTTGCTCAAGTGTCCATTTTTTGAAGACTTCTTGAATAATCACGAACCATTCTCAATAATGTTGTATGGAGGACAGCTACTGCTCTTACTACCAGTACGAACATAGCAAAAGTCCGCTTCTCGTGGTCGTGCGGTAGCGTTCTCGCTTCCCATGCCCGGGTTCCCGGGTTCGATTCGCGGCGGGGTCAGGGATTTTCTCTGCCTCGTGATGACTGGGTGTTGTGTGCTGTCCTTCGGTTAGTTAGGTTTAGGTAGTTCTAAGTTCTAGGGGACTGATGACCATAGATGTTAAGTCCCATAGTGCTCAGAGCCATTTGAACCATTTGAACATAGCAAAAACTAATTTTCCGTGACTGGTCTCGAATGTGAGCCATTTCGATTCAGATGCAGAGTTTTTTTAAACCATCCGTTCTCATATTTATGTGGTATAAAGGACGGCTACTGCCGCTTCTAGCATTACGAATGTAACAGAAACTAATCTAATTGTTTTCTCATTGCCATAAGAGGCAGTTTGTTTCAAAATCCATGTCCGCAGCTCGTGGTCTAGTGGCTGTCGTTGCTGCCTCTGGATCACGGGGTCCCGGGCTCCATTCCCGGCCGGTTGGGGATTTTCTCTGCCCGTGGACTGGGTGCTTGTGTTGTCATCATTCGTCAAAGTGGCTAGATTGGACTGTGTACAGATCGAGACATTTTACGGGCGCTGATGACCACGCAGTTCAACGCACCGCAAACCAAACATCATAATCAAAACTCCTTTTCTTGAAGACTGCTGGAGTAACGACGTTCCATTCCCAGAGACGCTGCATGAAGGACGGCTACTGGTCCTTCTAGCACTAGAATGAAATACTCACTCTGCAGCGGAGTGTCCGTTTATATGAGACTTCCTGGCAGATTAAAACTGTGTGCCCAAAGAAGACTAGAACTCGAAACCTTTTTCATTTCGCGGGCAAGTGCTCTACCAACTGAACTATCAAAGCACAACTCACGACCCCTTCTCACTGCTTCTCTTGCGCCAGCACATCATCTCCAACCTTCCTGACTTCACAGACGTTCTGCGAAACCGTTTTCGACTTTGATAAACGTCGGATTGTAGCCTATCGCGATTGCGGCTTATCGTATGGCGACATTGCTGCTCGCGTTGGTCGAGATCCAATGACAGTTAGCAGAATATGGAATCGGTGGGATCAGGAGGGTAATACGGACTTGCACTCACGGAAAAAGAGATGTGCGGATTGGGGGATGTTTCCGGAATGAATTTTCCACTCTCCTTCGGAGTCTGCGCTGATATCAAACTTCCTGGTTGCTTAAAACTGAGTGTCATCACGGGCCTCGAACTCAGTACCTTTGCCCAAGCTGTGGCTAAGTCACGTCTCCGCAATATCCTTTCATCCGAGTGTACTAGCCCTGCAACTTTTGCAGGAGAGCGTCTGTGAAGTTTGGAAGATAGGAGATGCATTACTGGCGGAAGTAAGGTTCTGTGTGAGTCGTGTTTGGAAAAGTGAGTTGGTGGAGCACCTGCCCGCAAAAGGCGAAGTTCCCAAGTTCGAGCCTCGGTCCAGCAAGCAGTTTAAATCTGCCAGCAAGTTTTATAAAAGAAATTAATTTTCCAATTTTTTTTCTCATTGCCTTAGAGTAAGAGCCAATTTGATTGAAAAGTACACTACTGGCCATTAAAATTGCTACACCACGAAGATGACGTGCTACAGGCGCGAAATTTAACCGAGAGGAAGACGATGCAGTGATATGCAAATGATTAGCTTTTCAGAGCATTCGGACAAGGTTGGCGCCGGTGGCGACACCTATAACGTGCTGACATGAGGAGAGTTTCCAACCGATTTCTCATACAAAAACAGCAGTTGACCGGCGTTGCCTGGTGAAACGTTGTTGTGATGCCTCGTGTAAGGAGGAGAAATTCGTACCATCACGTTTCCGATTTTGATAAAGGTCGGATTGTAGCCTATCGCGATTGCGGCTTAGCGTATGGCGACATTGCTGCTCGAGTTGGTCGAGATCCAATGACTGTTAGTAGAATATGGAATCGGTTGGTTCAGGAGGGTAATACGGAACGCCGTGCTGGATCCCAACGGCCTCGTATCACTAGCAAGTCGAGATGACAGGCATCCTATCCGCATGGCTGTAACGGATCGTGCAGCCACGTCTCGATCCCTGAGTCAAAAGATGGGGACGTTTGCAAGACAACAACCATCTGCACGAACAGTTTGACGACGTTTGCTGCAGCAGCATGGACTATCAGCTCGGAGACAATGGGTGCGGTTACCCTTGACGCTGCATCACAGACAGGAGCGCCTGCGATGGTGTACTCAAGGACGAACCTGCGCGCACGAATGTCAAAACGTCATTTTTTCGGATGAATCCAGGTTCTGTTTACAGAATCATGATGGTCGCATACGTGTTTGGCGAAATCGCGATAAACGCACATTGGAAGCGTGTATTCCTTATCGCCATACTGGCGTATCACCCGGCGTGATGGTATGGGGTGCCACTGGTTGCACGTCTCGGTCACCTGTTGTTCGCATTGACGACACTTTGGACGTTAGATTTCAGATGTGTTACGACGCGTAGCTCTAGTCTTCATTCGATCCCAGCGAAACCCTAGATTTCAGCAGGATAATACACGACCGCATGTTGCAGGTCCTCTTCGGGCCTTTGTGGATACAGAAAATGTTAGGCTGCTGCCCTGGCCAGCACATTCTCCAGATCTCTCACCAATTGAAAACGTCTGATCAATGGTGGCCGAGCAACTGGCTCGTCAAAATACGCCAGTCACTACTCTTGATGAACTGTGGTATCGTGTTGAAGCTGCATGGGTAGCTGTACCTGTACACGCCATCCAAACCAGGTTTGACTGAATGCCTAGGCGTATCAAGGCCGTTATTACGGCCAAAGGTGGTTGTTCTGGGTACTTATTTCTCAGGATCTATTCACCCAAATTGCGTGAAAATGTAATCACGTATCAGTTCTAGTATAATATATTAGTCCAATGAATACCCGTTTATCATCTGCATTTCTTCTGGGTGTAGCAATTTTAATGGCCAGTAGTATACATTTTTTTAAGATCTCTGGAATTACGATATCCCGCTCACAAACGAAGTGTAAAAAGGATGACTGTCATCCATGAATAGGTATATATATATATATATATATATATATATATATATATATATATATATATATATATATAATGTGTATATAAAATCAGGGTGTTTCAAAAATGACCGGTATATTTGAAACGGCAATAAAACCTAAACAAGCAGCGATAGAAATACACCGTTTGTTGCAATATGCTTGGGACAACAGTACATTTTCAGGCGGACAAACTTTCGAAATTACAGTAGTTACAATTTTCAACAACAGATGGCGCTGCAAGTGATGTGAAAGATACAGAAGACAACGCAGTCTGTGGGTGCGCCATTCTGTACGTCGTCTTTCTGCTGTAAGCGTGTGCTGTTCACAACGTGCAAGTGTGCTGTAGACAACATGGTTTATTCCTTAGAACAGAGGATTTTTCTGGTGTTGGAATTCCACCGCCTAGAACACAGTGTTGTTGCAACAAGACGAAGTTTTCAACGGAGGTTTAATGTAACCAAAGGACCGAAAAGCGATACAATAAAGGATCTGTTTGAAAAATTTCAACGGACTGGGAACGTGACGGATGAACGTGCTGGAAAGGTAGGGCGACCGCGTACGGCAACCACAGAGGGCAACGCGCAGCTAGTGCAGCAGGTGATCCAACAGCGGCCTCGGGTTTCCGTTCGCCGTGTTGCAGCTGCGGTCCAAATGACGCCAACGTCCACGTATCGTCTCATGCGCCAGAGTTTACACCTCTATCCATACAAAATTCAAACGCGGCAACCCCTCAGCGCCGCTACCATTGCTGCACGAGAGACATTCGCTAACGATATAGTGCACAGGATTGATGACGGCGATATGCATGTGGGCAGCATTTGGTTTACCTGGACGGCTTCGTCAATAAACAGAACTGGCGCATATGGGGAACCGAAAAGCCCCATGTTGCAGTCCCATCGTCCCTGCATCCTCAAAAAGTACTGGTCTGGGCCGCCATTTCTTCCAAAGGAATCATTGGCCCATTTTTCAGATCCGCAACGATTACTGCATCACGCTATCTGGACATTCTTCGTGAATTTGTGGCGGTACAAACTGCCTTAGACGACACTGCGAACACCTCGTGGTTTATGCAAGATGGTGCCCGGCCACATCGCACGGCCGACGTCTTTAATTTCCTGAATGAATATTTCGATGATCGTGTGATTGCTTTGGGCTATCCGAAACATACAGGAGGCGGCGTGGATTGGCCTCCCTATTCGCCAGACATGAACCCCTGTGACTTCTTTCTGTGGGGACACTTGAAACACCAGGTGTACCGCCAGAATCCAGAAACAATTGGACAGTTGAAGCAGTACATCTCATCTGCATGTGAAGCCATTCCGCCAGACACGTTGTCAAAGGTTTCGGGTAATTTCATTCAGAGACTACGCCATATTATTGCTACGCATGGTGGATATGTGGAAAATATCGTACTATAGAGTTTCCCAGACCGCAGCGCCATCTGTTGTTGAAAATTGTAACTACTGTAATTTTGAAAGTTTGTCTGCCTGAAAATGTACTGTTGTCCCAAGCATATTGCAACAAACGGTGTATTTCTATCGCTGCTCGTTTAGTTTTTATTGCCGTTTCAAATATACCGGTCATTTTTGAAACACCATATATATATATATATATATATATATATATATATATATATATATATGTGTGTGTGTGTGTGTGTGCCTGCGTGTAGTGGCCAGAAGCGGCGAGCGGAGCTGCAGCGTGCGGTCTCGAGCTGGCATAGCTGTCACGGTGGGAACGCAGGTGTGCCAGGAATACCCGCGCCCTGCTGACGTCAGCCTGCCTGCAGTTGATTAAGAGGCCCGCGCCGGCGGAATTAGCACGGGGCCACCGGGCCAGCTGCCGCCGCCACCACCAGCTGCGCCGTCCAGATCACTCGGCGGCGCTCCTCGTTGCTACGCCTGCAGGAATCGCCTGTCTGCCGAAGGTACACGAAGCGAGAGGCTTACGCCACTACCGAGAGGTCGGCACGCTCGATTGGCAGTGATAAGTGATTGTTGTTGTTGTGGTCTTCAGTCCAGAGACTGGTTTGATGCAGCTCTCCATGCTACTCTATCCTGTGCAAGCCTCTTCACCACCCAGTACCTACTGCAGCCTACATACTTCTGAATCTGCTTAGTGTATTCATATCTTGGTCTCCCTATACGATTTTTACCCTCCACACTGCCCTCCAATGCTAAATTTGTGATCCCCTGATGCCTCAGAACATGTCCTACCAACCGGTCCCTTCTTCTTGTCTAGTTGTGCTACAAACTCCACTTCTCCGCAATTTTATTCAATACCTCCTCATTAGTTATGTGATCGACCCATCTAATGTTATGCATTCTTCTGTAGCACCACATTTCGAAAGCTTCTATTCTCCTCTTGTCCAAACTATTTATCGTCCATGTTTCACTTCCATACATGGCTACACTCCATACAAATACTTTCAGAAACGACTTCCTGACACTTAAATCTATACTCGATGTTAACAAATTTCTCTTCTTCAGAAACGCTTTCCTTGCCATTGCCAGTCTACATTTTATATCCTCTCTACTTCTACCATCATCAGTTATTTTGCTCCCCAAATAGCAATAATCCTTTACTACTTTAAGCGTCTGATTTCCTAATCTAATTCCCGCAGCATCACCCGACTTAATTCGACTACATCCCGTTATCCTCGCTTTGCTTTTGTTGATGTTCATCTTATATCCTCCTTTCAAGACACTGTCCATTTCGTTCAACTGCTCTTCCAAGTCCTTTGCTGTCTCTGACAGAATTACAATGTCACCGACGAATCTCAAAGTTTTTATTACTTCTCCATCGATTTTAATTCCTACTCTGAATTTTTATTTTGTTTCCTTTACTGCTTGCTCAAAATACAGATTGAATAACATCGGGGATAGGCTACAACCCTGTCTCACTCCCTTCCCAACCACTGCTTCCTTTTCATGCCCCTCGACTCTTATAACTGCCAACAGGTTTCCGTACAATTTGTAAATAGCCTTTCGCTCCCTGTATTTTACCCCTGCCACCTTTAGAATTTGAAAGAGAGTATTCCAGTCAACATTGTGCTCACACCACTACCGAGAGTCTGCACGCTCGCAGTGATAAGTGATAGCAAACCTGAAATGTACTTAGGTCGAGTGTACGACGGATATTCTCCGACGCCACTGACGGAGCATCAAAATCGGCTGACACACCCATTCGTAGGCGAGCAAGGAACAGGTTGATAGCTGGCGGTGTGTGTGGTTATACATTGTCCACATTCATGTGACCATCTATCAAAAGCCTAATCAACAGAATATTCCGCCGCGGACCTCTGCGAGACGTGAAGCGTGTCAATGGGGGTCTCCATGTGGTCCCGTGCAGACTCCAGTCAGGCCCTGGCCAGTTGCGACAGGTTTCTCTGTTGGGGATCGATGGCACGAACTGCCCGATCGAGGTTGTCCGACACATTCTTGATTTGTATATCCATCTTTGATTTCCTGCGGGACTTTGGCCGTTCACATTCAGCCGTCGTTTTGATGTTATTAAATTGCAATTAGTTTCGGTGCCTAATTACACCATCTTCAGGCCTTAACTGATACAGAGGGAGTGATCTCCAATTATATACACGGTCCCACCAGTTGCCAGCGAATGTGAACTGGCTTCCGCAGAGCAATGTAAAAGTGATGTTGTTTCAGCAACCATCGACTGATGCTATCAGACACAACATCGCTTTTACAGAATTCTACGGAAGCCAGTCCATGCTTGTTGGCCTCTGATGGGATCGTGTATACGATTGGAATTCACCCACTTTGTGTCAGCCTGACGATGGTGTAGTGAGTGTGATATTCGTGGCTGCGGCCGTCAGTATTTTATTTTACTAGAAGCTCACTTGATGCAGCTTGATACACGTGAATTAGCATATGGTACAAAAGTGAAGTGAGGTACAAACGACAGATGGTACAGAATGTACCAGTCCCTTGGGAGAGTCCGCCAATTGTACTGAATCGCTTCCGATTAGTTGGCAAGTTCGGGTGCTAGGTGCCAAAATGCCCAACGTCTCTAATTAATTATTTATATTCTTCTCATTGTATTTACTCCAGGTTTTAGTATGATAATCTCTCATGGCTACCCTACGAGCCTATCGTTTTTGTTAATTAAATTTCACTAGTTTTGACAAAGAATAACAATATTGCAACCGTAGTGCTTCGGACACATTCGAGTCGATTTGGCGCGCCTGGGAGACGAAGTACTTCTGCTGCGTAAGTCACTCTGTTTCGGGCGTTCTGGAGGGCTCGACACGTATCTCAGTATCGTGCGCTACTTGGATGTGAATATGTAATCATCGCTACTTCGGAGATGCTGTGTCCCATCGCTCGTGCGCCGACTATAACACCACATTCAGACTCACTTAAATCTTGATAACGTGCCATTGTAGCAGCAGTAACCACTCTAACACTGCGCCAGACACTTCTTGTCTTATATAGGCGTTGCCGATCGCTACGTCGTATCCTGCCTGTTTACATCTCTCTGTATTCGAATACGCATACCAGTTTCTGTGGCGCTTCAGTGTATAACACCCTCCGACTTGCCGATGGCACCGTGCTTTAAGCCAGCAGCGAAACTAAACTTGATGAGTTACGAACAAAAGTAAAGAGCGTATGTGTGACATGAATTGTACAACAATCTCTTCTATTCCCAACTTATTATAACTGATGGAGAATCACAGGTCAAACTCACAGGTCGATTAAGCAACTGGAAATCATACGTTCTTTCGTCTGTCGTACAAAGCGAAGTAAAATAGAATGAGTGAATCAGTTTGGTAGCAAGGAAGGCGAATTCTCGACTACGTTTTAGTGAGAAAATTTTGGGGAAGTGTAGCTCGTATCCTTGGCGGATTAAACGAAGACAGTGATGCAGTTCAGAGGTTGGCTGCTAGATTCGTTACCGGTAGGTTTGATCAGCACTCAAGTATTATGGAAATGCTTCGTGAACTAAGATAGGAATCCCTGGAGGGAAGGCGACACCGTTTTCGCGAGACTGTATTGCAGAAATTTAAAGAATCTCCATTTGAAACAGACTGAAAATCGATACTACTACCGCCAACGTACTTTTCGCGCAAGAAGCACAGAGATAAGATGAGAGACATCAGGTCTCGTACAGAGGCTAATAGACAATCGTTTTTTCCTCGGTGTTTTTGAGAGTTGAACAGGAAAGGAAACGGCTAATAGCCGTACTTCGTACCCTCGGCCATACACCGTTCTGTGGCTTGCTGAACATGTATGTACATTTATTTTGGGTCAGTCATCTGCTACACGAGAAGTTGTGAAGATGAGATAGGAAGACGGATCACGCTAGGTCGAGTAGCTATGAAGAAGTCCGTCAACATCGGGCAAAACAGAGCAATAACTAACTGTACATAGACCCTGCTTGCTGAGACACTCTTATTTTACGTTTTCATGTACAGCTGCGAAACATGGACTCTTAATGCCAGGGACAAGCATCATATTCATTAGCTTGTCGTTTGGTGCTGGCGCAGTATGCTGCATGTAAAATGGACCAGTCGTTATCTCCAGACGCTTTTCTGCTCGTGTTGGCCAAAACATTCTCCAGTTCTTCGACCGTATTGAAAGAAGATATGGGGAAAAAGTAGGGAAAATAATCGTGGAAGAAAGATCGAGGCCACGAGACAGGGCGAGAGCAGTGAGCAGATGGACACAATAAATCAAGAAGGTATCCAAATCTGCTTCTTCAGCAGGCTCTAAGAGACGCTGGTAATTGTCCGGGATAGAGATGCTCCGTTCACGGGGTCACGAAACTTAAGTAATGAGCACAGCGACTTGTGGGTGTTACATCTAACATGGTTTTGAACATTCTATTCTCTGTCTGCCACTACTATTTTTGTCCTCCTGCTGCTTCTTCCATCCCCAAGTTAACTATCCTTGGGCACCACATCAGACGTCCCTCTAATCCACCCCTTTCCCACAGACTCCTTTCCTCACATATTCGTTCAGTTCCTTCTTCATGTCGTAATTTACCTGTTCGCTTCCTTCTTAACATTCGTCTACTGCTCCACATTCCAAAATACTTCCACTTCCGTCATCTCCGGATTTTCGACAATCAGCGCATCACTTCCTTGCAGTGCTGTGCCACGCCAACCCATAGCTCTCTGACTGATAAAAGCTTTTCTCTCCAGCTCCATGCTTCTGTCATCTTCCTACCTACCTTCCGTGGATTTCGTCGAATGAAGTGTCTTGTCCCCCGTGAGTGTACACATAAACGATGGAGTGGTTTACTGTTCACGAGGGAGCCGTGGTTTACTCTGGTGAACGGTTCGTATGGTGCCTAGGATGTGGAAGACCTGCAACCCTGCTGATATTGTTCAGTAGGACATGTATCCTTGGTGGCGACATGTTAAGGGTAGCTACGCCACTGCATGAGTTCGTAGTAGACGTCAGGTGTCTGAGGTGATCAGATCTACCCCTGGGATTACTTCGCATTGCAGAGATATTCGGTGCCCTATAACGTAAGACTGTATAGTCCTTACAGCACCGTCTCGGAACTCTGATGACCTCCAGGCGTCATATTTAACCAGTCGGTAGCGTAACTTTCGGCATGATGAGACTACTGGGATACCGTTGTTTTGCCATCTTAGAATATCACAAACGGTAGAGACGTTCTGAATTCCACTTCCGGAAAGGTACAGGTTTCTGGCTCTTCACAGTGGGGACAGGTAGTATCAGAGTTATTCCAACGATGGCCACCAGTCCTGCTACCCTTCTCCTTCTACAACAACGACGTGTTATCACTTATGTCCCTCTGTAGACACCGCCCGTATGCTAATGATAATGAATGATAATTAAATGTGTGTGTGTGTGTGTGTGTGTGTGTGTGTGTGTTGCGTAATGATGAAAGAAGGCAGAGGCTGAACAGATAGCCGCAGACAGTCTGTTCTTCACGTATAGCACTAGGGACGGTATTATACTATCTGTAGTGTCGGCAGACTTGCCAACACTACGCACACTAATTGAAAGAGGCGGCCAAGATGCACGCGCTAACTCACGAAGGATGGAGTGAGGTCTGAAACAGGATACGTAATGAATGCTATAAAGAAAAGTACGTAGCTTCGGGAATACTTAACTTTTAATCCATCCTTTGTATACATCGTTCTTGATGAGACATCTGGAGATTGTGGCGATACAAGTGAGACTCTTTAGATACAAGCTATCTAAGGCTAATGGCGCCTTGCTAGGTCGTAGACATGGACTTAGCTGAAGGCTATTCTAACTGTCTCTCGGCAAATGAGAGAAAGGCTTCGTCAGTGTAGTCGCTAGTAAAGTCGTCGTACAACTGGGGCGAGTGCTAGTACGTCTCTCGAGACCTGCCGTGTGGTGGCGCTCGGTCTGCGATCACTGCCAGTGGCGACACGCGGGTCCGACATGTACTAATGGACCGCGGCCGATTTAAAGCTACCACCTAGCAAGTGTGGTGTCTGGCGGTGACACCACACTATCTATCATATTTATTTGTCAAGGCTGATATGTCGAATCTTGCCCTTCGTCAAAGACATATGATCAAATCTAGGGCCTCACCGTATATCTGATCATAAAAGTCGTTGGCCTTTTGTTCACTACAACGCCAAATGTAACCGCTTGGATCGCTGGCATCGCTACAGCTGTTTCACATCTGTAGTGTGACCTGTGTTTGGGATCATGGCTGAAAAGTTTAGTTGGTGTTTTCCTTCGACGCTTTTTAATAACCTTGCTTCTACTGGGGTGTGGGGTTAGCAAGGGGCTCGGTGGATGCTGTTAACCGTATGCTGATAGGAAGGTGGGTTCTGCGAGCGACTTGAATTCCACAATCACAGCTACAGCTATCCTCATCTACATCTAGAAACATCCAGGCGGTTTTCAGCAAGCCAGAAGAGAGGAGGGGCAGGAGACACTCTAAAGTAAAAAACACTTACTCTATTAATTAAAGTACAAAAAAAATAGTTCGCCGGCCGCTGTGGCCGAGCGGTTCTAGGCGCTTCAGTCCGGAACCGCTTCGCTGCTACGGTCGCAGGTTCGAATTCTGCCTCGGGCATGGATGTGTGTGATGTCCTTAGGATAGTTAGGTTTAAGTAGTTCTAAGGGCCATAGTGCTTAGAGCCATTTGAACTTTGAAAAATAGATCGTAATGCTCATGTAGTGTGTTAAACATTTATTTGTCTTCAGATTTTTCTTCTTCTGAGCTTTATAAATCGCTTCACACATTAATGGAACTATTTTGGTTAATGTGTTCTGTGATATTCGAGTGCTGTATTGTTAGCTAGGATAGATCTCTCCTGTAATAAGAAATCGCCGGTTTTTGGTGAGCCTGTCTTGTGCCCATATAGTTTTTCTCAGGTGAGTATTATGCTTTGTAATATGAGGAGCCACTTTACTCCTCCCCTTGCAGCTCTCGTAACAAATTTTGCTGACTGCTTTTATTATCTCGACACAAAACCCAGCTATTTTCCCCTTTTTCCCACCGCTTGTCTTCCAAATGCTTACACAATGCAGTTGCGGTACTAGCAACTGCATCACGAAATAACAAGTTGTCGTTGTCTTTGTCTTGTCGTAGTCTTTGATGAAAAATATCTCAGGGCAATACCCCTTTTTAGCGCCACGTCAAACAACGTTGTCAAAGAAATTTGATGTATATTTCATAATATTTTTTTTGTCAATGAAATATAGCAGTGTAACACCATCCCCCAAAAGGGTAGAAGGGGGGGGGGGGCGAGCTTAACGTCCCCATTTGAGAAGCGTATCTCCATCAAAAGTCGCACTCGCTCTCCGAGGGGTGCGCCGCAGTACTGGGCGTGCGGTAGTTACCACGGCTATGATAAAAATGTTTTTTTCAAACAACTTAATATTCAATATCGGCAACATCTGACGTTTGTCATTTTTGTGTTATGTGGTGGCGCCAGTAACTACGGTGTATGAGTACCGAGGTCTTTAATTTCCTTGCACTGCGGAATATCGGGAGCTGGCGAAGACGTCACCCTACTGCACTCCCGAAGCTATTTGAGCATATTCTACTCCGGCAGACTGTCAAGTTTCGCAGAATGCGCGGTGTTACCTGTCCTCTTCCACACGATAAGATATTGTAGTTCAGCAGAGGCTTTCAGTGGAAGAGCTGGACAAGCTAAACAGTTGAGCTATTCCCTTTTTAAAACTCTACTCATGCCACGGTAAAAGAGGTTACCAACATTTATTATGAAAGTTTTACAGTGTAAACATAAAGTTTACTGCACACAAAAGGAATTACAATGTAGAGAGCATATGTTGAAGCACAGCCGACAACGAGCGCCGATGCCATTTCTCGCTGGTACCGACACCTGTCAGACAGTGGTCACTGTGGCACCGATGTCAATGGAATCCACCGACGAACTATGTCGGCGGAAGGCCTCTAATCTTTATAAATCAGTTCGCCTCTCATGTGCAGTCACAATGCAGCCGATTTCATAGCCCGAAACGTACAAACTCCAGACGACAATCTGTGAAATTCAAATCAGTTTCTTACCTTCAGAGAGGACTGTGAGAAACTTACATGTTTAGTTCAAGAAAGAAGGGTTGTGTGGCATTCTGAGAGAGAGAAACTTCAAGGACTGAAATCGCAGGTTTATTACAAACCACAAGTAGGCAATATCTTTATTGGAAATTTTAGGGGTAAATTACAATCTCAGATGATAACTTATTCAGGTGAGAGGAGGGGCGTATCTCATACTTACAGCTGCTGGAGAGGGTCTTTTGTTGCGTTCGAGTAGGTGGGCATTAGCTGCCTACAAATTATTATTACTGTTTACTGACGACTTTTTGCCATTAGGGTGCTGATTCTGTTATACGAAGTGATTTGCAAATGTGGTGTATGTATGTCCACTTCTCTGTGCTTTGGGTGTTCAGAGAAACTAATTTTAAGCTTTATGTTTTCGTTTCAGACATATGCCGAATGACATTGTGTCGGCACAACTTCAAATTAATTCAACAAAGCAGAAAGTGTGCACTCTTACTTTTCAAGGTCGCGACGAATCGTCTTCAGTATGTAACAAAACGAATTTCCCTTAATCCCATACGTTCGTATGACTTGCCTGGTAATGGTAACTTTTGTCACACCGCACAGTACCCACCACGTTCTCTTCGAGACGGATGTAGCTCATTCACACGCATTCTGCGCCTTTTTAATAGCGAAGGCAGTAATGTACGTTGCAATCGTCTCCAAGCGCAGAGGCACCGCGGTATCCGTCCCACCCTAGAAACTTAAAGTCGGAGCTACTTCATAGCTAACGTCCTTGACTCCGTCGAAAATTGACGTAGGAGATCGGACGCGCCGTGGCCGAGCTGTCGGCCGATGTTATCGGGCGACGTCTGGCGACGGTGTCTGACGACCGTTCTCAGTGCAGCTGTGAACGCCGCCGTAAGACGTGTGCAGGGCGTCGGCCTCGCAAACGTGGACGGTGCGTGGCTGACCTTTGAGTCGTCGTCCGGCCTGACGTGGCCTCCGGATGACGTACACGGCGACTGACGGATGACTAGCTCTCGGCTGCCAGGCAGAACTTAGTCACCGCGCCAGCTTTGCCAGGAAAAACACGGGGTTGTTTTGTTGGCCCAGTATCTGCGTGAATCACTTCCACAAGTCTGGTTGGGAGCGCTCTCAACAGATTGCCAAAAGCAGGAGGCCATTTCACGTGCACATCACTTACTACTGTCTGTCATGTTGTTTCCTTGTTGTTTTATGGAAATAATTCTGTCTAAATGAACGTCTAAAGCTACGTCCATACGATGTCTCTTTTCTTGTGCGTAATAGCAAACGCACGGGAATAAAAGCGCATGCACGAAAATGAGTGGAAGTAACGCACGTGTGCTTGCGCGTTCTCGTCTCCACAGATAGCCTCAATGCGCAAGCAGACTGCTATGTATTCGTTTTATTCGGAAGTTTGACCTGCGTTTGTTGCAATGAAAAGGTTGCAGGAAAATAAAGCTGAAAGACGAGTCCGGATAAAAAAATAAATAACAGAGGTACAACAAATGCAAAGTGACGTCGACATGTTTTTTGCAAATTTCAGGTCAAATAGGTACTTCCAATTTTATGTTTGGGAAACTGCAGCGACATGGCTGGCACCAACATTGACTTAGGTGGTAAAGTGACTTATACATGGTGGTCCATTGACAGTGACCGGACCAAAAACCTCACGAAATGAGCATTAAACGAAAAAACTACAAAGAACGAAACTCTTCTAGTTTGAAGGGGGAAACCAGATGGCGCTATGGTTGGCCTGCTAGATGGCGCTGCCATAGTTCTAACGGATATCAACTGCATTTTTGAAAAAATAGGAACCCCCATTTTTTATTACATATTCGTGCAGTACGTAAAGAAATATGAATAGTTTTGTTGGACCACTTTTTTCGCTTGTAATAGATGGCGCTGTAATAGTCACAAACGTGTAAGTACGTAGTATCACGTAACATTCCGCCAGTGCGGACGGTATTTGCTTCGTGATACATTACCCGTGCTAAAATGGACCATTTACCAATTGCGGAAAAGGTCGATATCGTGATGATGTATGGCTATTGTGATCAAAATGCACAACGAGCGTGTGATATGTATGCTGCTCGGTATCCTGGACGACATCATCCAAGTGTACGGACCGTTCGCCGGATAGTTACGTTGTTTAAGGAAACAGGAAGTGTTCAGCCACATAGCCTGCCGAAGTGGCCGAGCGGTTCTAGGCGCTACAGTCAGGAACCGCGTGACCGCTACGGTCGCAGGTTCGAATCCTGCCTCGGGCATGGATGTGTGTGATGTCCTTAGGTTAGTTAGGTTTAAGTACTAAGTTCTAGGGGACTGATGACCTCAGCAGTTAAGTCCCATAGTGCTCAGAGCCATTTGTGCAGCCACATGTGAAACGTTAGCCACGACCTGCAACAAATGATGATGCCCAAGTATGTGTTTTAGGTGCTGTTACGGCTAATCCGCACATCAGTAGCAGACAAATTGCACGAGAATCCGGAATCTCGAAAACGTCGGTGTTGATAATGTTACATCAACACCGATTGCACCCGTACCATATTTCTATGCACCAGGAATTGCATGGAGACGACTTTGAACTTCGTGTACAGTTGTGCCACATGACACAAGAGAAATTACGGGACGATAACAGATTTTTTGCACGCGTTCTGTTTAGCGACGAAGCGTCATTCACCAACAGCGGTAACGTAAACCGGCACAATATGCACTACTGGGCAAAGGAAATTCCACGATGGCTGCGACAAGTGGAACATCAGCGACCTTGGAGGGTTAATGTGTGGTGCGGCGTTATAGGAGGGAGGATAATTGCCCCCATTTTATGGATGGCAATCTAAATGGTGCAATGTATGCTGATTTCCTACGTAATGTTCTACCGATGTTACTACAAGATGTTTCACTGCATGACGGAATGGCGATGTACTTCCAACATGATGGATGTCCGGCACATAGCTCGCATGCAGTTGAAGCGGTATTGAATAGCATATTTCATGACAGGTGGATTGGTCGTCGAACCACCATACCATGGCCCGCACTTTCACCTGATCTGACGTCCCCGGATTTCTTTCGGTGGGGAAAGTTTAAGGAAATTTGCTATCGTGATCCACCGACAACGCCTGACAACATGCGTCAGCGCATTGTCAATGCCTATGCGAACATTACGGAAGGCGAACTACTCGCTGTTGAGAGGAATGTCGTTACACGTATTGCCAACTGCATTGAAGCTGACAGACATAATTTTGAGCGTTTATTGCATTAATGTAGTATTTACAGGTAATCACCCTGTAACACCATGCGCTCTCGGAAATGATAAGTTCACAAAGGTACATGTATCACATTGGGACAACCGAAATAAAATGTTCAAACGTACCTACGTTTTGTATTTTAATTTAAAAAACGTACCTGTTACCAACTGTTCGTCTAATTGTGAGCCATATGTTTGTGACTATTGCAGCGCCATCTGTCACAAAGCGAAAAAAGTGGTCGAACTAAAACATTCATATTTCTTTACGTACTACACGAATACGTAATAAAGATGGGGATTTCTATTTAAATAAACGAAGTTGATATCCGTTTGGCCTATGGCAGCGCCATCTAGCAGGCCAACCATAGCGCCACCTGGTTTCCCCTTTCAAGCTAGACGAGTTTCGTTCATGGTAGATTTTTCGTTTGACGCTCATTTCGTGAGGTATTTGGCCCGGTCACAATCAATCGACCACCCTGTATAGCAGTTTCAACTATTTATTTCACATTTCGAAACAAAGCAGTTTTGTGGTTATTCCTGAAACTGAAAAAATAAGCAACTGAGGTTCTTATTTTTTATGTGAGAAGAATTGGCGTCATATGTATTTCATTTTATAAATGAATTCTTTACACATATTTACCCGTAAAAGATTATACATGGATTAACATCTGGGACTCGACAAGTTTGTGAATGTCACAGACCCCAGGATCCACTTGCAATGAGGTTGCATTTTCCACTTTTGCATCTTTTTCGCCAGTCTTGTGTTCCATTTCAATTTATAATAGTTTGTTGAGGCGCCACATATACCAAATCTTTTATTTTGCTCCGACGTCAGGCTTCTTAATTGTTGTGCTACAAAGTCGCCAGAGCATGAATATTCATCCACGATTTTCACCTGCCCTTTTTATAAATTTGTAGGCTTCTTCTGTGTTTCCTTACTTCCCTTTGTCCTTTTATCTAAAATTTAACACACAGGAACCACGTCTCAAATTTTTATTCAGGTAATCTTTAGCAGATCTTTGTATGTAATGTTTGTAAATTTCAGCGTGATTGCTTTGGAGTCAACAGAGGTTATTGCATATAAATCACCTTACAGCACAACCTCGACATACTATACAACAAAACCAACATCGGGCTCCCATAAACAATGTAAGGGATTCCAACATAACCCGGGAAGCATTGAGCAATTACGCGCAGCTTATATCCAGAGTAAATTACCCATGCAGAAAAGCGGATTCATACATGTATTGTTGAAAATGTAAGCGCATGCACAAAGTTGAACAGAAAAAAAGGCATCGCGTGGACGCACCTCAACACCAAGTTACGTGTCCGGAGAAAGTACGCCACCCCTGATACAGGTGACACTAATGCGCCATTTTATGAAATCCATACCGTTCAAAACTGTATACTTTCTTTTGGTGAAAGTAAGTGACCAAGTGGGTGCGATACGTATCGCCGAATCAAATACTGGTTTCTCAAACAGAATTAGCTCATAAAAATCCTTCAGTACCATAAACACACCATGATGACGGCGGGGGAGAGACATGCTAACATGAACTGAAACAAAATACGTTATTGGCATATTGGTCTAGAATCCGACCTCCCGTGCAACGATTTTAACAATGTCTCGGCTCTTAAAACGACTGACTGCATGCTGGAAGGTGCAGTCATGCTCTAAAGTATCCGAACGACAGTTGCCTTTCGCCTGATTCGCATGCAACCCACATAACGCAGCTGCATAGCTGGTCCTCTAATCGCTCCTTGGTACAGGCGTTTGACTATTGAAAATGGTTGCAACAAGTCACCACTAGAAAACACTGCTCTGTATCGAAATAACTCAAGATGTAAAGTAATACCACGATACTACAAGTTATCAGGGAACACTTTATTACAGATAAGACTGTCCTTAAGGCTTGTAAGCTCATATTTATTGCAATAAATGACATACCTGAAATGTTACCACTCTCATTATTAAGATAGATAGATAATGCACGTACTAAGGTCGTCGTATTCATGATTTCCTCTTCAAAGTAACATACCATACTTGTTATTTAACACAAAATGACATTAAAAATTTACGTTATTCACTAGCAGCTAGATGAGAATATGTATGAACTTCAAATGACACGACGAACCGCCTCGTCCTGCATATGGATTCAAACCCGCGTCATGCAAACTAAGATTTCGTGACTGACGGAAACTAACAGTCATTCCCGACTAGGCATACAGAGAGTGATATACCTCGATTATAGACAGAATCAGGTAGCAAATATCAACTTTAAGTTACGTAACGTAAACATATTTAACGGACGCGAATTCCTACCCAGCATCTATTGTCCCTGTTAACGAACTACGAGAGATGTTAAATGTTGCTTCTTTACAAGTAATTTACTTGAAATGCCGTGAGGTAACGCTTTGTGTTGGACAGGGATTCGAACCCAGAACCTAATCGGATTGTTATCGAAGCACAATCAACTGTGACATATCAAATTTTCTCGGCAGTTACTAGATGTTTTAACTGAAATGACGAGAAGAAATATAACTTTTTTTTCCCCTCCCAGGACTCCAACCGGGCACCTACCGCTGATATATTCTAGAGAAAACGAACGTTAAATATGGGTTTGTTATACCAGCAGCGACATGTGAGCATGTTTGAACTAGAAATAATATGACGAAGAGTTCAGTGCTGACTGGGAATCGAACCCTACACGTATCATTGTTGACTACACACAAAGAGACGTCAGCTACCGAATTTTTCTCCACCAGCAGCTCGGAATAACATCCTTGAACTTACAGTGATCTCTCAAATAGTTCTGTGTCTCACTGGGAGTCAAAAACGTCAGATATCGTTAGTGTTGACAACGAATGAAAATGCATTAAAAATCAAAATTATTATTCACCAACAGATAGATTTTCTCATGCTAGTGCTTGATAATTCATAATGAAAGCTCTAGTGCCGGTCCAGGATTCGAACCTATTCACGCGCAATATGTGGAGATGTTGAGGAATCTGCAGTTTTGAACAAGCAACAAATAGTAGCCGAGCTGTATTGTCACGAAGGGATCAAATTCCGCGTTAAAGGCGGTCTGAGTTGCGTTCCCAGTTCAGAGCCAATTTTATCGACATACAGAAGCTCAAATAAAAGATGGAATAAGTGTCCTGTGACACTACATAGCGTCTCTTTCGTCGCTAGAAATAAATAACTATTATAAGAAAGTTTACTCGTGGTAGAGAACCCACATTTCGCCACTCCTGACTTTATTGTGGTTCAACCTAACGTCTACTTGGTAGAGAAGGAATATCATGTTTAATGTGAATTTCAGACCACAATTCCATTATACCTTCTTCACTTGGCGTAGCCACAATAGAATCTGTCTCTCCCTATTAAAAATCATTACCAGAAACTGGAGCTGAACCCAGAACATCGTCACAGGAATCTAGCATCAGTCCAACAGACCACCAAATCAGCTTCCCTGTGATTCATTTTTCTATCATAACACTGTTGCGGCACACTAGATGAGAATTCTGACACACAGTTCCCTGTAGTGGTTTGCAGCATGTTCAGTACGTTCATTTACTTGGTTGACCGAATCGCCATGAACTACCTGCCTTGGCTACCCATTGGATACATTCGACTCTATTTTGTAATCACCGAAATAAAATCACGTAACTGCCACCTACACAGAACTGCCAACAGTGTAGGTTGCAGAAATTTAAATAGGAAGTGTACCTTTCCATTTGAGCTACTCTATTGCATTCTGGAGGAACCGTTGTTGACTTCTGGAGCCGCTGTAGCTACATGACTGCTGGTAGCGAAACGGTAAGCGTCGCGTACCGTAAATAAGACGTCGTGAGTTCTGTTACATTCGCTGCTACAATTTTTAAAACGCAATTCTGCTGTCTGCTGAAGTTATCAATTTAATGGAACTTTAAACATAATTCCCTTCACTTCTCAACCCAAAATAGTCGCATGTGAAAAAGGACTACCGTTCTGCGACATTTTGTTCTTTTCGGGTTTAATAGACGGCCAGGCAGCAGGTGCATCTCGAAGCATTTGTATTATGTATGGGGAGAGCGCATCGTGCCAAAATACTCAGAAAAGAATTTTCTACATTAGCTGTCGTCTGGTAGCGGCATTTTATTCTTCTTCAAAACCTTGTTTGACAGTTTTAACTCAGAACAAGTTTCCTACATGCATCTAATCAATAAACTGCATGTGCATTGTTAGACTGTTATAGATAACATCAGAGAATTCGCATATATCGCTGATGATTAATTTGTCTCTCATGTTTAGTATTGTTTTAACAACACTAAAAGAAACCTTACAAAAATTGTGCGCTGTAGTATAAGAAATGAAATAAAAGTACGCACGATAACCTTACGACGAAAGTCTGTTTTAATAAAACCGAGTATCTATACAGAAGCGTGCCTCTATCGGCACGAACTAGTAAAATACTACTCACTTAGATTTCGATTGGGTCTGTGTTTAATTGTTAAGCTGTTTCAAATCAACAGGAATGCAAATGTGGCATTTCATAAATAAAGTTATGTATTCCTAGAAACCCAAAATTTGCTTATTAGAAGCAGAAAGAGATGTTACCTGTTGTGCAGCATTGTAAGTTTTCACCATTGCACTATGAGCTGAAAGTATTTTCTTGCGATTTTCTTATCGCTGTTTGATCTGACTGCTTGTAGCTCTTTCACAGAAGGGATAAAAACGTTACAGTCTGCGAGACTGGAACCGCAAACCAGAACAGACGCTTATTTACAGTTCAGCACGTCCCCACAGAGCTAGCGAACAGGTATGTGTTGTGGCTTCCTCTTACGAGGCCAATAGTGGCTAGAACTCGTAAACCACCAATTTAAAGCACAAGATTAGTTGCGATTTCCACGTGCAACTGCTTTCTGGGTCTGAAAACCGTAAATTTACAATCTTTTGTTACAGATCAAGCGATAATAACTCAGATTATTTGATGTAAATGACATGAAAATTCAAGAGAACTTTGAGGCTTAATTCCGTTCACACCACCGAGCGAGGTGGCGCAGTGGTTAGACACTGGACTCGCATTCGGGAGGATGACGGTTCAATCCCGCGTCCGGCCATCCCGATTTAGGTTTTCCGTGATTTCCCTAAATCGATCCAGGCAAATGCCGGGATGGTTCATTTCAAAGGGCACGGCCGACTTCCTTCGCCGTCCTTCCCTAATCCGATGATACCGATGACCTCGCTGTCTGGTCTCCTTCCCCAAACAAACCAACCAAACAACCGTGCACACCAGGAATTAACTCGTCGATCACAGAGTTGCCAAACATACCTTGCCTTGTTGCCAAATCTCAGCTACAGTACCAGCAGGAAGAAGACGAACCGATGTGCTCCTACAATGGGCTGGGAAGTGACCATAGCTGTCGTTTCAGACACGCAGCTGCTACAGCCTGGAATACGTAATGCGTCTGATTCGCATTTCTGTAACTAGATTTAGGGTCTGGAGCCTAGTTACTAATAATACTCAGAACTGACTGCAAATTAAGCATCATAAATCAGTAACTCTCATAGTTGTTTTTATATTTCTTTCGTAACTGTACTCAAAACTAAGAAACTCATTCATGGACGTTTCCGTGCCTCGCCGATAGTCGAGCACACCAAACAAATAAAAAAAATGTGTGTGTGTGTGTGTGTGTGTGTGTGTGAGAGAGAGAGAGAGAGAGAGAAATAAAAAGAATGAGAGAGGGGTAAAAAATTGTTGTAAAGAAATTGAATAATGATATGTGAAGAAATCTTTCCACATCATTACGAAATGTCGTATTCACGATCTATGGAACAAGTATTAATCTAATCTAATCATATCATACAGTTGACTAGCCGTGAAGAGTCATGAATTACTGAAATTTTCGCCAATATCGGTAACCAATCCTAAACTTGACAATAAAAGACGACAGTTTTTGTAATAAACCAGGACTCCTATCAAGACCCTTTCATCCCTTTTAACTAATCACGAAAGATGTCTGATATACCTCCATTCAGAAGCAACTAAGTGTGTAAGCATTTAAAGATGAAGCGCATGATGTGACGTTCTGTGACGGAGAAACGAACCCAACACGTAATCGGATTGTTAACTAAGTAAAATCAAATGCAACGTATCGATTTTTCTTACCAACTGCTATGTGTTTGAATCTAAAATAAGGATACAAATTTTGGTGCCGGAGCGACAAGCGAACCGCACTCCTATCGTTCTTCTTTATCGTCCTCGAATATAGCTTACGTATCAATTGCTTACTCCCTAACAGTAAGATGTGTGCATGTTTGACCAGGAATTGTTGGCAACACATGAACAGACATAAAAAAATGCACGTTAATTTTCACTAGGGCTTGGAATGAAATTATGAATAGTTTTGTACTGGATCAGGAATTGGACCCACATACTTACCTTTGGAAGAAACTTAGAGAAGAAAGCAGTCTTGGAAAAAGGTTCGAAATGATTGAACTATACTGTTCAGAGAGATTCAGATCGTCGAAAGAGGAAATACGAATTCGAATGACAGTCCAGCACCAAATTTTTCTACGTCTCTAGCTCAATCAAGTGCCAGTAAAACAAGAGCCCTGTTCCTTTAAATGGCCACCGGTTCATCAAATAAAATAAAATTTTCTAACATAAGTAAGTTTACTGGCGACAGTATTTCTGTTTACCATGAGCTCCACCCATGTCATTTCCCAACGCCAACCGGCTCTGCCCAGTTGGGAATGAAGGGACTTGATGTTTAATGTCGATTCAGGATAATAACATCTTTCTCTTGAGGTTGCCAGGCGTAAAGCAGATCTGTTAGTGCCCCTTAAAAGTAAATGCCTGAACCCACGCATTGCACTTGTGATAGTTCGTTCCACTAGACCATTGTGGCCACATTTCCCATCCCCAGGAGTGTGCTGTAAAGAATGGTGTGCTTAGCTTACAAAATGAGTCACGGTGGAAAAAATGCGAGTCTATTAAATGGTTGAGTAGAAGCAAGCTTCTGACGCAGAAATTATGCTATTCTCATGTCAGCAGGATGTAAAGATTCTTCTAGGCATCATAGCCTCGATGTGTAGCCATTTTGAAATTTTCACTAATTCAGGAAATTTCTTAGTTCGAGAAAATCCACTGTGAAGTGTGACGTCACCGGATAAATCGATTGTTACCGTCATGATTACTATCATTTTCTTCATACCGCTGCTGGAACACATGTGCTTGAAGATCATTTAAGGCCTTTTGGTCATTATAAAAGTAGTTGCCCAAGAACTGGTTCTTTCCCTGTCTACGGAATCCTTTTCATTTAATATCAAACATCAGCAATTACTCGTAGTTTACATTTAAACTGCAGTAACTGATGAAGACGTTACTTGATAACAAAAACACGCTGCCATTCTTCATTTACTTGCGCGTAGAAATGTCTGTCGAATAGTGCCAAACCAAAAGCCAATGGGTCTTACTGCCTTCCGTATACGTCGCTGTCTGTTCTTCCATATGATTTGGTCGACGTGATCTGTTTCATGTTGTGTGTGACAGAAAAGTTTTAGAAAATCTATTGTTTTCCTTTGCAATAAACAAAAATATTTTCTTTCTAAGCTATCCAAGTTCAAAATTTTCGCAATATTAGTTCAAATTTAATATTCGCTTCCATAATGTAGGAAAGTATTTCACAGTTGCAAAACCCGCATCCGACGCATTGTCGTTACACTTTGTCGCTGACCGTAAATTCTAGCTCAGAGTGACACCAGTTTAAGTAACCTAATGTAGCGAAGACTAATTGCTAGTGCTCTTTCTCACCGTAAAAGATGCAGTTCACTCATTGGGCTCCATACGTAGACTGTAACAGTAATTTCTGCGTGTATGCAATGCATACGGATTGTAGAATTTAGTGGTGCTCTCTCTTCCACTTCTGTACACAATATGCATGACCTAAACGGGCCCTTTATCATTACAGGCCCTGGGCGGTCCAACATCATACTGATAACAGTAATGTGCTTATACTGACAACCTCACTGTTCGTTTTACCTGATTTTGTAATCATTTAAATAGAACAACATGACCTTCCAGTGGGAGACATTTCGTCCCCCTTTTCCTTCTGTGAAATTTGTCAGTAATCTTTTTGCCTTCCAACCAGCGAAATGCGGCAGAGTACGACCGGTAAACGATTCACAAACCACGATTTAGTGCCGTTCAGACGATTTCTTCAAACATTGGCGTAGCTGAAGGAATTTAGTTTCTTCTTAACTCGTCTTATGCAGCAACGTTCACAGATATCTCAAATAGGAAAAGCTCTTTATCCGGGTACGAAAGTTGTAAAACAAATTTCCCACAGTTTGGGTCAGGTTGATCTTTTCGTCTGATAGCACTGCGTAAGTATTTTGTCTAAGAGGTATCACAAGTAGTGTTCCTGTAGCCGTTGGAATCATTGGTTGAAAAGCGAGTTCATCCACAAATTGACGCGTATTTATAATATTGAAGCTAGACTGTGTGTCCTTGTCTTGCTTGCGTGGGAATCGCAAGGCGTTTACTCACACGTATACTAGGGTAATCTCTAAAGTAAGGTGTCCGAAAGGACACGCAAGTGCCAATGCAGGCACAAACGCGAAATCCTTAATTTTAATGACAAGCAGAAACTACAGTTGTAGCTGCATGGTGGCAAAGTGATAAAGAGCAAGACTACCGTTACGAAGATCTCAGTTAAATACCTCGTCAGGCCCACGATTTTTATGTGCCATTTTACGCTTACTTCCCCTCGGGCAGTCTTTGTTGATGTGATAAATGCCGAGGTGCACTTTGGTCCGAAAGCCACGTTTAACTGTAGGTTCCCCTATTAACTGTCTAGGTAAGTCAACTCAAAGGTCGGAGGAAAGCAACGGTATACCACCTCCAACAAGACCGTGCCTATTAAAGCACTGTAGTGTTCAAACCACTCTTCCGACTTATGACTGCTTTACTTTCTATGGGTTCTAAAGTTAATGATCTTCGGGTTATTAACATTTGTGTGGTTTCATGCTGTAGCTTTGATACCAGTAAACGTAAGTAACCGGCGGAGCACTGTCACCGTTCGAGTTGCCAAGGTGGTAGACGACATGCTGTCGACCCCAGTTACAATCTTGGTCATCGCTATGTTTCAGTCGAATACCTCTATGTGACTTTCTCCGTATTCGAGGTATACTTTGATACACTTGGTATGCATCCAAATTTATATCTGATAAAGCTGTATTTAGCAAGATGAATCAGATATGTTTTCCGTGCAATATATCGGACAACACGTCGGTGCAGTGAGATTTCGTTTGTGTGTTGCACATAGTGCAAGAAATATTTTTGTTTTTCTTGCTTCTGTGATAGGTTTCTCCCCATTGAATGCGTGCAAGCTAACGAACAGACTGTCAATAACTGGAGTTACGCAATAATACACTTAGAAGTTGTATTTTTGCATTATGTATCCCAATGAAAATGACGGTAAACGGGTTATATGCCTACTTGCTTATTATTCGCGCTTCTCGATGCTTTCCTCAAAAAATAAAAATAAAAAGAGAGAGAGAGAGACAGAAAGAGAAAACAGAAATATGTTTCAAATATCAGCTCGGGGACGCTATGTTCATCTCGTGATGTAAAGCAAGAATAGTTGATAGGTAATATCTCGTTGTACTAGCGATATGTATGGCTACGTGGTTCTTTCTTTTCTCTCTGCAAACAACCAGAATTCAGTATCAAAGTGGTAAGAACACCTATGCATAGGGCCAATTAAACACTTAGGCTTTCTTGGTTATTTGGTTAATCGTCTGTAATGCAGTAAACTTCCTTGATATCTGATTTGTTATTACTACCATTTTTATTGTTATTCGTCACCTCACAACAGCTTTCCTATCACTCATTGCTGCCCATGCACGTAACGAATGGATCAGGATGAATGGAATGTGGGATGTTTCGTCACGGAGAATATACACATTTATCTCGGCGTCTTGTGTTCAGGCTAATATGAAAATCTCAATAAGAGAAGACAACAACGGGATGTCGGTGATACATACAAAAACACCCATTTCTTTTGACTTATCATGACTACAGACAAACTGGTGTCTCAGTTTTTTTCATTATAATTCGTTAGCATTCTTGCGACCTCGTTTTAATACTTCGTGGGAGCAGGCATAATATTTTGCTTTTTGAACACTGAACAACAACGCACAAAGATAGTAGATGGAAGGATACAAAGAAACAGTCAGACTCATGGGTGTGGATCCAGTTCATCACAAGAAGACTAAACAAGAGGGAAACATTACGAAAGCAATGAATACGCTGGTTAGTATACATTATTTGTATAGATCTGAAGATGAAAAAGCGCAGATCTGCACAGTGCCGACATCTGCACTTTAGTTCCTGTCTTAATGGGCATAATTTTTGGTTTCTTCTCTTCTGAATTTTCAAATGAATTGATTATTATGAGGTACATAACAATTAGTTAACTGTGTTTCTTACAGCTTCCATTCGCACCAAAATTTTTCTACATTGCCGGCCGTGGTAGCCGAGCGGTTCTAGGCGCTACAGTCTAGAACCGCGCGACCGCTACGTCGCAGGGTCGAATCCTGCCTCGGGCATGGCTGTGTGTGATGTCCTTAGGTTAGTTAGGTTTAAGTAGTTCTAAGTTTTAGGGGACTGATGACCTCAGCAGTTAAGTCCCATAGTGCTCGGAGCCATTTGAACCATTTTTCTACGTTCTCGTGCAATTCGTGAAATTCTACATGTATGGTCACAAGACTGTACATAGATGCAAACGATTTCGAGGTGCAAAGTGTTTGTTATCTTACTTTTCATGACAGGTGGGCAATGCTGATTTCCAAAAACTTTTTATTGTACTGAAATTATCTTTTTCCACAAAGTAACAAGGTAAGTGTTTTATTCGTATATATTTTGTGGGAAATTGAAATCGTGATGGATGATTATACACCTGAATGTTTGACACAACTGGTTGGAGAAAACGCTGCATATTAACCAAACAGCGCGCCTCCTCTCTGTATCCACCTATGACATGGGCACGGGCTTCTCCTCCCATAACGCTACAGAGCTGTTTCTAGCACAGCTGAGAATTGGCAACATCGTCACAAACATTTTGCAACACTGTGACAGTGCAATCACTTCCGCGTATGGTACTGAAGTGACTCGCTAAATTTACTCGATATTCCCTTTCCATTTGAATGATTCGTGCTATATAATCCTCATGTAATCTAAGACACTGAGACAGAAAATTCAATTTTTGGCTAAAGAAATGCTGTTCTTCACATAAGTGACAACTTTTATTATCTTTCACTATCCATTATAAGGCTGAGCGACCAACACCATGATGAGGGTGGCGTGCTGGCAACAGTGTGTCCGTAGCCCCATGGTACCGCCCATGTCTCGTCGCAACGGTTCAAGGAGTCGTCAGTTAACATTGGTAAGGACCAGCGTGTGTGAGCTTTTTTCCTGATTTATTTTATGGGGCTATGAATTTCCAGAAATAATTCTGTAAGGAAATCAGGAGAAAACCTCTACACATCAAATCCTCTTGGTAGCTCGACACAGTAAGGTGTATTAATGGTCAAAGATCTCACTCAGCTTTCTGACTGCCAAGCTGCTTCACAATATAAGCGTCTCTGAAGACATTTTGAATCGACCATCATCGCCCGCATCTCGTGGTCGTGCGGTAGCGTTCTCGCTTCCCACGCCCGGGTTCCCGGGTTCGATTCCCGGCGGGATCAGGGATTTTCTCTGCCTCGTGATGGCTGGGTGTTGTGTGCTGTCCTTAGGTTAGTTAGGTTTAAGTAGTTCTAAGTTCTAGGGGACTGATGACCATAGATGTTAAGTCCCATAGTGCTCAGAGCCATTTGAACCATTTGAACCAATCGACCATCATCGATACGAAATTCAATATTGTTCTTCACTTAAGACTCACATGCCAAGGTGATAAGTATGAAGGAAAGGAACCTCTTGGTTACCACAGGGCCTCTATGCTAAATTTCCACAGTAGCAATTAGGAACTCTCTGCAGACATTTGCTAACAGCAGCTCTAGCAACTTACTTTTTCTCTGGGTAGCTTCAAATATGGGCAATTTGGTCGCCTTAAATCCAATTGAATATTTTAAATATCACTTTTGAACAACGTTCACTTCTCCATTAATTAATGTATCGACCTCAAAACAAGCAATTTGCCTTAGCAGCTATAGAGCAGGTTCTGAAACGTATTGACACGATGTTTCGCATCCATTTAATATAGGGAATCAAAGAAAGAAGCCAAACACTTTACATTGCATTTATTCTCTGTTCTCTGTGCCTTGACTAACACATATGAAGCCACGACAAAAATAAATGATTTGAAGAATCTCTCATGAAAGGAAAAAGAACAGGATGTGACACTTTAATTATAGTGCACTGGAACAGAAACAATGAAATTAATTGCGTGCCACATTAATGTATTGCATACTAGTGTAATAACAAACTCATCAAATAAAAACGGTTTTGTGCCTCCATTGCTATCGAGTGTGAAACACAAAATCTCAAAGATTTTATGGGTCACCACTCAAGAATAGTAAAGCTTTTATACTGTCGAGAGTGAAGAGTGGAGCAGACATTGTCCGCAGAAGGCGAGACAGCACAGTGCCACAGCCCCCGCTGGTAGGCAGCAAACGGTTCCCAAAGAACTCAGACGCATGCAGTTTTCAGAGGCAGATGGTCGGCCAAGAATTCTCTCACTAAAATATTGTTGTACCAAACTGTTATTATCAGTGTGACAGAAAGCGAAATATATTGTAGATTCCCTTGAATTTCACTCATAGCTCCAGCACCGAGAGGAAAGAGGAGATAAAAATTTTGTCTACGTGTGCTTTTGGTTACCAAACTTCATATTAGCTAGTCTCGCGTTTTACCTCTCGACTACGGTGATAGACAAGAGTGAGGTACTCAGACTGCAGTCAAGAGTTCCTCTAGAAAATGTAATAGTAAACAATGTTACCAGGCGGACCATATTGCCGAACGTAGAATTCAGAGGGGAGCACAACTGTATTGTCCACCTTACGTCAACGACTTGGCGGTCATTTTTTTTTGTCTAAGACTGTATCTACAACACATATTGCACGCTTAAGAACCAGAAGGATTACAAAAACAAAATTAGTTTATGGGAGCAACGTTAACTATAGCGTTCGAAGGATTCATTGTATTGTATACGTGTGTGTAAACGCCTTCCAATGGCCACTCAAGAAAGACAAGGCCACACACTCTAGCTTCAATATTATAAATACGCGTCAGTTTGTGGATGAACTCAGACTTAGGTTGATAATCATTTTGAATATTTAGCAGTGCTGTACCCACTGGTGTTTAACTCGCTTTTCAACCAATGATTCCCACGGCTACAGGAACACTACTTGTGATACCTCTTAGACAAAATACTTACGCAGTGCTATCAGACGAAAAGATCAACCTGACCCAAACTGTGGGAAGTTTGCTTTACAACTTTCGTACCCGTATAAAGAGCTTTTCCTATTTGAGATATCTGTGAACGTTGGTGCATAAGACGAGTTAAGAAGAAACTAATTTCCTTCAGCTACGCCAATGTTTGAAGAAATCGTCTGAACGGCACTAAATCGTGGTTTGTGAATCGTTTACCGGCCGTACTCTGCCGCTTTCGCTGGTTGGAAGGCAAAAAGATTACTGACAAATTTCACAGAAGGAAAAGGGGGACGAAATGTCTCCTACTGGAAGGTCATGTTGTTTTATTTAAATGATTACAAAATCAGGTAAAACGAACAGTGAGGTTGTCAGTATAAGCACATTACTGTTATCAGTATGAAGTTGGACCGCCCAGGGCCTGTAATGATAAAGGGCCCGTTTAGGTCATGCATATTGTGTACAGAAGTGGAAGAGAGAGCACCACTAAATTCTACAATCCGTATGCATTGCATACACGCAGAAATTACTGTTACAGTCTACGTATGGAGCCCAATGAGTGAACTGCATATTTTCCGGTGAGAAAGAGCACTGGCAATTAATCTTCGCTACATTAGGTTACTTAAACTGGTGTCACTCTGAGCTAGAATTTACGGTCAGCGACAAAGTGTAACGAAAATGTGTCGGATGCGGGTTTTGCAACTGTGAAATCCTTTACTACATTATAGAAGCGAATATTAAATTTGAACTAATATTGCGAAAATATTGAACTTGGATAGCTTAGAATGAAAATCTTTTTGTTTATTGCAAAAGAAAGATGTTATAATCCTGAATCGACACTAAACATCACGTCCCTTCATTCCCAACTGGGCAGAGCCGGTTGGCGTTGGGAAATGACATAGGTGGAGCTCATGGTAAACAGAAATACTGTCGCCAGTAAACTTACTTATGTTAGAACGTTTTATTTTATTTGATGAACCGGTGGCCATTTAAAGGAACAGGGCTCTTGTTTTCCTGGCACTTGATTGAATTAGAGACGTAGAAAAATTTGGTGCTGGACTGTCATTCGAATTCGTATTTCCTCTTTCGAGGATCTCAATCTCTCTGAACAATATAGTTCAATCATTTCGAACCTTTTTCCAAGACTGCTTTCTTCTCTAGGTTTCTTCCAAAGGTAAGTATGTGGGTCCAATTCCTGATCCAGTACAAAACTATTCATAATTTCATTCCAAGCCCTAGTGAAAATTAACGTGCATTTTTTATGTCTGTTCATGTATTGCCAACAATTCCTCGTCAAACATGCACACATCTTACTGTTAGTGAGTAAGCAATTGATACGTAAGCTATATTCGAGGACGATAAAGAAGAACGATAGGAGTGCGGTTCGCTTGTCGCTCCGGCACTGAAATTTGTATCCTTACTTTAGATTCAAACACCTAGCAGTTGGTAAGAAAAATCGATACGTTGCATTTGATTTTACTTAGTTAACAATCCGATTACGTGTTGGGTTCGTTTCTCCGTCACAGAACTTCACATCATGCGCTTCATCTTTAAATGCATACACACTTAGTTGCTTCTGAATGGAGGTATATCAGACATCTTTCGTGATTAGTTAAAAGGGATGAAAGGGTCTTGATAGGAGTCCTGGTTTATTACAAAAACTGTCGTCTTTTATTGTCAAGTTTAGGATTGGTTACCGATATTGGCGAAAATTTCGGTAATTCATGACTCTTCACGGCTAGTCAGCAGTATGATATGATTAGATTAGATTAATACTTGTTCCATAGATCGTGAATACGACATTTCGTAATGATGTGGAAAGATTTCTTTACATACCATTATTCAATTTCTTTACAACAATTTTTTACCCCTCTCTCATTCTTTTTATTTTTCTCTCTCTCTTTCTCTCTCTCTCCCGCTTCTCTCTCTCTCTCTCTCTCTCTCTCTCTCTCTCTCACACACACACACACACACACATTTTTTTTTATTTGTTTGGTGTGCTCGACTATCGGCGAGGCACGGAAACGTCCATGAATGAGTTTCTTAATTTTGAGTACAGTTACGAAAGAAATATAAAAATAACTATGAGAGTTACTGATTTATGAAGCTTAATTTGCAGTCAGTTCTGAGTATTATTAGTAACCAGGCTCCAGACCCTAAATCTAGTTACAGAAATGCGAATCAGACGCATTACGTATTCCAGGCTGTAGCAGCTGCGTGTCTGAAACGACAGCTATGGTCACTTCCCAGCCCATTGTAGGAGCACATCGGTTCGTCTTCTTCCTGCTGGTACTGTAACTGAGATTTGGCAACAAGGCAAGGTATGTTTGGCAACTCTGTGATCGACGAGTTAATTCCTGGGGTGCACGGTTGTTTGGTTGGTTTGTTTGCGGATGGAGACCAGACAGCGAGGTCATCGGTATCATCGGATTAGGGAAGGACGGCGAAGGAAGTCGGCCGTGCCCTTTGAAATGAACCATCCCGGCATTTGCCTGGAGCGATTTAGGGAAATCACGGAAAACCTAAATCGGGATGGCCGGACGTGGGATTGAACCGTCATCCTCCCGAATGCGAGTCCAGTGTCTAACCACTGCGCCACCTCGCTCGGTGGTGTGCACGGACTTAAGCCTCAAAGTTCTCTTGAATTTTCATGTCATTTACATTAAATAATCTGAGTTATTATCGCTTGATCTGTAACAAAAGATTGTAAATTTACAGTTTTCAGATCCAGAAAGCAGTTGCACGTGGAAATCGCAACTAATCTTGTGCTTTAAATTGGTGGTTTACGAGTTCTAGCCACTATTGGCCTCGTAAGAGGAAGCCACAACACATACCTGTTCGCTAGCTCTGTGGGGACGTGCTGAACTGTGAAAAAGCGTCTGTTCTGGTTTGCGGTTCCAGTCTCGCAGACGTTTTTATCGCTTCTGTGAAAGAGCTACAAGCAGTCAGATCAAACATCGATAAGAAAATCACAAGTAAATACTTTCAGCTCATAGTGCAATGGTGAAAAACTTACAATGCTGCACGACAGGTAACATCTCTTTCTGCTGCTGATAAGCAAATTTTGGGTTTCTAGGAATACATAACTTTATTTATGAATTGCCACATTTGCATTCCTGTTGATTTGAAACAGCTTAACAACTGAACACAGACCCAATCGAAATCTAAGTGAGTAGTATTTTATTAGTTCGTGCCGATAGAGGCACGCTTCTGTACAGATACTCGGTTTTATTAAAACAGACTTTCGTCGTAAGGTTATCGTGCGTACTTTTATTTCATTTCTTATACTACAGCGCACAATTTTTGTAAGGTTTCTTTTAGTGTTGTTAAAACAGTACTAAACATGAGAAAAATTAATCATCAGCGATATATGCGAATTCTCTGATGTAATCTATAACAATATAACAATGCACATGCAGTTTATTGATTAGATGCATGTAGCAAACTTGTTCTGAGTTAAAGCTGTCAAACAAGGTTTTGAAGAAGAATAAAATGCCGCTACCAGACGACAGCTAACGTAGAAAATACGTTTCTGACTATTTTGGCACGATGCGCTCTCCCCATACATAATAGAAAAGCTTCGAGATGAACCTGCTGCCTGGCCGTCTATTATACCTGAAAAGAACAAAATGTCGCAGAAAGGTAGTCCTTTTTCCACATGCGACTATTTTGGGTTGAGAAGTGAATGGAATTATGTTCAAAATTCCTTTAAATTGATAACTTCTGCAGACAGCAGAATTGCGTTTTAAAAATTGTAGCAGCGAATGTAACAGAACTCACGACGTCTTATTTACGGTACGCGACGCTTACCGTTTCGCTACTAGCAGTCATGTAGCTACAGCGGCTCCAGAAGTCAACAACGGTTCCTCCAGAATGCAATAGAGTAGCTCAAATGGAAAGGTACACTTCCTATTTAAATTTCTGCAACCTACACTGTTGGCAGTTCTGTGTAGGTGGCAGTTACGTTATTTTATTTCGGTGATTACAAAATAGAGTCGAATGTATGCAATGGGTAGCCAAGGCAGCTAGTTCATGGAGATTCGGTCAACCAAGCAAATGAACGAACTGAACATGCTGCAAACCACTACAGGGAATCTGTGTGTCAGAATTATCATCTAGTGTGCCGCAATAGTGTTATGATAGAAAAATCACAGGGAAGCTTATTTGGTGGTCTGTTGGATTGATGCTAGGTTCCTGTGACGATGTTCTGGGTTCAACTCCAGTTTCTGGTAATGATTTTTAATAGGGAGAGACAGATTCTATTGTCTTGTGGCTACGCCAAGTGAAGAAGGTATAATGGAATTGTGGTCTCAAATTCATATTAAACATGATATTCCTTCTTTACCAAGTAGACGTTAGGTTGAACCACAATAAAGTCAGGAGTGGCGAAATGTGGGTTCTCTACCACGAGTAACCTTTCTTATAATACACTCCTGGAAATGGAAAAAAGAACACATTGACACCGGTGTGTCAGACCCACCATACTTGCTCCGGACACTGCGAGAGGGCTGTACAAGCAATGATCACACGCACGGCACAGCGGACACACCAGGACCCGCGGTGTTGGCCGTCGAATGGCGCTAGCTGCGCGGCATTTGTGCACCGCCGCCGTCAGTGTCAGCCAGTTTGCCGTGGCATACGAAGCTCCATCGCAGTCTTTAACACTGGTAGCATGCCGCGACAGCGTGGACGTGAACCGTATGTGCAGTTGACGGACTTTGAGCGAGGGCGTATAGTGGGCATGCGGGAGGCCGGGTGGATGTACCGCCGAATTGCTCAACACGTGGGGCGTGCGGTCTCCACAGTACATCGATGTTGTCGCCAGTGGTCGGCGGAAGGTGCACGTGCCTGTCGACCTGGGACCGGACCGCAGCGACGCACGGATGCACGCCAAGACCGTAGGATCCTGCGCAGTGCCGTAGGGGACCGCACCGCCACTTCCCAGCAAATTAGGGACACTGTTGCTCCTGGGGTATCGGCGAGGACCATTCGCAACCGTCTCCATGAAGCTGGGCTACGGTATCACACACCGTTAGGCCGTCTTCCGCTCACGCCCCAACATCGTGCAGCCCGCCTCCAGTGGTGTCGCGACAGGCGTGAATGGAGGGACGAATGGAGACGTGTCGTCTTCAGCGATGAGAGTCGCTTCTGCCTTGGTGCCAATGATGGTCGTATGCGTGTTTGGCGCCGTGCAGGTGAGCGCCACAATCAGGACTGCATACGACCGAGGCACACAGGGCCAACACCCGGCACCATGGTGTGGGGAGCGATCTCCTACACTGGCCGTACACCACTGGTGATCGTCGAGGGGACACTGAATAGTGCACGGTACATCCAAACCGTCATCGAACCCATCGTTCTACCATTCCTAGACCGGCAAGGGAACTTGCTGTTCCAACAGGACAATGCACGTCCGCATGTATCCCGTGCCACCCAACGTGCTCTAGAAGGTGTAAGTCAACTACCCTGGCCAGCAAGATCTCCGGATCTGTCCCCCATTGAGCATGTTTGGGACTGGATGAAGCGTCGTCTCACGCGGTCTGCACGTCCAGCACGAACGCTGGTCCAACTGAGGCGCCAGGTGGAAATGGCATGGCAAGCCGTTCCACAGGACTACATCCAGCATCTCTACGATCGTCTCCATGGGAGAATAGCAGCCTGCATTGCTGCGAAAGGTGGATATACACTGTACTAGTGCCGACATTGTGCATGCTCTGTTGCCTGTGTCTATGTGCCTGTGGTTCTGTCAGTGTGATCATGTGATGTATCTGACCCCAGGAATGTGTCAATAAAGTTTCCCCTTCCTGGGACAATGAATTCACGGTGTTCTTATTTCAATTTCCAGGAGTGTATGTTCACATATTTCTTACCTCATTATTTATTTTCCATTATCTTACTTCATCATTTATTTCCAAGAAAATCCTACCTAAACCTGTTGTCCCTAAACCCTACTTTTTTTGGTTCATATCCTCTTTCAAAATACTGTTTTGGCCAAACCATTTTCTCATAGATTTTCAATGTATTTTTTCCAATTCATCACAACTTGTTCTCTTATATAGTCTACCCCCCTCTTAAGCTAACTTAAATCTACTGAGCTCAGATGCTAAACTAAGGGACGAGGCAATGCAGCAGAACAAATCAAGTAACACAAACATCAATGACAAAAATTTCAAGCTGGCAAAGCAAACTACAGTAAATCTAAATTACCAAGCAATTCAACATTACAACGAATATGAGGCAATGTGCAGCAAACAATAAAAATAAATCAGTAGTAAAACTGGCTGAACAGCGTAATACAAAGTCAAATTCAGTAACATTATGCCTGGCAAACAGCAGCAACTTATACCTAAACATGACATAGCTCAACCAGAAAAAATATTACAGTAAAAATGGCCATGTTTAAAACTTACGTCACATCTTAACACTAGAGTCATGCATCACGAGAACTTACACTAGCAGATAAGTTACCAAATCGTAAAGAAATTGTTTATGCAATTCCTGTGAAGGGAAATGTCTTTTTATGCTCCCTCATTTTTTGGAAATATGTCATAAAACTATTATTTACTGGATCTGGAGACAGAAAATATTTATATTAGTACATCTATAAAATTTTATTTTATCCAGTGCTGCAGTGCAGCTAGAAACTAGATATTAAACAAAATGAGTAAATAAATACATAAAGCAAGCCATATGGCATTTCTCTCAATTATCGTAGATAGACACTTGTCCTAATCAGGTGTGCAGATGTAAGAATGTTTCCAAGTTATTATTAGCGTGTCGTATTTACGATGCTTTCTACAAACGAATGTCAATAGCGAGGATAATGGCCTCCCCCTTTTTTTTTTTTTCCACCTGCGCCACACACTAATGGCTTTTTCTCAAGGCGGCTGGCACACCTGGCCGCTCACAACGCATTACGTGCAGGTGGTCACTTAACTTTCGTACGGAAATATTTACGACACCAGTTTCCGCTACAGTGACAGTCTCATATAAAAATATTTCACAGGTCAAGAATCTGGGTTACAAATCTGTAGAAACAAAATCCTATAAATATAACAGCGTCCAAAAAATTTTCGCCAGCATTGTGATACATTCACGCATATACACACATTTCATAATTCTAAAATACGATTCTTAGTTTCCAACAACCTTTTTCACAAACCATAGTCCCTAACTTCTATTCATTATTCATATACATATAAACACGTAATCACATTCCTTATATAGCATCAGCTTATTGATCATAAATATACCTCAACAGCATAATACACATCGTCGTCGTAAAAATAACATCATAACACCTCAGTCAAATCTCAAAAACGTCGTAGCTTCCTCCAATAATTTCAAAACCTAAAAAAATTCTCTGCTCATGTCAAAAGTGTCATCTACCTCAAACGTACTTTAAAATCATGCTCCCTTACCAAATATATCATTCAAAGCTCTCATAGTATCACAATGGTTCTGAAAAAATATGAACAGTTCACAAAGTACAAACAACATACAATTTCGTAAGTGTGAAGTTATCCAACTGTGTAATTGCGTAAACATCTGTCACTGACGTAGTAAAAAGAATGTTTATTTCTCTGTCAAATAATCAGATAGCTGTGTAATTTATGTGTTGGAGAAATATGGTACCGATGTGTAAAGTTGTATAAGCAAATACCATATTAGCTAGGGTTCCTTGTGGTTGCCACACACATGGTACACAAAGTAAGCGTGTACCCCCCTGAGGATTAATGTAATTATAACCTCAGGTGTTACAGATTACAGCAACGGAATGAAATGTATCACGGAAAACCTTTATATCATTGTACTTCAAATATCTTTAAAAATAAATGTTTTAAGTACAAAATTAATCAATCAAATGCGTGTACTGTAGCGCTAAACTGTGCGTCTTGTTGTAAGATAATCTCTGCGGAAGTGTCATAGTTATCGTCCTCCGAAAGCTAAGTTCTGCAGAAGTCAATGTACTTACCTCATGATACACAAAAATGAAATGCTTTGCGAATAGATATCTTAGTTATTACGCTTATTGTTGTGATGAAGAAAGTACTGTGCTGTAACGTATTGTTGTGCCACGAAAAAGGCTGTCTCATTGTTGCTATACCACTAAAGTTACTACTAAAACATGTTTTTCTTTCCAAAAGAATTCAGAAGACTGTGCAGATATAAAACAGATACAGCGCAAAAGGAACATTTTAAATTGTCACTCATTAGTAGCGTCGTGATATAGTCGTGTAGCTGTCACATAAACTAACCTCTGTGTCAGATGGCTCTGAGCACTATGGGACTTAACATCTATGGTCATCAGTCCCCTAGAACTTAGAACTACTTAAACCTAACTAACCTAAGGACAGCACACAACACCCAGCCATCACGAGGCAGAGAAAATCCCTGACCCCGCCGGGAATCGAACCCGGGAACCCGGGCGTGGGAAGCGAGAACGCTACCGCACGACCACGAGATGCGGGCTAACCTCTGTGTCATCTGGTATCTCACAGAAAGTACTTTAAACCCAGAATGTATTTTCAAGTAAACCAAAATGTTGCATTAGAATCTCATTAGCAGTACCAGTATGTGTCCTAAGTATGTAAGCCCGACACTTTTTAAGATTTTGTTCCACTGTGTCTAACTTTTGAAGATTTTGTTCCATTATGTCTAACTTTTGAAGCTTTTGTCCCATTTGTTGCATTAATTGTAATAACAGTGCACTGGTGTCTGAAACATGTTCCTCAGTGCTATTCGGCAGTGAAGTTGCACCGGCAACATTCACATTTTGACAAGCAGAAAATGTGTCCTGACTCATTTGAGAAAACGGTGAGGATCCAAAACCTGAGTCTACAATATTTGCGAGATTGTTTCCTGTCATTACAGATTCCTGAGGCGAGCTGTTGCCGACCGATCGATCGATAATGCTTCCCTGTTCTCTAATTGTTTCCCTGTCTACACCATTGTTTGCCGCCCGCTCCATTTCCCTATGCGCAATTACCAAATTACTACTTTGAACATTAGTTAATTCATTACTCTGCGGCGCTAACACACTGCTTTCGTCTTCACTGTCATTTCTCAATTTAGTTTGGAGCCTAGTATTACGTTTTTCACACGCCATTATTGTCACAGTATTTCACACGACAACACAGAAAAGCACAATTTGAAGAGCAAAAATAAGAAAACACATTAACATAACACTGAAAATAATATCTAGTTAATTGCAGCTGCGAAATACTTGGTGCAAATCTACATGCGTGCCACACCTGTTTTACTGTACAACAATGAAGACTGCAACTACAAAGGAGATTCTCTCTACAATTACGCGCTAGCAATAAACAAAATCTACACTAATTACACAAACTACAAGAAAAAATCAGAAGATTCCAGTGAGGTATCCCAGGCTAAGGGTCGACATATGAAACGTCCCTTTAGAAAAATTATACACAACTGTGCTTAAACTGACACACAATATTTTGTTAGCGCAACGCAATCTGACTTTCAAAATTCCCTACAAAAGAATGGCCCTGACTAACATTAAACTATACCTTTCACAAATCACTTACCTCACAAAAATCTTCGCTGCTCAAGCTACTGCAATACAGCGAGCGCCACTACTGCCAGCTAAATAAAAGATTCAAACTATGGAAGGCACTAACTACTGATAGGGATAGTTAGCAAATGAAAGATATTAATAGAGAACAAAGAATGTATTTACCTTGATATCATCATATATATAGCAGTTCATGACAAATTACAAAACTCCGCCATCTCTCTCCCCACATCCACCACTGCTGGCGGCTCACCTCCAACTGCCCAACGCTATGCGCTGTTCACAGCCAGCTGCCTAACACTACAATGGCGAGTATTACAACAATGCAAAGCAGCCACAGACTGCACACCGCACAGCCAGTGATTTTCTATACAGAGGTGGCGTTACCAATAAAAAAACCTAAACAGCCTACATACAAACCATTTCACATCTTAAGCGTAAAAACATTTAGTTTAGGCGAGTCTGTACATGTTTGATTACGTGGCGTGGTTTCTATTCCACGCATATCCGAAAATTATGCGGATTCATTTTATCGCAGGTATGGAAGGTGGCTACGGTCAGTGTAGACAGGTTTACTAAGAAAATCATCTTCAGTCTACATTTTGTTAATCATTTCTACGCAAAACTCAGCTCGTTTTTCTTTGTCTCTCTCTCTCTTAAGGCTTGCAAACGGTTCCAATGTGTAGGGTTTGAATGACAGGATTGTTCCATAATATCTTTCACGCTGTGACATTAGGAATATTCACTTCTAAGCTTGCACGTCTCCTTCACTTACCCGGACTACGAATGTAAACTACCGCAACTCGTTCATTTGTTGCGTCACGCCCTGAACTAGCGTGCTATGTGATGCACAGCCAGTTTGCGATGGAACAATTGTACGCATTAATAACAATTCGTCTTTGAGGTGATGGATTGCGATATATAATCCTAAATTGTCTCTGAATTGTTGTAGCAGATGTGAATTCATGAAAGCATTAACAACACTGCGCACGCCAGCAACGTTCTACGACTTCATGGTGGGTATTGAAATAACTTCTTCACACATACCACCTATCGGGAACGTCGCGAACTAACAGTGTTAGGCAGGAATAAAATTTGAAGCTATACTGCATTCAGTATCAAACATTTCTTTAAGTTACTTACCCTTTTCACAGTTAAAGGTTAATTTTGAATAAGTAATTTGCAAACACCTTGTGCTTGCAATATTAATGGAAAATCCAAGATGGAATAACGACAATATTAAAAAGGATAGAATACTACTCATCATATAGAGGAGATGTTGAGTCGCAGACAGGCACAACAAAAAGACTGCTGAACACGTAAACTTTCGGCCCGAAGGGCTTCTTCTGAAATAGACAGCTTACACACTTACGTCAACGCAGCTCACACACAGATGACCACTGAGTCTGGTCTCGGTAGCCAGAAACAGTGGTCATGTGTTTGTGAGCTGCCTTTGCATGATGAGTGTGTGTGTGTGTGTGTGTGTGTGTGTGTGTGTGTGTGTGTGTGTGTTTGTTTGTTGTCTATTTCAGAAGAAGGCCTTCTATCCGAAAGCTTAAGTGTTTAGCAGTCTTTTGTTGTGCCTGTCTGCGACTCAACATCTCCGCTATATGATGAGAAACAATCTATTCTTTTCTAATATTATACAAGAACTCACGACCTGTCGTGGACTCTGCTGAAGAAGATATCCATCACATGGCTGCGCTCTCGACAGCTTTCAATTGCCAAGCGAAAAGGCTGTGAGTGGAATAGTAGTCTTCCGTAGAGAAGCAGCAACAATAAGGCGTTTCCACAGGGACTGGTACAACATCGAGTTACGTGTGTGGTTGACGCAGTTGCTCGAAGCAGCCACGTCAAGCCCACCACAAGAGTCACAAATCTTCTTCCGCCAGTTGTGCTATAGTGCCGGGTAGCAAGTTCCATTCAAATCTCGCTCTGCTCAGAGAGTGGAAGACTTGTGAACTGTTGTCGGAGGATCGAAGCGTGTCTATTCCACAGTATTAACTATTGTCAACGTCTGCAGACACCATGAGCCTTACAATGACATCGATAGTCGATCTGAACGAAGCAGGGGGATAATGATAAATGCAGCAAACCAATGAACAATCGTCTTTTGTAAGACAAACGTAATGATGACAGACTGTCGAAAATGTACACTCCTGGAAATGGAAAAAAGAACACATTGACACCGGTGTGTCAGACCCACCATACTTGCTCCGGACACTGCGAGAGGGCTGTACAAGCAATGATCACACGCACGGCACAGCGGACACACCAGGAACCGCGGTGTTGGCCGTCGAATGGCGCTATCTGCGCAGCATTTGTGCACCGCCGCCGTCAGTGTCAGCCAGTTTGCCGTGGCATACGGAGCTCCATCGCAGTCTTTAACACTGGTAGCATGCCGCGACAGCGTGGACGTGAACCGTATGTGCAGTTGACGGACTTTGAGCGAGGGCGTATAGTGGGCATGCGGGAGGCCGGGTGGACGTACCGCCGAATTGCTCAACACGAGGGGCGTGAGGTCTCCACAGTACATCGATGTTGTCGCCAGTGGTCGGCGGAAGGTGCACGTGCCCGTCGACCTGGGACCGGACCGCAGCGACGCACGGATGCACGCCAACACCGTAGGATCCTACGCAGTGCCGTAGGGGACCGCACCGCCACTTCCCAGCAAATTAGGGACACTGTTGCTCCTGGGGTATCGGCGAGGACCATTCGCAACCGTCTCCATAAAGCTGGGCTACGGTCCCGCACACCGTTAGGCCGTCTTCCGCTCACGCCCCAACATCGTGCAGCCCGCCTCCAGTGGTGTCGCGACAGGCGTGAATGGAGGGACGAATGGAGACGTGTCGTCTTCAGCGATGAGAGTCGCTTCTGCCTTGGTGCCAATGATGGTCGTATGCGTGTTTGGCGCCGTGCAGGTGAGCGCCACAATCAGGACTGCATATGACCGAGGCACACAGGGCCAACACCCGGCATCATGGTGTGGGGAGCGATCTCCTACACTGGCCGTACACCACTGGTGATCGTCGAGGGGACACTTAATAGTGCACGGTACATCCAAAGCGTCATCGAACCCATCGTTCTACCATTCCTAGACCGGCAAGGGAACTTGCTGTTCCAACAGGACAATGCACGTCCGCATGTATCCCGTGCCACCCAACGTGCTCTAGAAGGTGTAAGTCAACTACCCTGGCCAGCAAGATCTCCGGATCTGTCCCCCATTGAGCATGTTTGGGACTGGATGAAGCGTCGTCTCACGCGGTCTGCACGTCCGGCACGAACGCTGGTCCAACTGAGGCGCCAGGTGGAAATGGCATGGCAAGACGTTCCACAGGACTACATCCAGCATCTCTACGATCGTCTCCATGGGAGAATAGCAGCCTGCATTGCTGCGAAAGGTGGATATACACTGTACTAGTGCCGACATTGTGCATGCTCTGTTGCCTGTGTCTATGTGCCTGTGGTTCTGTCAGTGTGATCATGTGATGTATCTGACCCCAGGAATGTGTCAATAAAGTTTCCCCTTCCTGGGACAATGAATTCACGGTGTTCTTATTTCAATTTCCAGGAGTGTATATGATTTCCACAGCACATTGCCAGAAATATGTGTAATAACCAAATTCAGCCAGTAAATGGCTTCTGTTAAGTTGTAAATTTTTCTCGAGGTACCTGTGCATCTAGAAAGATGTCAGTACATGGAAGTTTAAATATGATGATAAATGTCACGCAGTAATATATGTATGAGCCAAATCTGAAATAGCTCTAAGTAATGAAGGAGCTTTCTGTTGCTATTTAACTTGTTATTAAGGATAACTAAACTGCCTGACAAACAAGTGAAGTAATCAGAAGAGGAGGAGGAAACGAAAATAAATTTCATGGGTTGAGAGGTAATGGGATATTATTTCAGTGACTGCAAAACCGAGTCATATTTACAGAGGACTTGGCAGTAGGAACCTACTTATGAGCATGAGGTTGCCCCCTCCAGTTTCCCCTCTGGTCTGGATGCATGCACCAACTCGGTTGGAAATGGTGTTATAAAGCAATTGTATCATCTCCTGAGACAAGATGCCACACAAGTGTTGGAACTAGTACCTGACAGCATGGATTCTGGCAATGGGATGGAGTTGAAATCTGAGATGGTTTTGTATACATCGATCAGGGACAGATCTGGGAATCCCACTGGCGATGAGAGTCCATCAAAATCAAGCAGACAGTTCATAGAGACACATGCCAAATGTGAGCCGACTGTTGTCCTGTCCAAAAATGCCATCAGGACACTGTCATACAAGAGGAAACGCATAAGGAAGTAGGATGTTCGTGACGTACTGTTGTGCCATCAGAGTCGTCTCAACCACTACCAGTCATTACGTAGAGTAGTACAATGCACGAAAAATGCCATGGCCACTAGATGTGCAGTGGGCTGCGGAAGTGTGGGGAGGGCAGCAGTGGTGGGGAGTCGCTCAGAGCGCTGTAGGGGAAATGCCAAGCGATGGAGGGGGAGAGCCATTCGAAACTGAAGCCTGCACTCATATTTTCTATTAATAACAAGTGGGCCCCTCCACGTCCACACTTGCATGGTGACCATTTAAAAACATCCACTGTCAGCTCTGCTTTCGTTAGTACCGAAAAAGAATTCTTCCGAAAATGCAGCGATTTATTTTTGCCTAATTTGTTAACCATTTGTAACTTTCAGAGAAGCGTCATTAGTAACGGATTTTGAGTAAAGCCTACAATTTCTCTGGTTGTCTTGCCAAAATATATTGATTGGCGACTCCATAGAGTGCTGTGTGCACAACGACCATGTACGTGAAATTACAGAGACGGTCAGCGTTGACCGTAATATTGATGGTTTATTGACAGCAAAATCGATTTTCAATCACATCGTGATCATGATCGTCTTCAGTGCTGTGGTGTACAAATTAAACTCATAGGCACTGGTGTCAAGTTATTATCAGTAACCAAAGCTTATGAAATGGTCACAATAACTCGTGATCGTTTCATAAGCTTTGGTTACTGATAATAACTTGTATTCAGTGCCTATGAGTTTAATTTGTACACCACAGCACTGAAGACGATCACGATGTGATTGAAAATCGATTTTGCTGTCAATAAACCATCAATATTACGGCCAACGCTGACATTCCTCTAATTTAATGTCAAAATTTGCTTCTTTTGCCAAAACACAGCGGAGTTCACACTCACTTCACTAACATTGCGAGAGAATCCTGAAACAGTGGTCTATTAAATTAATTAAATGAGGAACTAAGGAAAAGGAAAGTCAGTAACTTATGAATAAGCTCATCCTTCTTACAAAAGAACATGTAATGTCTTCACACGTCCCAAAACCCACAGCATTTCTTGTTTCAGCAGCTATCAATGGCCCTTAAAAGTTACATTCTTTCAGCAAAAAAGTCTGTAGTTATGGAGTTTTACGTATTAATGATATGGTAAAATACTGCGCGTCGTATCATTTGCCAAGATCTCATGTCGATATCTGAAACCATTTACGAAACATGAGGAATGTTTTGGGTATTTCGCTCTGGGATTTACCGCTGCCGTGGTGCGATCGCGAATGAGTGTGTTACTTAAGATTAATTTTCTTTAAATTGGTGACAGATACACTACTGGCCATTAAAATGGCTACACCACGAAGACGACGTGCTACCAACGCGAAATTTAACTGACAGGATGAAGACGCTGTGATATGCAAATGATTAGCTTTTCAGAGCATTCACACAAGATTGGCGCCGGTGGGAACACCTACAACGTGCTGATATGAGGAAAATTTCCAACCGATTTCTCATACACCAACAGCAGTTGACCGGCGTTGCCTGGTGAAACGTTGTTGTGATGCCTCGTGTAAGGAGGAGAAATGCGTATCATCACGTTTCCGATTTTGATAAAGGTCGGATTGTAGCCTATCGCGATTGCAGTTTATCGTATCGCGACATTGCTGCTAGTGTTGGTCGAGATGTAATTAGCAGAATATGGAATCGGTGGGTTCAGGAGGGTAATACGGAACGACGTGCTGGATCCCAATGGCCTCGTATCACAAGCAGTCGAGATAACAGGCATGGCTGTAACGGATCGTGCAGCCACGTCTCGATCCCTGAGTCAACAGATGGAAACGTTTGCAAGACAACAACCATTACATTTCAGATGTGTTACGACCCGTGGCTCTACCCTTCATTCGATCTCTGTGAAACCCTACATTTCAGCAGGATAATGCACGACTACATGTTGCAGGTCCTGTACGGACCTTTCTGGATACAGAAAATGTTAAACTGCTGCCCTGGCCAGCACATTGTCCAGACCTCTCACCAGTTGAAAACGTCTGGTCAATGGTGGCCGAGCAACTGGCTCGTCACAATATGCCAGTCACCACTCTTGATGAACTATGGTATCGTGTTGAAGCTGCATGGGCAGCTGTACCTCTACACGCCATCCAAGCTCCGTTTGACTCAATGCCCAGGGGTATCAAGGCCGTTATTACGGCCAGAGGTGGTTTTTCTGGGTACTGATTTCTCAGGATCTATTTACCCAGATTGCGTGAATAATCACATGTCAGTTCTAGTATAATATATTTGTCTAATGAATACCCGTTTATCATCTGCATTTCTTATTGGTGTAGCAATTTTAATGACCAGTAGTGTAGATACCTCTACCTAAATCTAAAGAAAAATTCAATATGTTAGCTAAATTTCATACACAACAACATAGTATGTAATATGCACCAAACGCAAAATCTTTGCGACCTCTATTTTTCATTGCACACTTTTCCGAATTCCGCGCAGTGTCGTACTTTTACGTAAATGTCAGAGTAACTATGACATTCGTCTAAATAATGGGCACATCATCATTATGAACCTGACATTTAAAGCTATAACTGAAGCAAGAATGAAATATTTTTACATAATAGTTTCTGTAAAGTCGTTTGAGGACATTGCAGGCTCGTGGTCGTGCGGTAGTGTTCTTGCTTACCACGCCCGGGTTCCCGGGTTCGTTTCCCGGCGGGGTCGGGGATTTTCTCTGCCTCGTGATGACTGGGTGTTGTGTGATGTCCTTAGGTTAGTTAGGTTTAAGTAGTTCTACGTTCTAGGGGACTGATGACCTCAGATGTTAAGTCCCATAGTGCTCAGAGCCATTTTTGAACATTGCAGGGTGTTCGCCCCGAACCTGTCACCGCTGACCAGCCGAGAGGTGGAAAACAGTCGTCGGCCTCCCGAACAGACGAATGAAGTCGCCCAGCGCTTAGGACGAAAACTGTTCATTGCAGCATGTCGGCCGCCGGCCGGAGTGGCCGAGCGGTTCTAGGCGCTCCGGTCTGGAACCGCGTGACCGCTACGGTCGTAGGTTCGAATCCTGCCTCGGGCATGGATGTGTGTGATGTCCTTAGGTTAGTTAGGTTTAAGTAGTACTAAGTTCTAGGGGACTGATGACCTCAGCAGTTAAGTCCCATAGTGCTCAGAGCATGTCGGCCACCGTATCCTGTGCGAAGTACACCCGGCTGCTGCCCACACCATGACCCCAGGAGTAACACCGCTTTGCCTTGCAAAACACTGCCAGCACGAACCTCTCTGTAGATCGGAGTCATACTCGCTGATAGTGGTCACTCCCGGGTAGTGCAGACCCGCAGATCGTCGCTGAAAGCCGCCAGCAGCCAGTGTTTCGCGGTGATGGCAGTACACCAGAAGCAGCCGTTGGCGTTGTGGTGTTACCGGTAACCTACGCATGGGACAGTAATTCCCTATTTGGGCTGCTCCTGGTCTCCGAGCGGTGGTGCCGGATGACACGGAACGCTGCCGGCAGTCCATTACTTGGTCTCGGATGCCAGCCGCAGATGTGAAGGGCTCACTATGTGTTTGGCGCCCAGTAATGTGATTATCCCACTTGGTCAACCGGAACCTTGACGATGCGTACGCCTGCCCTCACGTTCCCACCCCACGCACTCCAATATCGGGCAGCTTTCACTTCTGAACGGACAATAAGTCAGGATATCGCACAATTCGACCAGTTGGCCAAATGGAGACCCTCGAAGGCCCTCTTCGCACACTGGCAGGCGCTGATTGTTTCAAACGACTATGCGGCATCACCGTCTCCGTCACAGTGATTACTCTACATCTGACGCTGTTCGTGGCCCTTATATACCCTACGGGGCCTGGTTACAACAGTAAAGTACTTCTGCTGCCTTCTAACTGTCATAAGAATTGCAATTCTAAATCATTTACTTATGCGCCTACGGTGTGTATGTGTATTACAGTAAACGCACGAACATATCCTCCAGGTGCTTTACATTTTGTCAGTCAGTGTATTACTCGCTGTAATTTTCAAATGGTTCAAATGGCTCTGAGCACTATGGGACTTAACCTCTGAGGTCATCAGTCGCCTAGAACTTAGAACTACTTAAACATAACTAACCTAAGGACATGACACACATACATGCCCGAGGCAGGATTCGAACCTGCGACTGTAGCGGTCTCGCGGTTCCAGACTGTAGTGCCTAGAACCGCTCGGCCACTCCAGCCGGCTCGCTGATATGAGTACAAGGCCGTGCTCTAAGACATAATCCTCTATCTTATGTTTCGTCTTCCATTGTAAGAAACTTCGTCAGAGGCTTTAACGATTAAGAAAGCTGCTAAGACTCAAAGAAGCTTAGCAAGGCGAACTGTTAATGTACCTATCCACGCAACAATCGGCTCGTGTCATCAGACTGCTGCCTAATATCTAGGCGTCGCGCCGAAGAACGCTTATAGAGCATGTAGAGGGGGAGAGCTGGTACCGTTTGCTTTATTTAGCACTAGAACCCACATTTTGTGGAACTTTAATCCTTCATCTGTTCCGTTTAAATTTTTTCGTTCTTTTGAGATTCTGTGCCCTCTCTGCACATTGTTGCATAATAATTGGTTGATGTTGCTAGCCGGCCATGGTGGCCGAGCGGTTCTAGGCGCTACAGTCTGGAACCGCGCGACCGCTACGGTCGCAGGTTCGAATTCTGCCTCGGGCATGGATGATGTCCTTAGGTCAGTTAGGTTTAAGTAGTTCTAAGTTCTAGGGGACTGATGACCTCAGAAGTTAAGTCCTATAGTGCTCAGAGCCATTTCAACCATTTGATGTTGCTAAAATAACAGTGTCAAACAAACGCATTGGATGGTTTCCGGGTCCAAGTGCGTGATCTCCTACTGCTGGTTTATCCGTTTTTCCAACACGACCATTGCTCTTGTGTTCTTTCACGGATAAATCAGCAGTAGCAGATCACATGCAAGAGCCCGGAAACCATGAAATCCGTTTCTCTGACATTCTTGTTTTGGCAAGATTTATTAATTTTTATGCAACGATGTATAGAGACGCCATAGAAATTCGAAAGCACAAAAACAATGTCAAAAGAAAAAAGAGGGATTGAAGTTAGGCAAGCCATGGACTTTTACCTCATTTATAATCATAGTCCTGATACCGCGAATAGAAACACTTCTTTCAATGGCCTGGACCAGAATGTGGACGTGCAGACTGGAAACTGTGGTCAGTATGTTCTCCATCGCTTTCTGGCTGACCACGAAAATAGTTGCCAGGCTCGCATGAGAAAGACGGCGTACTAACAACAGCTGAAGTTATACATTTTACCGGCCACCCCACAACACCCCGCGGACGATTCCACCCTACTCTTAGAGCATTGTGCTCCAGCTACCCGACTCAGCGTTATCACAACTCTTTGGAGCGCAGTGCAGACCGCGAATCTGGCCCTGGTGTACAGGGTGGAACCACCAGGGACCGTTCAAAACCATTCGAAGAAATTGAACGCGATCCGAACCAACAAATGGGCCTTATACTTTTTCAGACTTACTGTAAGTGCTCTCGTCTGGCGTAATCACAGAAAGTTGCGACCTGTGTGACGTGCGAATAAAGCAGCACAGAGTCGTCCGAAGATCACCCAGCCTGGGAACGCCCACGGTGCCTTTAGAAATGTACATGTATCTGAACCGAGACGACCTGTGACGAAGTCCTAGGTGTCATTCTGGATGGCATACTAACAGGCGCAAGAGTAGCAGTGAAGCCTACCTGCAGGTACCAATGAATCCCGTCACGGGTTCCTGTATGTTCGTGCAGATTTTTAAGATGCTCAAAACAGGTTGACTGTTGGATCCAAGAGTGTTGTCGAACTGGATATTCTTAGTGGAACCTTCGGCGTTTTATTCGCACGTACGTCAGTGTCGCACTTCTCCGTGATCACGCCACCCGAGGATGCGAAACTGGAGAGCTGAAGAAGTGTAAGCACCCTTTGCTGCTTCGGATCACGTTTAAATTTCGTAGGATGGTTGTGAACGAGCCGTAGTGATCTCACCATGTGGACCACTGCAGAAATTGCGGAAGTATTGATACGAGATCATTTTGAGTGCGGTAGCAGTCCCACCGTGTCCTTAGAGCATGACTGAATCGTCCTCGGGGTGTCGGCGATCTCAAGGGTCGTCAAGAACGTCGTCATGATGCTGATTGCACTGCGAACTGTCGTTTTCTACTGATAGATATGTGGGAATCGACGCCCCAATGGAAGGGATGGTTCTATTGACGACCTGTATGCCACCCCTCGGAGCCCTTACGTGTCGATTCTGAGCAACGGTGTGTCTGAAATGTTTTGCACGGCAACCCATAAGAAAACCGCGTGATTTCAACGTTGGGCGTCGTCGCAGAGGCGGTTGAATCATGCGTGAAATGTTCGTAACGGCCTTCCCATCTTGTGGAACATCGACGACGGCACTGTGAAACAGCGCGGCGAAATTTGGTGCCAAAGTGAAATCATTACCCCGCCTCACACCTCATGTGGACTTCGGGACTCAGGCCTTTTTTTCGTATTTGTTGACACGTTGTTCTTTGAATCGTGTCCACAGCTCGTTGTCTAGTGATCGCCGGCACGGTAGCTCAGCGTGTTCGGGCAGAGGTTAACTGACCTCTATAATAAAAAATGCAACGAACAAAAAGAGTTTATTTTTGAAAAAAAAAGTGGCTAGTGTTGCTGCCTTTGGATCTCGGGGTCCCGGGTTCGATTCCCGACCAAGTCGGGAATCATCTCCTCCCTGGAACTGTGGTGTTTCTGTTGTCTTCATCATTCGGGACGAGACGAGACTGGAACTGGAAAGAATGGGAACTTGCACGGGCATTGATGACCACGGTGTTGAGAGCCCCACAAACCATCATCATCATCATCTTTGAACCGGCGCCGATGCCAAGGGTAGCGTCGCAGGGCGCCACGCTTTCGCACCAATACAGAGTCACGTTGTTGACACCTTTTAATGAAATTCCAAACTTATACATCGCAACGAGAGACAATTACGCTTCTTCTATAAAGTGATCCCTTAATTGTATTGCGCGCTATATTTACAGTTGTCGTACCAAGTGTCCTATTGTTCTGTCCCTTCTTCTAGTCTGTGCTTTGCAAATACTCCTTTCGTTGCCGATTCTGCGAAGAGTCTCCTCGCCGGCCGCGGTGGTCTAGCGGTTCTAGGCGCTCAGTCGGGAACCGCGCGACTGCTACGGTCGCAGGTTCGAATCCTGCCTCGGGCATGGATGTGTGTGATGTCCTTAGGTTAGTTAGGTTTAAGTAGTTCTAAGTTCTAGGGGACTTATGACCACAGATGTTGAGTCCCATAGTGCTCAGAGCCATTTGAACCATTTTTTGAAGTCTCTCCTCATTTGTTATCTTGCGAGTGCACTCAATTTTCAGCATTCTTTTGTAACACCGAATCTCAAAGACGTTGATATTCTGCTTTTCCAGTGTTGTCCATGATTAACTTCCGTACAGTTCCGTGCAACAGGCGTACATTCTCAGAAATTTCTTCTTAAAATTAAGGTCGCTGTTTGATTCTCAAAGACTTCTTGTGCCCATTATCTGTACTAGTCCGAACCAGCTATTCTCCTTGCTTTGTGCGTGAAGTGTTATTTTGCTTCCAAGATAGAAGATTTAATTCGCTTTGTGTATTGTGAGGTCTCTTATATTGATGTTAAATTTATCGATAATCTCATTTGTGTTACTCCTCATTTCCTTCATATTTCTTCGGTTGAGTATCAGTTCCATCTATGATCATTAAAAGGGTCATTCGAGAGGAGAGATCCTAGAGTTTTTCCTCACATTCATGGAGAATAGAAATGTCATCAGCTAGTCTTACAGGGGACTAATGAATTAATGATGTGTTACACACGTGACTGACAGCGCGTGTTTGAATGTGCTGCATATTCTGAAGAGGCTGTTCGTGGTGTATAACTCGGCGAGACACCCGGCATCTTTGCGCGGGCTGCCGTCCAGTCGTCCGCCTCCTGATGGTCGAGGTGAGCGCCGAAACGTTAGACGGCTGCGATGTACGGAGCGTCACGGCGGACAACTGGTGCGGGTTTTATGTCGTTCCTGGCACACTCAGGGCGAGCTCTGGCGTTGGCGGGGACATTGTTTGGCAAGATACTCTCAAAAAAATGGATCAGAAATAGCCCTTACGGCAAGGACCAGCAGTGCGCCGCGTACACGGGTGCAATTAACATGGCTTTGTCTTCCGCGCTCAGGAATGCTCCTTTGTCCGTACGCCCGCACCTGTGTCTCCGGAACGGACGAGTTTCTGAGTCTTAATACCACTCTCAAAATTCGACAATATTGTCATTCAACCATTAAGACATTTGGCGATTTCTTACGATTTGAAGCGCACGAATCCTGTCACTAAAATGATACCTTCAGCAGTTTTTGGGTTTTCACAGACACAGAAATATAATTCCGATTTTAAATACAACAGAGAATACAAAACTTGATGGCATAAATATTATTCCACTTTAATGCAAAGAAAGCAGAACTGCGTCCAGCACATGGAGTAATTAAATTGGCCAATTTGTACTTTTAGGAAGAATGCACAGCGTTAAATTATTTTTCTGGTATTTATTTTGTGCAGCTGACGTACATCTTAAAGGTGTTTCATTTCCCTTCGTCTCCCTAAAACCCACTTCTATATTTTACCATATCAGTACTATATTCCAGAGAGTAATCCCTCAACAAAGCTGCGTATGAACAGTTGTTACGGCAAAAGCGGAGCAGGAAATAAAATTCAGGATGAAATTTGCTGTGAATTGATCGTACACCTCTTGACAAAAAAAGTCTCACTTTCTGAAAAATATTTGATTACATCAATTTCTCAGCATGCAAATAACACCATTTGTCTGTAATTGCTCTTGCTCTCAACTGCTGACTATAAATTTCCTGCAACCAATATATTCAGTGATACTTGGCGATCCTGGTGACAGTGAACTGAAATTATGTGTATTGTTAATAGGAAAGAGCGTAACGGTATCTAGTTTTAAGCAACCGTTCTGAAACTGAACATTACTAGCGATTACTCAGCCATTGCACAAAATGATACAGAAAGGGAATTTACATTTGGAATTGTCCCCCGTAAATTAGCACAAACTTGCGAAGTCATTAATGACCATTGCACTTTGGAACATTAATTAGTTTTATGAATATAAAATGTGTAAATTTCATCGTCGATTTATCATTGTATCCTTGGGTACATGTTTCCTTATATCTAACTAATATTTCCGCAACATCCTTGAATGTACTGTCATCAGATGAAATGGACCCCACAAGGCGTGTGGCAGGCTAGACGCTGCAAGTGCCCTGGCTCTTATTACATTCTGAGTACATGTAAGAATGTCTAACGGAAACTGTCCCGATTAACCCTTAACTCACGAGGTGTGGTCCTTAATACCACGCGAATATTTTCGAACTCTTCCTCTAAGGTCATCAATTAAAACTTCCGGGCTGAATTGCCATGGTCCATACAGAAAACTACTTCTTTATCCTCACGTTTCGTTGCCTACTGCGGGCAACATCTTCTGAGGTGAGTCGGTGAGTTCAGGCGGAATGCTTCTACACTCCCTCTGCTCTCCGTAAATCGCCTACCCAACAATGTTTTGCTATCGGTTGCATCGTTGCCTTCTTTGTTTGGAGTTCACACGTGTTACGGACAAATGCTGGGATCCCCTTGACCGCGTCAAGTAAACTACTTACGGTTTTCTTCGGTGTAGTACCAAATATGTTAGCAGGAAGCGTTAGTTTTAACGGTCCTAAGCTTTATGAAATTGTTAGTCAGTGGATGGAAGAAGATACCCTAGATGTATATCTAGAAATGGGCGAAGAAGACGATTTTACAATAGGCAGTGATCACAAGCCTGCTAGCTACCAAGAAAATCATTCAGACGAAGACCTTCAGGACAATTGTGATTGGAACCGTTTTGTATCTACTGTAAAATACTTGAAGTAATAGTTAAAATCAAATGTATTCTGACTGGTGACACTGAAAAATGTAGATCGCGTGATTACATTTCAATTTGGCAGACTTTCTTTTTGTACTTAACGAGGACAGCTACTTTGTGGAAGTTTAAACCATGGAATTTAATTTTATGTGAAGATTTATTTCCTACAGAGACACTATAATTTATCGTAAAGTAAAATTCAGTTCCCTAACAGCTTCTTTATCTGTACTACCTAAAAACCGCTCAAAAGCGTGTAATTTTGTGTGATAGTAAAGTACTGCAGGCTTCATTTAGTGCTATAAAATCAGAAAGGAATATTTTTTTATTTAAACAGCAAACAATAACTGTAAAAATAAATGTTATATAACTTAAATTAAAAATTCCAAATAATCTGCGCCTTAAACCTCGTAGTATAGAAAAGTCACCTCGTATGTTGAGAGTTAAAAAGACCCACTTATAAACCGATGGCACTTTTATTTTAACGATATCTGACTTCATTTATCAACGAATTAACTTACTATCAGGGTTGAGAAAAACCTGGGTACTTTTCGAAAGACGAACCCTTTGGGTAGAATGGTTCAAATGGCTCTGAGCACTATGCGACTTAACTTCCGAGGTCATCGGTCGCCTAGAACTTAGAACTAATTAAACCTAACTAACCTAAGGACATCACACACATCCATGCCCGAGGCAGGATTCGAACCTGCGACCGTAGCGGTCGCTCGGCTCCAGACTGTAGCGCCTAGAACCGCACGGCCACTCCGGCCGGCTTTGGATAGAATTGATTTGTTATGGATTTTATTGGTTTTTTGGAATTTTTTTCGTGTTGATGATTAAATCAGTTTAGATTCCTATGCTAAATTTATTCAAAAACTAAGCCAGTCTTACATCTGCTTTATTAGTTCCTCGTTTCTTGCCCTGCCATCCTTCTATCCATAGCGAGATGTTCTCCACCTATGGGCTTGTATTGACAAAATTAAGAAATAATTTACGAGAGAAAAGACAGAAGAAATTACTAGAGATTTATAAGATTCTCCATGCTTCCAAAATTGTACTTTACAATCAATACTATTCTGGAATAGTAAATGTTACTTAACTGTGTTTCTTATATTGCAAGAAAAGTTACACACAATATTAATAAAATGAGATCTTGCGACAGTTAATAGATGCTTTCAATAAATATGATGGCACTTCTTAATTTCTGTGAAACTATGTAAAATTTTGTATGTTAATTAAATTTTCATAATTAAATAAATATGGATTTTATTGTATTTTTAAGTTTTTTTTTAATTTTTTACGCTTTTTTTTCTGAGTCTGTTTAAATAACAACAACCGTGTTTACTATGCCGAACACTTAATCTATAAGCTTAAATGAATATTTCAGTACACCTCAATCAACAAGTTTTCTGTCACTGAAATAACCCCTTGGCCTACGAAAACTGTAAATGCTCCATCTTATAAATGAAGCAGGTGCCATAAGGAAGCTTGGTTGACATATGTGGGACAGACACTTTTCCACACAAAAACTGAATAGATTAAATAACAGAATAAAAACTGCAATGCTTTTGCGCTTGCTGCTTCCAAGATCTCAATGCAAGCGTGGCTTCGGGGAAGTGGCAGAGACCATTCTTCAGGAGAACGTAAGGAGAGGCTTCCGCGAATGTCTTCAGTAGGCCGTCAACACCGCTGGAAGCCATTTGCGTGGTGTACTTTCTTAGAAATAAAATTTTCTTTTCGGTTTTCAGTAATGGCAATGTGCAAACCTATATGTTTTATATTTAAATATATGTTAAACCCTATAGTTACCAAATAGAAATGAACGTGCTGCATCCCATGAGCCACTCTGTGCAATAGTGTAACATAGAGTCTAGAATAGTAACATACGTGAAACATTCTCAAAGGTCGATTCAGAAGAACTGTGGTTGAAACCTAATATAACGTTCGCAGTTGGGAACACATGTGGCGCTGGTATTTTCATAAATTACATGACAAGCTGCCAAAAACGGGAAGCGTAACTTTTTAAAATAGAGAAGTTCATTTGAATGGCAGTTAGCAATTGTCGCCAACAGTTTCCTGCTACTCAAATTAATCGTGAAGATCATTCATTACTGGTAATTACAACGCGATTTAAATATAACTTTTGAGAGGTGTGTGTGCGTTGTTTCAAAAACGTCAGCCACTCTGAGGTGGTGATGAGTGGACCCAGATATTATACCGATATCTGACAAACCCGGCATTACCTGGGTATCGATTTTACGATTTTTCTATTAGAAACGAAAACGAAAAAATACCAGTGTTTATAGTGAAGCATTGAAAAAAATTTCATTTCCACGTATTCGTTAAAACACGTATGAAACTGTACAACAGTCGCACAAAGAAATATTCGTAATGTACAAATGTATAAGAACAGCATCCTGATAAAGAAACATTGTCGCGGCCAATTTTTATACGCTGGGTGAAGCTGCTTCGCGTCCCGACGACGCGATTTTTTAAACGTCTCTATGGCAACATCTCTTCATAACTCTATACACGGCTATTTTTTGTCCTCGCGTACACCCATTTGGGCTTCGCAATTGAAAACTGTCAAAAGCGCTGCAAGGTGGCAGGGATTTCCTTAAGTTTCCTGGACTATAGGAGTGTCTTGGTAATAAAGAATACATGACGCGACATTTTGTTACGTATCTCAGTGTTAATAACGTCATATACCTTGAACTACGTGTCGGACAATGATGTAATTGTGTAGGTACATTCAGCGGCATATGTCTATATTATCTGCGAAATGTGTTAAGAACAGAATCAGTAGCAAAGGAGTAATAAATTTAGACATCATGCAGGACGCGGCAGTTTTTCACGCATCACAGTGTTTATGACGTCATATCTCCTGGAATGTGGTAGGCAGGTGGTTCTTACCCCCAAGACGATTGGTGCCTGACAGGGATATGTGTACCATATTTGACTGAAATTGGTCCAGTGGTTTTGGAGTACATGTGAAACACAAACACACACACATTTTTATAATATGTATGGATACCAGAATAACATTCTAATATCCATGAAGACATTACTAACGCTAAAGAGCCAGTGTATTCGTATCTCAGTATACCAGAAAATACGAGAGTAAGCAGCTTTACGAAAGAAACAGGCACGGCTTATTTGCGCTAGTCTCACGCTTGTAGTGATGGGCAATGCTATGGAACTGTTTCTCCAAGTATGTACTCATGTGTACACGGTGGATTCAAAAGCTGAACATCTTAATGAGAATTTTTCGACACAAATCAGAGATCTCACGCCTCGTATGTCTTTAGCTGAACAAGATAACTGCACTCTATGTGCAGTGTGTTTGAGCAAACATGGAAAAGGACTAGAAATGACTGTTAAACACTTCTAGTTAAAAATGAATATACTGAACTTCATACAACTCAAACGTAGATTACAAATACACAGTGCGAATGCTACACATATTCAACTTAACAAAACTAGTTTAGAGCGTCGTGGGCATAATGTGAAATCCAAACTAACCTCCTCTTTTTCGTAAAACATTCGACGGGAGAACTGAATGCAAGAGAGAATGAATTAATTTGGTAAATAAGGCAATGAACAGCTTCTCAACACTTCATAATTCGCTACAACTACACGCTTATTGCACTGTGTGAACTCGTGTAAGTACAGGGGATAGGCAAAATAATGTGAACAGATGTACTTATTAGTCAATGGTTTATTAATAAGGGGTTGGAACCCCATTTGATCGTAATACAGCAGCAATTCTTCGTGAAATACTCACATATAACACTGCATAGTCTCCAGTGGAATGTTATGCCACTCTTCGATCAGAACCTCTTCTAACTTCTCTACCGACTAGGGAGGCGGAAGTCTGCTCTGAAGTATTCGCTCCAATACCGCCCACAAGTGTTCGATAATTTTCAAGTCCGTGGACTGTGCTGCCCAGGGAGAACGCTGCAACTGAATTGCATGTTCCTCATACCACGATTGTACTGTCCTGGCTGTGTGAATGGCTCCATTATCATCCTTAAGTATGGCATCATTGTTGGGGAACTACATTTGAATAATTGGATGCACCTGATCACCTAAAGTGTTCACTTAATCGTTGGCAGTAACTCGGCCTTTGAGCGTAGCCAGTGGAATCAAGCAAAAAGGATTGTACGCTTCTTTTGGCGTTCTCCGAACGTAAACCCGGTCCGATGTTGGAATAATGAAAGCGTTTTCTAGTCGGACCATATGACATGTTTCCATGATCAGCGATCTAGGATTTCTGCTCCTGACATCATGTTTTACGATTCTTTGTGTTCGTTGTCGTCATTAATGGTTTCGGTGAATATTCGCACAATGGAGTTCTCTGCGGACAGTGTCGATAGAGACGGGGTCTCGAAGCTGGCTATTGAGCTCTGTAGTCTAGCTTCCATAGATTTGTGTTGTTTCGACACAATTCTTGTTAGCGCACGACGATCTCTGTCATATAGTTTTGATTTGCGCCGACTATTACGTCTACACGATGATGTCTTTCCATGATCTGTGTAGGCTGTCATGACTGTTGAAACAGTTGCTCTTGAAACATTCAATAAGTTGGCTGTCTTGGTTACAACTTCGGCCACCACAATCTGCCCTCTCTGGAACTCTATTTGGTCTTTCATTGCATGTCGAGATCGGCCTCTGAATGCAAATACGATGTGTGCACTACTCGTAAACATCCTGCACTGATGCGTAATCTGTGCTGAACGAGCACAGTCCAGCACGGCATGTGCCTTACCTGCATTGTTGACCGTCAAATACAACCATCCCATTACTACCACGGTTCACATTATTTTGCCTATCCCCTGTATATCGGCGTGCGACGAATACACTACCGCGACCTAACTTACTGCAGACAGTCGCATATAATTCAGCGCAGAAAAACGTGGTTTCAGCGGCAATCTTGAGTGCCGTGAAAGTTATTAACAATCATGATCCTCCATTAAACAAAAGTGATTCATCAGGTCTTTTTGTTCTAACATGTCTCCGGTGGAAAACACGTCCTTGCTACTACAAGCACTGTTCACTCAGGTCCACTAGGTAATCTGATGGCTGACTTCCTCTCCAAACAAGAAGCACATGGCAAACTCTGCAGCCGAGGCCTGTAATTAGCTGGTAGCCAACGGCCCGCCAGAGACGAGGCTTCCGATACAATGGTTAACAAACCAGTTTACAAACGTAAGGGAATGGAAATGCGATGAAGGTGGCTAGTTAGAAATCTCAGAGATAATTGTAAAAATGATTATTATGTATCTTTGAAAAGGAAAACAGGTGACGAGAAAATGAAAGATCCGACAACAGGCACCTCTCGCGCTATACCAAATGCAAGATCCTCAAGTTAGAGCATTATGTGCTTGTAACCTTAGTAAAGTACGTATTTTTCTTCTTCCAGACTGAGCCTCCTAACCTCGCTATGAAGATGAGCAAGGTGGGCAACCAGACCAACTCGCAGGACCCGCAGGCGGTCAACTCGCGGGTCTTCGTGGGAAACCTCAACACCTTCCAGTGCTCCAAGACCGACGTCGAGAGGATGTTCCAGCGCTACGGCCGGATTGCCGGTACGTACGTCTGGATATTTCAATAGTCATTTTCTTCGGACCGCTCTCCTAACTGATTTAATGTGGCCCGCCTCGATGCTTCTGGAATCGACCTCATCATCTCACGGTACTCTTCATTCAGCGTCCTCATATACAAGTGTCAGTCTCTTCCTACTGTTTTTGCGTTCCATGATTCACTCTGGTATCTTGGAATTTTTTTGTGTGATGTCTTAACACATGCACTGTCATCCTTTGTTGAACTGGGCATTGGTTGAATCACTGATTCTGTGTTTTCCGATGTGCTCGATTAGCTTCGGGGCTCTAATTATGTCTTAAAACTGCTGGAATTTGCCAATACGTAACACTTCAACTTGCAGGCATGGGGTTTCATTGCAGTATAAGGCTGTGACTGAATTAGTTACAAAGCATGCCAGGATAGAGAGTTCGACAAACATAATAAGAAGATAGACATGCAGAACAAGAGGCAACACAGTTGTACTGTCCAGTTGAGAATTACGTAAAAAGTAAAACTGACAAACAACGATAATGTCCACTGGGCAGAACAGGCACTTCCTCAGAAATATTCTTGTGAATCTTCCACAGAAATTGTAAATAACAATCTCTCTCTCTCTCTCTCTCTCTCTCTCTCTCTCTCTCTCTCTCTCTCTGTGTGTGTGTGTGTGTGTGTGTGTGTGTGTGTGTGTGTACCATAACCCCTCCTAAACCACTAGGATCGAATTCACTCAAATTAGTTCAATTTACTACTTGTTATCTAGGCAGAAGTACTGAGGGGTAGGATCCACCTAGTTCTCATAGGGTAAGAGCGGAGATAAAAAAATGTTGGTAATGCCTATCATCTAGGCTGCTCTGCACAAATTTCATGTTACACGCACGGTAATATAATGCGTTCGAGAGTTTATCGGTGCATATAGACATGGACAGACAGAGAGGGGAGGGGGGAGTAAGAGATGGACAGAGATGAGGGCATGAAATGGACATAGAGAGTACAAGATAGAGAGGGGGAAGAGGAGATAGCGTAGGAAAAGATGGACAGAGAGAGGAGGAGTATGGATGGACAGAGAGGTGGGAGGAAGAGATGGGCAGAGAGAAAGGGTGAGGAGGTGATGGTAAGAAGATGGGCAGAGAGTAAGGGTGAGGAGGTGATGGTAAGAAGATGGGCAGAGAGTAAGGGTGAGGAGGTGATGGTCAGAAGAGGGGGAGGGGGCGAGTGGTGAGTGAGACAGGTTGAGAAGGGGAAGGAGGAGGTATATGGAGAGGGATAGGATGAGGAGATGCTCACGGAAAGCAGGAGGAGGAGAATGTTAGAGCCAGGTGGAGAATGACACGGACAGAGAGACAGGGGGGTAGGAGAGGTGAAATTGGTAGATGAAGGTAGAGAGCTGTAGTGAGCAGGTGAAAATGGAAAAGGTGGGAGATGGATATAGAGTGAGGGGATGCGGATATGAACAGGGAGATGGGGGAGGAGGAGATGTATAGAGTGAGGATGTAGTAGGAGATGGACAGAAAGAGGTGGGGAAGAGTAGATGTGTGCAATATAAGTGCCGTACACGAACACGGACGAATTGGTTTATAGAAGGTTAGTGGAGTATTGGCACTGTCTCTATTGCAGGTAAGATAACAAACACTATAACCGTTGTTCTGTCCCTAGCCCGCTAATGACATTAAAATTGCGTTTGAATACCGAATAAGATTAATATTCAAATGGTTCAAATGGCTCTGAGCACTAGGGACTTAACTGCTAAGGTCATCAGCCCCTAGAACTTAGAACTACTTAAACCTAACTAAGGACATCACACACATCCATGCCCGAGGCAGGATTCGAACCTGCGACCGTAGCGTAAGATTAATATTCAAGGCAGAAATATTGCAAATGAAAGTTGTCAAGAATAAGACGCCATCAAGAGGAAAAGAATTGTGGAGAACTGAACTCCAGATATAAGCTCCTTACTTCGCTTGGTTGCAAATTGTCAGGAGAAAATGGCGGCATAAGGCAAGCGTGCAGCTTCAGCGGCCGTGATTCACCAATTACCTCTCGGCGCGCTTGCTGATTATTAATATTGTTCCACTTGACTTAATATAACGAGGAATACTTGATTTCCTCAGCTTGCCAACACTAGCTGAACATATCTGTATACAACAGATAAGAATGGACGCCCTGTGCTAACGATCTACGTATCTCCTTTACCCTAAAAGGGGTGACTCATGTCTACCGCATTATGATCAAACGAAACAAAGACACCGAGTGAAGATGAGGCAAAATGTATTCGGATAAAAAAGATATGACACTTCCAAACTCCGCAAGTTACCAACTTTCTGGTGACAATGACGTCAGCTGCTGCATCCACCCCCTAGGCCCGTCAGGAACTGTTTTAGAGGCATTGATTTGACACTTACCAGCTGCATTCAAACTTCATGCGTTGCTGGGGGAGGGGGGCAGGAAACCTTTTAACTAAGTGGCTTGCAATCGATGTGTCAATAGCAGAACCTCATTAGACGCCATATTGTGGGTGTAATTAAGTAATTAACAGCTAATGCTATCGAGTTCTTTCGAAAGTAATTGAACGTATAAAATTCACCCATAAAGTTTTAATAAATCTAAACTAATTACTATCAGGAAAATTATATAAATATCGTCCGTTAATTATTACTGATTGAACGATATGATGATTCAAAATTGTTGAGGCTTTCGTGGCCACTTGTTGACAAATTGCCTATTGGCTTCTGTCTCGGGTTCTTCGGCCGACGTTCATCTAATGATTTTTCTGACGTTTCGCCAGCACGAGTGGCTGGCATTGTCAAAGCTTCACCCTCCATTGCCGGTGGTGAACTGGAGCCGAGCTCGCGGGCGCAGACTATATGTACCTGGCGCGCCAACGTCCGAGGGCTTCTCCGCGGTCATTTCCGGTGCGGTTCTCCTCTTGCTACCTGCGACGGTCGTTCGCTGCAGTACGGGAATCCAGGATCCGTTGACCTTAAGGCTTTCCTCTTTCTTGTTCAAACTGTTCGCGTGTTTTTGTATTTCTACAGCTTCTCTGAACAAGCGCGTGTGATAGTGGTTCTCTACAGCCAGAACTTCCGTGTCGGCGAATTTTATCATTGCCAACACCGAAGCAGCCATTCGTGCCCTTCCTTGTGAAAGGGCAGAGGAAATACGCACGGAAACAGCCAGGATACTGCGCCGAGCAAAACCGCCAGCTTGCAACCTGAAGAAAGAAGAGGTACAAGCCATTAAGAATCTCAACGCCGACAAGAGTATATTGGTACTGCCTGCCGATAAGGGGAATGCGACCGTCGTAATGAAGACCGAAGATTATGAGCAAAAGATCCGAGACCTATTAGATCCGACGACGTACCGAAAACTAAGCGCAGATCCGACGCAACGTATCACACGGAATACGAATCGATTGATCAAGGCGTCTTCTCTGCCGGCGGACATACAGAGAAACCTGCGCAACACAGAAGCCCTACCACCTCGGCTGTATGGATTACCCAAGATCCATAAGAACAACGTTCCACTGAGACCGATCGTTAGCGCTCCTGGATCACCGACATATAAGCTGGCAAAACACTTGGCCTCTCTGCTCCAACCACACGTGGGGAAGACCGACACATACATTAAGGACTCAGGACATTTCATTGAGAAGCTGAAGAAACTGAAGCTTGCACCAAACGACATCCTGGTCAGCTTTGATGTTGTTTCGTTATTTACGAAAGTGCCACTCAGTGACGCTCTGGAGCACATCGGTTCCATTTTCCCGCTAGACATCAGAAAGCTCTTCCATGCATGTCTCACCACGAGCTATTTCACGTGGAATGGCGACTTCTACGAACAGCTGGAAGGCGTCGCCATGGGTAGTCCTCTCAGTCCAGTGGTGGCCAACTTCTTCATGGAACAATTCGAAGCACAGGCACTGGACTCGGCCACTTGCAAACCTAAGGTGTGGTACAGGTACGTCGATGATACTTTCGTGGTGTGGAGCCATGGTGAAGAACAGCTCGGTGACTTCCTAAGACACTTGAACAGCTTCCATGCCAACATAACATTTACCATGGAAGTAGAAAAGGACAAGAAACTGCCATTTCTAGATGTGCTGGTCACAAGGGACGGCGAAAACCTGGGACACAGCGTGTATCGAAAACCGACTCACACGGACCGATACCTGCACAAACTGTCAAACCACCACCCGAGCCAGAAAAGGGGCATGATTAGTACGCTCGTAACGAGAGCAGGACGAATATGTGAGCCGCAACACCTCAAACGAGAAATGCAACACCTGGAAACAGTCCTGAGGAGCAATGGGTACTCCACAAATTATATTAGAAGTGTAACTGAGCCAAACACTCGGCGAAGTAAGGAACCAGAAAAAGAAATGTCGGGTACGGCCTTTCTGCCATACATTCCCAGAGTGACGGACAGAATCGGCCGTATATTGCGCAAACATGGCGTAAAGACGATCTTCAAACCGACAAGGAAGATCAAAGAGTGTCTTAGATCGGCGAAGGAGAAAAGAGACCCACTTTCAATGTCGGGAATATACCGCATACCATGTACATGCGGAAAAGTTTATGTCGGGATGACTGGACGATCCATTAACACCAGGATCAAGGAGCATAAGCGACATTGCAGGTTGGGGCAGGTGGAGAAATCGGCCGTGGCAGAACACGCACTGAATGAGACCGATCACGTAATAAAATTCGCCGACACGGAAGTTCTGGCTGTAGAGAACCACTATCACACGCGCTTGTTCAGAGAAGCTGTAGAAATACAAAAACACGCGAACAGTTTGAACAAGAAAGAGGAAAGCCTTAAGGTCAACGGATCCTGGATTCCCGTACTGCAGCGAACGACCGTCGCAGGTAGCAAGAGGAGAACCGCACCGGAAATGACCGCGGAGAAGCCCTCGGACGTTGGCGCGCCAGGTACATATAGTCTGCGCCCGCGAGCTCGGCTCCAGTTCACCACCGGCAATGGAGGGTGAAGCTTTGACAATGCCAGCCACTCGTGCTGGCGAAACGTCAGAAAAATCATTAGATGAACGTCGGCCGAAGAACCCGAGACAGAAGCCAATAGGCAATTTGTCGATATGATGATTGACGAGAAGCTCCCGATACTTGATGTGCTATCCTGTCCTCTCTCCAAGTCAATGTCTTACACAATTTTTGTCCTCGACATTATGCAGAGAACCTCTTCATTAATTTTGAACGTTCTTGTGCAACATTACACATCAAAATCTTCGATCCTCTTCTTCCTCCAGTTGTCCTCCAGTTGACGCACATTCTGAGATACTTCTTTCAGAAAATAAGACCTATGTCTCGTACCAGTTGCCATCGTTCAGCGAGTAATGCTCTTTTTGCCTCTCGTACACTGTTTATTAGATCATCTTAGATTCGATCACCATTCGTTATTTTGCTACCAATTCAGCAGATTTCCTGCATTTGATCTACCACGTGATATCCAGTTCGGTTGTTCAGTGAATCTAGAATCGCATTTCTGCTGCTCAAAATTGCTTTCGTCTTTCACTGGTTAAATATGTGTTTATATTCTCTTCTCATTAGCTTACTCATTTCCTTAACAGCTACTATAAGTCGTCCCCTCTTTCACTGAGGGCAGCCAATCTTTTCGGTTATATAATTCGCCTTTACTTTTAATGCCACTCTTTCAACTTCCTTCTATATCTGTCATTACTTCTGTGATGTACAGCTTGAACAGTAGAGTACATCTAATTCGAGCACTTCTCTCTCGATCTCCTACTCTGATTGTTTTATTGTAATGTGCATGAATAGAATTTATCTTTGACATAACTTTTCTTTGCATATAACGTTCCAAATAGTATGAATGGGGACATGAACTAACAGCTTGTTGCTGCACTAGCACCGGAGAGCGCCACTTAGAGCTGTATGTGCGAAAAACAACCGACACTAAGGTCCAAGCCTGAAACACGCAGCATTTGGCCTTCTGCTTTGTGTATGGTTAAGGCATAACGAAGGTCAATGGGAATTGTACACGTTAAAGTGAAACGGTAAATTGTTAGGAATAACCAGGATTCGAGGTATAAAAACTCGCTCACCTGCAGCATTTCCAGCCAAAATTTTAGCTTCTGTGGCATTGTGTTGGAGAGAAGTAATTTGTGAGTGAAGGGTTCTGAGGAGTGAGATAATGCATGATGCTCTCGATCAGAAGGAGTTTCCATGGAGCTTGTTAAAGCCTGATGTTCTCAAGCCGTAGTAACTCTTGCCTCACAATCTTCACTGGGTTTTTGAGACGGCATAGTCCTCAATCTTTTATCCATTCTGGTATACTATTTCTAAGAATATTTATTCGTAAAAAAACGAAATCAAAATGTAATGAGTAGGCACCCAAATCACAAAGCATACTTGGTATATCATGTTTTCTTAGCGAAGAATGTAAATAGAGCCTGTGTACAGAAGCAAGGAGATGCCGTTAAGTTTTTAATACACAAATCGAAATCATTACATCATTACATCCGTATACCCTAGCGAAGTAAATTCAATGTTAGTAAATTCAATGTTAGTTTGCACTTTTGTAGATAAAATTGCAGCACTTAATTCAATCACCGGCGTAAACTTCCGAAAATACATCTGTCATTAAGTTAGCCAGCCGGGGTGGCCGAGCAGTTCTGGGCGCTACAGTCTGGTACCGTGCGACCGCTATGGTCGCAGGTTTGGATCCTGCCTAGGGCATGGGTATGTGTGATGTCCTTAGGTTGGTTAGGTTTAAGTAGTTCGAAGTTCTAGGGGACTGATGACCTCAGAAGTTAAGTCCCATAGTGCTCCGAGCCATTTTGTCATTAAGTTAAAAAAACTAACGGCGCCATCTATTAGTTCTTTTCTGTACTACAAAACTAACAGCGCACACTATTATATCTTTGGTGTACTATGTCATGATGATTAAACATCCGAAATACTAAACTGAGTAGACAATTTTAGATTTAACTGTAAATTACGATATCTTATTTTTCTTCTTCCGATTTTGATGAAATAAAGCCTGTATGTTGCCCCAAGGTACGCTAAAATGGCTTGTGAATACCCCACAAAAACTCCTCTAGTAAGTTTGTAAATTAGTGTGTTCAGACAGACAAACAGACACAATAATTTCAGATAAAACTGTAATCACCATATCATTTTTTTTCTGAGATCCAATTTTGATGAAATTAAGCCTGTACTTTATTCCAAGCTACGCTAAAGATACTTGTGAAAATATGATCATGATTCGTCTAAGGTTTTGTAGTTTTATTATTAGTATAGATTACCGTGTTCCATACAGCTTGTTTTTCTGATAATTAACTTTTTCCGCTATTTTAAATTGTCTACATTTGTCCCAACAAGTATAAAAACACAGAGAAGCTCAAGAGTATAGTCTAGCCGACTGGTGATCTATAAAATACATTAGTTGTCTGTGTGAATTTTTGTATGCTTCACCACGTTCCTCTCTTCACTCTGCCCCAGTCTTCTCTCGTCTTCATATATTCCTTCATTCCACCAAATCCATTAGTCTCTCGGCCTTTCTGCAGGCCTATGGTCTCCTACTAGCATCTTGTGGACCTGACTCATTACTCAAACAAGCTCATACAATCATAATCTTGTATTTTCTGTGCTCTCTTGCATGAGATTCTCTTTCAATATTTCTCTCCCCGTCCCTATCCGGTCTAGTACGTCCTACTCTGTTTCTTCGATATTTCGTCTCACAAGCCTGTATCCCGCTCTCCTATCTTTTTTCTTCATTACCCAAGTTTCTGATGCCTATGTGAGTACAGGAGTATAATACGTTCTTCATAGCATTTGTTTTCCTTTTGGCGGTCTTAGACCATGGGCGTGCCTTCCCTATTCACTTATCACCTAATCGTTTCTCCCTCTATTATTATTCTCAGGTGCTTTCTTTACTACTCGCCATGTGATACCTGTATCTGTTGCCATTCTCCTCTTATTCCTCACTTTCACCACCACTTTACACTTTTTGCATTAAGTTTCAGTCCATAGTGTCCAACCACTTCGTCCCATACATTTACCCTTTGTTGTAGCTCTCCTTCTCCCCTTCCTCCGCCATTATATCGTCTGCAAACGGCGTTACTGCCATATCTCCATCTCGTATTCAAGCTGCGATCCATGTTGCTATCTCATTCGTAACGATGATGAAAACTAGAGGGAATAGTGCATTCCTTTCCTTCACCCCATTTTTTTCTGTCAAATCTATCTACACTCCTCCTATTTTCACACAACTTACACTTCCTTGACACATTTCCTTCATTTTTCTCATAGCCGGCCTTCCACTTACCATTTTCTGAAGCGTTCTTCAGTACTGCCTCGTTTTGACACTGTAATATGCCTTTTCAATATCCAGGAACAGCTATACTAAATCCTTACCAAACGTAGCGTCTCTCTTGGAGCTGCTTTACACTGAAAATTAGATCCGCTGTCGATCTTCCTGGTCTAAACCCATACTGGTTCTATTATCTCCCGTATTCCTTTTCCATAAATGTTTCGACTACCATGGCAACATGACATTGTGGACCAAACAGGCTGGAGGCAAACAACTGAAGCTACGTTATGCCCTAGAAGGCTGCAGCGAAGAAAATACATGCAATAATTTTGGGTTTTATGGTGATATCAAAATAAAATACTGGTTTTCGATGTAAAATTGATGTAAGGTGCCATCAGCTCAAGTAGTCAACTGACTTTAAAAATAATGAAATACCAGATACTGAAATTCACAAAAGTGCGAGCTCATCGACATCCTGAAGATTGTGATCTGTGGAATATTTCGTGTGGCTCACTAGCAGAAATCATCACATTTTTACCATAGTGAGTTGGAATTGCTCTGGAAATCAATAAATAGTGAGTGTTAAACAATTCGTTTTCCATTCGTATGTCGCACACAGATGTCTTGATAACAGAAATCATAGCGGTTGAGTGTGCAGACATTTATTCTGGAATTCAATAAATAAACAAAAGTAGTTGTAATGACAGATCACAGCTTATGCAAATCCTTCAATTTGGCATCACTTGGGCTGCAGGCGCTTCAGTTTTGCAGCTTATTCAGTCAAACGGCTAACCACTGACGCTCTGAGGGATGACTGGAACTCTTCCGTCGTAGAAGGCTTCGATGTGTGGGAATCGAACCCAACGTCTATATGTCAGTACGTAGAAGGGTCTGCTCGTAAGATACGGTACTACTGATCCAGGTCGGTAAACACGTGCCTAAATCTTAAGTAATTCACCTGATTACAGGCTCTAAAAGGGAATACAAACGAAGGATTCAACGTCCTTTTCGCAGAAAATCACTTAGCAGCTCGGAAAGTGGGCTTGTTTAGTTGCAGAAGACGCACAGTAATTAAAGATCGTTCTTCGCATTTACGTCTGACTCTAATATAAATATTATTATTAATTAATTCACTGACGGGAGTGAGAGTCGCTGAAACTGAATGGCTGCTTGAGTTTATATTTCGCCCACCGCCTGTCGGGACTAAATTAGCGGTCTGGTGACGCACTGATAACTGGACAGTTTGGCAAAGCCGAGTGACAATCCCCTGCAGCGACTGGTGCAGTAAATTGAAATTAACAAAGCATAACACAGTTGATTAATCTGTCAACCGAATGAATTGAAAAGAGTAACTTGTTCTGGTAAGCCGATTACGCATTTCAGCATCCACAATGCAACAGAATGATCCTCGTAAATGTTACCGTTATCTGCCGATTTCAATCTGCGACCACAAACAGTTATTGCTGTCATTAAGACAATGTGATTGGCCGTTTTAGTGAAAAGTTTATGAAACTGGAAATACTAAATAGAAACGGAAGTCCGCAATAACAGTGTCTTTCGAATTATGTCAAAGCAACTTAAAGCGCTCTCGGTTTTCAAATATATGTGGTTTAGGATCTATATTGATTTTCAAAAGAAAATCAAAAACAAAAGCGGGCCTCTTTTCGTGTTGCCAGCGCTAATATTTTGATGCTGGTGGGTTGCGACTGTGTTTTTGTCTCCATTCAAGTGCTGACACTCACCTTCACAGAAAGACCAGTACAGTTTTTGAATATTTCAGGACCTGGGCTGTTGATTGCGTACGTGATGTCATTGGTTCAAATGGTTCAAATGGCTCTGAGCACTATGGGACTCAACTGCTGTGGTTATCAGTCCCCTAGAACTTAGAACTACTTAAACCTAACTAACCTAAGGACATCACACACATCCATGCCCGAGGCAGGATTCGAACCTGCGACCGTAGCAGTCGCACGGCTCCGGACTGCGCGCCTAGAACCGCGAGACCACCGCGGCCGGGGTGATGTCATTACATGGTACGTGAACTAACAGAGGAGATCGTTCGGAGAAAGTTTCTAAACTACGATGGGTCTTCAAAAAGAAAGTTACACTTAATTATGGCAGGCCAAGTAATCGTTATTGCTTCTTGATGATTGGGCCTGTAGTGAAATGTATGTCTCGAAAGGACATTGTAAATAAGGTTCCAGTATCACAGCGTGAAACATTTACTGATTATTACGATAGCTGTTTCGGAAGATTTCCATTTAGAAGCACGTCGTCCTGTCGTACATACACACTGAAGCGCCAAAGAAACTGGTGTAGACATGCGAATTCAAATACGGAGATATGTAAACAGACAGACTACGACGCTGCGGTCGGCAACGCTTATATAAGACACAAGTGTCTGGCACAGTTGTTAGATCGGTCACTGCCGCTATGGTGGGTGGTTATCAAGATTTAAGGGAGTTTGAAGGTGGTGTTATAGTCGGCGGACGAACGATGGGACACATTTCGCCGTACGACCATTTCACGAGTGTACCGTGAATATCAGGAATCCGGTAAAACAGCGAATCTCCGACATCGCTGCGGCTGGAAAAAGATCCTGCAAGAACGGGACCAACAACGACTGAGGAGAATCGTTCAACGTGACAGAAGTGCAACCCTTCCGCAAACTGTTGCCGACTTCAATACTGTGCCATCAACAAGTGTCAGCGGGCGAACCATTCCACGAAACATCGTCGATATGGTCATTCGGAACCGAAGGCCCACTCGTGTACTTTTGATGACTGTACGATACAGAGCTTTACTCCATGACTGGGCCCGTCAACTCCGACGTTGGACTGTTGATGACTGGATACATATTGCTTTGTCGGACGAGTCTCGTTTCAAATTGTATCGAGTGGATGGACGAGTACGGGTATGGAGACAACCTCATGAGTCCATGGACCCTGAATGTCAGCAGGGGACTGTTCAAGCTGGTGGAGGTTCTGTAATTGTTGTCTGATCACCTGCATCCATTCTGGTTCATTGTGCATTCAGACGGACTTGGGCAATTCAAGCAGGACAATGCGACATCCCACACGCCCAGAATTTGCTATACAATGGACCCAGGAACACTCTTCTGAGTTTAAACGCTTCCGCTGGCCACCAAACTCCCCACACACGAACATTATTGAGCATATCTGGTATGGCTTGCAACATGCCGCTCAGAAGAGATCTCTACCCCGTCGTACTCTTACGAATTTATGGACAGTCCTGCAGGATGCATGGTGTCAGTTGCCTCCAGCACTACTTCAGACGTTAGTCGAATACATGCCACGTCGTGTAGCGGCAGTTCTGCGTGCTCGCATGTGTTCTACACGATACTACGCAGGTGTACCAGTTTCGTGGGGTCTTCTGTGTAATATCTGCCATGTGGTGACTGTTCTCGTTATATTTCACTTGAAATTCTAAAATATCGATTTTACTTCGATTTTGTGCTGTTTTATACAGTGTGGCGTAAAATTTTGATATAACAATGTTTCCTGAAATATTTTGATCAAACATCTATGGTGTGAACTATCAAAAAGTTACAGTAAATATGAAAATATTGCGCCACACTGTGTAAAACAGTAAAAAAATCGACGTGAAATCGATATTTTAGAATTTCACGTGAAATATAACGAGAACAGTAACCAGATACAGGCACCCAAGATGCTGTATACAGGGTGGTCCATTGATCGTGACCGGACCAAATATCTCACGAAATAAGCGTCAAACGAAAAAACTACAAAGAACGAAAATTGTCTAGCTTGAAGAGGAAAACTAGATGGCGCTATGGTTGGCCCGCTAGATGGCGCTGCCATATGTAAAACGGATATCAACTGCGTTTTTTTTTAAATAGGAACCCTCATTTTTATTACATATTCGTGTAGTACGTAAATAAATATGAGTGTTTTAGTTGGACCACTTTCTTCGCTTTGTGATAGATGGCGCTGTAATAGACACAAACGTATAAGTACGTGATATCACGTAAAATTCCGCCAGTGCGGACGGTATTTGCTTCGTGATACATTACCCGTGTTAAAATGAACCGTTTACCAATTGCGGAAAAGGTCGATATCGTGTTGATGTATGGCTATTGTGATCAAAATGACCAACGGGCACTCAGTGATACTGGAACCTTATATATACTATTATTAAATCGTGCTCTACTCTTCAAATTGTCGCAGATACGTGACACTTTTTTTTACAGTGTCTGCAAGGAACACACAATATGTATTTTCTAACCGTGTTGCCCAATGGTCATAGCGTGGGACGACATCAGTAATTTACTTTTGTAAGTACCTCCGTAGGACGAGTTACTAAAATGGATGTCATACTTTGGACGGAACCAGCAAGTCTGGCGGTTGAACAGGTCCTGCAGCTGTGTTGATTAAAGAAAATGCTGTGCCGAGTTGTACAGCGGATCGTACGCCATTTTCAGACGGCAACATCGAAGTCGCAAAGATAGTTATTTGTGGCAGTGAATGTAAGCGAACTAAGGTTGCAAACTTGCTACATAACGAACTTGTATGGTGCATTGAATAAGAAAATGATAATAGCGATAGTAATAATAATAATAATAATAATAATAATAATAATAATAATAATAATATCGCCCCATAACATGCCTACCAACAATATACAAAATATTAACTTCAAACATTAAACAGAAATTAATGACACATACAACACAGAACAAAATTATAAATGAAGAACAAAAAGGCTGTTGCAAAGGAGCACGAGGATGTAAAGAGCAACTGATAATAGATGCAGAGGTGACATATCAAGCTAAAACTAAACAAAGGTCGCTACACTACGCATACATTGATTACCAAAAAGCTTTTGATAGTGTACCCCACTCATGGTTACTACAAATATTGGAAATATACAAAATAGATCCTAAATTGATACAGTTCCTAAACATAGTAATGAAAAATTGGAAAACCACACTTAATATCCAAATAAATTCAAATAATATCACATCACAGCCAATACAGATTAAGCGTGGAATATACCAAGGAGACTCATTAAGTCCTTTCTGGTTCTGCCTTGCTCTGAACCCACTATCCAACATGCTAAATAATACAAATTATGGATACAATATTACTGGAACATACCCACACAAAATCACACATTTGCTATACATGGATGATCTAAAACTACTGGCAGCAACAAATCAACAACTCAACCAATTACTAAAGATAACAGAAGTATTCAGCAATGATATAAGTATGGCTTTTGGAACAGACAAATGTAAGAAAAATAGCATAGTCAAGGGAAAACACACTAAACAAGAAGATTACATATTGGATAACCACAGCGACTGCATAGAAGCGATGGAAAAAACAGATGCCTATAAATATCTAGGATACAGACAAAAAATAGGAATAGATAATACAAATATTAAAGAAGAACTAAAAGAAAAATATAGACAAAGACTAACAAAAATACTGAAAACAGAATTGACAGCAAGAAACAAGACAAAAGCTATAAATACTTATGCCATACCAATATTGACCTACTCATTTGGAGTAGTGAAATGGAGTAACACAGACCTAGAAGCACTCAATACACTTACACGCTCACAATGCCACAAATATAGAATACATCACATACATTCAGCAACAGAAAGATTCACATTAAGCAGAAAGGAAGGAGGAAGGGGATTTATCGATATAAAAAACCTACATTATGGACAGGTAGACAATTTAAGAAAATTCTTTATAGAACGAGCAGAAACTAGCAAAATACACAAAGCAATCACTCATATAAATACATCGGCTACACCACTACAATTTCATAACCACCTCTACAACCCTTTAGACCACATAACATCAACAGATACGAAGAAAGTAAATTGGAAAAAGAAAACACTTCATGGCAAGCACCCGTATCATCTAACACAGCCACACATCGATCAAGACGCATCCAACACATGGCTAAGAAAAGGCAATATATACAGTGAGACAGAAGGATTCATGATTGCAATACAGGATCAAACAATAAACACCAGGTATTACAGCAAGCATATTATTAAAGATCCTAATACCACAACAGATAAATGCAGACTTTGTAAACAACAAATAGAAACAGTAGATCACATCACAAGCGGATGTACAATACTAGCAAATACAGAATACCCCAGAAGACATGACAATGTCGCAAAAATAATACATCAACAGCTTGCCTTACAACATAAACTTATAAAACAACACGTTCCTACATACAAGTATGCACCACAAAATGTACTGGAGAATGATGAATACAAATTATACTGGAACAGAACCATTATAACAGATAAAACAACGCCACATAACAAACCTGACATCATACTCACCAATAAAAAGAAGAAATTAACACAATTAATCGAAATATCCATACCCAATACAACAAATATACAAAAGAAAACAGGAGAAAAAATTGAAAAATACATCCAACTGGCTGAGGAAGTCAAAGACATGTGGCATCAGGATAAAGTTGACATCATACCAATTATACTATCAACTACAGGAGTCATACCACACAATATCCACCAATACATCAATGCAATACAGCTACATCCAAACATATATATACAATTACAGAAATCCGTAATTATTGATACATGTTCAATTACCCGAAAGTTCCTAAATGCAATATAACATGTACCGTACAGCAAAAAGGAAGTGACGCTTGATAAAGGTCCGCGTCACTCCATTCTTAACCAGACTTCTAAAAAGTCTGAGAAAGTAATCAAATAATAATAATAATACTAATAACAATAATAATAATAGTGATTATGTATCCATACATACAATAAAAATGGATGTATATTAGTGAGTATGCATGTGTGTTCCACATCTCCTCCTAATGCACTGAACCGATTTCAGCCAGACTTGGTACATGTATCCCTTACTGTCAGGCAACAATTACTGTCGGTGTGAGAACAATCTACCTATCATTCTCCATGAGATATGACGTCATAAGCACTGAGTTGGGTGAAAAGCTGCCGCATCGTGCATGACGATTAAATTTATTACGTCTTTGCTACTAATTGTATTCGCAAGATATTTCGCAGACAGAATCCACATATGCTGCTGAATGGACCAACACAAATATATCATTGTACGACACACAATTCAAGAGATGTGACGTCAGAAACACTGAGATCTGTGAAAAAATTATCGCTTCATGCATGAGATTTTAATACAGTGTTCTTTATTGCTAACAGGAGAAACTCCCCCTGCAGCCCCACCCCCCTTCTCAGATTCAGTGGTAAGATAGCCCCTGGATAGCCCGTCAAAACATAGACCAAGCATGGACTCGACTGAATCGAATCATCGAGTAGTTGTACTTTCCTATGTAACGCGCGCGTCCGCCTCATCGTATTTTATAGGTTTCTGTCTGGCACATAGCTCGCTAATATATACCTACGAGAAAAGTGGCGGCCATTCTAGAGATCTGAATGCGTTATTCTGTCTGGCATTTGTTGGAGGAAAGTCGCAAATATTCTACTGTTTTCTTGTACAGAGGGCCTCCGATACGTAGTTATAAACACAAACTATTCGCTGAATATGAAGGAATAGGAAGCTAGTTAACATTCAGAAGCAGAAATATTAAGACTGAAAAATGAATAAGTAAAAAGTCCTAGTTGTAGCAAGAGTAAGTGTGAAGATTAGTCAAGAGTGAGAGGCATATCTGATGTCGCCAATGGAGGAGGATCGACTTAATGACTTAACTCCGTTGAACATTCACCCTGATATTGATTGTTCTATTGACGATGTAATTAACCAATTTGGCAGAAAGAATAGTGGCATAGAATTCATCATTTAAGGAAGAGAACCAAAATTGTAAATTTTATATTTCGTTGCCGTTGGTGGGGAGGCTCGCGTGCCTCAGTGATGCAGATAGCCGAACCGTAGGTGCAACCACAACGGAGGGGTATCTGTTGAGATGCCAGACAAACGTGTGGTTCCTGAAGAGGGGCAGCAGCCTTTTCAGTAGTTGCAGGGGCAACAGTCTGGATGATTGACTGATCTGGCCTTGTAACACTAACCAAAACTGCCTTGCTGTGCTGGTACTGCGAACGGCTGAAAGCAAGGGGAAACTACAGCCGTAATTTTTCCCGAGGGCATGCAGCTTTACTGTATGATTAAATGATGATGGCGTCCTCTTGGGTAAAATATTCCGGAGGTAAAATGGTCCCCCATTCGGATCTCCGTGCGGGGACTACTCAGGAGAACGTTGTTATCGGGAGAACGAAACCTGGCATTCTATGGAACGGAGCGTTGAATGTCAGATCCCTTAATCAGGCAGGTACGTTAGAAAATTTAAAAAGGGAAATGGGTAGGTTAAAGTTAGATATAGTGGGAATTAGTGAAGTTAGGTGGCAGGAGGAAAAAGACTTCTAGTCAGGTGAACACAGGGTTATAAATACAAAACCAAATACGGATAATGCAGGAGTAGGTTTAATAAGGGACAGGAAAATAGGAATGGGGGTAAGCTACTACAAACAGCATTGTGAACGCATTATTGTGGCCAAGATAGATACGAAGCCCACGCCTACCACAGTAGTACACGTTTATATGCCAACTAGCTCTGCAGATGATGAAGAAATTGATGAAATGTATGACGAGATAAAAGAAATTATTCAGGTGATGAAGGGAGACGAAAATTTAATAGTCATGGGTGACTGGAATTCGTCAGTAGGAAAAGGGAGAGAAGGAAACATAGTAGGTGAATATGGATTGGGGGGAAGAAATGAAAGAGGAAGCCGCCTTGTAGAATTTTGCACAGAGCATAACTTAATCATAGTTAACACTTGGATCAAGAATTATAAAAGGAGGTAGTATACATGGAAGAAGCCTGGAGACACTGTAAGGTCTCAGATAGATTGTATAATGGTAAGACAGAGATTCAGGAATCAGGTTTTAAATTGTAAGACATTTCCAGGGGTAGATGTGGACTCAGACCATAATCTATTGGTTATGAACTGTAGATTAAGGAAGAGAACCAAAATTGTAACTTTTATATATCTTTGCCGTTGGTGGGGAGGCTCGCGTGCATCAGTGACACAGTTAGCCGAACCGTAGGTGCAACCACAACGGAGGGATATCTGTTGAGAGGCCAGACAAACGTAAACTGCAAAATGGTGGGAATTTGAGGAGATGGAGCCTGGATAAGCTGAAAGAACGAGAGGTTGTAGAGAGCTTCAGGGAGAGCATTACGTAACTATTGACTAGAATGGGGGAAAGAAATACAGTAGAACAAGTATGGGTAGCTTTGAGAGATGAAATAGTGAAGGTAGCAGAGGATCAAGAAGGTAAAAGGATGAGGGCTAATAGAAATCCTTGGGTAACAAAAGAGATATAGACTTTAAATGACGAAAGGAGAAAATATAAAAATGCAGTAAATGAAGCAGGCAAAAAGGAATACAAACGTCTCAAAAATGAGATCGACAGGAAGTGCAAAATGGCTAAGCAGGGATGGCTAGAGGACAAATGTAAGGATGTAGAGGCTCATATCACTAGGGGTAAGATAGATACTGCCTACAGGAAAATTAAAGGGATCTTTGGAGGAAAGAGAACCACTTGTATGAATATCAAGAGCTCAGATGGAAACCCAATTCTAAGCAAAGAAGGGAAAGCAAAAACGTTGAAGGAGTATGTAGAGGGTCCATACAAGGGCGATATTCTTGAGGACAATATTATAGCAATGGAAGAAATGTAAATGAAGATGAAATAGGAGATATGATACTGCGTGAAGAGTTTGACAGAGCACTGAAAGACCTAAGTCGAAACAAGGCCCCGGGAGTAGACAACATTCCATTAGAACTACTGACGGCCTTGGGAGTGCCAGTCCTGACAAAACTCTACCATCTGGTGAGCAAGATGTATGAGACAGGCGAAATACCCTCCGACTTCACGAAGAATATAATACTTCCAATCCCAAAGAAAGCAGGTGTTGACAGAAGTGAAAATTACCGAGCTATCAGTTTAATAAGTCACAGCTGCAAAATACTAACACCAATTTTTTACAGACGAATGGAAAAACTGGTAGAAGCCGATCTCAGGGGAGATCAGTTTGGATTCCGTAGAAATTTTGGAATACGTGAGGCAATACTGACCCTACGAGTTACCTTAGAAAATAGATTAAAGAAAGGCAAACCTACGTTTCTAACATTTGTAGACTTAGAGAAAGCTTTTGACAATGTTGACTGGAATACTCTCTTTCAAATTCTGAAGGTGGCAGGTGTAAAATACAGGGAGCGAAAGCCAATTTAGAATTCCTACAGAAACCATAAGGCAGTTATAAGAGTCGAGGGCATGAAAAGGAAACAGTGGTTGGGAAGGGAGTGAGACAGGGTTGTAGCCTCTCCCCGAAGTTATTCAATCTGTATTTTGAGCAAGCAGTAAAGGAAACAAAATAAAAATTCAGAGTAGGAATTAGAATCCATGGAGAAGGAATAAAAACTTTGAGATTCGCCGATGACATTGTAATTCTGTCAGAGACAGCAAAGGACCTGGAAGAGCAGTTGAACGGAATGGACAGTGTCTTCAAAGGAGGATATAAGATGAACATCAACAAAAGCAAAACGAGGATAATGGAATGTAGTCAAATTAAATCGGGTGATGCTGAGGGGATTAGATTAGGAAATGAGACTCTTAAAGTAGTAAATGAGTTTTGCTATTTCGGGAGCAAAACAACTGATGATAGTCGATGTAGAGAGGATATAAAATGTAGACAGGCAATGGCAAGGAAAGCGTTTTTGAAGAAGAGAAATTTGTTAACATAGAGTATAGATTTAAGTGCCAGGAAGTCGTTTCTGAAAGTATTTGTATGGAGTGTGGCCATGCATGGAAGTGAAACGTGGACGATAACCAGTTTGGACAAAAAGAGAATAGAAGCTTTCGAAATGTGGTGCTACAGAGGAATGCTGAAGATAGATGGGTAGATCACATAACTAACGAGGAGGTATTGAATACGATTGGAGAGGAGAGAAATTTGTGGCGCAACTTGACTAGAAGAAGGGATCGGTTCGTAGGGCATATTCTGACCCATCAAGGGATCACCAATTTAGTATTGGTGGGCAGCGTGGAGGGTAAAATCGTTCAAGGGATCACCAATTTAGTATTGGAGGGCATCGTGGAGGGTAAAATCGTAGAGGGAGACCAATAGATGAATACACTAAACAGATTGAGAAGGATGTAGGTTGCAGTAGGTACTGGGAGATGAAGAAGCTTGGAGAGCTTCATCAAACCAGTCTCTGGACTGAAGACCACAACAACAACATATATCATAAGATGGCATAGTCGTGTATATGTTTATAATCAGTTTAAATAAAACTGTCTTAAACTCTGCATCTGACTTGATTATGTTTTCTTGGGGTAAAAATAAAGGTAGCTCAAGATATCTTTAGCGCCCCCTCCTTGACGTTTTTCTGCATCCGCCACTGGTTGGATGGCTAAGCGGGCGAGTCGTGTTCAATACTCACTCGTACATCTCTTTCTTTTTTTGGGCTCGCTGTATTCACCACTTACTTGTGCATCTCTATCTCTCTTTTCTGGGCGAGTCATGTTCAAAAGTCATTCGTCTCTCTTTTTTTCCCACAACGTTATGAACTGTCCGTTTGTTCTCTTTCTGTATCCTTGGCACAGTTGTCATACTATACTTTGGTAATAGAATATGAGTCATGTGGTATGAATACGTTTCCGTCGCAAGTAAATGTGATTAGTCAGGAGAACAGACAATATACCTTGTAGCCGTCTCACAGAAATGAACACAACAAATAAGCGGGTGTGAACTATGTTACAACAAAGGAATTTAAGAATCAAAGTCTTCCAAAACGGAAAGCAACACGAAAAACGTTAAAAGACATATTTTTTGACAGAGCACAGAGAAACCGTGTGATTATGAAACTGTTGCTTTCATTTGTTGCAGCTTATGTGACAAACTATTATCTTCTCATCATTTTCTTAGGTGTGATCACATTCACATTCCTTTGTTTTTGGTCATCAGTCTACTGACTGGTTTGATGCGGCCCGCCACGAATTCCTTTCCTGTGCTAACCTCTTCATCTCAGAGTAGCACTTGCAACCTACGTCCTCAATTATTTGCTTGACATATTCCAATCTCTGTCTTCCTCTACAGTTTTTGCCCTCTACAGCTCCCTCTAGTACCATGGAAGTCATTCCCTCGTGTCTTAGCAGAAGTCCTATCATCCTGTCCCTTCTCCGTATCAGTGTTTTCACATATTCCTTTCCTCTCCGATTCTGCGTAGAACCTCCTCATTCCTTACCTTATCAGTCCACCTAATTTTCAACATTCGTCTATAGCACCACATCTCAAATGCTTCGATTCTCTTCTCTTCCGGTTTTCCCACAGTCCATGTTTCACTGCCATACAATGCTGTACTCCAGACGTACATCCTCAGAAATTTCTTCCTCAAATTAAGGCCGGTATTCGATATTAGTAGACTTCTCTTGGCCAGAAAAGCCTTTTTTGCCATAGCGAGTCTGCTTTTGATTTCCTCCTTGCTCCGTCCGTCATTGATTCTTTTACTGCCTAGGTAGCAGAATTCCTTAACTTCAATGACTTCGTGACCATCAATCCTGATGTTAAGTTTCTCGCTGTTCTCATTTCTACTACTTCTCATTACCTTCGTCTTACTCCGATTTACTCTCAAACCATACTGTGTACTCATTAGACTGTTCATTCCGTTCAGCAGATCATTTAATTCTTCTTCACTTTCACTCAGGATAGCAATGTCATCAGCGAATCGTATCATTGATATCCTTTCACCTTGTATTGTAATTCCACTCCTGAACCTTTCTTTTATTTCCATCATTGCTTCCTCGATGTACAGATTGAAGAGTAGGGGCGAAAGGCTACAGCCTTGTCTTACACCCTTCTTAATACGAGCACTTCGTTCTTGATCGTCCACTCTTATTATTCCCTCTTGGTTGTTGTACATATTGTATATGACCCGTCTCTCCCTATAGCTTACCCCTACTTTTTTCAGAATCTCGAACAGCTTGCACCATTTTATATTGTCGAACGCTTTTTCCAGGTCGACAAATCCTATGAAAGTGTCTTGCTTTTTCTTTAGCCTTGCTTCCATTATTAACCGTAACGTCAGAATTGCCTCTCTCGTCCCTTTACTTTTCCTAAAGCTAAACTGATCGTCACCTAGCGCATTCTCAATTTTCTTTTTCATTCTTCTGTATATTATTCTTGTAAGCAACTTCGATGCATGAGCTGTTAATCTGATTGTGCGATAATTCTCGCACTAGTCAGCTCTTGACGTCTTCGGAATTGTGTGGATGATGCTTTTCCGAAAGTCAGATGGTATGTCGCCAGACTCATATATTCTACACACCAACGTGAATAGTCGTTTTGTTGCCACTTCCCCCAATGATTTTAGAAATTCTGATGGAATGTTATCTATCCCTTCTGCCTTATTTGACCGTAAGTCCTCCAAAGCTCTTTTAAATTCCGATTCTAATACTGGGTCCCCTATTTCTTCTAAATCGACTCTTGTTCCTTCTTCTATCACATCCGCCAAATCTTCACCCTCATAGAGGCTTTCAATGTATTCTTTCCACCTATCTGCTCTCTCCTCTACATTTAACAGTGGAATTCCCGTCGCGCTCTTAATGTTACCACCGTTGCTTTTAATGTCACCAAAGGTTGTTTTGACTTTCCTGTACGCCGAGTCTGTCCTTCCGACAATCATATCTTTTTCGATGTCTTCACATTTTTCCTGCAGCCATTCCTTCTTACCTTCCCTGCACTTCCTTCTTATTTCATTCCTCAGCGACTTGCACTTCTGTATTCCAGATTTTCCCGGAATATGTTTGTACTTCCTCCTTTCATCAATCAACTGAAGTATTTCTTCTGTTACCCATGGTTTCTTCGCAGCTACCTACTTTGTACCTATGTTTTCCCTCCCAACTTCTGTGATGGCCCTTTTTAGAGATGTCCATTCCTCTTCAACTGTACTGCCTACTGCGCTATTCCTTATTGCTGTATCTATAGCGTTAGAGAACTTCAAACGTATCTCGTCATTCCTTAGTACTTCCGTATCCAACTTCTTTGCGTATTGTTTCTTCCTGACTAATGTCTTGAACTTCAGCCTACTCTTCATCACTACTATATTGTGATCTGAGTCTATATCTGCTCCTGGGTACGTCTTATAATCCAGTATCTGATTTCGGAATCTCCGTCTGACCATGATGTAATTTAATTGAAATCTTCCCGTACCTCCCGACTTTTTCCAAGTATACCTCCTCCTCTTGTGATTCTTGAACAGTGTATTCGCTATTACTAGCTGAAACTTGTTACAGAACTCAATTAGTCTTTCTCCTCTTTCATTCCTTGTCCCAAGCCCATATTCTCCTGTAACCTTTTCTTCTTCTCCTTTCCCTACAAACTGCATTCCAGTCGCCCATGACTATTAGATTTTCGTCCCCCTTTACATACTGCATTACCCTTTCAATATCCTCATACACTTTCTCTATCTGTTCATCTTCAGCTTGCGACGTCGGCATGTATACCTCAACTATCGTTGTCGGTTGTGGTCTGCTGTCGATTCTGATTAGAACAACCCGGTCACTGAACTGTTCACAGTAACACACCCTCTGCCCTACCTTCCTATTCATAACGAATCCTACACCTGTTATACTATTTTCTGCTGCTGTTGATATTACCCGATACTCATCTGACCAGAAATCCTTGTCTTCCTTCCACTTCACTTCACTGACCCCTACTATATCTAGATTAAGATTTTGCATTTCCCTTTTCACATTTTCTAGTTTCCCTACCACGTTCAAGCTTCTGACATTCCACGCCCCGACTCGTAGAACGTTATCCTTTCGTTGATTATTCAATCTTTTTCTCGTGGTAACCTCCCCCTTGGCAGTCCCCTCCCGGAGATCCGAATGGGGGACTATTCCTGAATCTTTTGCCAATGGAGAGATCATCATGACACTTCTTCAATTACAGGCCACATGTCCTGTGGATACACGTTACGTGTCTTTAATGCAGTGGTTTCCATTGCCTTCTGCATCCTCATGTCGTTGATCATTGCTGATTCTTCCGCCTTTAGGGGCAATTTCCCACCCCTACGACAAGAAAGTGCCCTGAACGTCTATCCGCTCCTCCGCCCTCTTTGACAAGGCCGTTGGCAGAATGAGGCTGACTTCTTATGCCGGAAGTCTTCGGCCGCCAATGCTGATTATTTATCAAAATTTAGGCAGTGGCGTGGATCGAACCTGGGACTGAAGACTTTTTTTATTATGAATCAATGACGCTACCCCTGGACCACGGGTAAATTCCTACTGACACTTTAATCGGGCAAGGAGGCATACCTGACTCACTCACCAGGAGTTCAAATGATGTGCATTGGTAACAGATTCCTGTCATATGACACACGTACTGTCACTAATGCCGTGTACGGCACACCAGACGTGTTTTCCGGTGGAGGATTCGGTTGACTGTCACCTTGTCATTAAACGTTTGCGGTTTCCATTCGTGACCCACTTCCTTCCGGCTTCTAATAGGGCAGTTGTGCAGAATAAATAAATAAATATATAAACTGAGGTCATCAGTCCCCTAGAACTTAGAACTACTTGAACCTAACTAACCTAGTGACGTCACAGACATACATGCCCAAGGCAGGGTTCGAACCTGCGACCGTAGCAGTAGCGCGGTTCCAGACTGAAGCGCCTAGAACTGCTCGGCCACCACGACCGGCTGTGCAAAATCAACTATCGTTATAGGTTCGTACCTTACAACTCGCTGTTGCAAACGGACGATTCATCACGTCACCGACACAAATTTGAATGAAGCGAACAGTAAAAATTGGAAAGATATTTTCAATAAAGCATGGAAATTATTTTTTCGATATTACACTACAAAACACAGTTCACGTTACGTTTTCGTTTCCAGTTGAAAATTGGCAAAATAAATACCAGGGCATTCTCGTGTTTGTTAACTAGTGGAATATCAACGAGATTTCTTTAAAAAATTTACTTCACAATAACAGGAAAACACACAAGGTAGCAAATTTACTAAAGAAACAGGGATTACATATAGCTTACAGGAAAAGAAACACACTCCAATCGCATTTACAAACAACAGACAAACCAGATAAATACCATGGAGGAGGTATATACCAGCTAGAGTGCCAAGAATGTAAATGAGTGTATCTGAGGTGACAAGCAGGAACTTCAAACTAGATAAAAGAACAAATAAGAAGCTGGAAATGTGAAAATAGCCATTCTACCTTCGCCAAACACCTGATAAGACATGGACACGAACTACCCAACATGGAACTTGACATGTCAGTTGTCAGAGTGAATAATCGCAACAAAATGCTGTTGACATAGCAAGAAAATTTTCACATACGAAGAGGCGTTGCAATGGAAAAGAAAGTACTCGACGAACAAATCCATACAAGCAATAAATATCTGAACATGCTAACCACCAAAATAATAACAAACCGAAATGCAACCAGGATGAATGATTAATGAATCTCCTTCCCACTTTCTCCCCTCCCCGCCTCCCCCCCCCCCCACACACAAACAGACATAAACACATATTTATATATATTTAAAAAAATAAATAAGTAAAATAAAAACATTTACACACAGCCAAATACACACACACACACACACACACACACAAACACACACACACACACACACACACAAGTGAAAAACAATCAAGTTACAACACATACAAAAGAGAAACACACTACAACAGTTGGCAACACTACACACCGAAGAACACACTACAGCAGTTGGCAACACTACACACCGAAAACACACCTATGTCGATCACAAAATGGAAAGTGCAAGTGATATATGCGATGTGGCAAGTATGGGTGAAAGAACGCCATAAATCGGCCAGCTGAAATATGGAAACTAACGAATACATCTCCAGGACCACACACATGAGTGTGAAATCTTCTGGGACTTAACTGCTAATGTCATCAGTCCTTAAGCTTACACACTACTTAACCTAAATTACCCTAAGGACAAACACACTCACCCATGCCTGAGGGAGGACTCGAACCTCCGCCGGGACCAGCCGCACAGTACATGACTACAGCGCCTCAGACCGCTCGGCTAATCCCGTGCGGCAAATTGCTTTTTAACAACCCTTCGACGGTCCTGTTATTAGACACATATCCGAACTCGGAATTGGGAAAAAGAAGGGGAAAGAAATATACAGTGTCAATTTTAAGGTCACCATTCTTGTATTTATCTCAGGTGTTTCAGAGAACCCGCATGAAATCGAAATCTATATAGTTGGATGGGGATTTGGACAGCAGTCCTCTCGAATGTAAGTCCAGTGTCTTACTCGCAACGCCATATTGCCTGGGAATTCATGGAGTGTGTTGCTTTCTGTCTTCATGGCGTGGCTGCCAGAGACGGAGACACTCTTTCACTGACTGCAAATGACGTATGTTGGGCACGTTTTCCAGCAGTCAGTTATTCAAATTTGACAGAGGGTACGGATATTAGAAAATAGAAACCATATACGTGTCTGTGACCGAGCGAGGTGGCGCAGTGGTTAGCACACTGGACTCGCATTCGGGAGGACGACGGTTCAATCCCGTCTCCGGCCATCCTGATTTAGGTTTTCCGTGATTTCCCTAAAATCGTTTCAGGCAAATGCCGGGATGGTTCCTTTGAAAGGGCACGGCCGATTTCCTTCCCAATCCTTCCCTAACCTGAGCTTGCGCTCCGTCTCTAATGACCTCGTTGTCGACGGGACGTTAAACACTAACCACCACCACCGTGTCTGTGAACAACTGCTTGGCCGCTGAATGCATCCCATAGCTGCTAAGGCAGGCATGTCCTTTGAAAGAAATACGTCAGTATTACGAAACTAATGATGGTAGTTTAGGCATCTCAAGTTACGAGTAAACGGCTTTGGGCACTACTTCCCACCAACATTTACATCTACATATGCATTTGTTTCCAAAATTAGAGCAACAAATCGCTATTTCCCTGTGTTGTGTCTCATTCACGGTATAATTATACAAAACGTCAACAGATGTCAGTACACTCATGTTCTGCACGGAAGATGGCATTCCGGTCAATGGACAACCACATCAAGGGTAACGTCAGGGCACCTGACAAACGGGACAGTGTTTGCCGGCTAGTCCCACATCCACAATCGGTTTGTACACTGTCACAGACGGTGCCGTATGGGTTAGAGAAGACCCCTACCAGACCCTCTGCGGTAGAGGGCAATAAGAGGAATGGAAGCAGGACAGTCGCAAACTGATGTGTCCCGGAACCTTCATGTGCATCGTTCTGTTGTTTCTCGGATGTGGCGACAATTTATGAAAGACAGAAACAGTATCGCGAAGTCCAGGCAAGATCCGACCACGTGTGATGTCAAAAAGAGAAGGCCGTTATTTGACCGTAAGGGCACTACGGTGCCGTCTCAGTACTGCTCGGGCAACTGGCATGTGACCCCGTAGCATTCACTGGACGTGTTGTATCGAGGCAAACGGTGTACAGACGGCTTCGGCAGGATGGCCTTCATTGTCGGAGACCGGCTGTATGTGTACCTCTGAGGCGTCTTCGCAGACGGGAACGTCTAGAGTGGACGGTCGAACATTGAGCCAATGTTCTTTTCGCAGATGAGTCCCGATTTGGTCTAGAGAGAGATTCTCGGCGCATTCGCACCTGGAGGGAACGTTGAACACGATTTTGGAATCCGAACTTTGTGGAAAGAGACCGATATCGAGGAGGATTCCTGCAGGGATTGTGCTGACCACTCGAATGCCTCTTCATGAAATTGTAACGTGACGAGATCTTGGGACCTCATGTGCGGTTGTTGCGACGTGGTGTAGACTTAGACTTCGTAGTGATGGACGATAATGCTCGATCTCATAGAGCACGAGTGGTTGATGTTTTCTTGGGAATGGAAGATACCACACCTACGTCCTGGCCTGCTCTCTCTCTCCCGATTTGAATCCCATAGAGCACGTCTGGGCTGCGCAAGCGAGACAGGTTGCATCACGTTGGTGTCCACCGCCCACTCTCCAAGACTTGCCAGCATCTGTGCAAGAAGAATGGGCGCTATTGCTTCAACAAGAGACTGATGACATCACCCCGTCGTTGTCAGGCTTGTATTGCCGCCAGACGTGGTAACACCCCATGCTGAGCACATTAACCAGTTGTCGGAAAGTGTGTGTCTTAAGTTAGGAAAAACGAAGAACATTTTTGTACACCGTTGTGCATACTGTGGTTGTTTACGTTCTGTAGTCTTTACATTGTTTCTACTTTACCATCACCTGTTTATACTGTTTTATGGCAAACTGAACGCAGCATTCTAAAATTTCCGTTTGTTGCTTAATTTGGAACACCAGTGTACATCCACACTGTACTAACCACTGTGAAGTGCTTGACAGAGTGTACGCCGGCCGCCTTTTACAACTTATTAGGGTTACTTCCCATTCCATTCACTTGTTGAGCGTGGCGAAGAACTATAATTTAAACGCCTCTGTGGACGCTGTAAATAATGTAATCTTGTTTTCACGATCCCTCCGGGAGCTAGATGTAGCTGCTTATGGTATAGTCTGAGTCCACTTGCTTAGATGGGTGGTAACGTGCTCGCTTCCAGTGCAAGCGGGCCCGGGCTCGATTCCCGGCCGCGTTGGAGATTTTCTCCGTTCGGGGACTGGGTGTTGTGTCATCCTCATCATTATTTCATCCTCATCACTGGCTCGCAAGTCGCCCAATGAGGCGTCGAGTGAAATAAGACTTGCAGTTGGCGGCCGAACTTCCCCAGATGGGTCCTGTCGGCCAACGATGCCATACGCTCTACAGTATATTCTGAGAGATATTATTTGAAGACGGTTCTCGAAACTTGGAATTAGGCGTCCTCTGGACAGTTTGGACTATCTTCAGGTGTCTGCCAGTTTAGTTTCTTCAGCGTCACCGTGACCGTCTCCCATAGGTCAAACAAACTTGTGATCTTTTTAAACTCACTTGTTCAAGTGAGACAGACCATTAAATAGCAATTATTGTAAATATCTATACAGTTATTGATTCTCTCGAGACGAATACATCGTCTATTGTGGGACCTGTGACAACTCTGTAAGTAGGCTGTTAGGTTTTCTTATTGGCAACGTTACGTAGCGCTCTGTGCTGTGTGCAGTCTGTGGCTAGTTTGCATTGTTGTCTGCCATTGTAGTGTTGGGCAGAGGCAGCTGGATGCGAACAGCGCGTAGCGTTGCGCAGTTGGAGGTGAGCCGCCAGCAGTGGTGGATGTGGGGAGAGAGATGGCGGAGTTTTGAAATTTGTCATGAACTGATATATATATATATATATATATATATATATATATATATATATATATATATATATATATATATGATGATATTAAGGTAAATGCATTGTTCGAGCAACCAAGATTTTTGTGAGGTAAGCGATTTGTGAAACGCATAGGTTAATGTTAGTCAGGGCCATTTTTTTTGTAGGGATTTTTGAAAGTCAGATTGCGTTGCGCTAAAAATATTGTGTGTCAGGTTAAGCACAGTCTGGTATAATTGTTCTAAAAAGGGGACGTTTCATATTATTGTAAATATCCATACAGTTATTGATTCTCTCGAGACGAATATATCGTCTATTGTGAGACCCGTGACAACTCGTACTGTCCTTCTCTCCATACGTTTAATATTCCTGCTAGACCTATTTGGTTGGAGTCGCACACTAGTAGTATTCAAGGGTGGATCGCACGAGTAATTCGTGAGTAATCTTGTTCGTAGAGTAATTGCTGTTCCCTAGTATTCTACCAATAAAGTGAATTCTGCCGCCAGTTGTACGTACGACTGAGCCTACGTGATGGCGTTCCACATCTCTACAAAGTGTTACACGCAGGTAATTCAATGAGGTAACTGCCTGCAGCTACGACTTATTGATGCCTTCGTCACAGGGAACTACTTTATCCGTTTTGTGGGGTGTACAGTTATTCGTTTTGTCCATTTAAAACAAGTTGCCAAAATTCGCACCGCTTTGAAATCTAAAAAAGATATGACTGAATATTTCCACAGATTCTTCCTGACAGTACTTCATAGGGGCATCACCTGCGAAACGTTTGACGTTACTAACAAGTCATTGATTGTCTAGTTTGTCATTAATATATAAGACGAACGGTAAGGAACCTCTACCCTGCACACCCGATGTTATTTCTAGATCTGTCGATGACACTGCATCCAGAATAACATGCTGCATCCATCTTATCAAAAAATTGTCAATACAGCCACAAATTGAGCCTAATACGCAACACGATCGCACTTGCGATAATAAACGTAAAGCTGTTACCGAGTCACATGATTTTCGTAAATCGAGAACTACTGCACGTGTCTGACTGCTTTGGTCCATGTCTTTCAGGACGTTATTGGAGAAAAGTCCGAGTCGGGTTTTACATGACCGGTGTTTTCCGAAACCACGATGTCTGGCATGGACGGAGCCAATCTGTTCGAGATATCTCACTCCATTTGAGCTCAGAAAAAGGTCTGAGACTCTGAAACTATCTCTTTAATTATTTTTATTAAACACTGACCTACAGAATTTTCACCGACAAAGAAAACTCAAACTTAACTTATTCATTTATTACCCACAATATACAAGCCCAACGCAATCTGACTGCTATACATTGACAACATGACTTCCAATAATTAGCACAAAAGAATGACCCTGAATTTTCAAGAAATCCTAAAAATAACACAAATCCAGAAAACATGAAATTAAAGAAACATGAAGCTACCTCAAACTCTTGATAATTGCCAAAATCATTTCAGTCACGAATCCCAACAGAACGAAACCTCATAGTTTCTCATAAATCACTTACCTCACATAAAATCTTCATAACCCGAACTACAGCAATTACATCAAGTAGCAACTACAGCCAGCCAAATAAAGAGATTCTAACCACTATAGACTATAACTACTTGGAGGCATATTGTTAGCGACAGAAAGATTTTGTTCAAGAGCAAACAATATATTTAGGAAATTATACCTTATTCATGTGACATCCAGTTCCACTGCTCAAACATTATCAACGAAACATCCATCACCATACATTCCCTTGCGTATTTTCTTATAAACACATCATTTCATCTGACTTTACAATGAATGTCCTATCAGCACAGTTCCCACTAAGAATATCATGTCCATAAACTCCCCTATCCACTCGCTAACTGCTAGTCCGTCCAACCACAGAATCTCTTGCCGAGGGCGCAGAGCGCTGCCAGTGGTATTAGCACAGTGTATAGCGCTGCCAACATACATACAGGCTACTTACAACTCTACAACAAATATATGCCAAGGATAGTGGACGGCAGCTTTGTGGATCAGTTCTGTTACACTTCCTGTAGACTGGTATGACCTGTGCTTTCTTCTAACTATTGAGTATGGTTTTTGCTGGACCAGTCTAAGGCTTTCTTAGTTTAAGAATGGGGCTAAATCTATCTTGACCGTACTCTAGACACCTGCAATAGTCTCATGGCACTATCTGGCTATCATCGACTCCATGTTAATTTAGTCAGTTTTAGTGTGGGCTATCTTGCCCAGGGCTGCCCCCTGATCTGTACAGTTCGTCGCTAATACCGAGCGCGTCTCAAAAGGGAACCTCCCCATCGCACCCCCCTCAGATTTAGTTATGAGTTGGCACAGTGGATAGGCCTTGAAAAACTGAACACAGATCAATCGAGAAAACAGGAAGAAGTTGTGTGGAACTATGAAAAAAATAAGGAAAATATACAGACTGAGTAGTCCATGCGCGAGATAAGCAACATCAAGGATAGTGTGACCTCAGGAGCGCTGTGGTCCCGTGGTTAGCGTTAGTAGCTGCAGAACGAGAGGTCCTCGGTTCAAGCTTACCGGCACGGTAGCTCAGCGTGTTCGGTCAGAGGGTTAGCTGCCCTCTGTAATAAAAAATAAAAAACTAAGTTAATCGATCAACAGCGAACTTAAGCGGATGTCATACGACGTCCGCCCCGAGCAGATTCAACGAACAAAAGCGAACAAAATGAGATTTAAAAAAAAAGTCTTCCTCGAGTGAAAGGTTTAATTTTTTATTTTCAGACAATTTTTATCTGTCCGTCCGTCCGTCCGTCCGATGCGAGGTAACTTCGCTGTAGTATGGGGACGCTACACCTAAACAAACATCGAATCACACGACGTCAGTCGACTACAGCGCACGGAAGAGAGAGTATTCCTGCTAACGAGGCTCCCTGGCTGGCAGTTGACTGTTCGCTACTTTGGACGCGAGTGCATTAAATACGTGTGATGTATTCCGTGGGCAATATGAATGCAGCAAATATAGCTCGCGGTCGCAAACACAGACACTAAACTTATTACAGTGAACAGAGACGTCAATGAACGAACGGACAGATCATAACTTTGCGAAAATAAAGAAAGTAAACTTTTCACTAGAGGGAAGACTTGAACCGAGGACCTCTCGTTCCGCAGCTGCTAACGCTAACCACGGGACCACGGTGCTCAGGAGTTCAGATTATCCTTGATGTTGCTTATCATCCCAATGGACTACTCAGTTTGTGTATTTTGCTTATTTTTTTCATAGTTCCACACAACTTCTTCCTGTTTTCTCGATTGATCTGTGTTCAGTTTTTCAAGGCCTATCCACTGTGCCAACTTATAACTAAATCTGAGGGGGGGGGGGTGCGATGGGGAGGTTCCCTTGTCAGCTCACGGACCTGCTCCATACCACTAACATCAACAAGATCTTGCTGGCAGGGCTGACGTTTTTTCCCACTGCCAAGCATAATACTTATTTTTGGCTGGCGGGAAATATGCCGTTTAGTCAATTACGTTCAGGAGAGCAACCGTGCGAGTATGCCTACATATACCCTGCAGTTTACAGTTTAGCGCCTGGCACAGGGTTCATCGAACCATTGTTGACACTATTTCTCTACCGTTCCACTCTGGAACGGCACGCAGGAAAAACGTACACTTAAATCTTTCCGTGCGAGATCGGATTTCTGTTAATTTGTTATGACTTCGTTTCTCGCTATGTAGACGGGAGTCGACAAAATATTTTCGCATTCGGACGAGAAAGCTGAAGATTGAAATTTCGTGAAAAGGTCTCGCTGCAACGAAGAACGCCATCGTATTAATCTTTACCATCCCAACTCTCGTAACATGTCGGAGGCGCTTTCTCCCCTATTTCACGATAATACATAACGAGCTGCGTTTCCTTGAATATTTTCCAGGTCCTCCGTCAATCGCATCTGGAAAGGACCCCATACCCTACAGCAATATTCTAGCAGAGGAATAACAAGCGTAGTGTAGGCACTATCTTAAATCGTTGCGTTATGCCAATAAAATGAAGTTTTCGGTTCTCTTTCACCACAACATTATTTATAGAATTGTTCTAATTTAAAGTGCTTGTAATTGTAATCCCTTTGCATTTAGTTGAATTAATAGCCTTTAGACTTGTGTGATTTAGCGTGTAACAGAAGTTTATCGGATGCGCAAGTGCATGACCTCACATTTCCCATTATTTAGGGTCAACTGCCATTTTTCTCACCGTGCAGATACACTACGTGATCAAAAGTATCCGGGTACCCCAAAAATATAAGTTTTGATATTAGGTGCAATCTGCTGCCACCTACTGCCAGGTTCTCCATATCAGCGACCTCAGTAGTCATTAGACATCGTGAGAGAGCAGAATTGTTCGCTCCGCGGAACTTCAAAATGGGTCAAATGGTTCTGAGCACTATGCGACTTAACTTCTGAGGTCATCAGTCCCCTAGAACTTAGAACTACTTACACCTAATTAACCTAAGGACATCACACACATCCCTACCCAAGGCAGGATTCGAACCTGCGACCGTAGCGGTCGCGCGGTTCCACACTGTAGCGCCTATAACCGCTCGTCCACCCCTGCCGGCTCCATGGAACTCACGGACTTCGAACGTGGTGAGATGATTGGGTGTCATTTGTGTCATATGTCTGTACGCGAGATTTCCACACTCCTAACCATCCCTGTTTCTCATGTGATAGTGAAGTGGAAACGTGAAGGAACATGTACAGCACAAAAGAATACAGGCCTACCTCGTCTGTTGACTGACAGAGACCGCCGAGAGTTGAAGAGCGTTGTAAAGTGTAATAGGCAGACATCTATCCAGACCGACACACAAGAATTCCAAACTGCATCAGGATCCACTACAAGTACTATGACAGTTAAGGGATCGATGAGAAAACTTGGATTTCATGGTCGAGCGGCTGCTCATAAGCCACAGATTACGCCGGTAAATGCCAAACGTCGCCTCGCTCGGTGTAAGGAGCATAAACATTGGGAAAACGTTGTGTGGTGCGACGAATCACGGTACAAAGTGTGGCGATCCGATGGCAGGGTGCACAACTAGGCGTTTCCTTTCTTGTTGGACTCGCAGATAGAGCGAGGGAAAAACGTATCTTATCTTTGTGGCCCCTACGCGATAAGTATGTTGGCGGCAATAGGATCTTTCTGCAGTCAGCATCGTATTTCGATACTCTCTCAGTAGTGTTCTTCGAAATGAATGTCTTCTTCCGTTCAGGGATTCCCACTTGCACTCCCAAAACGTAACACTTGCATGCCAATGGAACCTATCGGTAACAAATTTAGCAGCTCGCCTCTGAATTGTTTCGATGTCTTCTTTCAATCCGACCTGATACGAATCCTAAATAACTGAGAAATACTCAAGAGTAGGTCACACTAGCATCTCATATGCTTTCCTAAAATTCTCCCAATAAACCGAAGTCGGCCATTCGGCTTCCCTACCACAATTCTCAGATTCTGGTTCCATTTCATATCGGTTCGCAACTTTACGCCCAGATACTTAAATGACGTGACTGTGTCAAGCAGGAGACTACTAATGCTGTACCCAAACATCACAAGTTTTTTTTCCTACTCATCCGCATTAAGTCACATTTGGTTACATTAAGAGCCGGCTGCCATTCATGACACCAACTAGAAAATTTGTCTAGATCATCTTGTATCAGCCTACAGTCCCCCAACATCGACATCTTTCTATACAACACAACATCGACAGTGAACAACCGCAGATTGCTGCCCACCCTGCCTACCAGATCACTGATGTATATATAGAAGATAGTAATGGTCCTACCACACTTCCGTGGAGCACTCCTGGTGTTACCGCTGTCTCCAATGAATGAATGCTCGCTGTCGAGGACAATATACACTCCTGGAAATTGAAATAAGAACACCGTGAATTCATTGTCCCAGGAAGGGGAAACTTTATTGACACATTCCTGGGGTCAGATACATCACATGATCACACTGACAGAACCACAGGCACATAGACACAGGCAACAGAGCATGCACAATGTCGGCACTAGTACAGCGTATATCCACCTTTCGCAGCAATGCAGGCTGCTATTCTCCCATGGAGACGATCGTAGAGATGCTGGATGTAGTCCTGTAGAACGGCTTGCCATGCCATTTCCACCTGGCGCCTCAGTTGGACCAGCGTTCGTGCTGGACGTGCAGACCGCGTGAGACGACGCTTCATCCAGTCCCAAACATGCTCAATGGGGGACAGATCCGGAGATCTTGCTGGCCAGGGTAGTTGACTTACACCTTCTAGAGCACGTTGGGTGGCACGGGATACATGCGGACGTGCATTGTCCTGTTGGAACAGCAAGTTCCCTTGCCGGTCTAGGAATGGTAGAACGATGGGTTCGATGACGGTTTGGATGTACCGTGCACTATTCAGTGTCCCCTCGACGATCACCAGTGGTATACGGCCAGTGTAGGAGATCGCTCCCCACACCATGATGCCGGGTGTTGGCCCTGTGTGCCTCGGTCGTATGCAGTCCTGATTGTGGCGCTCACCTGCACGGCGCCAAACACGCATACGACCATCATTGGCACCAAGGCAGAAGCGACTCTCATCGCTGAAGACGACACGTCTCCATTCGTCCCTCCATTCACACCTGTCGCGACACCACTGGAGGCGGGCTGCACGATGTTGGGGCGTGAGCGGAAGACTGCCTAACGGTGTGCGGGACCGTAGCCCAGCTTCATGGAGACGGTTGCGAATGGTCCTCGCCGATACCCCAGGAGCAACAGTGTCCCTAATTTGCTGGGAAGTGGCGGTGCGGTCCCCTACGGCACTGCGTAGGATCCTACGGTCTTGGCGTGCATCCGTGCGTCGCTGCGGTCCGGTCCCAGGTCGACGGGCACGTGCACCTTCCACCGACCACTGGCGACAACATCGATGTACTGTGGAGACCTCACGCCCCACGTGTTGAGCAATTCGGCGGTACGTCCACCCGGCCTCCCGCATGCCCACTATACGCCCTCGCTCAAAGTCCGTCAACTGCACTTACGGTTCACGTCCACGCTGTCGCGGCATGCTACCAGTGTTAAAGACTGCGATGGAGTTCCGTATGCCACGGCAAACTGGCTGACACTGACGGCGGCGGTGCACAAATGCTGAGCAGCTAGCGCCATTCGACGGCCAACACTGCGGTTCCTGGTGTGTCCGCTGTGTCGTGCGTGTGATCATTGCTTGTACAGCCCTCTCGCAGTGTCCGGAGCAAGTATGGTGGGTCTGACACACCGGTGTCAATGTGTTCTTTTTTCCATTTCCAGGAGTGTACTAGGTTCTGTTGCTTAAGAAGTCTTCGAACCAGTCACACATATGGTAGCCTGTTCCGTATGGATGTACCTTCGTTAACAGTCTGCAGTGGGGTACCGTGTCGAATGTTATTCGGAAATCTAGAAATATAGAATCAGTCTGTTGCCCTTTCTCATCTACTCATATATCTGTGAATGATACTACGGGAGTATGTACAATGTGCTGCATACCGCTTCGCACACGAAAGAGCATATGAACAGTACCAATGATGGTCACAGCGCAAGAACAGTCTGAATCGCCCAGTGTCAGAGATAATGTATTCCAAGCGATTCGTGCATGGGGGTAATTGTTCAAACAGCAAATTGGAGTTGAAATATAAGTTTCGATGATCACTGAGTCAGTACGTTCAAAACCACCACATGACAAGAGAGCGATTTAGGCAAACAGTCGATTCTGCTTGCATAGCATCAAATTGAAGCCATGTCACTACGTTAAGAGTTGGGTTGGTTTGTGGGATTGAAGGGACCAGACTACTAGGGCCGTCGGTCCCGTTTTCCACGAACTTGGAACACCCATAAAGAATAAAAACAAACAATGGAAGCGATGACAAGAGACGACATAGGACAAGAGAGACACAGACAGAGGCCAGACAAAGGAAAATCTCACCGAGTGTGACAGTGGTTGGCCGACCGTAGAAACAAAAAAGGAAACGCCTACCACCACCAGGAAACGCACTAAAAATCCAAGTCTAAAATCGTAGGCCAAAGGCCAGACTCAACACAAAAAAGGACAAACACTTAGATCAAGCGATAAAAACCCCCTGCACGAATAAAACTCAAAACTAAATCTGCCATCGCAACGTCATCTGATAAAAGTGCAGGAAGCGTATCAGGTAGCGCAAACGTCTGCCTGAGCGGAGTTAAAAGCGGTCAGTCCAACAGGATGTGGACCACTGTCAAAGATGAACCGTAGCGATATAAAGGTGCGTCCTCACGACGCAATAAGTAGCTGTGTGTTATCCTGGTGTGGCCAATGCGCAGTAGGCAGAGGGACAACAGAGTCCTTGCGAGAGACCCGCAAGGAGGAGCGCCAAGAACCGGTAACCTCCTTGATGGCCCGAAGTTTGTTGGGTGAAATAAGGGTGCGCCATTCTTCACCCCAGGTGCGAAGTACCCTCTGCCGCAAAACTGACCTGAGGTAACTCTCAGGAAGGCCAATCTCCAAGGCTGGTGCACCGACAGCCTGTTTGGCCAGCGTGTCAACACGTTCATTTCCCGGGATGCCGACATGACCTGGGGTCCACCCAGAGCGGCCGCAACGGGCAAGAGTATGGAGGGACTCCTGGATGGCCATCACCAGACGAGAGGAGCACTGTCTCGATCAAGAGTTTTCACAATGTTGGGGTGACCGAGCTTATTCTCTTCCAGTAGACCTGTATTTCCATTCTACTAATCTCTTCTTCTCTAAACGTGCGAGATAAGAAGTAGGAAATAGAATAGTCATTATTGGTACTGCATTAAGAGCTAACGATAACAGAAAGTCGAAATTGATAGGATGTGAGTATGGAGCATATATCCCTCGCACTCGTGGTATATTTAGATCATGTGAGCAGCAGGTATATTCAAAGTAAAGTAAAGTATGGCGTGAGTGGCTGGGAGACACCGAAGGGCAGGTCGAGCAGTCTAAAAGGGACAGCTTTTCCCTCTCCTCACTTCACGAGACACTGCGGAGAGGTTTGGAACTGAATCCAGGACATTGGCTCAGAGACCGACGGTCACCCATCCAAGCACTGGCCACGCTCGACAGTGATTAACTTCTTTGATCTGACGGCTGCCGTTGTATCCATAGCGGCACGTCCATTGACGATATCTTCATCCCAAGATTTCACATCACGTCCTTGCAAGTTGGCGGTAGCTTGATAGCCAATGAACGCTGACGAAGATACACTCCTGGAAATTGAAATAAGAACACCGTGAATTCATTGTCCCAGGAAGGGGAAACTTTATTGACACATTCCTGGGGTCAGATACATCACATGATCACACTGACAGAACCACAGGCACATAGACACAGGCAACAGAGCATGCACAATGTCGGCTCTAGTACAGTGTATATCCACCTTTCGCAGCAATGCAGGCTGCTATTCTCCCATGGAGACGATCGTAGAGATGCTGGATGTAGTCCTGTGGAACGGCTTGCCATGCCATTTCCACCTGGCGCCTCAGTTGGACCAGCGTTCGTGCTGGACGTGCAGACCGCGTGAGACGACGCTTCATCCAGTCCCAAACATGCTCAATGGGGGACAGATCCGGAGATCTTGCTGGCCAGGGTAGTTGACTTACACCTTCTAGAGCACGTTGGGTGGCACGGGATACATGCGGACGTGCATTGTCCTGTTGGAACAGCAAGTTCCCTTGCCGGTCTAGGAATGGTAGAACGATGGGTTCGATGACGCTTTGGATGTACCGTGCACTATTAAGTGTCCCCTCGACGATCACCAGTGGTGTACGGCCAGTGTAGGAGATCGCTCCCCACACCATGATGCCGGGTGTTGGCCCTGTGTGCCTCGGTCGTATGCAGTCCTGATTGTGGCGCTCACCCGCACGGCGCCAAACACGCATACGACCATCATTGGCACCAAGGCAGAAGCGACTCTCATCGCTGAAGACGACACGTCTCCATTCGTCCCTCCATTCACGCCTGTCGCGACACCACTGGAGGCGGGCTGCACGATGTTGGGGCGTGAGCGGAAGACGGCCTAACGGTGTGCGGGACCGTAGCCCAGCTTCATGGAGACGGTTGCGAATGGTCCTCGCCGATACCCCAGGAGCAACAGTGTCCCTAATTTGCTGGGAAGTGGCGGTGCGGTCCCCTACGGCACTGCGTAGGATCCTACGGTCTTGGCGTGCATCCGTGCGTCGCTGCGGTCCGGTCCCAGGTCGACGGGCACGTGCACCTTCCGCCGACCACTGGCGACAACATCGATGATCTGTGGAGACCTCACGCCCCACGTGTTGAGCAATTCGGCGGTACGTCCACCCGGCCTCCCGCATGCCCACTATACGCCCTCGCTCAAAGTCCGTCAACTGCACATACGGTTCACGTCCACGCTGTCGCGGCATGCTACCAGTGTTAAAGACTGCGATGGAGCTCCGTATGCCACGGCAAACTGGCTGACACTGACGGCGGCGGTGCACAAATGCTGCGCAGCTAGCGCCATTCGACGGCCAACACCGCGGTTCCTGGTGTGTCCGCTGTGCCGTGCGTGTGATCATTGCTTGTACAGCCCTCTCGCAGTGTCCGGAGCAAGTATGGTGGGTCTGACACACCGGTGTCAATGTGTTCTTTTTTCCATTTCCAGGAGTGTATTTGTAACGTTAAGCACCGGAACCATAGTCATAAAACTTTTTGAAGACGCTCATCACGCAGTGAGTATCTCTTTTACTCATTTTGGCATTGTATCGGACAACCACCTAATGCTATCTTTAGGATTTTCTTGGCATGTTTGAAACACAGTCTCTGTCAGTTCATGAAGAATGGTTGCTGGAGACTGATATGAAAGTATATCTCTTCTCATCGCATTACAAACATGCTGCATGTGGAACAAAGAAGGATACCGAGGACGACAGTGCAGGATAAATGCATTTCTCATGGCGTTTGTGATGTGAGCTGTAGTATGGGATGTTGCATTGTTTTGCTCAAATTTGTCATCAATAATCTTGGCCAAGAAGGATGTCGCAACAGTGTTTGGTTTTCATACCACATGCTGGCGTGCAAAGAGCCTCCGTTCAACAACTAGAAAAACAGTCTTATCGTTACACCCAATATCTGCCCACGCCACAATAGCAGCAGTGGGAGAGGTTTCGGCAATCGCTACTTCCTAGGAGCTTCGGTATGAAGCTATCATGTCCATAATGCCATTGATTCGACCATTGTCAAAGTCTAGAGGGTGGCAACAAACTGCACGTGTACGTCCTTCTGTCCAGCAAACCGTTCCGGAAACGTTACACTTACCAGCAACCCATCCTGGACTCAAAGCATTCATCATCTGGAAATAATCTTTTTCAGTGCTGAACACGCAGAAAATAAGCCCAAATCATTCAGATCATCTCTCACGCATGGGAATGCTGCAGCATCATTGTGATAGCCCGTTCATAGTGCAACGTTTTCCGGCATTGTAATTCTGTCCAAGAAGTTATGTTGTGCTCAGTTTCCGAAGGCATCGTAAATTTCCTGTGTATACTACTTTTATTCCAGTTCTCAGGAAGCCTGCTTCTTTTCACCTATCCTGTATGTTTGCCTAGAGCGGTTTAAGTCCAGAAATATTTGTTTCCGTTCAAAATTTACGTTTCTCGGTTCTCCACTCTGTTGCTTTCAGGCATACGTGTACTGAATTTAGCTAGGGCGTCTGTTTAACGGAACTCTTAGGTTGTGGGCTGTATACTAAATGATGTCTAGCAGACACTGAGGCAGTTTCCTGTATTTTCTATTTCAAAAGCTGGCCACGTGAGTTCAGGTGCAATGACATTCTTTGCAGGTGGAACCCCGACGTGACACGGACTACGCTTCTACTTTTGCCATGTTAAGGAACATGACACTTTATTGCAGCCACTATGATATCGAGAACAATCGCATTGACTTGTTGCTTCAATAGCGCAAGCAACTGGGGACTAAAGGCGCGAAGAATGTTATTGTTTCCATACTTCCATTGAGTTGTGTTCATTGCTTTAATTTGTTTGCAATCGGTTTATAACTAAATACTACTTCACCTTCAACCAGCATAGCACTCTTTTCGACTGGAAATAAATTAAAACAATGGACACAACTGAGATCAAGAAATTGGTAATAGAACGGACAAAAGATTCACGTTGGCTTGCCTAGTTCCGTGTTCTTGAGTGACAAGCACCAACGCTACGGCCGCGTGGGATTAGCCGAACGGTGTGAGGCGCTGCAGTCATGGACGCTGCAGCTGGTCCCGGCGGAGGTTCGAGTCCTCCCTCGGGCATGGGTGTGTGTGTTTGTCCTTAGCATGATTTAGGTTAAGTAGTGTGTACGGTTACGGACTGATGAGCTTAGCAGTTAAGTCCCATAAGATTTCACACACATTTGATTTTTGAAACAACGCTACGGAGGAATTCAGTTTCATTGTTGACTACATTTACGAGCATAAAACTGCTGTTTCAAGGTATCACAAAGATGAAATAGGTGTTTCATTAACATTTTCGTAAATTCTAGCCCTTATCTATATGTCAAACTGGTGTTCTAAGCCGGCCGCGGTTGTCTCGCGGTTCTAGGCGCGCAGTCCGGAACCGTGCGACTGCTACGGTCGCAGGTTCGAATCCTGCCTCGGGCATGGATGTTTGTGATGTCCTTAGGTTAGTTAGGTTTAAGTAGTTCTAAGTTCTCGGGGACTAATGACCACAGCAGTTGAGTCCCATAGTGCTCAGAGCTATTTGAACCATTTTTTTGGTGTTCTACAAATGTTATGAAACTTACTGAGAACTTTATTAACTACAGGATTAGAGAGCAGCCGGCCGGAGTGGCCGAGCAATTCTACGCGCTACAGTCTGGAACCGCGCAACCTCTGCGGTCGCAGGTTCGAGTCCTGCCTCGGGCATGAATGTGTGTGATGTCCTTAGCTTAGGTAGGTTTAAGTAGTTCTAAGTTCTAGGGGACTGATGACCTCAGATGTTAAGACCCCTAGTCCTTACAGCCATTTGAACCATTTTTTTTAAGAATGACAGACTGACGTTCATCACAGAGATACACTACTGCCCATTAAAACTGCTACACCACGAAGATGACGTGCTACAGGCGCGAAATTTAACCGACAGGAAGAAGTAGCTGTGATAGGCAAATGATTTCCAACCGATTTCCCATACACAATCAGCAGCTGACCGGCGTTGTCTGGTGAAACGTTGTTGTGATGCCTCGTGTGAGGAGGAGAAATGCATACCATCACGTTTCCGACTTTGATAAAGGTCGGATTGTAGCCTATCGCGATTGCGGTTTATCGTATCGCGACGTTGCTACTCGCGTTGGTCGAGATCCAATGACTCTTAGTATAATATGGAATCGGTGGGTTCAGGAGGATAATACGGAACGCCGTGCTGGATCCCAACGGCCTCGTATCACTAGCAGTCGAGATGACAGGCATCTTATCCGCATGGCTGTAACGGATCGTGCAGCCACGTCTCGATCCCTGAGTCAACAAATGGGGACGTTTGCAAGACAACAACCATCTGCACAAACAGTTCGACGACGTTTGCAGCAGCATGGACTATAAGCTCGAAGACCATGGCTGCGGTTACCCTTGACGCTGCTTCACAGACAGGAGCGCCTGCTATGGTGTATTCAACGACGAACCTGGGTGCACGAATGGCTAAACGCCATTTTTTCGAATGAATCCAGGTTCTGTTTACAGCATCATGATGGTCGCATCCGTGTTTGGCGACATCGCGGTGAACGCACATTGGAAGCGTGTATTCGTCATCGCCATACTGGCGTATCATCCGGCGTGATGGTATGGGGTGCCATTGGTTAACCGTCTCGGTCACCTCTTGTTCCCATTGACGGCACATTGAACAGTGCATGTTACATTTCAGATGTGTTACTACCCGTGGCTCTACCTTTCATTCAATCCCTGCGTACCCTACATTTCATCTGGATAATTCACGAGCGCATGTTGCAGATCCTGTGCGAGCCTTTCTGGATACAGATAATGTTCGACTACTGCCCTGGCCAGCACATTCTCCATATCTCTCACCAATTGCAAACGTCTGGTCAATGGTGGCCGAGCAACTGGCTCGTCACAATACGCCAGTCACTACTCTTGTGGTATCGTGTTGAAGGTGCATGGGCAACTGTACCTGTACACGCCATCCAAGCTCTGTTTGACTCAATGCCCAGTCGTATCAAGGCCGTTATTACGGTCAGAGGTGGTTGTTCTGAGTACTGATTTCTCAGGATCTATGCACCCAAATTGCGTGAAAATGTAATCACATGTCAGCTCTAGTATAATATGTTTGTCCAATGAATACCCGTTCATCATCTGCATTTCTTCTTGGTGTAGCAATTTTAACGGCCAGTAGTGTAGAAACACTGGGCTCTTTCATCAACTGGTCGATCTTGTCACACATGATCTGGGTCCCATAGAAAAGATATTCTTATATCACCTCATTTTTTCTGCAATGGTTCTAGTGTGTTTTCCAGTACTTGTACATTCATTTTCCTGTTCCACTTTTGGCTTTCGTAAGATTGCAATACGCTTTTTGAATCTGATAAACAGAAGGTTCTGGAGACAAAAGTGATAGCCTCTCGAATCGCTTACGGGGTAAAAATTGAACAGTATGGGGACAGACGAAATTGCCTGGAATATTTCTGCTTTGGGACAAGGTATGCACAGCCTACTACTGAATTCCTGCTGTCAATATTGGAAGCCATCATTACACACTTGAGCAAAGTCCGGTCAATAAAGTTGAATATAGCCGGCCGAAGTGGCCGTGCGGTTAAAGGCGCTGCAGTCTGGAACCGCAAGACCGCTACGGTCGCAGGTTCGAATCCTGCCTCGGGCATGGATGTTTGTGATGTCCTTAGGTTAGTTAGGTTTAACTAGTTCTAAGTTCTAGGGGACTAATGACCTCAGCAGTTGAGTCACATAGTGCTCAGAGCCATTTGAACCATTTTGAGCCAAAGTTGAATATAGCCTCCGAAACTTGAACCGATTGCGTCGAAGCAATTTTTTTTTTTGTCATCAGTCTACTGACTGGTTTGATGCGGCCCGCCACGAATTCCTTTCCTGTGCTAACCTCTTCATCTCAGAGTAGCACCTGCAACCTGCGTCCTCAATTATTTGCTTGACGTATTCCAATCTCTGTCTTCCTCTACAGTTTTTGCCCTCTACAGCTCCCTCTAGTACCATGGAAGTCATTCCCTCGTGTCTTAGCAGATGTCCTAACATCCTGTCCCTTCTCCTTATCAGTGTTTTCCACAAATCCCTTTCCTCTCCGATTCTGCGTAGAACCTCCTCATTCCTTACCTTATCGGTCCACCTAATTTTCAACATTCGTCTATAGCACCACATCTCAAATGCTTCGATTCTCTTCTCTTCCGGTTTTCCCACAGTCCATGTTTCACTACCATACAATGTTGTACTCCAGACGTACATCCTCAGAAACTTCTTCCTCAAATTAAGGCCGGTATTTGATATTAGTAGACTTCTCTTGGCCAGAAATGCCTTTTTTGTCATAGCGAGTCTGCTTTTGATTTCCTCCTTGCTCCGTCCGTCATTGGTTATTTTACCGCCTAGGTAGCAGAATTCCTTAACTTCATTGACTTCGTGACCATCAGTCCTGATGTTAAGTTTCTCGCTGTTCTCATTTCTACTACTTCTCATTAAGTTCGTCTTACTCTGATTTACTCTCAAACCATACTGTGTACTCATTAGACTGTTCATTCCGTTCAGTAGATCATTTATTTCTTCTTCACTTTCACTCAGGATAGCAATGTCATCAGCGAATCGTATCATTGATATCCTTTCACCTTGTATTTTAATTCCACTCCTCAACCTTTCTTTTATTTCCATCATTGCTTCCTCGATGTACAGATTGAAGAGTAGGGGCGAAAGGCTACAGCCCTTCTTAATACGAGCACTTTGTTCTCGATCGTCCTCGATGTACAGATTGAAGAGTAGGGGCGAAAGGCTACAGCCTTGTCTTACACCCTTCTTAATACGAGCACTTCGTTCTCGATCGTCCACTCTTATTATTCCATCTTGGTTGTTGTACATATTGTATATGACCCGTCTCTCCCTATAGCTTACCCCTACTTTTTTCAGAATCTCGAACAGCTTGCACCATTTTATATTGTCGAACGCTTTTTCCAGGTCGACAAATCCTATGAAAGTGTCTTGATTTTTCTTTAGCCTTACTTCCATTATTAGCCGTAACGTCAGAATTGCCTCTCTCGTCCCTTTACTTTTCCTAAAGCCAAACTGATCGTCACCTAGTGCATTCTCAGTTTTCTTTTCCATTCTTCTGTATATTATTCTTGTAAGCAGCTTCGATGCATGAGCTGTTAAGCTGATTGTGCGATAATTCTCGCAGTAGTCAGCTCTTGCCGTCTTCGGAATTGTGTGGATGATGCTTCTCCGAAAGTCAGATGGTATGTCGCCAGACTCATATATTCTACACACCAACGTGAATAGTCGTTTTGTTGCCACTTCCCCCAATGATTTTAGAAGTTCTGATGGAATGTTATCTATCCCTTCTGCCTTACTTGACCGCAAGTCCTCCAAAGCTCTTTTAAATTCCGATTCTAATACTGGGTCCCATATCTCTTCTAAATCGACTCCTGTTTCTTCTTCTATGACATCAGCCAAATCTTCACCCTCATAGAGGCTTTCAATATTTTCTTTCCACCTATCTGTTCTCTCCTCTGCATTTAACAGTGGAATTCCCGATGCACTCTTAATGTTACCACCGTTGCTTTTAATGTCACCAAAGGTTGTTTTGACTTTCCTGTACGCTGAGTCTGTCCTTCCGACAATCATATCTTTTTCGATGTCTTCACATTTTTCCTGCAGCCATTTCTTCTTAGCTTCCCTGCACTTCCTATTTATTTCATTTCTCAGCGACTTGTACTTCTGTATTCCTGATTTTCCCGGAATATGTTTGTACTTCCTCCTTTCATCAATCAACTGAAGTATTTCTTCTGTTACCCATGGTTTCTTCGCAGCTACCTTCTTTGTACCTATGTTTTCCTTCCCAACTTCTGTGATGGCCCTTTTTAGAGATGTCCATTCCTCTTCAACTGTACTGCCTACTGCGCTATTTCTTATTGCTGTATCTATAGCGTTAGAGAACTTCAAACGTATCTCGTCATTCCTTAGTACTTCCGTATCCCACTTCTTTCCTTGTTGATTCTTCCTGACTAATGTCTTGAACTTCAGCCTACTCTTCATCACTACTATTTTGTGATCTGAGTCTATATCTGCTCCTGGGTACGCCTTACAATCCAGTATCTGATTTCGGAATCTCCGTCTGACAATGATGTAATCTGATTGAAATCTTCCCGTATCTCCCGGCCTTTTCCAAGTATACCTCCTCCTCATGTGATTCTTGAACAGGGTATTCGCTATGACTAGCTGAAATTTTTTACAAAACTGCAATCGCGAATATCGAGGTTTTACAACTGCTGTCTGAATGGAATTCGACGCGGGTCTGTATAGCTATTCGTTTGAATCCAACCATCGATGGAACGCACTGAATTTAATGCTGCCGCTAGTAAAGGGTAAACGTTCCCCACTAATGGTGTAGAGCTTATGAGTGGAAGATGTCTGTAATTCCTCGTAAATGATTATTTTACTGTTGAACTGTCGACTCTTTTGGTAAATGAAGTTTCTCGCCTATTAGCATTGTCTAACATGTAGCAGATGATAAGCAGCTTCCACTAGTAGGGCTTCCTTCTGAGACGTGGCATTACTCCAAGGCATATCTGCAGGCATCACAAAAATAACGTATCGAGTTTATGAAGTGCACATTTAGCAGCGCTGTGATGTAAGATATCTCGTCGGATAACAGGATGACGTCCTTGTACATAATCAAGAGAATGTAAAGGTGACAGATCTCACTGCGATAAAGTTTGTTTTCTGTGTGTGGTCAAGGCATGTTAAGCGTGTGTCAAAAGCCATGCCCCAATATTTCACTTTGGTCTTCAGTGCTAAGGAGGGACCTAATAAAATGACTGATCTGTTCTGTCGTTTCCCTTTGCGATGCGGCTGAAAAGAAATACAGAAATATACACTCCTGGAAATTGAAATAAGAACACCGTGAATTCATTGTCCCAGGAAGGGGAAACTTTATTAACACATTCCTGGGGTCAGATACATCACATGATCACACTGACAGAACCACAGGCACATAGACACAGGCAACAGGGCATGCACAATCTCGGCACTAGTACAGTGTATATCCACCTTTCGCAGCAATGCAGGCTGCTATTCTCCCATGGAGACGATCGTAGAGATGCTGGATGTAGTCCTGTGGAACGGCTTGCCATGCCATTTCCACCTGGCGCTTCAGTTGGACCAGCGTTCGTGCTGGACGTGCAGACCGCGTGAGACGACGCTTCATCCAGTCCCAAACATGCTCAATGGGGGACAGATCCGGAGATCTTGCTGGCCAGGGTAGTTGACTTACACCTTCTAGAGCACGTTGGGTGGCACGGGATACATGCGGACGTGCATTGTCCTGTTGGAACAGCAAGTTCCCTTGCCGGTCTAGGAATGGTAGAACGATGGGTTCGATGACGGTTTGGATGTACCGTGCACTATTCAGTGTCCCCTCGACGATCACCAGTGGTGTACGGCCAGTGTAGGAGATCGCTCCCCACACCATGATGCCGGGTGTTGGCCCTGTGTGCCTCGGTCATATGCAGTCCTGATTGTGGCGCTCACCTGCACGGCGCCAAACACGCATACGACCATCATTGGCACCAAGGCAGAAGCGACTCTCATCGCTGAAGACGACACGTCTCCATTCGTCCCTCCATTCACGCCTGTCGCGACACCACTGGAGGCGGGCTGCACGATGTTGGGGCGTGAGCGGAAGACGGCCTAACGGTGTGCGGGACCGTAGCCCAGCTTCATGGAGACGGTTGCGAATGGTCCTCGCCGATACCCCAGGAGCAACAGTGTCCCTAATTTGCTGGGAAGTGGCGGTGCGGTTCCCTACGGCACTGCGTAGGATCCTACGGTCTTGGCGTGCATCCGTGCGTCGCTGCGGTCCGGTCCCAGGTCGACGGGCCCGTGCACCTTCCGCCGACCACTGGCGACAACATCGATGTACTGTGGAGACCTCACGCCCCACGTGTTGAGCAATTCGGCGGTACGTCCACCCGGCCTCCCGCATGCCCACTATACGCCCTCGCTCAAAGTCCGTCAACTGCACATACGGTTCACGTCCACGCTGTCGCGGCATGCTACCAGTGTTAAAGACTGCGATGGAGCTCCGTATGCCACGGCAAACTGGCTGACACTGACGGCGGCGGTGCACAAATGCTGCGCAGCTAGCGCCATTCGACGGCCAACACCGCGGTTCCTGGTGTGTCCGCTGTGCCGTGCGTGTGATCATTGCTTGTACAGCCCTCTCGCAGTGTCGGGAGCAAGTATGGTGGGTCTGACACACCGGTGTCAATGTGTTCTGTTTTCCATTTCCAGGAGTGTAGTTGAAACTGCTAGGCCGTTATTATCGCGTAAATGGCTCGGTATTAAGTGAGGCAAAGAGCTTCAACATGTAAACGTGTAGAAAAAAAGGCATAAATTGTGGATAGGAAACAACTGCATGTTACAGCAGCATTTTTTCTGAAGGCGTTTCCCGGCATTTGTTGCCTCGTGTCATGTCTAAGTGCAGAAGGCCAGTCTAAAAAACACGGGAAAACGCATCATTACAGGAAAGATAAGAAGTAAGATTCGCGCTGAGGAGCGCGTCTTCGATCTCCTGGACAAAGTAAATTTTTTGGAACATTTCTTGTGGAGAATAGTAGACTGGCAAAAAGCACCTTGAAAATAAACACAAACTGTCTCGACCGAAAAAAAGAGAAATACATTTATTTTGTGGTAACCGCTTCCGGTCAGTTTTTCACCATCTTCGGACCTTCTTACCATTATGGTAGGCGGTGCCGGTGAATGGAGCGGGTGTTGTTAACTCCACGAACGTGGAGTTAGAACAACCGCGAAGTCCCAGGCGGCTTAACTCCTATACATAAGGGTAAAAGAATTGAACCGCAAAATTACAGACCAATGTTCTTAACATCGGTTTGCTACAGAATTCTTCAACACATTCTCAGTTCAGATGTAGTAAACTTCAAAATGGTTCAAATGGCTCTGAGCACTATGGGACTCAAGTGCTGAGGTCATTAGTCCCCTAGAACTTAGAACTAGTTAAACCTAAGGACATCACAAACAGCCATGCCCGAGGCAGGATGCGAACCTGCGACCGTAGCGGTCTTGCGGTTCCAGACTGCAGCGCCTTTAACCGCACGGCCACTTCGGCCGGCTGTAGTAAACTTCCTTGATACTGAAAAGCTCCTGTCCGCGACTCAGCACAGTTTTGGAATGCATCGCTCATGCAAAACTCAGTTTACCCTTTTCTCACACTATACACTACAAACTGTGAATGAAGGGCAACAGGCAGAGTCCATATTTCTAGATTTCCAAAAAGCATCTGACACGGTGCCCCACTTCACACTGTTAACGAAGGTACGTACCAGTACTTTCTCCTCGACGGCGAGTGTTCGTCAGAAGCAAGGACATACTCAGGAGTTCCCCAGGGTAGTGTGAAAGGACTGCATTTATTTTCTATATCCACAAAAGATCTGGTGGACAGGGTGGGTACAGATCGGCGGTTTTTCGATGATGACGCTGCGGTAAAAGGGAAGATATCGCCATTGAATGAGTGTCGGAGGATGTGAGGTGACTTGGACAAAATTTATAGTTGGTGTGATGAATTGCAGTTAGCTTGAAATGTAGGGAAACATAAGGTGATGCAAATGAGTAGGAAAAACAAACCGTTAATGTTCGATTGTAGCATCAGTTGTGTCCTGCTTGACACCGTGACGTCGTTTAAACATCTGGGCGTAACTTTGCAAAGCGATGTGGAATGCAACGAGCAAGTGAGGTTTGCGGTAGGGAAGTCGAATGTTTGGGAAAGAGCGATTCATCTGTAAATGAGACCGCATATAGGACGCTGGTGCGACTCATTGTTGTGTACTGCTCGAGCGTTTAGAATCTCCGCCAGGTCTGATCAAAGGAAGACATCGAAGCGATTCAGAGGCGGGAGGTAAGGTCGGTAGGGTCGAGCAACACGCGAATATTACAGAGATGTTTCGGTATCTGAAATGGGAATCCCTAGAGGGAAGGCAAAGTTGTTTTCAAGGAAAGCTTTTGAGAAAATTTACAGAACCGACATTTGAAGCTGTCTGCGGAACGATTGTGTTGCCACCAACAAACACCACGTGCAAAGACCACGAGGATGAGAGGAACTACGGCTTATACAGCTTGTTTCCTCACTCTGTTTGCGAGTGGAAGGGAAACTAATGATTGCTAGTGGTACAGGGTACCTTCCGTCACGCACCGTGTGGTGGCTTGCGGATTATGTATGGCGGTTATGTCCAGCTGGGTAATGGCTACCCACCAAATATGGAAAGTTCCCCCAGAACGTGCTGGTGAGATAGACGTAACTTTTTGTAGGAACCATCGTTTGGGTGACAACAGAAAGTAGTGAATGCCTTGACAGTCCGCTGTTTTCTTGTCGGGTCTGTTGTTTTGAAACACGACGAGGGAGGGTCACCAGCCTCACTTTTAAGGTTATCCTGGAGGGGTTAACAAGTAACAGTTACGACCATGACAGAGGACCTCGTCGTGGTGAGCACAGTAAGAGGCTGCGTCCTACTTGCTGGATGACACGTCTCTGTGCGCTCCACATCGCAAACATTACTCTCTCTCGCTCGTTTCAAACTTATAGGGGCTTCATTGATTAAATTGCTCTGCTTCTATTTTAAATGAAGTTTGATAGCATCTGAACTTGATCTTAAGCACTAGTGAACCTTTTCATCCAGGTTTAAGTGCCTAACACTCCTTTTCTGTCGATTTTTAAATTTAGAATGCATAATATATTACAATATTAATGAGTCAAATTTGCGCTTAAGAGTGTGATACGCCGGCTGGAATGACCGAGCAGTTCTAGGCGCTACAGTCTGGAACCGCGCGACCGCTACGTTCGCAGGTTTGAATCCTGCCTCGGGCATGGATGTATGTGATGTCCTTAGGTTAGTTAGATTAAGTAGTACTAGGTTCTAGGGGACTGATGACCTCAGAAGTCAAGTACCATAGTGCTCAGAGCCATTTGAACCATTTTGAGTGTGATACTGCTCTTCTTGTCACATAAGTCACCATGATATGTCTCCATTAATCTAAGTTCAAACTGAGTGCTTGATTCACACTGCAAGTAGGATCTGGTCCAAAGCCACACTATGTGGTATCGACATCTTCCACCTCCGTAGTCCTCTCTTCCACAGTAGCCTGTAATATTGCAGTATATTGATAATTTTTAGTTTTTGGGCCTTCTGACTACAACTAAATGAAACACAATTTTCGTGCCATAGGCGCTTCGTCTTTATTCTCTGCAAGGCATCTTCAGTCGCCTGGAATATGTACATATTTTTACTATTTAGTTTACATTTTGGGGCAGTGTACCTATAGGCTAAGAACAGTTCTGGTGGTTGGTTTTTGCTATGATCTAGTAATATTTTGAATTCTACTTACAGGTTGCATGGACGATTTTCTACGTATTACGTTTCCGTTCCAGTTTTGGTGCCGTTCCTCCTCTCACAATTGCCACTTGGTTTTTTTTTCCACATTCTACAGAACTAGGAACTGAAAACTTGTTTTGATGCAATGTTTTGGTTTATGTTGAGGACTGTCAGATGTTATTGCCGAAGATCGAATGTTATTGCCAACTTTCGAGTGTAATTTTTTAAGTATCTGTCATCAGTTTATATATATATATATATATATATATATATATATATGTGTGTGTGTGTGTGTGTGTGTGTGTGTGTGTGGTGTGTGTTTATTTTGGTATGAAATAATATTTATTTTGGTGAGCTTTTTTTCGCAATAAATGTTAGCTAAGTAAGGGGCCAATGCCGTAGAGTAGTCTTTGTAAAACCGAAATGGCATTCCATACTGACCTGGCGACTTATTTCTTTTCATCACTTTCTACGCCAGGTTTGACTTTTACTAAAGTCATCCGTACAGACTACGACACGTGAAAGAGGGAGACAGAGATATACAGATGGCGATAGGGGTTTTCATGTACGTCGTGAGTCTGTTATCTTAAGGCTGTAATAAACTGTTAATGTCGAAGAGGTATTCTAAAAGGTGTACAGCTTTGCTTCCGCCGTTTGCCGATAGGTGTCGACAACGGTAAGTAGCGGTCGGAAGAAACAGATCGCAGACGTCAGGCGGTTAGCTTGAACCTCAGTCAACATAACCTCGTTCAAACATTAGTCGATTTGTGCCTGCATCATAAAGTTGTTCTTGATTGAAAATGTCAATTTACGAGCCTAATTCTCGTCATTTGTGGAAGGTGTTACTGTTTTGTTTCAGTGTGAAGAAAACAGCAGCTGAGTCTCATCGAATGCTCTCAAATGTGTATGGTACGGACGCTATTAGTAAAAGAACGTGTCGCGAGTGGTTTCAACCTATATGTACTACTTGTTGTCAAACTCAAAGCTGAAGAGCGGCGTATTGTGCTGCTGACAGCCCGCCTTTGTACAAGGTGTTTAAAATCACAATAAAGAAAAAAAAAGTGGTTTCAACGCTTCAAGAACGGTGATTTTATCGTCGTAGACCGGCATAGTGTTGGAAGAGAGAATGTTTTAGAAGATGCAGAATTGGAGACATTGCTGAGTGAAGACTCCCGTCAAACTCAAGAAGAATTGGCACGATTAGTGGGAGTGACACAGCAAGCCCTTTCCAAACGTCTCAAGGCTATGGGCGTGATTAAGAAAGAAGGAACTTGGGTCCCGTGTGACCCGAAACGAAGAGACGTTGAACGACGTTTGTGTACTTGTGAACAGTTGCTTCAGAGGCAAAAACGGAAGGGATTTATGCATCGCATTGTGCCAGGGGACGAAAAATGGGTTCATTAAGATAACCATAAACGCAAAAAATCGTGGGGATATCTCGTCCATGCTTCCACGTCGACGGCCAAACCGAATATTCACGGCTCCAAGATCATGGTCTGCATTTGGTGGGACCAACTCGGTGTCGTGTACTATGTGATGTTAAAACCAAGTGAAACAATCACAGGTGCTTTTTATCGAACGCAATTAATGCGTTTGAGCAGAGCATTAAAAGACAAACGCCCGCAATACAGCGAAAGGCACGATAAAGTTATTTTTCAGCACGACAACACTCAACCCTATGTTGCAAAAGATGTCAAAGCGTACTTGGAAACTTTAAAATGGGAAGTCCTACCCCACCCGCCGTATTCTCCAGGCATCGCTCCCTCTGACTACCACCTGTTTAGATCAATGGTGCATGACCTGGCTGACCAACACTTCTGACCTCATGAAGAAGTCACAAATTGGATCAATTCGTGGATCGCTTCTGAAGATGAACAATTTTTTCGCGGCGGGATTCGTACACTGCCCGAAAGATGGGAGAAAGTAGCGGCCATCGATGGAAAATACTTTGAATGATACATGTGTAACCAATGTGTTTCATTAAAGCCTCAAATTTTGGGGAAAAAACGGCGGAAGCAAAGTTGTACGCCTTGTATAAACAATTAAATTTTTAATTGGTTTATTTAAACGAGATGCTACTCGCCTTTCGTTAGCAGAATACGAGAAACTGCACAATTATACTCCACTTTATAAACCGCATATAATGATTCTCCTGAGAAGTTAAACTGGCATACCACTGTTATCGGCGCATTGCCGCCCTTCAGTTTAGTGAAGCATTTTCATTATTTTATAGCTTCATCATTCCACTCCTTACACTGTACAATTGTCCTCACCATTATGTTGGCATCATGCCGTTTTGCACTTGTTTGTATTTGAATCCGTCATAAAGAAGCACACTTCGCAAAGTTACAAATAAAACAAACACAACACCTGTACATTTCACAAATACGTGGAGACAGAAGAGGATTACACTCACACCTTTTACCAGAACATTCGCAAGCAGCCCACAAAAGCAACCCACATTGATAATGTTGTCCACGATGTGGTTTTTCATTGTGAAACTTCTGACTTTTCCTGCTGGTGTTGGGATCAACAAATGTCAGTCCATTCTTCCATCTCCAGTCTCTGCGTAAAGCTCCAGTAAAGTTCCGTATAACAATGCAACATACCTCAAATTAGCTTCTTAGTAAGTTCAAACAAATTTTAAATAAACGTATTTTCAAACACTATTACAACATAAATACATAACACATAATGTTTTTAGTATTTTATCCTTCCTCAGTAACTGTAGTCGCATGTAATTAAGTAATAAGCAACTAAGTGCTTAAAAGAATTTTAATTTCCTTACCGGGTTAGGGGACTTTGTACCTTTTTCAGAAGGCTATACGTATCACATTGTTTGCGAGCGTCGATAGAAAGATGCATACAGCAAAATGCCATGCTCATGTGATTCATAGTTTACCGAAACCCATAAAGAAATTATACTTCTTTTATGCAACTGGTTGTTTATTATTTCAGTATACATAATGTTTTGTTTTGATTTTGGTTCTCTATAAACAATACCACTATTTACATTCCACCACGAGAGTGGTTTATCATTGTCTTTGTATTGATCACAGCTGTATCAACTGTTTATATACAACTGGCGAATTGGCCTTCGCATTCTTAAGAGCTCGGTGCTAGTTCGCACCGTTACTAACTACCTGCTTCGGTAATGAGTCATGCCCCCACTCGGTATCACCTGCTATGCTCTTTACATCTTACTTACGGAGAACCGAGCGAGGTGTCGCAGTGGTTAGACACTGGACTCGCATTCGGGAGGACGACGGTTCAATCCCGCGTCCGGCCATCCTGATATAGGTTTTCCGTGATTTCCCTAAATCGCTCCAGGCAAATGCCGGGATGGTTCCTTTCAAAGGGCACGACCGACTTCCTTCCCCGTCCTTCCCTAATCCGATGATACCGATCCTACGGAGATTTACAACTGTGATGCACAGATACACTGAGAGACTCTTTTTGGAATCTTGCTTCAGGCATAATGGACAAACACTTATTTACCAAACCGTTGCTTCATTCCACAGTATGAGGTATCATCTACTCTGTATTCGAGTGTCACTGTTGCTACGAACAGTACTAGTGGAACTGTACTCGCGTACTGACTACCTATTTTCTACTGAGCTTCATATACGAGCATTATCTGACTTAGTGATATGTTGGGGTTTATTCTACATTCCTTTCATATTTAAAACCAGTGCGTGTCATACTTCCTACACTTCCTTTTACGTGGTCTTCTAGTTAAACCTTATTTACTACGTTTACATCTTTTATGCGATTTCCAAGTCAATATTGTGTCTTATGTCGACAATGTGTCTACTCGCTTGTGCTTCACAACATAGTTGGCGAAACCACTTCCTTACTGAACTACGGGTTACGTTTGTTTATCTCATCTACAAATTTTCGGGGCGATTCCGCAGTTTGGTGTGCACCGTCAAGTTGACACTGTTTGAAATTTCGTTATCTTATATCTTCCAGCACTCTTTGAAGTTATACAGCCATCCACTGCTTCCCTTGAAATCACTGTAATCTATGTCGCAACCAATTTTATGTTCTTAACGTCGTAGGTCACTATCATACACATACTATAAATTTTTCGAGCATCCTTGAAACGCACAAGCATCAGTTTTTACAACAAGTGCGCCTTATCCTCCCTTGAAGACTAACAAGGTTGCGCAAAGAAGCAAGATACAAACGGGAATGGTATCAAAGAGAGACAACGGCAACGGAGAGAGATGTTAGACCCATACAGTTCAGGAAAGCAAAACAACGTTAGAAACAAGAGTTACAAAAAACTCGAGAAGAACATTGGAACATACACGTTCAGAAACAGCTCCAAACCAACATTTGTGGCGAACCCTTCAAAATCCAAACGGCCCGTCTGAAGACGCAACTAGTCTTAGCAACGCTGAGACGAGATGACGGTACCGTAACAGAGGGGTGGAGAAGTTCTACGGAATTCCTGCTAAACAATCGCCTCCCCAACGACGAGCAACAGTCGTATTAACAAATTTATACTGGACAACGAATCTTAATGAACCCTTGCTCTGAAGATGGTACTGTCATTATTCCCTGAGGAGGTCGCACTTGCGATTGCCAAACTAAAGAACAAAGAAGCTCCTGGATCAGATGGTATCCATTCCGAGACACTGAAAACTGTCCCTCCACAGATTGTTCCATACCTGACGCATCTACCCAACGAGGCCTTACAGCTGGGACGGGTACCTGCGGTCTGGAAAAAGCAAATGCCGTCACAATAAAAAAATCAGTGGACAAGCATCCTTCAGATACAAAAACGTATAGACCTATGTGCTTAATTAACACCCTGGCCAAGGTCAGGAACGACTTCTGTCTGATCGCTTGCAAATGCATGAGGAGTTCCTTGGCCTTAGCCCGCACCAATTCCGTCTCAGGGTGGGAAAATCTATAGATGACGCACTAAATAAGGTACTAACCACTGTTAATAACATAGAAAACAAATACGCAGTTGTTATAGACATTTAGGGTGCCATTGATAATATCTGGTAGGCCGCAATGTTTGCAACACTCAGAGTGCAGGTACCTAAGGCCCTCTACGATAGCCTCTCGGACGCAGGGTCGTTAAATGACGCGTGGGAAGTCAGAAAGTGATTAAGTCACCAAAGGTTGCCCGCAAGGATCAATCTGTGGCCCCCTCTTTTGGGATATCGCCTATGAACCCCTTCTACATCAATTGGATGGGGATAGGCGTGCGAAGGGGGCGATAGCGTAAGCAGATGACCTCCTCGTGGTGGTTTCCGCGGCCTCAAGAGCGTAACTTGAACACCGCTCAACACAGCAAGCATCAGCCAGGGGTGCAAACATAATGAAAGTCAGATGCCTCTACACAAAACGGTTTATATACTATTCAAAAGAACACTAGAAAGTAATACTTGCATAAAACTACACGATATTGGCACACGCAGACAACGTAAGACACGATGTCTTGGTGTGCAACTCGACGAACGACTGTCATTTGACGGACACATCAGAACAACGACTGAAAGGGCTGCCAAGATGATGCACAAGTTGGTCAGACTCAACATAACATACTGCAGGGCACCAACACATCCACCAAGAACTTACAATTGTGCGCTCTTTGAGTCTGTGGTCTGTTTTGCAGCCAGTGCATGGGCCCATCGAATACGTCTGGTGACGAATCGGAACGTCGTGCGGCGAGGGCAGAGAAGTGCCTTGGTAAAGCTGTCAGGAGCTTCCAACACGGCGTCAGTGGAATCACTCTCCGTGATGCTTGTAAGCTTCCCTATCGAGATAACCATTCAGTTTGGGGATGCAATGTACTGGGTGAGGAGGAGGAGACAGGAGAAGGTAATCGAGATACCCGCACATAACATTACCGAGAAGAGCCAGCTCTTTAAATGGCGGGTGGATATCTGCTAAAGGGAATGCTAGTTAAGCATTAAGGGCCGTAGGATATATCAGCTCTTCCCGGACATCAGGGAATGTCTGAGGCTGAACCATATCAATCCCAGCCGGGGCATGGTTCACTTTCTGACAGGTCACGACCCTTACCCTGCCCACTTACGCTTCGTAGACAGCGCCAGAATGCTGCTTGTACATGCGGGGAACACGGATCCCCAGAACACAACTTTTTCACTGTCAACGATGCAGAGCGTCACACCAGACACAAACTCAGTATAACAACGACGCGATACGGGCAATAAGAGACAAAGACGAGTGGGAAATAGTAAATAAAATCGCTGATGATGTCTCAAGGACATTACGTGACGAATACAGACAGACATGGCCGAAAAACAGAACACTGAAACACACGCGAAGCACGTAAGACAGCACTTCCAATTAGCGCACCAACACAGAGAGAAGTACCGAAACACACACTCACTCAGACAACAAACACTTTCACCAACGCGTACCGCAGACCACCTCACACAACATCTAAAATAACTGAACTGTATGAGAATAAACAGTCTAATGTAATCAACTCTGTAAATCTGTTCTAGCTAAAGTATAAAAAGCAGGCATATACATCCCACCGCTGGTGGGATGTAACATTTGTAACTGAACACTTAGTATATAAGCAACGTAACAGGTAAAATTCAAGAACGTAATACAGGAACTGGAGGTTAATTAATAACCCCAAGAAATAACATGCTTTACACTCACACACAACTGCGCTTTCCACGATGTCCATAATAGTTAGTGTTTTTGTAAATAGTGTTTAGAAATATTAATCCGTAAATTAGTGAACTGGACTGCAAGACTCGAAGTAGTCCCGAGGCTTTCAGACCAGGGTGGCTCAGATAGGGTGACATTTCTCTCTCTCTCTCTCTCTCTCTTACTATCGAAGTCTTCCCTATCACTATCATCACATCTTCTTAAAATTTGAATATTTTTTGTTTTTTCTTTCAATTTCTAATGTATTTTTGATTTATTTTTACTGCCATTGTAATTCTTGAAAACAATAATTGCTGTGTGTAATGTGGAATATGTTTTGTAATCTACATGAAATGCTGTAAAAAGAACTACCTGTTATAAAATGTAAGGCGACAGGTCTCTAAACGAGCAATAAATCAAATCTATCAAAGTCCCTTAAATGTTGGTAGTTTTTCTTATACACTACACGGTTATATTGCTGCGAACTTATTCGAAATCTGTTCATAATTGTTTTTTTACTATGCTGCGGATGAACTTCCTAGTACGTAATTATGTTTAGTACCCGCTTCTGGGACATCGATTGTCCTTTGCTGCATTTCACAGGGTATGGGATTGGTGGCTCCCTGTCCGACAAGGATGATGAACTACATGTTTGGACACCTGTTTCAACATCACTTTCACTTGTTGAGCACGTATCGTCATCATTGTAATCCTCATGTACATTGTCCGCACAGTCGAACGTATACGACACCACACATTCGCCGGCCGCGGTTGTCTAGCGGCTCTAGGCGCTCAGTCCGGAACCGCGCGACTGCTACGGTCGCAGGTTTGAATCCTGCCTCGGGCATGGATGTGTGTGATGTCCTTAGGTTAGTTAGGTTTAAGTAGTTCGAAGTTCTAGGGGACTTATGACCTCAGCAGTTGAGTCCCATAGTGCTCAGAGCCATTTGAACCATTTTTTGTAATCATCATTGGTCTTTTGCGACCTCGCACTCAAGACGTCCTTGCTACACGTGTTATAAGCTACCAAATAACGTAAGTGTCATACTCAATTTCTATCTCAATATAAACAATATTTTTGTCTACTGTAATGAACACTCCCCGTCCTATGGCATGTAATCCGTCTTTCAGATATACGTTCCGTGATTGACTAAGTGCCTCAGAGTTTACTGTTTCAGGCTTCAGACAGATATCGGTCCCAAGAATAATTTGAGCGCGATAACCTCGTGAACAACAAACTTCGGGAACTTCCTTACGAATACTTCGATAGTTAGTCCCTGCGATACTGGAGCTCTTCTCTACACAAAGAAGCTTCTATAATTGCGACCTCCATCTTGGTGACCACCAATAATTACTGTTTGAAATGTGTTGCCTTAAGATTAACCTGACCCAAAATTACTCCTATACAGACGAATAATATTAAATAGCTGTCTCGCTCTCGTTTAGGGGACACCAAGAAAACCGAAGGGCAATTTTTTCATCATTACAAGTTGCAGCGTATATTCATAATAAAAATCACAATGGATCAGTGTGTCTGGCAATCGTTTGAAGCCACAAGCCGTGCTTTAGTCACTTAAATCTTAGTAAACGTTTCACGAAAACGTGTGTTGTTGTTCATATGCGTATTGTGGTCTTGTGTGTTGCAGGCATTTCAATGCACAAAGGCTACGCGTTCGTGCAGTTCACGAACCCTTTCGACGCCCGCAGCGCCTGCCTGGGGGAGGATGCTCGGACTGTCTTGGGCCAAGTGCTCGGTGAGTACCATCGCATAGCACAGTCGCGGAACTTAGTTTCTATGTGATGGGACGGTGATGAAGCGGGACAACGTCACCGACGCAGATGTCTGAAATCGTGGTATTCATACCAGAATATTTTATTTCACTGAAAACAAATATAGTAACGCTCATTTCCAAATCTGTCTGTCCTAATAGAATAGTTTTAAAACATTTTGATTGTTATTTGGTTTATTTTTATTGTGTATTTTAATTTCTGTCGCTGCCAGTTTTCGTAGAACTTTTATGCGTTATTCAATACAACTTCTTTAAAACACACTGACCTTAATGTTATCATTACTGATTGAAACTAGTCTTACAACCAGATAAAGAAATTTCTTGCGCTCAGAGACTGTTATACGTACTAGTGTTTTTACGAAATAATATGGTTGATCTCCTGTTTCCATTATCCTCCCCGAATTGTGCAAATGTATCTCAAAATTCGCTAAGATGTCTACAAGCGGCATTGAAATGAATGAATTTTTTAGTCGGCAACAGAGTATTATCTATCGAGTCGCTCAGTCGCCGCGTTACACGAAATTTCCGTGGTGAAATCTTATGGTGACGTAAGAACGCCTGTATTGTCCGACTAGCTACTGGTCATAACAACGACATTAGCAATGCGTTTCATATCTATTATTAATACATACTGATGTACTAGATGTACGAGGATTGCCCAGGAACTAATGCACCGCATTTATTTCTTTTTTGGCAGCCGAAGCCACTGCTGCGAATGCGAAATGTTACGTATGTATTATTTGAAGTCTTCTGAGTGAGCGCGCCAAGTTTGCGTGACTTCCGACAGATAGCGCAGCTGTAGAACAGTTTGAAAATGGCGTCTGTAGGTGATGTACGTTACAAGCAACGTACCGTCATTGAATTTCTCACTGCAGAGAAAGAAGTGGTGGGGAATATTTACAATCGCTTGTGGAAAGTCTATGGACCATCTGCTGCCGACAGAAGTACAGTTAGTCGCTGGGCACGGAAGGTGAGGTCATCAGAAGACAGTTCGGCGGAGCCCCACGGTTTGCAGCGGTCGGGGAGACCATCCACGGCTGTCACACCTGCAGCGAGCTGATGTCGTCATCCGCGAGGACAGACGCATTACGACTCGGCTGTCGGTGCTGCATCTGTCAATCAGCAAAGGATTCACACAGTGAAGCACTGGCTTCACCAGCAGGACAAGGATTGGCACCAACAAGCCGTACACGCTCTTGTTTCGCGCTGGAGTAAGTTCATGAACGGGATGATTACGTGGAAAAATAGATTGCGTAGACTAAACACCATTCTTTAGTGTGTGTAGTTGTCATTATGTTCAATAAAGAATTTTTGAAAAAAATGCGTGTGTTACTTTCTGGGCAACACTCGTAGTTTCTGAACTGTAAAACTGTGCAACGACTAAGATTGTGATCGGTGCTGTTGTAGTTCCGTATAATGCGACAGGTGATCATGGGATGAAGCGAAAAGAGCACTGGAAACACTCTAGACAGAAATAAGCTGTCCACTCAGTGTAATGACGGGACATTCACCAAAATTAACGTCATCAGCGGAATAACTCATTATTACGGACTGCGCCAGGTGCCTTTGCTTCATCAGGTGCTGCGAATAGATCTCACAATCACCAAGAACACTGCTGCAACGCCTGACGATCGCTCTTTGTACTCTCTCTGCTGAATAAATGCAGGGGACATTTGCCTTCAGAGTGACAGCCAGCCTCGAACTCCAGCGCCACTGTGGCGTGGAGAGTCTGTGGGCCGCGGGCGGGACAAAGCCGGGCCTGTCCCTCGGCTCTGTTCGGCCCTTCTCGGAAGAGCTGGGAACAGCGTGACATTTTCATCTCACATTGCGATGTCGCATTCTGCGCTCGGCACAACTCTCTGGGCTCGGCAGAATCGTGACGTCAGCGCCGATCATCCTTCGCTATTTGTTCGTGATATGAAAGACCAGAGAGGCAGTTCTGACGTTAGGGGTGATAATGGAAGCAGATCTAAAGAAAAATCAAGAAACGTTCATAGGATTTGCCGATCTGCAAAAAGCGTTCGATAGCGTAAATTGGTACAAGATGTTGGAAATACTGAGAAACATGGGTAATACACAACGTGTAAAAGAGCCAAGAGGGAATAACAAGAGAGGACCACCAAGAACTAAGTGCTCGGATTAGAAAGGGTGTAAGACAGGGATGTAGTGTGTTAAATCCAGATGTATCTTACATCTGTTTTCTGGCTGTTTTCGTTACCCATTGCTGTTCCAGTTGAAAGCGTGTTCAGATGGAACTGACTGACCAGCAAGGTAATTCCAGTTTTAATTACAAATATTTTCACGTTAAAATGTTCGAGCACATCTACATTGCTTTTCTCAGCTAGATTTTACAAGTCTCCATAACGAGGTTGAAAAAGTGTTACAATATTTCGATCGAAATATTTGTGTGAAAGACCTTGTTTCTGTCGTAAAACGGCATAAGGCACGATTACTTGGCAACTTGAGCGCGAAACGCTGTGAAAATTTATGTGTCTGCCTGCAATACGACAGTTTTTACTAGATAAAAATTGTATAATGTCTTCAGCGTGCCAAAAATAATTAATTAATACTGAAAACTTGTTTTGTTTGTGATCTGTGGTGTTGGGAAACGAGAAACATAAAACCAAGCCGTATGCAGTGCGACTGTGCTATCATTTAAGTGCGGCGTGTTCACTGTCTCCTCTCTTCCCCCTCTCCACGCTCAGACATAACGGAGTGGCGGTGGGGGAAATGCGAAGAGAGACTGAAGCCCACGCATGGCCGGCGAACCGAAATCTTAGCCACCCCTGCTTCAGATAGTCACATGTTTCACATTTCCAACACACACACACACACACAAAACAACCGTTTAAACCTTGAGTGGTTTCTAATGGTTGCTACCATTTTGAGTAAATTATCAGTTCCGCTCAAAATGATAAATCTGACAACTGTTCCTCAGTACATAGGGATCATTATCAAGTATCTGGTGTGTTGTTCATTTCCTATGGATCTTGTATCTGTCTTATTACTGAGTGCGTATTAATTCCAAATCAGCTTTTTCTCTGTTTGAGGCCTTATGCTACTGCGTATGTGGACGTCAAGGAAAGGAGCGTGATGTTACACATCCTCATATCATTTACAGATGGTGCAATTTCAATTCGTCATGGAATCTTTAATTTGAATTTCATGCTCCTACTTTCACACTCTGATTTCTCTTCTGCCGATTAGGAGTGAGCTTTTGTCCTTAGTGCACATAAGTCCTTTTCTGTAAGTCTTCAGTAGACTGGTTTGATGCTGCCCTCCAACTTCACTTATTTTACCTGGTGTTCTCCACATGCCCATTACATTCATCAATTTCCGTAATCTGCTAGTGTGGATCTGATCCTACTGCATTTCCGATTTTACTGCTAATTCTAGCCTCTGGTTAACCATCCCTGGACGCCAAAGGAGAGACCCCAGTAACCTGTCCCTTCGCCAGACGACGGCTTCCCCTAGGTGCCTATTCTCATCTAAGAGTTTTCATTTCGTATTTAACTTACACTCGTAATTTCGTAATGCTCTTCGATAACAATACATTTCAGTTTCTTTTTCTCCTTCTATAAAATTGTATTTTGCGGAGCACAACCCTTACCTCTGTATCAATAACTGATAGTACTAGATCTTATAAACTTTGTGGAATTTCATCCTGTAATGGGCCAACAAGTACAACGTGGCATTTCGTCGTAACTGTTTATTGTGATATTGTCCGCCCCTGGTAGTTGAGTGGTCAACGCGGCGGACTGTCAATCCTAAGGGACCGGGTGCGATTCCCGACTGGGTCGGAGATTTTCTCCGCTCAGGGACTGGGTGTTCAGTTGTCCTAATCAACATCATTTCATCACCATTGACGCGCAGGTCGCCGAAGGTGCGTCATCTCAAAAGACCTGCACCCGGCGAACGGTCTACCCGACGGGAAGCCCTAGCCACACGACTTTATTATTGTGATACTGTAAGCCAATTACAATAAGCCAGCTGTTATCTGTTACATATTAACGTTTATGTCCAACTGAATTAGTATATCTGTCAAGCCGGTGTGGCCGAGCGGTTCTAAACGGTACAGTCTGGAACCGCGAGACCGCTACGGTCGCAGGTTCGAATCCTGCCTCGGGCATGGATGTGTGTCATGTCCTTAGATTAGTTAGGTTTAAGTAGTTCTAAGTTCTAGGGGACTGATGACCTCAGATGTTAAGTCCCATAGTGCTCAGAGCCATTTGAACCATATCTGTAAATATCACTGAATGTGACTGCATTTGTGAATGTATTCTGATCGCAAGGAAAGTAATTTTGCGATCCTGCGATATGCAGACACGACTGAGATTCCTGAGTCGTTCCGTTGATGGTGTTTCCTTTGTCTGCAGTTTGAGTTCTTTATTACGTTACGATGTGGCTGAGCTGTGAAGGATTGCTTCGAACCTTTCTTGACGTAAATTTTTTGGCAATGATTTGTTGAAATGAAAGAGACCTACAATGTCCTTTTGCATTGTTACTAATTATTCCTACTGTTACATTCCCACATGAACTGTAAGCATACACTGTTATTACCATTTGCTCCGCATGTTTTCAGTATATTTTCGTTTCTCGAAAATAAACTTTAGACAGTTCTGCTGTTTGTCACTAAATGTAATGTAAAACAATATTGGAGGATTCTGAATATATGGTAATCTCACAGTTTAATTGGCGAAATGTGTCTTCGCCCATATCAATCTGCTTCCAGCAGCTTCTGTACTTTGCCCACCGCGTTAAATAACAGTCAGATAAGATGCAGTAAATAACAGAGCTTGTTTCAATCGTTTACTTGAAGACGCAGTACACGATTTTTGTAGAAAGATCCGTCCAAGACGGACAGACCTACACTATGTGATCAAAAGTATCCGGACACCTGGCTGTAAATGACTTACAAGTGCGTGGTGACCTCCATCGGTAATGGTGGAATTCAATATGGTGATGGCGCACCGTTAGCCCTGATGACAGCTGCCACTCTCGCAGTCATACTTTCAATCAGGTGCTGGAAGGTTTCTTGGGGAATGGCAGCCCATTCTTCACAGATTGTTTCACTGAGGAGAGGTATCGATGTCGGTTGGTGAGAGCTGGCACGAAGTCGGCTTTCCAAAACATCCCAAAAGTTTTCTGTAGGATAAAGGTTAGGACTCTGTGCAGAATAGTCCATTACAGGGATGTTATTGTCATCCAACCGCTCCGCCAGAAGCTGTGCATTATTAACAGATGCTCGATCGTGTTGAAAGATGCTATCGCCATGCCCGAATTGCTCTCGAACAGTGGAAACAAGAAAGTGCTTAAAACATTAATGTAGGCCTGTGCCGTAATAGTGCCACGCAAAACAGCAAGGGGTGCACGCCGCCTTCATGAAAAACACGACCACAACATAACACAACCGCCTCGAAATTTAACTGTTGGCACTATATACGCTGGCAGATGTTGTTCAGCGGGAATTCGACTTACCCACACCCTGCCATCGGATCGCCACGCTGTGTACCGTGATTCGTCACTCCACACAACGTTTTTCCACTGTTCAGTCGTCCAATGTTTACATTCCCTGCACCAAGCGAGACGTCGTTTGGCATTTACCGGCGTGATGTGTGGCTTATGACCAGCCGCTCGACCAAGGAATCAAAGTTTTCTCACCTCCCGGCTAATTGTCACAGTACTTGCAGTAAATCCCGATGCAGCTTGGAATTCCTGTGCGATTTTCTGGATAGATGTCTGCCTCTTACAAATTACGACCCTCTTCAACTTCCGCCGGGCGCTGGGTAGCCGAGCGGTCAAGAGCGCCTTGTCGCGATCCGCGCGGCTCCCCCCTTCGGAAGTTCAAGTTCTCCCTCGGGCACGGGTGTGTGTGTTGTCCGTAGCGTATGTTAGTTTAAGATAGATTAAGTAGGGTGTAAGCTTAGGGACCGATGACCTCTAGAAATAAACATAATAAACAGTACTAGATTTCATAATCAATAATAATAGAACTTTAATTTTAAGTATAATTCGTAATTTCAAATGTTTTTTTTTTAATTAACTGTTCATTCAGAAATACTATTTATCGATTGTAACATCGAAAATAATAATTCTTGTTCATAAAATTTAGCTTGAAATTGTGTATAAAATTATATGAAATATTTAGAAAAACAACTGAGATAATATTGATCTGTCCAAAATTCGAAACATATTACTTGTATCGCCTACTACTGTTGAGGAAATGTAATGCTACAGAAGGATTCCCGTTACAAGCGCACACTTATGTCAGTTTCATTTGTAACCTTCACATAACATAAATTTAGACGAAACCGCTGTGGAGGAGAAGACGCGGTTCCCCTGTAAAGACGTTTTCGAGAGTCCACAGTAGATGTCGTTGCCCCTGGTGGTAGACAATCCCGCGCTACGCTGCGGCACTGTGCAGCCGCGGCGCGCTCCCTGACATTTACGCATACGCTCTCTCCGCTGCTGCTAGCAGCGCTACTGTGCTCCAGCTAATCAGAGCACGGCCCGGGGTCCTCTGCCAGCGGGGCGGCTGATTTGTGGCGCCTGCCGGAGTAATTGCCCGTGAACGCGCCGCGCCGCAGCCGCCGGATCTCCTCTACTTATGCCAGCAGGCGCAACCTCCGCAAAGCAGGCCGCCCTGGTTCCCACGTGATTTGTGTCGTGCTGCTTGACGCATCGCCGCCGCCTCAGCTGCTCCACGTTGACGACCACACGCTCGCCGGTAGCTGTACACAGTAGCGATGGAACAGGTGGGAACACCAGTCGCTAAAATACTTAACACACAGAACAGAAATTATTTTTATTTCTGTATATAAATGTCTGTATTTACTGTTTCTCGTTGTTGCAATCAGTTTTAAATGCAAAAGGGACCATTCTCAGGTACTTAGTTTTGTAATAGTGTCGTATTAATTCCTCGCTTGTTCACAAGATCACGTCGGCATCCCTGGTACATAATTTTTGGTGGTTAGTTCCTATGGGACCAAACTGCTGAGGTCATCCTCCCTAGGCTTACACACTACAAAATCTAACTGGAACTAACTTATGCTAAGGACAACACACAAAAACCCATGCCCGAGGGCGGACTCGAACCTCCGACGGGGCCGCGCGATCCGTGGTCAGGCGCCTTAGACCGCACGCCTCTGGTACACAATGAAATCGCCAAGCCATTGTACCGTGAGACGCCACGAGGGAAACCAAAACAAAGCGGTGCGGCCCACTGATAAAGTAATCTACGATAGTTCGTTTTCTGTACTTCAAAGGGAACAAAGCTGCGACAATCTAACTCAAGTTGTTAGAAACGTGCAGTAAAACAAGAAAAAAATAGGCGCATAGACGCTCGTAGGTAGCACACCACGCCTGGTTCACGGGGCGCTCGGGGACCACAGGATATCTGCGATACCTGATGATGGCCTAATAACAGTCCGAAACCGGTCGTGTGAAAATAAAGATATTTACAACTGCATCGGTATTTTCAAGGATCGGTATTTTCCTAGTCTTTCAAGTTATGCAGTTTGGAACGTAGGAGACGAGGTGTTGGCGGAAGTAAATCTGTGAGGAGGGGTCGTGACTCCTGCTTGGGTAGGTCAAACTGTAGAGCATTTTGTTATATCCACAGATAAACACCCATGTGCGAACAAAAATTGTTATTAGGTGGAGCAAGGCTACCGTTTAATTTTACAAAAAGATAAACTTTCTTCGAAAACAAAAGGCTTCTTCTCCTACCAAAATTTTACAAGCCAAAGAATATGCCACCTTATTGAATTGAAATATTGGCAACTGAACTGAATTTACGTTCCTTTGTCGGGCTTTCTCTCGACGCTTTCCGGCGGATGCCTAGGAAGTAGACGGGCGCAGACTCCGGGGTCGATGGCCGGCGTAGTGAAGACGTGGCACCTGGTCGTTCCGGGCGGCAGTCCGCGACAGGTCGAAAGACGTCTGCTTCCGTTCTTCCGGCTATTTAACACGGCGGCTCCAGTCTTCCTCCGCTGATTCCGGAGTGATGACTGGCGGCGATCCCTGACTGGTGGATGGTGGTATGATAGTGTGACTATCCGCGCCGGATAAAGGATCTTGCGCGTGCGTAGTTCGCGGCTGATTGAATGTTTGGCGGGAACGCGCCTAGCGCCGGCTGGCGGAACGCGCCGGCACTAAGTTGCAGTCGCCGCTTAACCTTGCCGCGGTAGCCGACCGTTGCGTTTGTGTGGCTGTGCGCGCCACGGCACATTTACCCGCGAAATGCGAAGATCCCGAGTTTGACTCTCGGTCCGGCACACAGGTTCATATCAGCGCACACTCCGCTGCAGAGTGAAGAGGTTTTCTGTAATATGGAGTTCCGGGGAAAGGAAATTTAAGTATGCTGCACCAGCTAGGAACACTCAGAAATGTGTCTGTATAGTTGAAGGTATAGTTGGAAAGAAGGATGTACAGAGTAATGAATGTGTACAGGGACAACGGTAATCATCATTGCTGTTTCAGTAGATATGTCATTAGCTGTTCAAAATGTTGAGATGTGAAATCTTATGGGACTTAACTGCTAAGATCATCAGTCCCTAAGCTTACACACTACTTAACCTAAATTATCCTAAGCACAAACAAACACACCCATGCCCGAGGGAGGACTCGAACTTCCGCCGGGACCAGCCGCACAGTCCATGACTCTAACGCCTTAGACCGCTCGGTGTCATTAACTGTCTTCTGTAGCAGGAGAGATGCTTTTCAGTTCCCTAATATTGGAGAGGTAGTTTACGTCTATTTTCAAGTGTCTGCAAGTTGAGTTTCTTCAGATTACTGACCATTCGTGCTGCCCTTCTGTGTATATACTCAGCATCCCGTTAGTCCTATTCTATAGGAGTCTCATAAACTTGAGAAATATTCTATGCTCTGTCGTACGAGGGATTTTTAAGCAACCTCCTTAGTAGACTGATTGCATTTCCGAGGTATTCTCCCGCTGATCATTCCATTTCGCATCCCTACCAAGCGTTAAATCCAGGTGTTAAAATTAGTTGACCCAGTTCAAACTTGACTCAGTGATATTATTGCCGTAGGATACAATGATTTTTTCGTTTTGTGAACTGCACATTTTACATTTTTGAACATTTAAAACAACCTTAGTAATACTTGGAAATCAACATCTGACTGAATATTTATACAGCTTCTTTCAGACAGTGTTTCATTATAGACAACTGTGTCATCTGCAAAAAGTGCGAGGTTACTATTAACGTCGCCGTCAAAGTCATTAACATACGACATGAACAGCAAGGGTCCCAAAACATTTGCCTGCCCCCTCCCCCCCCCCCCCCCCGCCCTTCCTTCAGTTACTTCGTCTTCTGTTGATGACTCTCAATCCAAGACATGTTACGTCCTCCTTACGAAAAACTCCTCAATCCAGCCACAAATTTCACTTGATGCCCCACATAGTTCAACTTTTGATAAAAAATATAGATGTGGTACGGATTCAATTCATTCTTGGGAATTAAGAAATACTATATCTACCCGATCGCCTTGTTTCACAATGTCGTGTGAGAAAAGGATGTGGATAATCAGTTACGTTAGAGCTCAGAATAAAGTCTAAAATTCTACAACAAATGGACGGTAAGGATATTGTGCAACAGTTACGTGGATCACTACTGCTACCCCTTCTTCTAGACAGGTGTGACCTATGCTTTCTTTCAACTACTGGACAAAGTGCGTTGTTAGAATTGTGTCTGGTAGATTATAGTAAAAAGAGGGGCTGATACTTCAGTTGTGTCAGTGGAAAGAGTCATTCAGATCCTAAAGCTGTTATCGGAAAAATTAATAGTGTGTGGACAGTAGATTCAATAGCCACAAAAGTAATGTGTACCTCTTTTTTCAGGTACTCTATCTGCTGCTTTGGCTGCACTGTTCGTCATAAAAGTTTCTGCGTACATTCGGGCAATAATCTGCAGCAAATTGATCCAAAAAACAGGAAAATAAGTCTTGGATTCTAAGAAACGTGCAGGTAGGAGAAAGAGTTTGATGATTATGGAAACTAGACAAATCACAAGCCAAGTGCGTCTTTGTTGCTAAGGGTTGAAGCCAACCGCCAAGTGCCCTTCAGCTGAACACGTCTGAGAGAACCCAAGGCTGATCAACATTTTTCTGCCCCAAGAAACGGGTCTGTGGCGCATCCACCTCTATCCATGTCATCGTGCCCCCCCCCCCCCCCCAATTCAGTCTACTCTCACACCCTTCTCTTCGCAGTCTCTTTCTATATCTCTCTCGCAGCCTATTCCTCTTAACTTATTTTGAGATATACGCAACTCCTGCGCCAGAGTAAGCTCATCAGTGACGCATTCTATTGTGTGTCCTTACTGCCTCTTCCTGCTCTCCGTTAGCACCCTTCCCTTCAGTCCTCCCTCTCAGAGGAGGACATGCTGGGGAAACCTCCTGACGAGGTTGTAGAAGGCTGTGAAGAGGAAGCTTCATGAGAAGTGTCGGAAGTTCCATGCGGCTTTTCGCGGATGATGCTGTAGTATACAGAGAAGTTGCAGCATTAGAAAATTGTAGCGAAATGCAGGAAGATCTGCAGCGGATAGCCACTTGGTGCAGGGAGTGGCAACTGTCCCTTAACATAGACAAATGTAATGTATTGCGAATACATAGAAAGAAGGATCCTTTATTGTATGATTATATGATAGCGGAACAAACACTGATAGCAGTTACTTCTGTAAAATATCTGGGAGTATGCGTGCGGAACGATTTGAAGTGGAATGATCATATAAAATTAATTGTTCGTAAGGCGGGTACCAGGTTGAGATTCATTGGGAGAGTGCTTAGAAAATGTAGTCCAGCAACAAAGGAGGTGGCTTACAAAACACTTGTTCGACCTATACTTGAGTATTGCTCATCAGTGTGGGATCCGTACCAGATCGGGTTGACGGAGGAGATAGAGAAGATCCAAAGAAGAGCGGCGCGTTTCGTCACAGGGTTATTTGGTAACCGTGATAGCGTTACGGAGATGTTTAATAAACTCAAGTGGCAGACTCTGCAAGAGAGGCGCTCTGCATCGCGGTGTAGCTTGCTCGCCAGGTTTCGAGAGGGTGCGTTTCTGGATGAGGTATCGAGTATATTGCTTCCCCCTACTTATACCTCCCGAGGAGATCACGAATGTAAAATTAGAGAGATTAGAGCGTGCACGGAGGCTTTCAGACAGTCGTTCTTCCCGCGAACCATACGCGACTGGAACAGGAAAGGGAGGTAATGACAGTGGCACGTAAAGTGCCCTCCGCCACACACCGATGGGTGGCTTGCGGAGTATGAATGTAGATGTAGATGTAGAAGGTGTACAAGGAGGTGTTCCTGCTCCACCGCGTGCCAGCTCATCCTATACAGCTGCTTTATTCTGGTATGAATATTCACCTCCACCCCTGCCCCTCCATATTCTCCTTGCATAGCACACTGAGGTTTCTGCCTATTTCCTAAGACAAAGATAGCACTACATAGCAGATACGAGTGTTGGACAAGAATATGGAAACACAGCAAGAAAGGCACGCTTCAGTATAAACACAGACGCTAGCCAAGCATACAGTTGGCGCTGTTGTATTTGATTACGAACAAGGCATGTGCTGTGTACTCAATAAGCCGCAAGTCTCAATCGTTGTTAGAGTAATGATGTATGCAGTTGTGAGGGCATTATGTCGAAGCTAAGTGAATTCGGACGTCAGAAAATAGCTGGTGCTCGGATGGTGAGCGCTTCCATAAACGATGGTGCCGAACTGTTGTTTCAAGGAGCACTATGTTGACGATTTATACCACATACAGGGATAGCGGAAATACATCGCTAAGTCACAACGCGGACGAAAGTGTGTGTTGAGTGACCATGACAGACATTGAAAAGGATTGTGACGAAAAATGAGACGACGACAGCTGCAAAACTCATTGCAGAACTGAATGTCGCACTCGTGAACTCTGACAGCAACAAAGCAAGATGAAGGGAGCTCAGCAAGGAGGGAGCCGCACGGCAAGCTGTCATTCCAAAACCGCTCATCAGTGATGCAAATGTCCGTAACAGGAAAACGTGCTGCAGAAGCCAAATAACCTTTACACTTCAACAGCGAAAGAATATTTTTTTGTCGGATGAGTCTTGTTTCGCACTGTTGCTAACTTCTGACCGAATTTACGTCCCCAGAGTGAAACGTGACGGGCGTGCGGTGATGCTTTAAGCAGCCGTAGCGCGGTATTCCATGGGCCCCATGGTTACTCTGCATGGTCTCACTACATCTACATATACGCTAGCCACCAAGCGGTGTATGGCGGAGGGCACAATTCGTGCCAAAGTCATATTTACCCGCCCTCCCCCCTCTGTTCCACTCGCGGATCGCGCGAGGGAAAAACGACTGTCTGAACGCCTTAGTACGAGCTCTAATTTCCCTTACCTCCAAATGGTGATCATTGCGCAATTCGATAGTTGGTGGTAATATGCTCTACATCTTCGGCGAAGATCGGATTTGGGAATTTAGTGAGAAGCCCCTTCGGTTTTATCGCGTCGTCTATCTGTAAGTGTGTCCTACTTCAAACTTCCTACGAGATTTGTAACGCTCTCGCGATGGCTAAATGTACCAGTCACGAATCTTGCCGCTCTCCAATCTCTTGAATCAGAGCCAACTGGTAAGGATCCCATACAGACGAACAATAAGACTGGACGAACTAACGTATTGTAAGCAATTTCCTTTGTTGAAGGTCTGCATTGCTTCAGGATTCTACCAACTAACCACAATTTAGAGCACCTTGCCCGTTACTTGCGTAATCCATTTGAGATGATTTCTAATAGTCAGGTACTTGCCAACCATTATGTGACCATTTTCGATGATCAGAACCATCCTATGGCATGATGTTTGTTCTGCATTTGTGATGTCGAGTTCCAATAGGACAGGAAACCGGTTAACACAACTCGCATCGTCCAGGTCGGGTTTAGTGATTGCGAGGATGAATTATTGAGCCTCACCTGGCCTGCACAGCTCCCAGATCCCAATATTATCGAACTTTTGTGGCCTACTTTGGAGAGATGTGTGCGTGCTCGCTATCCACGTCCATCATCATCGATATCTGAAGTTTCCACTATTTTGCAGGAAGAATGGTGTAAGATTTCGTTGGAACCGTACAGGACAATATATTGATCCCTTCCGTGTTTTGAGTGTCAACGGTTTTCCAGCACGGTATTAAACATGGTAATGAGTTTTTTGGGTGTTTCAGTATTTTTCTTGAACCTGTGTATTTCCAGAGTTTGGACATTTCCAGAGTTTAAACATTTCCTGATCAGCCTCAGAGCAGACTCTACTCGTAGAAAAAAAGTGTCACATAGAGTGCTAAGAAGTATAAACTCATCACTGTGTTTCACGATCGCAGCATGATTATTTTCGCTGTGATATTTAAAAATTTCTGTCTCTCGCATGCGTCGCCTCACGCTGACATGATACCGGGTGATCAGGAAGTCAGTATAAATTTGAAAACTGAATAAATCACAGACTAATGTAGATAGAGAGGTGCAAATCGACTCACATGCTTGGAATGACATGGGGTTTTATTAGAACCAAAAAAATACAAAAGTTCAAAAATGTCCGAAAGATGGCGCTTCATCTGAAAAGAATAGCAATAATTAGCACAACAAAGTAAGACAAAGCAAAGATGAAGTTCTTTACAGGAAATGCTCAATATGTCCACCATCCTTCCTCGTCAATAGCTGTAGTCGAGGAATAATGTTGTGAACAGCTCTGTAAAGTATGTCCGGAGTTATGGTGAGGCATTGGCGTCGGATGTTGTCTTTCAGCATCCCTAGAGATGTCGGTCGATCACGATACACTTGCGACTTCAGGTAAACCCCAAAGCCAATAATCGCACAGACTGAGGTCTGGGGGGGGGGGGGGGGGCAAGCATGACGAAAGTGGCGGCTGAGCACACGATCATCACCAAACGACGCGCGCGGGCGATCTTTCACGCGTCTAGCAATGTGGGGTGGAGCGCCATCCTGCATAAACATCGTACGTTCCAGCAGGTGTTTAGCAGCCAGGCTGGGGAAGATGCGATTCTGTAACATATCGGCGTACCTCTCACACGTCACGGTAGCAGTTACCGACGTTTTGCTGTCCAGCGCCATCTGTCGGACATTTTGTGAACTTTTTTTTTTTGCGGTTCTAATAAAACCCCATGTCATTCCAAACATGTGTGTCAATTTGTACCTCTCTATCTACATTATTCCGTGGTCTATTAGGTTTCCAAATTTATACAGACTTTTTGATAACCCGCTACATATGCAGTTATGTAACATCACACTCTGTGACGGCAGATGAAGCCGTTTCTGTTTGTAATATATTGAAATTAGTGGAAAACAATAAATGCAGCTCGCTGGACAGAAAAATGTGCAAGTGAGCGTACTTTGTTTTCTTGCGTCACTTAACTTGACGCCACGGGCACTTATACCGCTTCGCACATATGCGCTAAGCCTGAGGGTTTTATTCTGTGAAAGAGTTGGACCAGTCGGACATATCCAACATCGAGAGGTGTCAGTAGCGTCTACCCGGCCTTAGATAACCTGTGTCCATCAGATTTCAAGTACGTAATAGCATAAGCTAGTTAAAGAAACACTGTTTTCGTGGCTGCGATCTAGTCTTCTGTTTGGCTCGTCGAACTGATAATTTTTGCAGCCGGCCGTGACCGTGCGGTCCTAGGCGCTTCAGTTTGGAACCGCGTGACCGCTGCGGTCGCAGGTTCGAATCCTGCCTCGGGCATGGGTGTGTGTGATGTCCTTAGGTTAGCTAGGTATAAGTAGTTCAAAGTTCTAGGGGACTGATGACCACAGATGTTATGTCCCATACTACTCAGAGCCATTTGAACCATTTTGAATTTTTGCAGTAAAATGTAACTGCACATGTGGAGCATGTCTCATTTCAGTCTATCGTCGTGTGTTCTTACGTGTGAGTGTCGATTAAGTGCAGCTGTGTGTTCGTGTAATTGCCGGATATACAGTACGGAACAAAATTAAAAGACCACTTTTTCGAAACCCTGTAACTGACTCCCATTCCGACATAAAAGTTCGAAATTTCGCTCAAAGGTGCCAATAACATTCCTCTGTAATGGTGCTAAAGCGTGGCGCCATGTAACGCCAACCTCGGGATCCACGACACTTCAGAAGGCAAGGTGTCGACACATATGTAAAAGGCCAGAGCTCAGAAGTTCATGCGATGTATAAGGTGCAGTACTGATATCTCATTGATACCAAGTTTCGCCAATGTTGTGCCAAAAGTCACCGCGGACGAGTCACACGTTGGGGTGGTCGTTACAACCCCTCCTAACGACATTTCACCCCTCCATTTGACGCCTCCGTCAGACCACTGGGCTTCAGACAACAAGCTGTCAACACATACGAAAAAAAGGCCACAGCTCAGAAGTTCATGTGCCGTCCGAGGCGTGTCAGCAGTGGAAAAGAATATCATGGATGTCGTTCTGTCGCTTATCGTACTGAGAAATATGAGGAAATCAATGTCCCAAGGAAATGAATGGTTTCGCTGACGCTCTTATGCCACGAAATGAGGCCGTTTCGTTTCGCTTCTGAGCAGCAGTATGTCTGAAATCTTTTCCTCGGCCGCCCATAACAAAAGCACGTGATTACAACGATAGGTGTCGCCGTTCTGATCTCCATCGCAGTGGCGTCAAGAGAAGGCGTGAAATATGGGTAAGATGGGGTGTGCCGACTTTCGCACACGTGACACATCCACCGTTGGCAGAACTGTTGTGAAATTTAGTGCCAATGTGGCATCATTAACCCACCTTACACGTCACTTGATCCTCTTAGATCTGGTCCTTTTTTCACATGTGACAGTGTAGTGGACTGACAAGGCAGCCATTCCACAGTGACGGGTAGCCGAAAGGGCACACGTACACACACGCCGACTGGCGCGAAGTCTGGAACAGGAGTCGTAATGAATGTGATACAGAAAAGAACGTAGCTATTAGAACACTTAACTTTTATATCGTCCTTTGGTATACAGCATTCTTGATGATACAAGTGAGACTATCTTGAGATACATGCAATGGTACAAATGGCGCCTTGCTAGGTCGTAGCCATTAACTTAGCTGAAGGCTATTCTAACTGTCTCTCGGCAAATGAGAGAAAGGCTTCGTACGTGTAGTCGCTAGCAATGTCGTCCGTACAACTGGGGCGAGTGCTAGTACGTCTCTCGAGACCTACCTTGTGGTGGCGCTCGGTCTGCGATCCTGACAGTGGCGACACGCGGGTCCGACATGTACTAATGGACCGCGGCCGATTTAAGCTACCACCTAGCAAGTGTGGTGTCTGCCGGTGACACCACAGACAACACCTTGCTTTTTGAAGGGGCGTTGAGCTAGAGGGTGACATTACAGGACGCCACACTTAACTGCCAATTATAGTGGAAGGTGCCAGGCACCTTTCAGCGAAAATTCACACTGATATGTCCCAACTGGAGTCAGTTACGATGTTTCGAAAAAGTTGTCCTTTAATGGTGTTACGCATTATTAACTGCTGTTTACATTATAGACACGTGGTTTCACCCAGTGCAGCTTTAGTGCTGTACAGTGCACGCATGTCACGACATGTCGAATTACATACTTTTGACTCGTTCTGAATCTTTCTTCAAGGTCTGTATTGCTCAAAATACGAAGTGAGACTGATTGGCTTACTGCATATATTTCTGCTTTGTTTCGTGTCTACATGTAGATATTTGCTTTCTGATGTCATGTACGCGTCTTCCATTACGTCTTCTCCTTGGTCTTTCAATATTTGGTGGAATCCAGCATAGAACTTCTTTGCTATATCTACCGTCAGTTCACCTGGCTAGACGTTAGGCATGTAATCACAACGTTTCTTGATACACCGCTATATTGTCGTGTCTTTCCTACAAATGTACACTTTCGCAACTCATTACCTTAACTACAATTATTACATAAGTTGGCTGAAACAAACTTCGCGCAACCGGACCCCACAGTGTAGGTGCTTCTACACTGACAGTAAAAAACAATGTATTACAAAATTTCGCTCCGTGCAAATTTTCGCTACAAAATTGACATGAAAATATTAGTTTTGCAACAGTGTAATTACATGTGGGAGAAGTATCATGGTTCAGTTCCATTTAGCTGTGCTGCTCACTTGGTAAATGGGTAGAGATTTCCATTACAGTACGAAAGTTCAGAAGTTGGATTCTGGATCTAGATTTAATTTATTTTTGTCCTTCGACTGTGAACTGTTCAATAATTTTGTAGAACACAGAAATTCTTAAATTATACCTAATCTACAACTACAATTTATTTTACATTGAAAATAGCAGTTATCGTTCAGATACGTCACATATATTCACCAAGAGTAACAAAATCAGCTAAAATTATTTTCCTGTCGCAGGGCAGAAAGAACTACAAAATTGGTCAATGAGGAAATGATGACCGCACAAGGTACTTTCAGTAAGAACAGCCAACTGCTTGAAATCTAAAACACATTATTAGCTATTAAATCTTCTTCCTTTTCCTTCCCGTAACACATATTTTCCATATCTTCCAGGGGTTGTCATGTTAAACATGAAGTGACAATGTTAGTGGCAGAGCGTCGCAGGCCACCTTTCCAATCGCCATCTTCCCCCCCCCCCCCACCACACACACACACACACACACACACACACACACACACACACACACACACACACACCCAGGACGGAATTTGTGTACACCGTATGCTTCTAGTATTGTCTCATGTGAAAGAGTAAGATCGTATTCGACTGATTTGCGACTCGTGTAACAGACGCGAGACATGGGTTTCAACACGGCATTCACCTGGTGAATGTGGTAAACCGCATAGAAATCACATCCAAGCTGGCCGGCACAACGGCCGTCGACCCGCAGCCTGCGCCTGCCCAAATTCTGTAGTCGGAGTGCTGACTCTCGCCGCTTTCCAGGAGGGTGAAATTAATCGTTACTTGATGATAACAATACAAATAGTAACAGAGTTTGATAATTACCTGTGAAGCTCGTTGCTAGCCCTGTTGGTGACGTAACGTGCTTAAGAAATGTAGAGGATTTGAGAATGGTAAACTAAGCAAGGAATAGCTGAAACAATACCAATACAGTCGATGAAATAGCACGAATCAATTTACGATGCGCAAGTACTTGGGGTAATATAGGCACAAACAGAGCAAGAAACAGGGTGCGGAGTTAGCATTTTGTTTTTCGTTTGATGGAGGAGGTATATCTGAAGGTAAGATAAATAGTGCTGACAATATAACGAAAATCATGGAGGGGTGAAGTACGTGGAAGAAAACACAGGAACATTTGTAAGTGAAAAAGTCTTTAAAATTGGATTAATAAAAAAACTATTGTACCCATATTTCTATGTTTGTTTAATGTAATTTCAAGCGCATTGGATAACGGCTGCTGTAACTCCTGTACATTGATTGAGAGGCTAGATAGCGAATCAAGCAGTCTAGAAAATTAGAAAAAAAGTAACCCGTTCGTCCAGACCCATAGTCGAGTTCTTGAACGCGAGTATTGTAAGATAAAACACTATGTACTGATTAACTGGCCAGCATACCTACAGAGTGTTGAATGAAGATCCACGTTTGATTACAGTTGCCAAATTGCCTATTTTACGGCCATTTTGTGCTGAAAATAAGGGACGAAGACATTTTGATACATACTTCGTATGGCGTTAGTAAGCAAGGAATCGCTCCGTTTCTTCCGACTGTTCGAATTTTGGTTCATCCTCTATAAGGCGAAGGGCATTAAATAAGATGTACCAGGAAGAGTGCCTAACATTCAGGGATATGACGAGAAAGATCATTCGAAGCAAGAAACTTTAGATAGGCAGTTCTGACGTTGCGGTTGATAATGGAAACAAGACAGAAGATATATTAAGACAAGTTCATAGGATAGATGCAATGCAAGATGTCTGAAGTTACGAGAAAAGGAAGGGAAAGCGGGTAATGTACAACACGTACCAGGGAGCAATAAGAATGGGAGACCAAGAACGAAGAAAGGAACAAATGGTTCAAATGGCTCTAAGCACTATGTGACTTAACATCTGAGGTCAACAGTCCACTAGACTTAGAAATATTTAAACCTGTCTAACCTAAGGACATCACACACATCCGTGCCCGAGGCAGGATTCGAACCTGCGACCGTAGCAGCAGCGCGGTTCCGGAGTGAAGCGCCTAGAAGCGCTCGGCCACAGCAAAGAAGGAACACATAGAAAATGTTGTGGGGAAGGCTAACAAAAGACTGCGTTTTATTGGCAGGACACTTACAAAATGATCTACTAAGGAGGCTGCCTACACTACGCTTGTCCGTCCACTTTTAGAATACTGCTGCGCGGTGTGGAATCCTTATCAGATAGGATTCACGGAGTACACCGAAAAGTTCAAAGAAGGGCAGAACGTTTTATATTATCGAGATATGGGGAGAGAGTGTCACTGAAATGATACAGGATATGGGGTGGAGATCATTAAAACAAAGGCGCGTTTCGTTGCGGCAGAATGTTCTTACGAAATTCCAATCACCAAATTTCTCCACCGAATGCGGAAATATTTTGTTGACACCGACCTACATTGAGTGAAACATTGACCATGATAAAATAAGGGAAATCAGAGCTCGCACGGAAAGATACACATTTTCGTTCTTTCCGCGCGCTATACGAGATTGGAATAATAGAGAATTGTGAAGGTGGTTCGATGAACCCTCTGCCACGTACTTAAATGTATTTTGCAGAGTATCCATGTAGATGCAGATGTAGATATAAAATTTGTCGGATTGTAAAACTAAAAAAATCAAATGTGTGTGAAATCTTATGGGACTGTTAAGGTCATCAGTCCCTAAGCTTACACACTACTTAACCGAAATTACCCTAAGGACAAACACAAACACCCATGCCCGAGGGAGGACTCGAACCTCCACCGGGACCAGCCGCACAGTCCATGACTGCAGCGCCATAGACAGCTCGGCTAATTCCGCGCGGCATTACAAAACTAAGACAGCGGTGTAGTCTTCCACCCCTACAGTTAAATTTATACATTGAAGAAGCAATGACGGAAATAAAAGAAAGATTCAAGTGAAGGATTAAGATGCAGGCAGGAAGGATACCAAAGATAAGATTCGCTGATGACATTGCTATCCTGAGTGAAAGTGAAGAAGAATTACAGGATCTGTTGAATGGAATGAACAGTTTCGTAAGTAGAGAATGTGGACTGAGGGAAAACCGAAAAATGACGAAAGCGGTGAGAGGTTGTAAAAATGAGAACAACGATTAACTTGACATCAAATTTGGTGATCGCGAAGTATACGTGGTTAAGGGATTCTGCTACCTAAGCAGCAAAATAACCCGTGATAGCCAAAGCAAGAAGGACATAAAAAGCAATCTAGCTCTGGTAAAAGCGTTTTACTGGGCAAGAGAAATCTGCTAGTATTAAACGTAGGTCTTAGTTTGAGTAATAACTTTGTAAGAATGTAGATTTTGAGCATTGTATGGTGGCGAAACACAGACTTTTGGAAAACCGGGACAGAACAGAAACGAAGCATTTCAGATGTGGCACTATAGAAGAATTTAGAAAATTCATTGGACCGATATCGTAAGGAATGAGGACGTTCTCCGCAGAATCGGCAAGAAAAGGAAAGTATGGAAAACGCTGACAAGAAGAAAGGACAGAATGATGGAAGTCATGTTAAGTCAGTGAATAACTTCGACGGTACTATAGGAAACTGTAGAGGGTAGAAACTGTATGGGAAGACAGAGATTGGAATATATCCAGCAGATAATTGAGGACATAGGTTGCAAGTGATACTCTGAGATGAAAAGATTGGCACAGGATAGGAATTCCTGATGGCTTGTACACCTCAGACTCAATTGAACCCTGTGTACAAAAATCTGATGGCATAAGATCTGGCGATCCTGGTGGCTAGTTAAGTGCGCTACCACAACCAATCTACGTAGATCTTAGAGTAATTGCGGTTGAGTTGTTCCCTCAAACGTCTGGTAATACATGAGGAGCTCTGTTATGTTGGAATCACATTGCAGTACGCGTGACCAACGGATCGCCCTCGAAGTATTCAACAAAAACTTATTCCAGAAAATGTAAGTAATTCTGTGCTGTCATTCGCTCTTCTAAAATTACTGGACCTGTCAATGTGTTACCGGTCATGCCGCACCAAACACTGAAAAACGAAATTGGACATTGGTTTTCACGGAAGCGTGTGGATTTTCCGGCGACCATCGGTAATAATTACATCTGTTGTTGATTCCATTCCCTGTAAACGCAGCTTCATCAGTGAAGAGCATTAATGGACGCTAATGATACTTTTCGTTTAACGCGAGATAAAATTCGTGTGGCACCGCTGCCAATGTGAAGAATATGGACACATTGTGTGGGGAACCAGTAAAAGCTTTCCGCATTTGATGTTCGTCCATACAGTTGTTCGCGGGACACAGATGAGTTCAGCAATCCACCGTGTGCCTTTTCAGCAGTGTATGAAGATATCTATTCCTTCGGACATACCCGAAAGAACAGATAACATCTTCATATAGTTAAAGCTAACCGGCCATTGACCTTCGTCTTCCGCGCTGGATGCACACGCATTGCCCGAACTCTTACGGGACTCAGTAAGATTGCCTGCCGCGAGTAATGAGTGTATTGGGCAGGGGCACTACGAATGCATTGTGTGGCATTAAGTTGGGAATGTGGGTCTCATGGGGAGCGTGCAAGGGTAAATCCCTGCAGTCGCCCTATCCTCTATGCCCTCGGTGGCACAGATTGATAGAGCGTCTGCCATGTAAGCAGGAGATTCCGGGTTCGCGTCCCGGTCGGGGCACACATTTTCAACTATCCCCCTTGATGTATATCAACGTCTGTCGACAGCTTAGGGTCTTGATTTAATTATCATTTCATTTTCAGCAGTGCGTTGCTGTTCCTACACAGGCTGTTGAACTATGCGTTCAGAAGAAAAATGCGACCTTGGAAGAATACCTGTTTCACGTGATGTGCTGAAAAGTCTGATATACACTCTAAGATAAGGAAATGGAATGAGGCAAACGCCTACGATCTTATTCGATATCAGCAGGATCGCTGTCATTGGAGACGCCGTATACGTAAATCACGTCTGCATATTTTTCATTAGTAAAGATACATGTCATTCTAGTGAGCGCATGTACAAACACAGTGTTTCTCTAGACACACTCTCAGTTCCTCGCACTATTGCGCTCAGAATACACCATGGGCAGCTGCACGTTCAACGGGCTGGTTTAATAGCAGAAAAACCTCTCCAGCAAAGAGGTGGAAAGCAGGGAGTTCCATGAATAGATCCGTTGCCAAATGTATTGGCCAATTTATTATCTTTGAAAAAGTGAACTTGAAAATTCTAAGATACCTTCATTGTTTCATTACGTATGTACGTAGTTGGATTTAAGATACAATATTACGACGTTTACTCTAATGGCGCAGTCACACTAATATACTTCGTTGACTCCTTATACCACTAATACTGATTTAGTTCTCTCCCATTCCACTCGCAGACTCGGCGAGGGTGAAACGACTGTCTGCATGACAGTGCACGCGATATGTTTCTCAGCTGCTTATTGGTTGGGTGGTTGACATGGGGGGAGGGGATCAAACAGTGAGGTCGTCGGTCCCATCGCATTAGGGAAGGATGAGAAAGGAAGTCGGCCCTGCCCTTTAGAAGGAACCATTCCGGCATTTACCCAAAGCGATTTAGGGAAATCACGGAAAATCTAAATCTGGATGGCCGGACGCAGGTTTGAACCGTCGTCCTCCCGACTGTGAATCCAGTGTGCTAACCAGTGCGCCACATCCCTCGCTCGACTTACTATCATGACCACGAGATATACGATGGTGCTATCATAATGGTTGCGCAGTCTCCCACGAACGCTAGTTGTGTCAATTTACGCACCACGGTTTGGCGGAAATTATGCCAACTGCATAACGCTGCGGGAGATCATTTGAAACACTCCACTAAAAACGAAAAATGGGTAAAAACAGAACATGTGGCTTGTTATTGGAAAAATGTCATCATGATCGATCTGTTGAGAAAATGCCAGTATTCGGTATTAGTCCCCTTTCAGATCCCCTGGAGGTCCCCTGAAGGGAACTGATAAGGGGGAGAGCCGGCCGGAGTGGCCGAGCGGTTCTAGGCGCTACAGTCTGGAACTGCGTGACCGCTACGGTCGCAGATTCGAATCCTGTCTCGAGCATGGATGTGTGTGATTGACTTTAGGTTAGTTAGGTTTACGTAGCTCTAAGTTCTAGGGGACTGATGACCTCAGATGATAAGTCCGATAGTGCTCAGAGCCATTTTTTTGGTTAACAGTGACTTGAAAATTTAATGATCATGGTGGACTGGAACTCGGTAGTAGAAAAGTGAATATGAGAAAGAGGTACGTGAGAATACTTGGTTGTAGGAACGAGAGAGAATAGGCACTAAATTATGCGACTATATTGGACAAACAGGAAGAAACTTTGGAATCACATTTAAAGGTCAAACGAAAAACTGTGAATGTAACCAACCACGTTTTGGCGTACTCCTGAAAAGCCAAAATTACAAGGCAGAAAAAATCGAAATTACTTTGCAGATTCTACATACAATACCTAAAGGTCAAGCTATGAGCATTTTGGAAGAGCTGGAAATTTACACGTGCACGAAAAAATATCTGGAGAACATCGTGAACAAAAAAACAGATCTGAAACGTAAAAGCGACTTAGAAACATAATTGAAATAATAGAAAAGTAAAAGGATTTAAATGACACATCACATAAAAACAACGGATAACCTTAAGCTTCATATAACTACAAATTTAGAATCACTGAAACTCAATCACCATGCCAGAACTTCGGCACTATTATTTCCTGTACAAACATAAAGCATCGCTGGAACGAAACCTGTTGAATAACTGCCAACAAGTGTTTTATAAGATCACTGAAAGTCTAATAGAAGAAAACTACGTGATTTATAGTAACGATATATGACTAGACAGAAAACTTGCTCCAAGATGCTTTAAGGACGTCATTCCACTTAGACGTAAACAATATAATGTAATATCACATGAAGAAAATACATGGGCGTAAGTGTACTATTCCTCCGAAATGAGCTCATTGTGAATCAATGAAATTATCACGAGTTAAATAACGCAGTTCGCACCTAACCTTGTACCAGCTGAGCGAAAATGTCATAGTTTCACCTTACGTGCTCTACGGGCCCATTCGAGAAGAAACTATGGAAAAACATTTGTGAGCCGTGACCATTCACGACTCGATTAACCGAATCCGCCAGAGCGCGCCATCGTGACACTGCCTCTGGTTTTTTTTTGCTCGGAGGCGTATACACTGAGGTGACACAAATGATGCGATAGCGATAAGCACATACACAGATCGCGGTAGCATCGCATACAGAAAATAAAACAACACCGAGCGAGGTGGCGCAATTACTAGCACACTGGACTCGCGTTCGGGAGGACGACGGTTCAATCCCGCGTCCGGCCATCCTGATTTAGGTTTCCGTGAGTTCCCTAAATGGCTCTAGGCAAATGCCGGGATGGTTCCTTTGAAAGGGCACGGCCAACTTCCTTCCCCATAGTTCCCTAATCCGATGAGACCGATGACCTCGCTCTCTGGTCTCCTCCCCCAAACAATCCAATCCAATCCAAAATACAACAGGGTAGTGCACTGACGGAGCTGCCATTTGTACACAGGTATTAATGTGAAAAAGTTTCCGATGTGCGGCCACCCGAGAGGAATTAACAGACTTCGAACGCGAAATGGTAGTTCGAGTTAGATCCAAGCCACATTCCATTTCATACATCGTTTTGGGATTCAGTATTCCAAGATTCACAGCGTCAAGAGTGTGCCGACAATGCCATATTTCAGGCATCAACTCTCTCCAAGGACAACGCAGCGGTCGACGGTCCTGACCTAACGACTGAGGGCAGAGGCTCTGCGTAGAGTTGTCAGTGCTAACAGACAAGGAACACTGCGTGAAGTGACCGCAGAAATCAATGTGGGACGTACGACGAACTAATCCGTTAGGACAGTACGGTGTCATTTGGCGTTTATGGGCAGACGAGCGATGCGAGTGCCTTTGCTAACAACACGACATCGCCTGCAGCGTCTGTCCTGGGGTCGTGGTCACAACGGTTGGAAACTAGACGACTGGAAAACCGTGGTGCCGATTTCAGTTGCTAAGAGCTGATGGCAGGTTTCAAGTGTGGCTTGGATCCCACGACGTCATGGACCGAGGTTGCCAAGTTGATGGTGGCTCCTTAATGGCGGTGGGCTGTGTTTACATGGAACAGACTTGGTCCTGTGGTCCACTGAAACGACCATTGACAAGAAATAGTTATGATCAGCTGCTTGGAGACACGTTGCAGTCGCGTTGCTGCCTCTGTATCACGGGGTATCGGATTTGATTCGCGTCCGGGTCGTGGGTTTTCCTAGTCCGGGGTCTGGGTGTTTTTGTTGTCCTCATGATTTCATCGTCATTCGGGAAAAGCAGCGAAACTGTGCAGTGAATTTGTACGGTCGCCGAAAACCACGTGGTTGAGTGCCCCACAAACCAAATGCCATCATTATCAGTTGCAGCCGTTAAGGGGCCCCGGAAAGGCTCAAAATCATGAAAAGTTCAATTTTTACTTTTTTGCGTTTTCTGAATCTGCAGACTATTACCTATTAATAGATATATAATTTATTCAATTCCGAAGACTGCAACTATTTTTAAATTTTTTTTTGAAGTGTGTTCTACATGGGCGTGACACACTGTGGCGCTGTTAAACTGCTGTCAAATGGTGTTATTATTAACGTCCGTGTTCATCAGGTACATTTTAGTGATGTGAGATAAAGTATGTGTTGTGGCTAACCTGTGATGGTTCAATATTTATCGCTGGTGTGACTGTCGATTGTTTCATGTTTATTTACTCTGTCGTTATCTCGAAAATATTCGTAATTAATTCTGTTTCTTGAGTCTCTGTTTTGTTGAAGTATAATAATGAGTAAAAGTAAAGTTATTAGAAATCCTCTGAAGGCTTTTAAGAAAAGGAGAAATGTTGGAAAGCCAAAGGTATGTGTTATTACTGTAAACAATAAAGACGATAACCAAGTGAGTGAACCTAACCTCTCAAGTACACCTGCCCATAGCAGTCAAAGTGGGAAAGAAAATACTTCACAGAAGAAGCTTGGTTCAATGAGTGAAAACTATGAATGTTTTATGGGCGAATCGGATGTGAATGAAATATTTGATATGTCGATTCTCAAAGGAATTTTTTCAAACTGTGTAAGATGTATTCATTGTAGTGAAGTTGGTCTGGAACTCTCTATAATAAAGCACGTAGGACTTGCTAGTGAAATACAACTGAAATGTGATAAGTGTTCATACATGACCACCTTTTGGAACAGTGTTGCAGTAACTGCAACTGAAGAAAATGGTAGCAAAATCTACGAACACAACAACGAGCGATGCTTGCTTTAGACAAGGAACGCCTTCGGGCTGCAGACAGGGCTGTAAAGAGTCTAGAAATACAAGCAAGAGTAAACAGGAGGAGGAACAAGAGGAAGCTGGAGGAGGAGTTTGCAGAGGATGAAGATAATCCATCCTATGGACCTGGAATGCACTAAAAAGTTAATCCAATCTTTGTCGCTCGATTCCCAAAACTTTTATTTTCTCATACTAATTACATGTTTTCTAAGGATCTCCAAACATATTTGTTTCAAACTTTCAGTAAATGTTACACAGTACCTTCCGCATAATTTAACACAGCCTTTTTCCAAAAAACTGTATATTTTTGAATAAATAAATAAAAAATTGCAAAAAAATGTTGTGAATTTTCATTACAATTGAAAAACAATCATCTTTAATAACTGAACTAAAATTTTGTAAAATCCCTGTGTTAAGTTGTAGCCCATATTCCAATAAATAATCTGTAAAAAGTTCAACTTCCTACCTCAAATACTTTGCGAGGGAAGATGTAATTTATAAGCGTTATTTTAACATTGCAAGTATAGGGCGTTCCGGAGCCCCTTAATGGACTTCAAGTTCCCAAACAACGATGGAATATTTATGAATGATGATGGGCACGGTCTAGCGGTTAAGGCGCTCAGTTCGGAACCGCGCGACTGCTACGGTCACAGGTTCGAATCCTGCCACGGGCATGGATGTGTGTGATGTCCTTAGGTTAGTTAGGTTTAAGTAGTTCTAAGTTCTAGGGGACTGATGACCACAGAAGTTAAGTCCCATAGTGCTCAGAGCCATTTGAACCATTTATTTTTGATGGGCACGTTATCGGATCACAATTGATCGCGACTGGTTTGGAGAACATAGTGGACAAGTCAAGCGAACGTTTTGGCAGTCCTTACAGCCGGACTTCAAACGTATCGAACATTTATGGGACTTAATCGAGAGGTCAGTTCGTGCACATAATCTTGCAGCGGCAACGCTTTCGCAGCTGTTCACGGCTATGAGGCAGCATAGCTCATTGTTTCTGCAGGGGAATTCCAGCGACTTGCTGAGTCCATGCAACGTCGAGCTGTAGCACTACGCCGGGAAAAAGGAGATCCGACACGATATTAAGTGTAATCTCAAGACTTTTGTCACAGAGTAATGCGCGTGCGCGAGGCAGGAAGGAGGACGTGTTAGACAACGGAATGAGCGTGCGGAGATAACTCAGGAAATAGTAACCATGACGACGAGTCTAGTTCGAGGAACACACGTGTCAGTCGTGCTGGTAGTATCGCAGAACTCAGGAAGTATATTACCGAGCAGTACACAGTGTCAGCGCCGTGGGTCAGGAAAAGCCTGTGGTTTGCTTCCGTATCTGGGCTGATCGGAGACGGCAATATACGGCAGCACGGCGGGTTCTTCATCTTTCGTTTACTGCGTGCCTATAATGGAGTTAGAGAGCGAGATTTTCGGTGTGGGCACGCGCTTGCGCCACGTCTATCGCTGTTATTCACATCACGGCGCGTGTCTTACTAAAACATGTGTCCGTCGTAGCCTTGAACAAATTTTGGATTATCGAACTAACTGATCTTCGTTCGTTTACCGACAGATGGCTGGACTCAGCTGTACTGAATTGATCATGCTCTAGGTTGCTGAGGTTAGCGTGTCGGAAGTATGCTTAAAATGGTAGTGTGCGGCTGAGCTCTCCATCTAATGCTCACAGGAAAGAGCTGTTGATTTTATTATTTTGTAATCATTACCCAGTCACTTTAAAAGCTGTGTTTCTGGCGTTTCCGGTAATTGTGCAGGTTTTATGATAATTATATTTTTATAAGTAATGTAATGTCAGTTACAGCCTTTTTCACGCCACAGCGTTGTATTTTCTGCCGGAGGACAGAAGTGTCAGATGTATCGTCTGGAAGTTCAAAGTCCTTAAAATAAATGACGATAGAGCAATAACTTTTTTCATTAATTAATAAAATGTTATCAAGGAGTATTGACAAAATAGTATTTTAATGACATTTGAAAGAATTTTATTTCTTATCTTAAGGCTTTAATATATTGTAATGTGTTTTAAGTATTTAATTTTTTGTTTAAAATGCTTAAGAATTCAGTTCTTCGTATAACGAATTACACCAGTAACAGTACCAGCTTTTCAAAATGTTGTACTTTCTAGAGATAATATTGGTTGTAACATTAACGGTAGGCTAATTGTCAATGATGTAAACAGGCCATTTTGAACTTTGTGCAAAATTAAGAAAAATTTGTTTTGAAAGATATTGTGTTTTGATAGGCAAATCCATCAGCATGCTCCTCTTCCTAATGAAACCGTTCTCTACTACCGTTTCCAATTATTTTTACATCTGTGGTAATAAACAACCTAACAATAAATAAAAACGGAGGCGGAAGTTAGCAATCTGCTGAAATTAACAAGTACCTCTATTTCTGAGAAAGATATTGATAAGTTGGAGTAGTAGAGGTTATAGATCATTAATAATGTAACAAATGTATAATGTATAATATATAATGTAATATATATATTCGGTCCACCATTTCGTAATTTTGGAAAGTAGAATAATCGCGAAATGGACGAAGAATAATTCAAAACACATACGAGAAAGTGAAGAAATGTGTAAGATGTGTTTCCTACAAGAAGAAAGTTTAAGAACGCTGTATCAAAATACGACTCACGCAGTATCTAACGAAACATGCACTGGTCAAGTTGTAAATAAAGGTTGAGAGAGTATAATACAGCCAATGTATAAAATTCGAAATGAAATTTTAGGACAAAGAGAAAGTTACGAAAGAAAAAAGGGTTTGAGCGTATGGAAGAAAGAGGTAAAAGTAGCAGTTGAAGAGAAATGGAAAGCATACAAGCTATACTTACAAACTAAAACAGATATATCCTATAATGTATATAAATTGAAAAGGATAACTGCCAAGAGACTAACCAGAAAGGCTCATGAGGAAGCATGTTTTAAGTTTATAATTTAGGCAGAACATGATGTACTTTGGAGGCAGCTAATTGGGAATAAACTGATTTATGTATGTGATTAATCAGATATACTGCAAGAGTAAACGTAATAAGTTAAAAGAACGGATAAAACATTAGAAACAGTTGTGGTGCAATGAAGTAAATGAAACAGAAACAGACAGCTGTCATTGAAATAAACTTCCAGCAGTAGATCCTACATCATTACAAGAATCAGACACAGTATTAAGATCTCCAAACATTAGGAAGGCGCCTAGAGTTAATATACAACTTATCAAGTTGTATAGTATTCAAATTAAGAATTTTACATTAGTCAATAAATTTTGGGGAAATAGCCAAATACCTCTCTCTTGGTCAACAGCTCCAGTTCTAAATCCGTATACTTCAGAGGAATTAGTCTCATGAATGCAGGATATAAAATCGATGCTAAAACGATAAATAACTGATGAAAAACTTCTGCAGATTGTCTACTAGCAGAAGAGCAAAGCGTATTTAGAAAAGAGAGATCTTGCACGGATAATGTCTTCACCAGGCGACAGATAGTAGAATACAGTAGAGAAAAGAATTGAGAAACGCATTTCACTTTGATATATTTTATAAGACGTTTGACAGGCTACATCGAATAAAATTATGTGAAACCGAGAAAACGAGGACTGTCACCACAGCTAATTTTAGTAGTAAAGAGTCGGTATATAAATAGAATTTCATCAGAGCACAAGGATTAAGAGATGTGTATAGATTAGCAAATACAGGTCTTAGGCTTGTGGCTTTTGGAGGAAAGGATTCAGGTAAAGACTAGTTTCGGGCCGAGACCCATTATCAAATCAACATAACAAAGTCGAAAATGACATTTTCGACTTTGTTGTGTCCATTTGAAATTGGGTCCCGGACGAAAACTAGGCATCGAATGAAAAATAAAATATTTGAAACTAGGAACCGGTTTTTCATTTCCTTGATTAACAGAAGTTGCTGTCCCAAGTTACTCCAGCTTGCTGGAAGTCACTAAATATCATGGATGTGACATATACTGAATTGTTATAATGGAAAAGACATTGAGCAAACAGTTACCAAATTTCATATTGTATGTAATGCAGCCCATAGATTTTTTTAAAATAAAGTTAGGAAAGAGGTGAAAGTGGCTTTACCCACACTTCTTTATGACAGCAAAGCCGTGGCTGCTTGTTCAAAAGCAACTGAGTAAACTGCATTCAGGTGAAAGATTTCTGAGGAGTGATAATGGATGCACGAGGATGAGTAATATACGGACCACTTAGAAAGAACGGAAAATACCTGACTTCCCAAGGCACTGCTGGATTCGATGCCGAGTGGAAGAAGACATCGAGGACGACCAACGACACACTATAGAGAACTGTGGAGTTGCAACAGGCAAGAATGACCCCTCCATGAAGTATAGATGATGAAAAAGAAAGGTAAACATACACAAGGCAGTGTAAGATTTGCCATTAATACTTGGGATTTTATGTGAACATGGCCACAGCCAGTCAGACGAAAATGCATTCACAGAGAATAGAAACAACGATAACTGAACGGATTCAAAAGTTGATACATGCGCGAAATCGGCCTGCAGTAAAAAAAAGGATATATATGCTATGATTAGTTTCCTGCGAAAGGAGATAGAGAGTCTACATTTTCTAAGTACAGTTGACGGTGACGACGTATGAGACGTTCATTATTCATGTTCAAATGTGTGGCTCGCAATACAGGGTGAATGGAGGACTAAACATTAGTAACAGATTGTAGTCTACCATTTCTATCAACGATACAATGATATACGTGTGTAATGAAACTACGGTCAGTGGAAACGAGAAGGAACATAAAGCGTCTGCTCTTCTGGATGGTGTCAAAAGTCGGGATTAATCTAAAAAGGACGCGAACTAACAGCTCAGAATGTTTTATATCAAATGAAGGAAGCCGGCGTTAAATAGTGGCTTAGTTGTTAAAGTGAAACACATGATAAATCTACTGAGCCAAGCTGTCCCACAGCTTGGCTCAATGGCTCACAGCTGACTCGATAGAATGCACATTTGTTGTTTGCAGGAATAAAATCAGCTCTGAAATTTCTGAACGGGTGTACAATACGATTTCAAATTATTTGAATTTGATTTCTAAAGCAACATATCTATGATACACAAACAAATTTTGGATCGTTGATGAAAAGACAGAAAAAAGAACACTCTTATAGCTTTCTGGCGGTACCCATCGAATACGTTGAGAAGTAGAATGCGATATCACACTGACGTCAACTCAGGAAGACTATCCTGTAAAACTGGAGATGCCACTGAAGTTTCATTAATCACAAATCGGAGGCCTACGTGTTCTTTTGTTTGGTAAAGAGTATTATTTATTGTTACTTGGTTTCTCTGATGCCCTGTTAAGCCTTTTCAAGTTGATATTGTGTGTCTGATTCGGTAAAATTAATCATTTAAATGCACTAACGTTCGAAACTTATATTTTTCTTGCGTCGTTCACGGTAACGGAAAATTTAGATGCTGATACTAAGGGATGCATTGCCCACCTTACTATATGCGGATCATACAATATTTTTATTTGTTACGGGAAATAAAAGCTATATACTCTGTCATTATTTTGCGCATGCAGAATTTTCCGGCGTAGAAAAGTTCTCTGACGAAAACTTCTCGGGCTTACAGCTGGATGGTAGCTTTAAGATACCGCGACATTTCGATGAGTCTTTCCCCATCATCTTCGCAAAAAATGATAAGTGTGACAATAGTCGAAACGTCGCGGTATCATAATGCTGTCACCCTGTCTTAAACCCTATTAATTTTCATGAGCGCTATTATTTTGCCTCCAATTAACTGTTTTTGTTTTATTAATTTTTTATCTGTAGCTTTCTCTTCAAAGCTGTGTCTTGGTAAGTGGTAAGGTTTACCTCCACTTGAGTCGGGTAATTATAACACCAGGGATACCAAGCTACGATACCTGAAAATAAGCCTTAGAGTTCACAGAGAACATGGTTCTCTACAAAATAACAAAGTAAAGCTCTTTTCCGCCATAGTTCAATACTTAGCAGCTGAGGTTTCCAATCTTAGGGCACTAAAGAAGCAGCATTATCTAATAATGTCACGTGTCGCATTCGGTGATGCATGGCGCCAAGTTGTGGAATTTAGTTCATATTTGGGGAAAACAAACTTGGCCGTCATTCTTCTACACTGAAGAGCCAAAGAAACTGGTACACCGGCCTAAAATCGTGTAGGGCCCCCGCGAGCACGCACAAGTGCCGCAACACGACGTGGCATGGATTCGACTAATGTCTGAAGTAGTGCTGAAGGGGATTGACATCCTGAATTCGAAAAGTACGAGGAGGTGGAGAACTGTTCTGAACAGCAAGTTGCAAGGCATCCCATATATGCCCAATAATGTTCATGTCTGGGGAGTTTAGTGGGCAGCGGAAGTATTCAGACTCAGAATAGTGTTCCTAGAGCCAATCTGTAGCAATTCTGGACGTGTGGGATGTCGCATTGTCTTGAATTGCTCACCGCGCGACTGCTACGGTCGCAGGTTCGAATCCTGCCTCGGGCATGGATGTGTGTGATGTCCTTAGGTTAGTTAGGTTTAAGTAGTTCTAAGTTCTAGTGGACTTATGACCACAGATGTTGAGTCCCATAGTGCTCAGAGCCATTTGAACCATTTTTTTGGAATTGCTCAAGTCCGTCGGAATGCGTAATGGACATGAGTGGAGCGCAGGTGATCAGACACGATGCTTACGTACGTGTCACCTGCCAGAGTCCTATCTACACTTACCAGGGCTCCAGTATCACTCCAACTGCACACGCCCCACACCATTACAGAGCCTCCACGAGCTTGAACAGTTACCTGCTGACATAAAGGTTCCATGGGTTCATGAGGTTGTCTCCATACCCGTACATATCCATCTGCTCGATACAATTTGAAACGAGACTCGTCCGACCAGGCAACATGTTTATAGTCATCAACTGCGTTGACGGGCCCAGGTGAGGCATAAAGCTTCGTGTCGTGCAGTCATCAAGGGTACACGAGTGGGCCTTGGCCTCCGGAAGCCCATATCGATAATGTTTCGCTGAATGGTCCGCACGCTGGCACTTGTTGATGGCGCGGCACTGAAATCTGCAGCAATTTGCGGAAGGGTTACACTTCTGTCACGTTAAATGATTCTGTTCAGTCGTCGTCGGTCTCATTCTTTCAGGATCTTTTTCGGGCTGCAGCGATGTCAGAGATTTGGCGTTTTACCAGAGTCCTTATATTCACGGTACACTCGTGAAGTGGTCGTAGGGGAAAATCCGCACTTCGTCGCTACCTCGAAGATGCTGTGTCCCATCGCTCATGCGCCAACTGTAACTGCACGTTCAAACTCACTGAAGTCTTGATATCCTACCACTGTAGCAGCAGTAATCGATCTAAGAACTGTGTCAGACACTTCCTGTCTTACACGAGATGCGCTGTATTCTGCCGGTTTATATTTATCTGTATTTGAATACGTTTGCCTACACCAGTTTCTTTGGCGCTTCAGTATAGATGGTCAGGTACCGCTGCTGACAGTTTCTTACACTGCCGGGGTTAAAAGTGGAACTCACCACAAAACAAGTTTTCTCTAGGAAGGCTACTAGCTACTGTTCAACACAAAACTCGTTGAAAAAGAAACAAGATATGCTACACTTACAAAATTAGATTCATTATAATAGTAAGTTCAATCTATCTCGATACACAAACAAAAACTCGTTGTAGGCGACATATTTGACAGTGAAAAAATTCGCTTTATGTAGATTACCAACGTTGTTCTGTCTCCATTTGCAGCTAAGGTTCAGCCATTGTGAATTTTCTGTGCAGCACTCCCTTTAATGAAACAGAACGTCTATTAAAACCATTACAGATGGCAATGGCATGTACGTTCTTCATAAATTACCTTACATTTATTTAATTTTATACCTGTCCAATGTAAAATGTAATGCTCCTTGGCCACATCATTGTACTGCGCAACAGTACGAATTCTTTCCTGATCTAACTGCAGTTGAATATCAAGACCAGCACATGATAAGCTATATGCAAATAATTCCTGTTATACTGATTTTTACTGATATACACGTATATTGATTGTGGTTGAGTGACATCCACGTTATATTGGAGAAAATCATTATTTCTTATGTCTGTGTTCGAGTGTACGATCTGTTTCCCGTTCACGTTACATATGTCTAGAACTCTGCAAATTACCAATATGGAATTCCTAACTAATAATTCGCATAAATGATCAAAGGGTATCTCTGTGGCGCTCAGCTCGCAAATGTTTATCGAAAACGAATATTTTCGAATCAGGTGTTTCCAACTAGAGTCTGAGCGATGAGCAAAAGCTAGTACTTGCACCCTCATGTTTTGCACGTACAGCAAATAACGGTATATTTGTATCGATATGATGTTTGTGTAGTCTTTTATGACTTTATCCGGAGATCAGCAGAGGGAGAGTATCTATCACAGTGTATTAATACCAACGTACATGCAGAATGACATTTTTTGTTGCAAGAACGTTCATTGTAGTAAGTAACATAGGTTTGGATATTACATTCGTTTTTGTAGGACTATCTAAAAGTTTCCCCTCCAGGACGTTTAAAGTTCGTTCTCGTTTCCACTGACGGTAGTTTTGCTACACACCTATATCGTATCGTTGATACAAACGGTAGACTAGGTTTAGTCCTCCAGTCATCCTGTGTTGCGAGCCACACATTTGAAATTGAATAATTAGCGTCTCCTACTACGTCACCCTCAACTGTACAGCCTCTCTATCTCTTTCTCCGTCTCCTACTCCCTCCATCCTTCTCCCCCCCCCAAATCACTCTCTCTCTCTCTCTCTCTCTCTCTCTCCTTCTCCCCCCCCCCTCTCTCTCTCTCTCTCTCACACACTCACACAAATACACACACACACACACACACACACACACACACACACATACACACTCTCTCACACACACTCTAGCTATGTCTTCTGTTTTCAATTCCTGTTTTTTTTTTTTTTGTTAATATCTCATGATTAGTAGCAACACACAGCAATTACAATTTTTGTGAGTGTACTTTGAAAGCTTCAGATTTAATATAAGTGGAGATATCACAATTTTTTTTGTTGCTGCGAAAAAATCACTTTTGTTGTGCTTTTTTCTTCTAACGGAGAGTGTATTTTTCAGATGTTAATTTGGTCGCTGAGCCAAAGCCACACCAGACCGGTAGAAAGAGGCAAAATGTTACCAAAACTGGCAACGACTGGTGAGTTTAGGCTAATTTTCACAAGGATATTTTTGTTTTTAAACTTGCATTTTAATTTTTATTGTGAGGAACCTGTTAATTAAATTCAAATACCAAAAGTTTTTGTTTTGAATTTTGCGTACGTAGAAAACGGAATTTATTTTGGTTCCCAGGAGCTGAAAGCGTTGTTTATAATATGTAGCGAAATACACTACTGGCCATTAAAATTGCTACACCAAGAAGAAATGCATATGATAAACAGGTATTCCTTCGACAAATATATTATACTAGAACTGACATGTGATTACATTTTCACGCAATTTGGGTGCATAAATCCTGGGAAATCAGTACCCAGAACAACCACCTCTGGCCGTAATAACGGCCTTGATGCGCCTGGGCATTGAGTCAAACAGAGCTGGGATGGCGTGTACAGGTACAGCTGCCCATGCAGCTTCAACACGATACCACAGTTCATCAGGAGTAGTGACTGGCGTATTGTGACGAGCCAGTTGCTCGGCCACCATTGACCAGACGTTTTCAATTGGTGAGAGATATGGAGAATGTGGTGGCCAGGGCAGCAGTCGAACATTTTCTGTATCCGGAAAGGCCCGTACAGGACCTGCAACATGCGGTCGTGCATTATCCTCCTGATACGTAGGATTTCGCAGGGATCGAGTGAAGGGTAGAGCCACGGGTCGTAACACATTTGAAATGTAACGTCCACTGTTCAAAATGCCGTGACCGAGACGTGTAACCAATGGCACCCCATACAATCACGCCGGGTGATACGCCAGAATGGCGATGACGAATACACGCTTCCAATGTGCGTTCGCCGCGATGTCGCCAAACACAGATGCGACCATCATGATGCTGTAAACAGAACCTGCATTCATCCAAAAAATGACCTTTTGCCATTCGTGCACCCAGGTTCGTCGTTGAGTACACCATCGCAGGCGCTCCTGTGTGATGCAGCGTCAAGGGTAACCGCAGCCATTGTCTCCGAGCTGATAATCCATGCTGCTGCAAACGTCGTCGAACTGTTAGTGCAGATGGTTGTTGTCTTGCAAACGTCCCCATCTGTTGACTTAGGGATATAGACGTGTCTGCACGATCCGTTACTCCGTTACAGTCATGCGGATAAGATGGCTTTCATCTCGACTGCTAGTGATACGAGGCCGTTGGGATCCAGCACGGCGTTCCGTATTACCCTCCTGAACCCACCAATTCCATATTCTGCTAACAGTCATTGGATCTCGACCAACTCGAGCGGCAGTGTCTCGATACGAGAAACCGCAATCGCGATAGGCTACAATACAACCTTTATCAAAGTCGGAAACGTGATTCTACGCGTTTTTCCTCCTTACACGAGGCATCACAACAACGTTTCACCAGGCAACGCTGGTCAATTGCTGTTTGTGTATGAGAATTCGGTTGGAAACTTTCCTCATGTCAGCACGTTGTAGGTGTCGCCACCTGTGCCAACCTTGTGTGAATGCTGTGAAAAGCTAATCATTTGTATATCACAGCACCTTCTTCCTGTCGGTTAAATTTCGCGTCTGTAGCACGTCATCTTTGTGGTGTAGCAGTTTTAATGGCCAGTACTGTATGTTTGATTTTGACTGTAGCAGATGTTACAGTAGAAATTACCTAAACGACTTTTCCTTTTCAGTTGTCATCCTAATACTGTGGAATTTAATTTTGATAGATTCTTAAATAAACATTAACATACACCTTCTTTTATCTGGACTGCAATTTGAAGAAAAGCTTATTTTCACTTTTTTATTTCTGGTAAGATACTTTTTATTCATCTCATTATAAGCTCCGGGTTGGTTTTACGGTATCGTTTTTGTGTGTAATACAGTATCTGTAATATACACGGAATTGGGTGGCTGCATTAATATATAATGAGGAATGAGGTAATTCAGAAATAATGAAGATGAAGTCCTCTGAGGACCTGGCTCATGATATCCCTCAGTTATGTACTGGAATTTAATTTACCAAACCAGTTCGCGCTTGTCGACCTTACAGTTCCGCACTATAGTGTATTCAGCGCTGAGGTATACCAACAAATTGCATTTAACATGACTTGGCCAAGAGACATTTTTTAAGAATTACGTTTAAATAATACGACAGATGATTTATAGCAGTGCAGTTATACCAAAATAATATGCAGTTTCCAACGACAGAGATTGAGACACTACTACGGATCACAATCTTAGAACTTTTCCAATTGTTATTTTCTAGAAGGTAATACGACAGTGTACCAACACTGTACGACATCCAGCGAAGGCCAATGGATCCGATGCCAGATGGTGTTACATTTACAGACACACACACACACACACACACACACACACACACACACACACAAACACACACACACAACCAAACAAACAATTAAATTTAGAATTTTCAAACTCCGCTTAGTGTTTGCCAGTTTTTCCGAACGTCAGCAATTTCTAATACCTAGATGTGCCATCGTCACTTAAATATATTTGCTACAATCTCTACGCTTTACCATCTACTACTTCTCATAGTTTCCGTCAACTTTATCACGTGACAATGCCGTATGTGCATCTCTAGAACTTTGGCAAGAAACTGTCGGTCGACAGAGAATACACGGACAAAATTTTTTCGTATTGTGGTGACATATCTATATACATGTACACCTACATGACTACTCTGCAGTTGATAATTGTGTGTTTCGCAGACGATTATTTCTGGAGCGTCCGATTCTCGAATAGAACGTGGTAAAAATAAGACCCTAAACCTTTCTACGTTACCTCTGATTTCTCTTGCATTTGGTGAGGGGCTAATTTTTGTCCATAGGTGCTTTGACACAAGAAAATCAGCTGCGGGCAGTATATGCGGTGGCCAAAGAGTTTCCTCGTTTCCACGCGGGTAGGAATTTGGCTCCGCCCGCAGCCACGTGACTCCGGTCCCCAGCCCGTGGCTCTGGAGGTGGACAAGCTGACTTACGAGCTCTCTCCGGCAGAGCAGAACCCATAACGGCGAGAAACAAAGCGTGAAACTGTATTTCATGTGGCGCCGCGTTGCCCTCGTATTGAGGGGGAGGGCGGTTTCTGATAAAATAACGCCCCCACAAAGTAGCGAAACCGGAAAAGAATTGTATCCATTCCTTCCCACAGGAGTTATGTTAGGTATATTAGTCCTTTGTTTACCCACAGGGAAGAACGTTTTCCTTGTGATTCGAGTCGCTAGAATTATATAGTGCATCAGATGTGTATTTAACTTATTCCTTTAGAGCACGGTAGTTAGCAATGAGATATTTCAAACATGTTTTTCAAAAAAAGTGCTCTGCTTTGTTTGATAAACAGGAGAATGGCCAACGTGTGAAAGGATAATTAATGCGGAATTAGTAGATCACGTCGAATTCATATACTTACTTATTCTGTCAGTCGGCCATCTACGGACTAAGATACCCTTACAACTATTATGACACCCTTTTTGTGTGGTTTTCTCTTTTGTCACATGTTATTCATAAATGCAATGTGTCTAGTATGGCCTTCATCTAACTGTTTGAACCCTTAGTTCATTTGTTTTTTCTGAAAATCCCAAACGTCACTACAGCTGGTTTGAAAATTCCTCGGGCTTCTACATTTTCTGTCTGTGTGCTTGAGCCCCCTATATCCTTTTTACCATTGTAGTCTTCTTTTCGGTTCGAGTGAAGAATGCCTAAGATGCATTTTGTCCCTTTGGAGTCACTCATTCTTCTTATAAAACCACAGATGTGTAATTTTTTCCCATTTCAAAGCACATTCCTTGTTTCCAGTTCTATATACATCCCCCTTTTACAGTTTTAATGCGATGTACTGTGTAAAATCTTTCCGTCTCTTCCATCTAACTCTGCTATTAAACACCTACCACAAATCCTATGGATGTAAACATACTGGTGTTATTGCAGAGTTGTAATGACGTATTTTGGTGCTCATGAAAAAGCACTGTTAGCTGTAAATGCGTCACGTGATTTACAAAGCTATTTGCATTTTGTAGTTCTTGGTTTCAAGATTTCTCTAAGAAGCTTTTGGCAGTAATCAGTTCGTCTCGATGTTGTTTTTGATATATGATAATTTTTAAAAAGATATCTGCAAGCCAGTGTATTTTGATACTTCATACGGTATATGGAACCATGGACCTTGCCGTTGGTTGGGAGGCTTGCGTGCCTCAGCGATACAGATGGCCGTACCGTAGGTGCAACCACAACGGAGGGGTATCTGTTGAGAGGCCAGACAAACATGTGGTTCCTGAAGAGGGGCAGCAGCCTTTTCAGTAGTTGCAGGGGCAACAGTCTGGATGATTGACTGATCTGGCCTTGTAACATTAACCAAAACGGCCTTGCTGTGCTGGTCCTGCGAACGGCTGAAAGCAAGGGGAAACTACAGCCGTATTTTTTCCCGAGGACATGCAGCTTTACTGTATGATTAAATGATGATGGCGTCCCCTTGGGTAAAATATTCCGGAGGTAAAATAGTCCCCCATTTGGATCTCCGGGCGGGGACTACTCAGGAGGACGTCGTTATCAGGAGAAAGAAAACTGGCATTCTACGGATCGGAGCGTGGAATGTCAGATCCCTTATTTTGGCAGGTAGGTTAGGAAATTTAAAAAGGGAAATGGATAGGTTAAAGTTAGATATAGTGGGAATTAGTGAAGTTAGGTGGCAGAGGAACAAGACTTTTGGTCAGGTGAATACAGGGTTATAAATACAAAATCAAATAGGGGTACTGCAGGAGTAGGTTTAATAATGAATAAAAAAATAGGAGTCCTGGTTAGCTACAGCAAACAGCATAGTGAACGCATTATTGTGGCCAAGATAGGCACGAAGCCCACGCCCACTACAGTAGTACAAGTTTATATGCCAATTAGCTCTGAAGATGATGAAGAAATAGATGAAATGTATGACGAGATAAAAGAAATTATTCAGGTAGTGAAGGGAGACGAAAATTTAATAGTCATGGGTGACTGGAATTCGTCAGTAGGAAAAGAGAGAGAAGGAAACGTAGTAGGTGAATATGGATTGGGGGGAAGAAATGAAAGAGGAAGCCGCCTTGTAGAATTTTGCACAGAGCATAACTTAATCATAACTAACACTTGGTTCAAGAATCATAAAAGAAGGTTGTATACCTGGAAGAACCCTGGAGATACTAAAAGGTATCAGATAGATTATATAATGGTAAGACAGAGATTTAGGAACCAGGTTTTAAATTGTAAGACATTTCCAGGGGCAGATGTGGATTCTGACCACAATCTATTGGTTATGAACTGCAGATTGAAACTGAAGAAACTGCAAAAAGGTGGGAATTTAAGGAGATGGGACCTGGATAAACTGAAAGTACCAGAGGTTGTAGAGAGTTTCAGGGAGACAGGAATGGGGGAAAGAAATACAGTAGAAGAAGAATGGGTAGCTCTGAGGAATGAAGTAGTGAAGGCAGCAGACGATCAAGTAGGTAAAAAGACGAGGGCTAATAGAAATCCTTGGGTAACAGAAGAAATACTGAATTTAATTGATAAAAGGAGAAAATATAAAAATGCAGTAAATGAAGTAGGCAAAAAGAAAAACAAACGTCTCAAAAATGAGATCGACAGGAAGTGCAAAATGGCTAAGCAGGGATGGCTAGAGGACAAATGTAAGAATGTAGAGTCTTGTCTCACTAGGGGTAAGATAGATACTGCCTACAGGAAAATTAAAGAGACCTTTGGAGAGAAGAGAACCACTTGTATGAATATCAAGAGCTCAGATGGCAACCCAGTTCTAAGCAAAGAAGGGAAAGCAGAAAGGTGGAAGGAGTATATAGAGGGTTTATACAAGGGCGATGTACTTGAGGACAATATTATGGAAATGGAAGAGGATGTAGATGAAGACGAAATGGGAGATAAGATACTGCGTGAAGAGTTTGACAGAGCACTGAAAGACCTGAGTCGAAACAAGGCCCCGGGAGTAGACAACATTCCATTAGAACTACTGATGGCCTTGGGAGAGCCAGTCATGACAAAACTCTGCCATCTGGTGAGCAAGATGTATGAGACAGGCGAAATACCCTCAGACTTCAAGAAGAATATAATAATTCCAATCCCAAAGAAAGCAGGTGTTGACAGATGTGAAAATTACCGAACTATCAGTTTAATAAGTCACAGCTGCAAAATACTAACGCGAATTCTTTACAGACGAATGGAAAAACTGGTAGAAGCGGACCTCGGGGAAGATCAGTTTGGATTCCGTAGAAATGTTGGAACACGTGTGGCAATACTAAACTTACGACTAATCTTAGAAGAAAGATTAAGAAAAGGCAAACCTACGTTTGTAGCATTTGTAGACTTAGAGAAAGCTTTTGACAATGTTAACTGGAATACTCTCTTTCAAATTCTGAAGGTGGCAAGGGGTAAAATACAGGGAGCGAAAGGCTATTTACAATTTGTACAGAAACCAGATGGCAGTTATAAGAGTCGAGGGGCATGAAAGGGAAGCAGTGGTTGGGAAAGGAGTGAGACAGGGTTGTAGCCTCACCCCGATGTTATTCAATCTGTATATTGAGCAAGCAGTAAAGGAAACAAAAGAAAAATTCGGAGTAGGTATTAAAATTCATGTACAAGAAGTAAAAACTTTCAGGTTCGCCAATGACATTGTAATTCTGTCAGAGACAGCAAAGGACTTGGAAGAGCAGTTGAACGGAATGGACAGTGTCTTGAAAGGAGGATATAAGATGAACATCAACAAAAGCAAAACGAGGATAATGGAATGTATTTAAATTAAATCGGTTGATGCTGAGGGATTTAGATTAGGAAATGAGACACTTAAAGTAGTAAAGGAGTTTTGCTATTTAGGGAGTAAAGTAACTGATGATGGTCGAAGTAGAGAGGATATAAAATGTAGACTGGCAATGGTAAGGAAATCGTTTCTGAAGAAGAGAAATTTGTTAACATCGAGTATAGACTTAAGTGTCAGGAAGTCGTTTCTGAAAGTATTTGTATGGATTGTAGCCGTGTATGGAAATGAAACATGGACGATAACTAGTTTGGACAATAAGAGAATAGAAGCTTTCGAAATGTGGTGCTACAGAAGAATGCTGAAGATAAGGTGGGTAGATCACATAACTAATGAGGAGGTATTGAATAGGATTGGGGAGAAGAGAAGTTTGTGGCACAGCTTGACTAGAAGAAGGGATCGGTTGGTAGGACATGTTTTGAGGCATCAAGGAATCACAAATTTAGCATTGGAGGGCAGCGTGGAGGGTAAAAATCGTAGAGGGAGATCAAGAGATGAATACACTAAGCAGATTCAGAAGGATGTAGGTTGCAGTAAGTACTGGGAAATGAAGAAGCTTGCACAGGATAGAGTAGCATGGAGAGCTGCATCAAACCAGTCTCAGGACTGAAGACCACAACAACAACAACGATATATTAATCTGTAATCAACTGTATTGTTTTTGCAGACTGTTTCAATTGTTCCATCATTATGACTACGTCATCAGAAAAACCTGAAGGGCGTTTGCACACCTTTCTGCGTAGTTCCAATCCTGAAAACTTTAAACACGTTCAGAAATTTTAATTATTTGTGCCACTTTTGTATTATTTTTTACAGTACCCAGTTCAACGTGAGTGCCGAATGTCCCTCTCCCGGTCGAAATCCTGTTTCAATTTCTAGGGGCTCATAGAAACATCCTAGAAATTTCGTTTTGGATTTGGTGTTGGCGTTTCTCTTATAATTCCTAGTAATTTTTAGTGAGCTCTCATTTCTACCAAAATGTTGTTTATATTGATCATTATCGCCAGGGCACAACGCGTTTGCGAGCCTATTACACTTATTCTTGTACGTGAAACAGACGTGTGTTTAAAACAAAATATGGAGCAAACGCTAAAGCCATTGCTTTGTTGTTAGTGGGCACTATAAGCTCAAATTTAAGCATGGACTTACATTCTGTAAGTCTGTCTTATAAGCTTTCCTTACGACAGCACAATGATGGATTTTTACTGTGATATAAAAGTAATACCAGGAAAGTATGTGTCATTCCAGACAGTTATTCAACATTCCCCGTTTTCTAAAAGAATAAAAGTGGTGACTCGCTGAAAATCTATTACATATGAAAAAACTTCTTGCTGTCGTTGCTGTTGTTGTTGTTGTGGTCTTCCTTCAGTCCTGAGACTGGTTTGATGCAGCTCTCCATGCTACTCTATCCTGTGCAAGCTTCTTCATCTCCCAGTACCTACTGCAACCTACATCCTTCTGAATCTGCTTAGTGTATTCAACTCTTGGTCTCCCCCTACGATTTTTACCCTCCACGCTGCCCTCCAATACTAAATTGGTGATCCCTTGATGCCTCAGAACATGTTCTGCCAACCGATCCCTTCTTCTAGTCAAGTTGTGCCACAAACTCCTCTTCTCCCCAATCCTATTCAGTACCTCCTCATTAGTTATGTGATCGACCCATCTAATTTTCAGCATTCTTCTGTAGCACCACATTTCGAAAGCTTCTATTCTCTTCTTGTCCAAACTATTTACCGTCCATGTTTCACTTCCATACATGGCTACACTCCATACAAATACTTTCAGAAATGACTTCCTGACACTTATATCTATACTCGATGTTAACAAATTTCTCTTCTTCAGAAACGCTGTATCAACTCGTAAATTATGCTTAAATTAAGTTCCTACTGGTCTTCTGCACCAAAAAAATGGAGTCCGTTTGCCCAATCATTTTGCTGTCATTGACACGTTACAAACAGATGTATCTTATCCTTACCACTTTCAGGGGATGGAAAATTATGTTATTAGTTGTGACGTATGATGCGTCTGAAAATTCGGTGAATTGTCTCAGAAAATAAAGGAAACAATTGTTTCCTTGAAAGTAATGAGCATCCTCAGAAGAAAAGGAAACGTTTCCTTGAAAGTAATCCGCATTAGCTACAACACTCTTCAGACATCGGTAGTAAAACTATTGGAAACGGTCAGCTAACGCTTCTTGTGGAATCACTCGAAGCGCCGTGGTCACGCACTGTTGGATACCTATTCGCAACGAATGCGTGATTAACTTTCTCGCTCAATGAAAGATGATGGATCTTCAGGACCCCACTTATTCTCCATAATTGACGTGTGCAGATTTTTTTTGTTCACCGGGCTTAATATAGTACTGAGCGTCAAACGTTTCACAGACTTAGATGATCACAGTGCTTCGAGCGATTCTGCAAGAAGCACTTCCTGACAGCTTCCAACAGTATTACAGTTGATGTCAGAAATGTGTTGTGGAGAATGGTGATTACTTTGATCGCCAATAAAGATATGTCGTTTTAACTCTTGTTTCCTTTATTTTCTGAGGCCATTCATCGAATTTCTCAGACGTACCTTATATAAAATCTTGTGTATTTATTGGAAAAAATACAGTTTCATTTACTGAGTCCCAGATAGACTCATACGTAAGGATAGAGAAGATTAACCACTTATCTTCATATCTCGTGAAATATTGAGTCTGAATGCGCGTTTCTGTTGAGAGTTAACGATTTTAAACGGAACAATGTTATGGTCTCAGTTCACTTAATTCTGTTGCCTGTCGAGCCACAGTTCCTAATAGTTTTGTAAACATTTTTCGTGTTATGTAAGTCTGCAGGCTTTGGTGGACGTTGTCACTGAAGTTAAAATCTTCTGGGTTATTAGGCCGCGTGATGTTTCTTCTAAAATGTTCGACTTTTCGACCCCTCTGCTGGGGTCTTCCTCAGGATCTTTTGGTGTCCACTACTCCTAGAACACTGTCAGGGACGAGTGTCGCGTCCTCTTATGAAGGGGAGTTTTTTGGCGTTCGTGGCGTAGTGATGGTATTGGTTAAAATTCATATGGCTACCATTGGTGGGTCATAGTCATAGTCATAGGCTAATGCAGAGTAAGGCGCGTTGGTAGCTCATCTCCTGTGGATACCATTGGCGGTCATCGTCATTTAACAGAACGGCACTATTCCACACTTATGCTGGAGAAGGGTAATTGGTTGAAATGCTGGCTTTTGCTATTGGTTGGTCGTCATCAGTGGCTAGATTCGAAACGGTCAGAGCAAGAGAGGGGGAATGTTTACCCAAAATATTATTGTCCACCGAGGTGACTTGCAGCGCGTTGTTTATGCCGCTCACACACCGCGGCCGCTTGTTCACTTCCTTTATGGCGGGGAGCCACGATGCCGGAAGCCTATAGGCGTCCTCTCTACTGAAATTATATGCATTCTTAGAAATTTCAACCTCTTCTCGGATCTTTCTTCTATAAATGTTTGTTTCTTTAGCCAGTACACGTACCTTATTAAAATCGATGTCAGAGCCACAGTGTTCATGATGTTCCGCTACTGCCGATTTTGCACTTTGTTTTAGCCACATGTGCCGTTCGTGTTCCTTAATGCGTACTTTAACAGTTCTTCCCGTTTCGCCTATATATACTTTGCCGCAGCCACATGACACTTGGTGGACGCCTGCATTATGGAGGTAATCAGGTGCATCCGTTTTCCGTAGGAAAAAGTCTTTTATTTTTTTTTTGACTAAAGAAAGATGTCTGAATACCATTTTTCTTTAAAATTCTGCTGATGCGGTCAATGACCCCAGAAACGAACGGTAACCTGACGGAGTGAGAAGGCTGTTACTCGTCATTCTTATTAGCGGTATAAATATTCCGCCTAAAAGCCCTGTCGATTGAATAACTATTTGCCTTCAGTGTCCTCTTTAAAAAATTCAAGTCCGATTCTAAGTTGTCGTCATCGCTGATACGGCAGGCACGTGAAGACAGAGTGTTGAGTACTGCTTGCTTCTGGGCTGGGTGGTGGTGCGAAGTGGCATCTAAATACCTGTTTGTGTTAGTCGGCTTTCTGTACACTCTGTGACCTAGAGTGTTATCAGATCTTCTGTATACCAACACATCTAAGAACGGGAGACCGACCTCACTCTCAACCTCCAAGGTGAATTTTGATTTTGAGGTAAATTCCATTTAAGAAAATGTGGAACGCACGAAGTTCTTCATTGTTGTGTGGCCATATAACGAATGTATCGTCCACATAGCGGAGCCAGCAAGAAGGCTTCAAAGGAGCACTACTTAACGCTTGTTGCTCAAAATGTTCCATAAAAACGCCAGCTGCAATTGGCGAAGTGGGTGAGCACACAGCAAGGCCGTCAGCTTGTTCATACAATTCACCATTGTATTTAAAATAGGTGGAATGAAGACAGAATTCGATTAAGTCACAAACATCTGGAGCAACATTCTCTCTTATGGTCTCCATTGTATCTGATACTGGGACGTTAGTAAATAACGATGTCACATCGCAGCTAACAAGAATGTCACCTGCAGATATCCTCAGTGTGCGTATAATTTCTAAAAAATGTTTCGAATATTTTATAAAAGTATTTGTTTTGCCAACTAGATGTCTCAGTTTGCCAGATAAATGACGTGCTAAAAAATAAGTCGGAGAGTTAATCCCACTGACTATAGGCCTCAAAGGAACCATGTATTTTCGGTAGTCCGTACATTCTGGGTGAGACAAGTATTCGGGTTTTAGATTCCTTGTAATAGAGCTGTCCAGTCTGGAGTCTGATATCAGGTTTTTCAAAAAAATGGCTCTGAGCACTATGGGACTTAACATCTGTGGTCATTAGTCCCCTAGAACTTAGAACTACTTAAACCTAACTAACCTAAGGACATCACATACATCCATGCCCGAGGCAGGATTCGAACCTGCGACCGTAGCGGTCACGCGGTTCCAGACTGAAGCGCCTAGAACCGCACGGCCACACCGGCCGGCTCAGGTTTTTCACTTTCCGAACGATTCTGTTCGTCGGATCGCTTTTTAACTTGCGATACACAGGATCAGCTAGTAGTTGTTCCATGTTCCTGTGATAATCCACAGCGTCCAAAACAACAGTAACATTCCCCTTATCCGATTTTGTTACAACGATGCTTTTGTTTCTTATGAGTTCAATAAGAGATTTCCTTTCCTGCACCGATATGTTGCTTTTCGGAGGTTTCGATTTCCGTAGAACTCTCGACACATCTTGTCTTACTTCTTTGGCCTGCACCTTCGGAAGACGAAACATGGATGCTGCGACGGCACTTAGAATTTCTTCACCAGGTATTCTCTTCGGTGTAGTTGCGAAATTCAGACCTCAACCCAGAACTGAAACAGCTACTTCATCGAGTACTTCTGACGAGAGATTGACCACTACTCGCTTCGGATCCACAGTAGCGTCTTCCTTCTGAACTGTAACCGCTAGCTTCTCGAACTTCTCTTTTTGTTTCATAGTACTGAAATCCGAAAACCTTGTTGAATGATCGAAAGTTATTCTGTACACTTTAACCCAGTCCTGCGGTGAGAGACTTCCCGCCAGTGAAAAATGTGCATCAGTTAAAACGGAGCTAACATAATGCACGTCTCTGCGTATTTGCTGGATTCCTTCACGGAGAAGTGCTTCACTGGCCCTTCGGTAGATTCTCCTGGCTTTCACTGTCTGCACGTGGTGGCTAATTCTGGCGAATGTGGGAATAACATTCTTATCACGGCACCGGGATAGAAAGGCCAAATCACATAGTAATTTACCTCTCCTTCTGCGAAGGTGCTCCAGGAACCCTTCCTCTGCATTAGCCTATGACTATGGCCCACCAATGGTAGTCATATGAATTTTAACCAATACTATCACTACTCCAGCACGAACGCCAGAAAACTCCCCTTTTATAAGTGGACGCGACACTCGTCTCTGTTCTAGCAGTAGTGGACACCAAAAGATCCTGAGGAAGATCCCAGCAGAGGGGTCGAAACGTCAAACATTTTAGAACAAACATGACGCGGCCTAATAACCCAGAAGATTTTAACTTCAATTTTCGGGTTACTTGTAGGTAGCGGAAGATAAGAGGAATTTATATTTTTATACATCTTTTACCCCACTTACCGTTAAAGCTATTTCAAGAAAATATGTAAATTCCGTTGATTCATTTGCACATATCTGTCAATACAAAATACTCTAAATGTTCGTATTCGTCTTTTAGGGATTACTCCTCAGGTAATTATACTTGGTACCAACAACCATTATTTATTTTTACGTCACTTTGTGGTTAGAATTTGATCTTTATGTACAATGACGGCTCTAGCCACACCTTTCCTTACACTATGTTGTCTTAGATGTCCATTTTGGTTTGAATTGTTAACGGTATTCAAGGATATATTTCACTTTGCGTGACAGGAAGTTCTGTAACATTGTCCAATATTAAGCTTGTTGAGTAACGAGAAAATTTCTTGAGGTAACTGTAGACCATATTGAATCAGGAATGAAGCTAAGTTCAGTGTAGTGAAAGATAATTTTGTGTAACTAATACCAAACCAGAACCCCCATACATTGTTAAAAAGTGGGTTTGTAGAAAGTTTGGTGGTTTTTCTTTATGTAACATATAAGTTTAGCTGCAGTAATAAGAAACATACTAAACCCAAATCAAAAACTTCCTAAATTTAAGGACATGTTGATATTGTATTTTTTAATACTGTACCATTTTCCTGAAAGCAGAATATGCTTTACATGAAAATATTCTTGTTGCTCAGTATAAGTAAAATTTTATTGATTTATAATAAGTAGCATAACGCATTGCTACACTTATCTAATAAAAGCCATTTCTTTCTTTTTCCAGGGACTACTACTACGACAGGTAAGAATAACGAGGGCTATGGCACATCTGTGACCAATGAAAGTTAGGTATAAAAAGAAAGGTAATATGTCAGTAAATACAATTCTTGGTATAGTTATTACGTAGCATTTATCCAAGTACAGGCTACTCCATTTCAAGTTGAATAAAAAGAGAGAAAATTTGCATTATATTTTTTAAAATAATAATTTAATAATTATTATTTTAAATTAAAAATTACCATTATTATTATGGATAATAATTATTATATAAACTTATAGTAATAAACAGTAATAAATAGTAATTTAATAATTTTTATATGTGGCGGTTTTTGTAAAAGAAAACAACTTTCGTAAAGTTTTCTCTTAAATATTTACTAGTTTTCGAGTTAAAATCCTGTAAATTTCGCGTTATTTTCCGAACACGGCAATTTATCTGCCGTTTATCTGAAGAACCATATTGTTGTTGATGGAAGTATATAACGATAATTTAACAATAATTAACGCAATTTATAAAACTCTTTTATTAATGCACTAGCTGCAAAGACTTGCGTCGCGTGGTCTTTGTTTTCATTTGTTTTTTGAATACATTCCAAATCACTCATAAGCATTTGAGAAATTCATGAAAATAAACATTCAAAAAGTCTTAAAAATATTAGTGTTTCCCGTCAAAAACTTTCTAGAATGCTAAAAAATACTTGTAAGTGCTCTTGAACCCACTTAATTATTCAACAGTAACCTAATTTGAAATAAAGTATACTGTCGTCCTTTTTTATAGAAAACTGAGAAAATTCGAAAACTTTCTAGAATATCCTAAAACATTCTGGAACATTCCAAGATATTCGTAAATAGTGTTCCAGAACGTTAAATAAAAGTCTGAAAATTTGGCAATGTTATGATATGGCACTAAGGCAGCCTTCTCATTTAGTCGAAAACACAGGACTGAAGTGACGTTCTAACTGCTCATGGAAGTGACGTTCTTAATTGCTCATGGAAGTAGCACAAAGTGATGTCATTTCAAAGCAAACATTCTACACTCGCATATTTTGTAGAAACAATTTTGATTCCGGAGGTTCTCTCAGTCAAGTTATAATTCTGGCAGAGGCATCTTTAGTGGTGCTAACATGTAGGGAGGAGTGAGTGCATTATGATGTCAGTAGGAGCACATGTCCGAAAACGTACTATTTCCGTTCTATGACGGTTTCAATTCAGACGTTTAGCTGATCCACATCTGCTTGAGGGATCAAATTAGGTGTAACGCAGGACAATTACTAGGTCACAATTCGAGAGGAAACATCTATTTATCATTTAGACACATTTGTGTTATCACTTAAACATTACGTGCTTACATTATTCCAAAACAAAAAAGATCCCAGCGTACTGTACACACAGAACAGTTGTGATACATTGCAACAGCGGCTCGATGTGGCGACGACCGTTAGAGACATTGTTCCTACGAAGCATGTGCTGGTACACACTTTCCATCCCACCTGGTGTCCCTCCAGTTTATAGTGCAGCGGCTAGAAGTCGTGTCAGCATGTCTGTACGGGAGTCTCGTTGCAAGGCAGACGTTGACATAACGTGACCGCATGACGTAGTCTACAAGTCCTAGAAGTCTGAAACGGGAGTCTCTGCATAACCTATAGATTGTGCAGGAAAACAATTTTCATAAAGATCAAATTTACATGGGCTTCAACCTTTTTTATCACACATTCACGTCATTTTTAATTTTTATGTAGCCCCTTATCTGAAACATGGAAAAATTATTCAGTAATAAATACACTGGTGTCTAAAATAAAAGCAGCAATCTGCTATTTCCCGGTCCTGAGTCTAATTCACGATATAATCAGACAAACTGTCTGGTATTATCTTGACCACACGAACACCTCTTCATGAAATTGTACGGGTGAATCAGCAAGATTTAACTGCTGTCAGGTATCGTGAGGAGATCGTGGGATCTCATGCGCGAGATGATGTTGCGAGATGATGTAGTCCCAGACTTAGTGCCTCGACCTCATAGAGCACGGCTGGTTGATGTTTCTTTGGTAACGGAAGATTGTGCACGCATAGCGTGGCCTGCGGGCTCCCCGGATTTGAATCTCATAGAGAATGTCTGGGATACACTAGGGAGACGGGTTGCATCAAGTCAGCATCCACCAGCCAGTCTTCAAGACTTGTGAGTAGCTCTGGAGGAAGAATAGGTGTTATTGCCTCAAAATGGGAGCGATGACATTATTCACACCATGTTCCGACGTTGTCAGGCCTGTGTTGGTGCCAGTGGTGGTCAGACCCCATATTGAGCACATTAGTCAGTTGCCAGAATGTCTGTGCAAATCCGTTGTCTACCGTTATGCATGTTGCAGTTGATTACGTTTCTTATTCTTTACCTTTTTTCTACTTTAATATCACCTGTTTACACTGTTTTGTGACCAAATAAATGCAACCTTGCAAAAAATTTCCATTTGTTGCTTTAATTTTGGACGCCAGTGTATTTAAGTTCACGCTGTACTTAGGTTGCGATGGGCAATGGCCTCGTCATGATTCATGGATGTTTCTATTTAATTTTTATTTTTTTTCTGGAGCCCTCCGTTGAATATATCATAAATAGTTCACTAATACTTTTTCAAAATCAAATGCTAAAGAATTTGGCATAATTTTCATTGCCTTTAGAATTGTGTAGTTCCAATCGGGCACCGTACAGTGTTTGTATCTCGGTATGAAATCCACGCTGTCATTTGTTCATCCATAACGTGAGTGAAGAGTACGCATTCGAGAAGAGAGACCACGCGATTTTAGTGAAACTGTTTTATGTGAAGGGCAGCAAGAGAGAGTATCACCGACTAAAAAGTTTGAGGGGAGGCCCGAGTTCATTAAGTGGTTTAAAGAAGATGATAATGAAACTGGAAAACACTGGTGAGCTTGACGTGGCACATGGAAGAGGAGGGCGTCCTGTTCCAGTGGAACTTAGTGTCAGGGTTGCCGCAGCTGTAACTGACCATTCATCACGTGCACCGCGTAATGCTAGCGCTCGTGCATTGTCACGCGACTTGTCCACGTCATGGTCAACAATGCGGAAAGCTTTCCTGTCTGTTTTATACTGTTGGAGTCACGAAAGATGGCGGTCGAGTTTTAGCCTTCTTCTGCGCACCTACGTCATACTCAGACAGCCAATGAGCGTTCACTAGTGTTGTGACCGCTCTGCTGTGAATGGCGTAGCTAATGCGAACATTAAACGTGATCGTGAGCGAGCTGTTTAGTGAATTTCGATGCCAATTTGTAGCGACTTGTCATCGCTGATTGTAGTGGTAAGTGATAAATTCTGCAGAAGCAAGCGAGAGACGTACTTTGCAGGGTATACGGCTTCTTCGAGCAGAAAGCACAGGCAAGCGCTTACCTGTCGCTTGAAATTGTCAACATCTACATCTGCATGGGTACTCTGCAAATCACATTTAAGTGTCTGGCAGAGGGTTCATCGAACCACCTTCACAGTTCTCCTTTATTCCAATCTCGTATAGCGCGCGGAAAGAATGAACCCCTACATCTTTCCGTACGAGCTCTGATTTCCCTTATTTTATCGTGGTGATCGTTCCTCCCTATGTAGGTCGGTGTCGACAAAATACTTTCGCATTCGGAGGAGAAAATTGGTGATTGGAATTTCGTGCGAAGATACCGTCGCAACGAAACGCGCCTTTGTTTTAATGATTTCCAGCCCAAATCCTGCATCATTTCTGTGACATTCTCTCCCATATTTCGCGATAATACAAAACGTGCTGCCTTCTTTGAACTTTTTCGATGCACTCCGTCAGTCCTATCTGGTAAGGATCCCACACCGCTCAGCAGTATTCTAAAGAGGCCGGACGAGAGTAGTGTAGGCAGTCTCCTTAGTAGGTCTGTTACATTTTCTAAATGTCCTGCCATTAAAACGCAGCCTTTGGTTAGCCTTCCCCCAACATTTTCTGTGTGGTCTCTCCAGTTTACGTTGTTCGTAAATGTAATTCCTAGGTATTTAGCTGAATTTACGGCTTTTAGATTAGACTGATTTATCCTGTAACCGAAGTTTAACGAGTTCCTTTTAGCACTCATGTGGATGACCTCACACGTTTCGTCATTTAGGGTCAACTGCCACTTTTCGCACCATTCAGATATTTTTTCTAAATCGTTTTTCAGTTTGTTTTGATCTTCTGCTGACTTTATTATTCGACAAACGACAGCGTCATCTGCAAGTAACCGAAGACGGCTGCTCAGATTGTCTCCCAAATCGTTTATATAGATAAGGAACAGCAAAGAGCCTATAACAATACCTTGGGGAAAGCCAGAAATCACTTCTGTTTTACTCGATGACTTTCTGTCAATTACTACGAACTGTGACCTCTCTGACAGGAAATCACAAATCCAGTCACATAACTGAGACGATATTCGATAAGCACGCAATTTCACTGCGAGCCGCTTGTGTGGTACAGTGTTAAAAGCCTTCCGGAAATTCAGGAATACGGAATCGACCTGAAATCCCTTGTCAATGGCACTCAGCACTTCATGTGAATAAAGAGCTAGTTGTGTTTCCCAGGTTGACTGTGTGTCAATAGACCGTTTCATTCGAGGTAATTCGTAATGTTAGAACACAATATATGTTCTAAAATCCTGCTGCATATCGACGTTAACGATATGGGCCTGTAATTTAGTGGATTACTCCTACTACCGTTCTTGAATATTGGTGTGACCTGTGCAACTTTTCAGTCTTTGGGTACGGATCTTTCGTCGAGCGAACGATTGTATATGATTGTTAAGTATGGAGCTAAACATCAGCATACTCCGAAAGGAACCTAACTGGTATACAGTCTGAACCAGAAGTCTTGCTTTTATTAAGTGATTTGAGTTGCTTGACTACTCCGAGGATATTTACTTCTACGTTACTCACGTTGGCAGCTGTTCGAATTCTGGAATATTTACTTCGTCTCGCTCTGTGAAGGTATTTCGGAATGCTGTGTTTAGTAACGCTGATTTGGCAGCACTTTCTTCGATAGTATCTCCATTTTTATCGCGCAGAAAAGGCATTGGTTGTTTCTTGCCTCTAACATACTTCACATACGACCAGACTCTGTTTGCATTTTCTGCCACGTTTCGAGACAGTTTCGTTGTGGAAACTGTGGTAGGCGTCTCGCATGCAATGCAATCCGCGTCCGTGCCTACGTTCGTGGATCGGCCTATAGTCGTACAAGATACAGATGATGCAGAAACTGAAATCCCATGAATCGCAGAAAACTCTTCGGTTTTGGCACGGGCCGAAGTTGATGACATTTGGCCAGGCAATATTCTGTGGAGTGACGAGACACGTTTTACACAACAGGGTGCAATGAACACACTGAACTGCCGAATTTCGTGTTCTTTTAAACCGCATGGGATTGTAGACGAAGGGCGACTCCACTCATAGTACGTGACTGTGACGTGTTGACTCACAAGCACCTTTATTCTCAGTTCGTCCTTCTTTGAAGAAAATACACGCAGGGATCCTGTCAGGTGTATCGTGACAACTGCACGTTATCGAGACCTCCTTGTGCATCATGTGATTCCTGCTTTGGAAGAGGACAACTGTGTGGAAACCACTGTTTTCATACAAGATGGAGCAGCATCTCATGTCGCTCACAAAGTGAAAGATCTGCTTAATGTACCCTCCTACAAATCTGTTGTCTCCAGAGATTTCCCAGATGCATGGTCTGCAATATCATCTGACTCTTGTCTCTGGGGATATCTAAAAGAACGTGTTTACCAGGGACACGTTCAATCCCTACCTGATCTGAAGGACATCATGGAGGAACACGATGGTCATACTCCACCGGAACTGCTGCTAGCAACTGTTGATCACGTCGTTTTTCGGAAGCTAACGTCTTCGGTGTTCATATTGAACAAACTGTGTAAACCGCTGTTTATGATAACTTAACATTATGCCTTGTTTTACCCTTCCTTCCCATGTCCCGTTCATAATCCATTACATATGCAAACATTTCTATGTGTCTTCCTTGCATTCGCAGCGCCAGAATTGCACCTGGTAGCCAAAAGTAGAATTACTTTTTTGTGTAAATTGGCTCCGCATTATAATATCCACCAAGGTTCACTGCCGTACTATAATCGCGTCCTACGATGGGCTTGTGTAAGTAGATGCTCTGTAGTTACAACCACCTGGTGTTTGTAATTTACCATCTAACAGCTATGTTAGCGATTTCAAACGCAAAATATCTAGCTACAATGCTTCCACTGATAAGTATTTTCGACTTCTCAGTTGTTCCTAGGAAGACAAATATCGTTGTATTCATGTGAGACAGTTGAACAACAAAAACAAAACAAAAAGCAGAAAAGCTAACTGAGTGAAACATGTGAAGTGAATTACGTGCGCATTATTGTGAAAATTTTTATTTATTTCCAGATATGATGTAAATGTTTCAGATTTTAGTAGAGTGGTTCAATAAGTAATGCCCCACGTTTTTTCTCAGAACATATTTACTGTCAAGAGTCAGAATTTGGTGACAATATAAATCAACATGTCTTATCCAGGTCGCATTTTTCTACGTAGTCTCCATCACGTTCTGTGACCGTACGCCAACGTTATGGAAGAGCATCTATTCCCTGCTGGTAAAAGCTCTTATCGTGTAGGCGTAGCCATGTTTTCGCTGACACTCTCGTCATCTTCAGAGTGTGTTCCCCATAGAAAATCTTTTAGGGGCGCAAAGAGATGGAAGTCCGAGGTCGCCAGGACTGGACCTTAGGGTGGATGAGGCAATGATGTACAAACCAATTTGGTTCTCAGACTTCCTGGCCGACAACTGTAGAGCCAGATGTCGAGTTGTGATGCACCGGTCTGCACGAATAATGGCATCCGTATGATTTAGCGTATGTGGAGCAGTGGCTTTGACGGGACTTCCCGAGCGTGGTTGATCATGGAGCTCTGTTTTTGACTTTCCTGGGGCTATAACTTTCTTTACCCAACGCCCAACTATACTCCTATCAATTGCAGCATCGCCATACACTGGACACAAACGTTTATGGAAGTTCATTGCGCTTTTTTTTCTGCACACAAGAATTAAATAACAGAACCCTGCTTGTAATGTGAGTCGTATGTGGACCCCATTTTGACGCTGTACTACGGCTCTCCCATCTACCAGAACGGCTCGAAACTTCACCGGCGCACAGAACAAACATCAAATGTGAAGCACCAACGAGGACGTTTGTCTGTGTATATTAATGGCGTTTAAAAAAAAAAGTGGGGCAGTACTTATTGAACGATCTCTTATATGATCTTGAAGTGAGTGCAAAATCGATATACAGTTTTCATGAGCTGTAAATTATTTCACTTCCCTTAAAGCAGAGCGAGTAGTGGAGATTTCTTGCGTAATATTTCATCAGATTTCCTAACTGTGAGTAAGTATCCCTCCTGACCACAACCTACGAATATCGTTCGTATTACAGAAACAGATTTTCGTGGGACTGGGTTCAACTTTCAGAAAACGAGTGTGTCCTACTTGTCTTAGAAGAAATGTGATAGTTATCGTGAATGCCCCAAACCATTACGAATGCGGCAACATTATTGTTACAGGAACGACGATTATGAATTTGTTTCGTAGAAATTACTTGGTATGGTTTGTATAAAGCAATCAAGTAACGTAATTGAGTTAAATTCCCAAATGAAGCACGTAGTGTTACTTATTTTGTGAAAATTAATTACTGTAACTTTTGAATGCAGTTATGCTTTCTACAGTGACAAGCAACTGTTGCAGAGTTCTCTGTTCGGCGTCGTGCAGCCCTCGTTGAGATATATTAATTCGTTGTAAGCTCTGAAATAGTCTACATCAAGCCAAAGCATATGACTCAGCGATAAAAAATAAACTACAGCGTGCTAATCCGAGCTGTCTTGCTGTAGGATAACTGTTTTTACACCTAACAACTTCCGACAGGGTTTCCCACTTCGCTTTCGGTGACAATATTTTTCCTCGTGATGCCAGGCGCGCTCTCTGTAGCGTCATTACATCTCGCAAAACACGTGGCGCCCCAAGATGGGAATCAGATGCCCAGACGTAGAGAGAGCGGATGACATTTATGTGTGAGTATAAATAACGGATGAAACCAGCTACCGAGGTCGAGAGGAAAAGTGCACCTGACGAAAGCGACGCGGTGTTTAAAGCAGAAAAAGACCGCGGTCTGTGCCAGCGAGCGTTCCGCGACCGGTCTGGTGGCTGACCACTGGACTCCGATGGAGTGGCTGTGAATCATTTAACATCGGTGGGGAATATTATTACCTCATTTTTCTACGTACGTAAGGTGCCACGACAAAGCACTCGTTGTAGAAATTGGATCGTCGGCATTTCTTCACACTCCTAGACCAGTCCTCGTTAACGAAGACAAAAGTAACGCAATCTGCTGTTGATGGTAGTCTAACCTGATATGGTTAATGAATACTGCAAACATTCACCAGAGAACAGGAGCTTAATTTATTCTCAAGAATTATAACGTTTTTGAAGAACGAAAATCTTCTTTACAAAAATCAACGTGGTTTCAGCAGTCAGAGATTACTTTAAATGCGAACATTTCAGGTTAGGCTTTACCGTGACTGTTACAGACATTAAATTAAACAACAAGTGTACTGTCACCAGTCATTGATTATTTATCTCCGCGATGCGCTTCAAAGGTTTAAACCTCCATCATCAAGTGGACTTACAATTGTTAATATGACATTACGATTTTTTGGAGGAACTTGTGGCACTGTCTCCAGTGGCCTCAGGTTCCTTTCACAGTCTTAACACATCAAATGTATACTGTCATATTTTGTAAACAAATATGCCACCTGATGATGGAGGTTTAAACCTATGAAACGCGACGTGGAAATAAATAAACAGTGACTGGTAACAGTAAACTTGTTGTTTCATTTAACTGAAGTCAGAGATGACACGAAACTGAGCTCGCTGTCTTCCTCCATGTCGGCCATTGCGCTGTAAACAATGTCGCTCTGGTTGATGCCCTGTTCCCTGACTTCAGAGAGGCATTTCACACCGTCCAGCCCTGCCGTTTAATGACCATCTTAACGAGTAAAGGACCATATCTGCGACTGCTTTCAAGACTTCTTTGCACACAGAACTCAACATGTCACTCTTAATGCATAAAAACCGCCAGATGTAGAGGTAATTTCCGGAGAGCCCCAAGGAAGAGTGATAGAACTGCTGCTATTACGGCCTATGTAAACGATGAGAAGAAAGCGTCAGAAGCTCTTTAAGATTGTTCGCAGATGATGCGGTTGTCTATAAGAAAGCAGTAACGCCAGTAGACAGTATCGATTTGCAAAAAAATGGTTGAAATGGCTCTGAGCACTATTGGACTTAACATCTGAGGTCATTAGTCCCCTAGAACTTAGAACTACTTAAACCTAACTAACCTAAAGATATCACACACATCCATGCCCGAGGCAGGATTCGAACCTGCGGCCGTAGCAGTCCCGCGGTTCCGGACTGAAGCGCCTAGAACTATCGATTTGCAGAATGACATGCAGGGGGTAAATGATAGGGGTAGGCACTGGCCTTTGATCTTGAATGTAAATAAATTATCATATTACACATACACGTGAAAAGAAATCCACTACTGTACGACCACACTACTGATGATGGAGTAACGTTCCGGAGCGACCGCAAGTAGAATGACCATATAAAATATACAGTAAGAAAAGTAGATTTCATACTGAGATCTATAGGAAGAATCTTAAGTAAATGTAACTCATCCTCGAAGGAACTGGCTTACAGAGTACGTGTTCGACCGATTAGCGAGTACTGTTCCTCAGTCTGGGACTCTAACCAAGTAGAACTGAGGGAAGAGATGGAGAAGATCCTACGAAGATCGGATCGCTTCGTCACGAATTTGTTTAGTCGGCGCGAGAGCGTTAGAGAGATGCGCAATAAACCAAAAAGGCATACATACAAAAGAGGTATTGTGCATCACGGAGAGGCTTAAAATTGAAATTTCGAATGAGCACTTTATGACATTACTTCCTGCCACATTCATCTCGCGATATGACCAAGACAAGAAGATTTGATAAATTCGAGCCAATACAGAGGCTTATCGACAATCATTCTTGTCCCGCGCCATTCCCGAGTGGAACAGTGAGGGACGGATCATGTAGTGGTACCAGAAGCACGCACCGCTATACACGTTAGGTGGCTTGAAGAGTACTTCCCCGCCGTATTAAGTATATCAAAAAAATTTTGAGAAAGTGTAACAAAAAGGCTCTTACAAAATTAATCATTTGTTCTTTTTCTTGTGTTTGGGAAATTCACAACGCTTCCTTAGCCGAAGAGACAGTAATTATTTATAAAAGAGCTATACATTGTGTTATAGGTTTGCCCTGACATGTCGAAAGTATCATAAGAAATATTCAAGCGGAGTCTGCGTACATCATGTCTCAAGAAATAAATTAGATTATAGTTATAACATAATTTTTATTATTGACTCTTCAGCCCCACTGGACCAAGCGATGTACAACAAGGGATATTTTCATTGTATATTTCTTTCAGCTTTTCTTTGTGTCCACATAAATTTCAATCTGCCAGAATGGGCTCTTTTCCGGTCTTCAGAGCAAGTTGTTGAAGTCTTCATGGATTTTTCTGGCAGGCCAAATGTGCAGTCGTGAATTTTCAGTTTGAAACTTTTCCTGTCTGGTCTTCCGTGTTTTGTTATTCTGCTCCTTTGAGGTATTCTTTTACTGCAGTGATCCGTTTTATTGTTTCAGTTTCAGCTTCAATGCTAGTTTCGTAGAATTCCACAATCTGTCTAGGTAATCGGGTATATTTCATTCTTCTAGTGTCCCAATTGAACTGTAGCCTGCGTTTTCCTCATATACGGGTAAATATTGGTATATTTCCCATTTACTTTATTTGCACAAGGTCTGTATGTTCCTTCTTCAGTACAATTTGGACCTAAAATTCTCGTTAACATTTCTCGTTCTCTGTTTTAAATTCCCCATGAAGTTACTCTGGTTTGATGGCTGTGTTGTAGTATTACAGGCTTTCAGATTTATCTTCAGGTATTTTCCGATGCATTTTTGTTATTTTGTATGCCTGAAAGCATTATCCATTTTGTGACAATGAATTTCGTAACTAATCATTTTTCGGCCAGTTTCCTAAATGGTTTCACTTAAATTGAATTGAGAAACTCTGCCGATTTTCCCGTGCATAGTTTTTAGAAATTTAGTGTACAGATAGGTACTGGACATATATTTGGTGTTTGCAAATGGTATTTGGAGCCTTACGTTTTGTTCTATTTCTATTTATTTTTGCGCGGGATCGCTGTTCTAACAGAATTGCCAGGTCGTCTGCAAAACATGAGCATTCTATCATAATAGTGATTTTTCCTAATTTAATGGCTTCGTCAGCTTCAAGACTTGATTTCAGTTTCCTCCGAGGGAGTCCATCCTCTTGTCTCTCTAATGTTTTAATTTCTCCTGAATTTTAAAAATGGTTCAAATGGCTCTGAGCACTATGGGACTCAACTGCTGTGGTCATAAGTCCCCTAGAACTTAGAACTACTTAAACCTAACTAACCTAAGGACAGCACACAACACCCAGCCATCACGAGGCAGAGAAAATCCCTGACCCCGCCGGGAATCGAACACGGGAACCCGGGCGTGCCTGAATTTTATCTTAGATTCTGTACCACGTAATGTTTGACTCTTAACTGCTTCATTCTTGAGGTCCAGATCTTATTTTTTCAGAATTTGGAAGAGATGCTTGAGATACACTGAATCATAATCTTTTTTTAAGAAAATCTGTTAATATCGGGATTGTCATCGTCCACCATGTGACAACCACAGTCGGATAGATTCTTCTCCAAACTTCTTCAGGCGTTACAGCCATATTTGTGTTACTCTCCCATGCTCCTTCTCTTTACGATTGTTTTCTTCTATCGTGGAGTGCATTCGGGAATCTCTTTGGTCCGTTTTCCACTTATTTTTTCAACACAGCAATATTTACGTTTATTTTCTTTCCTAATAACACTCGTGAAGCTCGGTGAGTAATTTTTGGTTTTTGACTTTAAGATAACTCAACTCTCAGCTATCGGTGAAAGTGGTGATCCACATGGATTGTAAAATTTTCGTTTAAGGCGCTTTGGAATGACCTTTCGAGTATACTAAAAACACCTCAGCGCATAATCAACTCTCTGGTATTTTTTAAGTATTTCTCTGGTTGCAAATTCCTTGACATCAGCTGTGTTAGACCAAGAAACACTGACCACCACTGACATTAAAAAATTTGTGCCTGACCGGAACTTGAATCCGCAACTCGCACTTCTCGCGAACTGTCGCTCAACAACTTGGCTATCCGTGCATGATTCTTGGACCGACCCACACTTTCATTGGTCATACCGTCTTCATTATTCTCTCGTAGTCCACTTGCGAAATAGGTCGCGAATTTAGTGATGTCGAGGAATTCACAGTTATCGAAATAATTTCGAAACATTTCGTACGGCTGTGGATTGTCAACAGTGTCTGTTTTTTCAGACATTCATTTAATTTTTGTTATCTCTTTCCTGTTCATCTAGTCCTTGTCAAGAACTGTCCTTAAAAAATAATAAAAAAGAGTAATAAGTTTGTCATCCGGTTCTATATCTTGTGTTATTTTGTATCGTTTCCTTTTCGATGTGTAAATTTCATGGCGTACTTCAAACATTGCTGTGCTAAACCATCCATTAGTTGTTGAAATTCATCTGGACGATAAGAGGACGGTACTACGTCATCAACAAAGCAAAGTTAGTTCAAATAAGTCTGACAAATATATATGGCTTCTATACATTTACTGCTCCTCAGACAGAATTGCATCAATTCTTCCAGTCTTCCGGTCGAAGCTGTTGGATTAGTGTGTAGGCCTTTATTTACGCTGACGAAAGTTAAGTCAAGCACTGTTTCTAATCAGGCTTAAATACAGTCTTCAAGTATCGCGTGATTCCGAGAGATGGTAATTAACGCTTATTGTGCCCCTGTATAAATTCGTTAGTGATTTGCAGGTGACGGTCTGTGTTAATTCACCTGTTTTTTTGTGTCGGCCAATAATGAACCATTAATTAACTTAAATACAATATCCTTTTCGCAGAACCGTGTTTAGTGTTGTTTATTAATCGCCATCGATTTCGATTCACTGAATGTCATAGTTCACAATGGCTTACGATTGTGATATAATATAATTTGCGGTTGCACATTAATAGTTTGCGGTTGCGCATTAAGTCGATGCCCATCACGTGAGCGTATTGATGAAGTCTTGAACGCATCGAAGTAGATAGGGCTTAATAAACAACCTTAAATACAGCTGTCCCAAGAGAATATCACAATAGAGAGAATAAAAGGTGTGTTGTTCTACGCTGCACGTGTGTACCACCTGCTTATACAATTACTTTCACCAAGATGGAGCATGTGATAAGCTAGTTCCTCTGTTTGATTCACATTAAAAAATTTTCTTGTGGTTACTGATAATGTGATCAATGTTCCTTACTTTGCAGAGGATGCGTGTACAGTTTTTATGCAGTGTCTGTCTCTTTTCTAGAGTAGCAAACCACTGGCAACGTCGTCGCAGTCCTGTGAAAATTTGTTTTCTCGCAGAGAGAAATGCCGAAATTGTCGTTTAGCGGCATATCGTCGTGTATGTAATAAATTGTGCTAAATAAAGAATCGCTCTTGTGATTATATGTGTTCTTAAGATGGATATATCATTGACAAAAATCGTCCGGCTGTTCTGCTCCATCTGGCATTTGGAAATTTCTCTACAGCTATGCTGAAATTGCTCGAATTTAGCAATTAGTTCTTAATAAATTTTGTGATACCCCGTCCCCTTTTTTATAATATTTATTACTCTTAATAGCACTATTTACTAAATACAAGGCGAAATGTCGTTGCATTGTTGGTTTATCATTTTTATATTTGTTGAGTTTGATACCATTTTAAATTAACAGTGGTCTTATGCAAGTTATGATTTTCTTTTCTTTTTCTGTTGTAGTTACATAGTCCATTCAGTGCATTCTGGACGGATTTCGCGTCCTCTCCAGCTAGCTTTCCTTAGCGCTAGAGCCTGTGCATTTTGGGCAGCTGACATTTGCCATTTGTCATGTACATACTGCTTTAACCCGTATGCCATCATTATGTATTACCGTATACAAGTCAACTTTTACTTCTACAACTACTCTGCGTGAAGGCCAGTACACTTGGCACTGGATATGCACACCTGTAACACTATAGTGATGGTATCCTAAGTCATAACATGCAATTATTTGTGTCCTTAAGGTAGATGTCTCATATGGCAAGAGCTGTTTGGCTATATTTAATGTACATAATCAGCATGTGATTGACAAGTCTGTGCCCTTGTCACACAATGTTTTGACTACAGTTGTCACTTTGCTGCGTTTAAAATATTTTTGTAACCACTAATGCAATTTTTACGCTCCATTGCACCTTCTTAAAAAGACAACTTTGAAATTGTCGAAACCTACGTGACGGGTTCCAGGAAACCTTTATCTGAAACTGGTTAGCTGATACGTTCAACCTCTCCATGTTCCTTTATCACACAACTATCACTCAACCAGTAAACCCCACCCACGATTCTATAAAGAATCGAACTCACATGTCCATGTATAAAGCATTTTCAGACGTCTGGTTACTAAACTCATTCTCAAACACTGGATGAATATATCAGGCAATTAGCGCTCCGTTTTAAGAAAAGCTAGTTTTTCGTGCATATCGAATTCTGAAGGAGCGAAACACAGGAAGAGTTTTCCAGCTAGGAACGTTTGTAAATGCAAACTTTCTGGTGGGGAAGCAGATACCTAGTTATAATGGGGTAAATGGTGCATACAAAGCAAAACCAGTCATTATTGGTGACTTATGAAATAGATAATTAGCTGTCTTTTGAAACTGGAAATCACTCTATAATGTAATGAGGGATATCATTCTAAAGTCGAAGTCCTCCTGCTGAAAAGAAGAAGACAGCATTGAGACAGAATGGGAGAGAAAGGATAATCCTTCGAAAGGCAACAAGCGTTTCTGTTGTTAGAAAAGAGAATTCAAGGATAGAATGAGGGACTGTTTATCTTGATAAGAGGTCAAACAAGAGGGCTTGTCGAAATCTTTGCGCTTGTGTGTTGGAAACAAGGATAGTTGTGCACGAGGGATGACAATAGGAAGATATCAACAGCTGCAAGTACCTAATGCTTCCGGAAAAAAGACACTGTAGGATAAAATCATTGTAACGAACAGCTGTGCCCACTACCTGCTTAAACGTTGTTCTGCTGGTAAGATGAATGCTTCGACTTTTGCTGTTTTTGACGAACTCAAATCTTAACATTATCGTGTACTAACGAATCGTATGAGTAATATAGACTGTAAACCATTTTTTGCTACTAATACCATTGTTATTGTTCTAAATGAGATATCTGTTACAGTCGTACAAGACTGCTGTTGTTGTAGTCTTCTGTCATGTGGTGCCTAAACTATTTTTCTACGGGCGCTCTAAACCACTTGCTTCTAAAGAATGGCTCTAAGTGCCTGAAATTAATACAGAATTTAATTTCTTTTATGCAACTGGTTGCTGATTATTTCAATATTCACATGACTTGTTAAACTGATAGTTCGGTAATATTCACATCTGCAGCACCTGCTCTCTTTGGTATTGGGATTATTACGCTCTTCTTGAAGTCTTAAGGTGTTCTGCCTGTCTCATCCATCTTGCACACCAGATGGGGTAGTTTTGTCATGGCTGGCTCTCCGTAGACAATTAGTAGTATCGACGGAATGCCGCCTGCTCCAGCGGCCCTGTTTAGATTTAGGTATTTCAGTGCTCTTTCAAATTATCCTCGCACCTACCATATCTCTCACGTCATCCCCATGTACGTTTTCATCCCGTTCTATAACATTTTCTTCAAATTCGTTTACCTTGTGTAGCCACTCTATACACTCCTTTCAAGTTTCAGCTTTCTCTTCTTTGCATAGTACTGGTTTTCCGTCTGAGGGCTTGATATTCATACAGTTGCTTATCTTTTCTCCAAAGATCTCTTTAATTTTCCTGTGGCCTGTATCTATCTTTCACCTAGTTGTTTAAGCTTCTGTATCCTTACATTTGTCCTCTATGTCTACTTATCCATTTTTCACTTCTTTTCAGTTTCATGTATAGACATCTGCATTCCCTTTCGTTGCTTCATTTGGCACATTTTTATATTTTCTCGTTTTACCAATTAAATTTTACGCCCTTAGTAGCTGAGTGGTCAGCGCGACGAAATGCCATACCTATCGGCCCGGGTTCGATTCCCGGCTGGGTCGGAGATTTTCTCCGCTCAGAGACTGGGTGTTGTATTGTCCTTATCATCATCATTTCATCCAAATCGAAACGCAAGTCGCCGAAGTGGCGTCAACTCGAAAGACTCGCACCAGGCGAACGGCCTACCCGACGGGAGGCCTAGCCACACGGCATTTCCATTTTACCCATTAAATTCATTACGTCCTGTGATATCTAAGGAATTCTGCTGGGTCCTGTTGTCCTCTGCTTTATTCACCACTCGTATTTCGTCTCTCAATGATACCCGTTCGTCTTCCACTGTATTCCTTTCCCTGTTCTAGTCAGTCCTTGCCGCTATGGTCCCTCTGAAACTCTCAACAACCTCTAGTTTTTTCAACTTATCCGGATCGCATTTACGTAATGTCCTACTGTTTTGCTATTTCTTCAGTTTTAATCTATAGTTCATAACCTATAAGTTGTGGTCAGAGTTCACATTTGACCCTTGTTGTATCTTTCAGTTTAAAATCTGGGTCCGAAACCTCTGTCTTATTCTGGTATCTCTGGTCTCTTTCACGAATGAAAGATTCTTCCATGATACTTAAACCGAGTGTTAGCAATGATTAATCGACAGTTCATAACACATAAATCGTGGCCAGAGTCCACATTTGCCTCTGTCTCTATCTTTCAGTTTAAAACCTGGATCCGAAATCTCTGTCTTTCCATTATACGACTGATATAAATTATCCCGGTATCTCTGTGTGTCTTCCACCAATACAACCTTATTTCACGATTCGTAAACCAAGTGTTAGGAATGATTAATTTATGTTCTGTGCAAAATTCTACAAAGCGCCTTCCTCTTTCAATTCCTTTTCCCTAGACCATACTTTCTTACCATTTTTCTTGTCTTCCTTTTCCTACTATCGAATTCCAATCCCCCCATCACAATCAAATTTTTCACTCTCTTCGTGTCTGAATAAATTGTTTCTCATCATACATTCTCTCTGTCTTATCTGTGACAAAGCGTTCAATAAGCTTTACATAATAGCTTACACGCATTCATATTTGCTCATTCATTATTCGACCTACTCCTGCGTTACCCCTATTTGATTCTTTAATGATAACCCTTTACTCACCTGACCAGAGTTGCTTTTCCTCTTGCCTCCGAACGTCGCTATTCACCACAATATCTAACTTCGTCCTACCCATTTCCAATTTCCTAACTTGCTTGCCACAATAAGGTATCAGACATTCCCCAGTAGGACCAGCAGAGTTCTAGTTTTGTTTTTCTTGGCGATCACACCCTCCAGAGTAGCCTGGCTTTCAGTCGTTCGCAGTACGAGCACCGCAGGTTGATATCACAAGGCCAGATCAGCGTGACTGTTACCCCTGCAACTGCTGAAAAGTCTGCTGCCCCTCTTCAGGAACCACACATTTGTCTGGCCTTTCAAAAGATACCACAACCGCAGGACCCATGGTTTAAAAGACGGTATACAACGTATAAGAGTACATACACTGGAGTGCTAACATTTAAGGGCGTTAGTGACATTCGCACTATGTGTTACTGCCAAGTAGCATAGCTCGATGGAACTTGGGTCATACGTCGTAAGAACTGCAACAGTATAATAAGTATAATACAGAAGGAAACTGAAAGATATTCGCAATGAGAGGATGGAAACGACAGTTTTATTCAAAGGCTATAACTGCAGCTAGGTCACTGTAATTTGAGATGGTTTCCTAACATTACAAAAAAGAGGAACTTTGTTTTTAATGGCATGTGTGATCACCACGGACGGCATGGCATGTTACACAAAGTGCTCCCATGCTGGTCACAAGGCGAGTAAGCATGTGTTGTGGTAGGGCGTTCCATTCATCCACGAGCTCGCTTTATATCTGCTATATGGTCATTGGTGGATGTGGACGTGCTTTAGTACAACGCATCCCTACGGGCTCGATTGGATTTAATTCTAAGAAACGAGTAGACCAGTCAATTCGCCGAAAGTCCTATCGTTCCAATAGCTCCTCCATCCGCGCAGATAGATATGGTCGTGCATTGCCATTCATAAAAATGAAATCAAGGCTAAATCCACCGCTCAAAAGATGCACCCGTGGAAGGAATATAGTGTCACAATAAGGTTGACCGGTGAGTGTATTGTGCTCAAACATTTGCAGGTCTGTACGAGCACGCAACATTATGGCTCCCCACACCAAAACACGCGTATCACCTAAACTACCATATTCGACCATGCTTGTCGTACCCGCATATAGCGAGAGGTAGGAACGCGTAATGCACCCAGGAACGTTGTCGAACATGATCATTTTGGTGGTCCGGGATGAGTGCGTTGGGTGTATATCCCACTCTGAGACAACACATGACCCAAAAACAAATAATTAAACTTGGTTACAATTGTAGTGCTCCACCGTCCGGCTTTAACGTTTCTACTCCGACCGAAACTTTGAGAGATTTATGTCGGCTCGCAGAGATTCAACAACAAAGGAGACATTTCTTTTGCATAGCGTAACGACTTCCTCTCCGAGCCGGAACAGCCAGTGTATGTGTCACAAACGAGAAGTATGATTGCACTGGGGAGTGGCGGTGTGAATGAAATTACAAGATTTCCGATGTGAAGAAATAGCATACTACTTGCGTTAAAAACTATTTTAATGCAAATAATATGGTATTTCTTAACATCGGCATTCTTCAGAAACCTTTGATGAAAACGATGAACAAAAGTCTAAATGACGAGAGTGGCCTTTACGGTGGGTAGAGACGTGCGAGGGGAAATGCTGACGCAATCAGAGCTCGAAGCTAGCAACAGAAACTGCGACGTTTAGCTTCACTACGAAATTTTGACACTGCAGCTGCTAGGTCGCTGACGTGGGCAGAAATGAAAATATAAGGAAGTTTACTTGAAGTGTTCCGGAAAAACTTATATGTGCACTGTGTGATCAGAAGTATCCGGACACGTGGCTGAAAATTACTTACAAGTACATCGCACCCTCGTCGTTAATGCTGGAATTCAATATGGTGTTGGACCACCCTTAGCCGTGATGACAGCTATCACTGTCGCAGGCACACTTTCAATCAGGTCCTGGAAGGACTGCTGCACTGAGGAGACGTATCGATGTCGGTCGATGAGGACTGGCACGAAGTCGGCGTTCCAAAACATTCCAAAGATGTTCTATAGGATTCAGGTCAGGACTCCGTGCTGGCCAGTCCACTACAGGGATGTTATTTTCGTGTAACCACTCTGCCACAGGCCGCGCATTATGAACAGGTGCTCGATCGTGTTGAAAGATACAATCGCCATCCCCGCCTTGCTCTTCAACAGTGGGAAGCAAGAAGGTGCTTAAAAACTCAATGTAGGCGTGTACTGTGATAGTGTCAAGCAAAACAACAAGGGGTGCCAGCCCCCTCCATGAAAAACACGACCGCACCACAATACCTCCGCCTCCGAAATTTACTATTGGCACTACACACGCTGGCAGATGACGTTCACCGTGCATTCGCCATACCCACACGCTGCCATCGGATCGCCACATTCAATGTTTACGCTCCTTACACCAAGCGAGGCATCGTTTGGCGTTTATGGGCGTGATGTGTGGTTTGTGAGCAGCCGCTCGACCATGAAATCCAAATTTTCTCACTTCCCGCCTAAATTTCATAGTACTTTCAGTGCATCCTGATGCAGGTTGGAATTACTATTTGATTGTATGGATAGATGTGTGCCTATTACACATTACGACCCTCTTCAACTGTCGGGGGTCTCTGTCAGTCAACAGTCGAGGTCGACCTGTATGGTTTTGTGCTGTGCGTGTCCCCTTCACGTTTCCACTTCACTATCACAGCGGAAACAGTGGACTTAGGGATGTTTAGGAGTGTGGAAATCTTGCGTATTGACGTATGACGCAAGTGACACCCATTACAGGGATGTTATTGTCGTCTAACCGCTCTGCCAGAGGCTGTGCATTATGAACAGGTTCTCGATCGTGCTGAAAGATGCAATCGCCATCCCCAAATTGCTCTTCAACGTTCGAAGTCCATCAGTTCCGTGGATCGCCCCATTCTGCTCTCTCACGATGTCTAATGACTACTGATCTCGCTGATATGGAGTACTTGACAGTAAGTGGCAGCACAATGCACCTAATATGAAAAACGTATGTTTTTGGGGGTGTTCGGATACTTTTGATCACATTGTGTATATGAAGATATCATATGTATTAAAAATATGCAATGTCCCACTGACAGATCATTAGAGTAGACTGAAAAAAATCTGGAATAATTCAGTGAAGAGCTTTTCGGAATTCTTGATAACAGTTTTAAACAGCGACCTGTCTTTAAATGGCAGTGTAGATTAATGAGGATTAAAACTCAAAACTACTTGCTGTAGTGCGGGATGAGACCGCCTCCGCCTCCGTCTCCGCTCACCGCCCTCTGTTACAGCTACTACGCGTCGGCAGCGTTCGCCGCCCCCCGGCTGGTGCCGCCCCTTAAGAGGCCGCGGCTGGTGGCGCCGCCCCCGAGGCCCACAGCCGCCGCCGCCGCCGCGAAGATGGCCGCAGCCGCCGCCGCCGCCGCCGCTGCCGCCTCCGCCGCCCACAACAGCTGCACCGCCTCGCAGGACATCAAGACCTACAGTACGTGCCACCGCCTTAAGTCGTCAAAGCGCCGTAATTACTGTTAAGCAAAAGAACAAAAATACGAAATCTACAGCTTCTGAACTCCCCCCCTCATTTAACTGCTCGAAATATTCCAGAATGAGATTTTCACTCTGCAGCGGAGTGTGCGCTGATATGAAACTTCCTGGCAAATTAAAACTCTGTGCCGGACCGAGACTCGAACTCGGGACCTTTGCCTATCGCGGGCAAGTGCTCTACCAACCGAGCTATCCAAGACGACTCACGCGCCGTCCTCACAACTGTACTTCTGCCAGTATCTCGTCTCCTACCTTCCACACTCCGCTGCAGAGTGAAAATCTCGTTCTGGAAACATCCCCCAGGCTTTGGCTAAGCCTTGTCTCTGCAATATCCTTTCTTTCAGGAGTGCTAGTTCTGAAGGATTCGCAGGAGAGCTTCTGTAAAGTTTGGAAGGTAGGAGACGAGATACTGGTAGAAGTAAAGCTGTGAGGACGGCGCGTGAGTCGTGCTTGGATAGCTCATTTGGTAGAGCACTTGCCCGCGAAAGGCAAAGGTGCCGACTTCGAGTCTCGGTCCGGCACACAGTTTTAATCTGCCAGGGAGTGCTCAAAATATTGCTCGAAAAATTACTGTCGGTGATTATGTTTCCGAACTACGCAAAATCTACGTCTGAATAAATCAATGTTCAGCTGTGTAAAGCATTAACGTAAGGAAGAGAGAGTCAATAAAAGGTATTATATTTCTCGTTGAATACTGTAGGTTCTTTCTATTGGCTTTGTGTTCGTAAGTTCATTATTCCTTAAAGCAAATGCTGGAAGGAGTTATCAGTTATCGGTTTATCTATGCATAAAATAAGTAATAGCACGTGTCAGGAATGTTTCTACTCTTCGAAATTACTCTATTCCATCTTTTGCACTTTCCAAGAGTTAACAGAATTCTTGGGACGAACTAGTACCTACCAAGAAATGGACAAGAACACAGTTAACTTCCAACTATATCGCACCAAAGCAGTAGCACACCTTGCAAGTGAAGAAGAACAGAGAGTACATACGTTTCAGTACAAAGATATGTTTACCTAAGCAGTATATTCAATACAACCGTTTTCTTTGAGCATAGAATTGCAATTGATTAATATTTTATAAGAAACAAAATGTAATATAGTTTTTAGTGATTTTATCTTTTTGAACAATTCTGAGAAACAATAACTACTACAATAACAATGTATTGCGAGAGCTATATCTTCAATTTGTACTGTATCATGTACTTACGTATATCATAAAGACTAAGGTGCACTGAGCAGTACCATTACGAACTCCATTGTCACTTCCAGAGAAAGGAAAGCTATTTTATGATAACGAATGAAACAACAAGCATACTGCTCCGACTCATTGTTTATTTTATCTTCACGTTGCCTTTGACAGGTTTGAAATCCCATCATCAGGTTGTTTTATATGGATTAATACGACAGGTATTGATTGTGTTACGGCGTTGCAATAACCTTTGGCACAGTCTACTAGAGAATAAAACAAAACACCATTTCAGTACATGGAGCATAGATTCTGGAGGTATTTCACTGATAGAATGGAATAAAATACAAGTGAGAAAGCAAAAATAAAATTAAAAATACTTCTGGATATCACAGGCTCTCGTTTCCTCTCGTCTTACATCACTATCAGATAGGATAAAAACAGCGTTTAGAATCTAGTAAGTACAAAGGACATATATCAGCGCCAAACAGCAATTTAGAGCAAGTCTCGAAGCAGTGTGGATATCTTGGGATGCGTAGGGGAACAGAAATGTAAGTGTAAATGCATATTTGGTGACGACTAGATATATTTACAATTACATTTCTGTTCATCTATGCAAGCAAAGATTAGTGTAAGTCTGCATAATATATGTAACATCTTTAGCATTTGCTTCATATGATCTATCAATGACATTTTGCACAATATTTTTAATACAAATTAATTAACTTGAACTGCAATAGCAGTAGTATATTTTACATTGTTGCACTGGCAACAAAGTCTGCAACCCGCGATTACGAAAAAAGGTCATAACAAGTACTCCGCCTTTTAGATAAGAAAACGTCTTTATTCACCCACTTTTAAACAAAATTCATTAATTAATGAACTCGATCGGTCAACTTATTATGTGTTTAAATCTAATGCAGCCTTTGCTACATAAGTCTACTTTCTTTTATAGACTTTTCCTTCCATATTTGTGTTCTTATATTATTACTCATGCCTCTGGAATTAGTTTTCATGAAACTTAGAACTTGATATGTATAAGAACACACAGAAATGTTTTCGATTACCAAAATTTACACTTACAATAGAACATAAAAATTCTCATCGGAGTGTTAGTTTTACTCACGTGGAAGCAATCATATCTTCTTTACCTCTCACCAAGCCAAGTACAGGGTGACACACGGGAGACAGACGGTTTTTTAATGAAATAATACTCAGCCAACTTTAAAATTAATGCATGTGTATTTACACAAAATAAAAGCTCATTATTTGCCATTTTAGTTAATATAGTTATTTGTGAAAAATGATGTCGTCAAGGTGATGTCCATCATTTCGAATGCAGGACTCAAGTCTCTTCTCAAAGTCCTCCATCACACGGACTAAAATCTCCGCAGGGATGGCAGCAATTTCTTGAATGATTGCATTCTATCTCGTCCAAATTTCATAGATTGTGGCTATAGACACTGTTCCTAAGGTACCCCTACAGAAAGAAGTCACATACTGACAAGTCGGGAGACCTGGGAGGCCAAGGAACATTGCCAAAACGTGAGATAATCTGGCCAGGAAACATGCGTCTAACGACTGTCATTGAGTGTTTGTGGTGTGCGATGTTGCCCCATCCTGCTGGAACCAAACGCGTTTTAAAGGAATTCGTCATATTCTTAGTTCTGGTTTCAAGAATGTTTCAAGCATACGAACGTAACGAACCGAATTAACAGTAAACAGTAAAAAATAAGGTCCAATAATGCCAACAGAGCCAAGAGCACACCAGACTGTTACTTTTTCTGAGTGCAGAGGACGCTGGTGGATATGGTGTGGATGCTCTGGTGTCCAGTAACGTAGGCTTTGCTTATTCACGGTCCCGTTTAAATGAAAATTAGCTTCATCGCTCATTAATAAAATTTCATTTTCATTCGATCCCAAAATCACTTGCATTCTGTAAGCGAAGTTTTCTCGTACAGCAAAATCAGTTTCCTTAAGTTGTTGGACAATGAGCATTTTTTAGGAATGGAATTTTAATTCTTTGTGCAAAATTCGTCTAACCGATTCACGATTGATTCGTAACTCACTAGCATGACGTCTAGCTGACCGTCCTGGGCTTCTGACTGCCGCTTGCCTTACCCTGTCAACATTTTCTGGTGTCATTACTCTGCGTCTCTGGCCAGGATGCTTCTTATCCAGTGTGTTTCCAGCTGATCTGAAGTTTTCCGCCCACCTGAGGATTGTGATGCGGCTCGTAACAGCTCCATGTCGACCGACATTAAACTGCGCACGAAACAATCGCCGTGTAGCAATAATTGACTCACCACTTTTCACGAAACCGTCATAGACAAACACTCGACGTCGCAAGTCCCACTGTTCCATAGTGACTGAGTAAATGAAATGGCGTCTTGTGTGGATCAGAACTATCCCCACCACGACCACCTCCCACCACCGCGCCCTCAGTACTACGCAGTTCAAAACCGTCCGTCTCCCGTGTGTCACCCTGTACTTACGTGCCAGTTTATCTCTATAGGAGTCTGTGAGTTAGTCAGGGCCTTTAATTTGATCTTGTGGGTTTCAGCGCCACTGTGTTTGTCAAGTAACGATATAAGTCACGTATCCTGCACCGGAATTAATAGTTTTTACTCACCACGTTTATTGTTTCTGCATAGTATGCAGCATATCCTTTGAGAGAGAGAGAGGGAGAGAATGTTCCTTATTTTATTACATTTATACACAGTCTCAGTCGAGCAGAAGTTTAGCAGTGACCGTCCCTCCTGTGTATTCATCTTAGTCTTATTTTGACATCTGAAAATCAGTTTGGATGTCACGACTCAAGCGAGCCTCGTAAGCAACTGGATGAGAGAAAAACTTATACCAACAAAAATAAAGGTAACAAATATCACGTTGTTGGACGAAGTTATTCAGTTAGATACTGGGTGGTGTGTCACTAAAGGCGCCGCACGTGGTCAGCCGTTCGTTTTCTCCTCCACATCTGCATAGTCACTCCAAAAGTAAACTCCGTTGCATTCATAATTTTGTCAGTGTTTATCGGTTCCGGCGCTTGTGAGACGGAAAAAAGTCTCGGGTTCGAATTTCAGTGGCCCTTTCCTTCGTTAAACCTGGGATGTGAGAAAATTTCAGGACCCAAGCAGAAGATTCAAGATCATTGCTCGATCCAAGCGAGAATTATTTTCCGGAAAATATTTAGTTAATAATTGGAAGAAACAAATGAACGCTGTGCCTTGAGGAGACAACTAAGCGCATACCATTGACTGGAACACATTCTGTGTAATATTCACCGATGGCAGCTGCTCTAGCGCAGTTGATAACGCGTTACCATCCCGTCTAAATACCGAACTCGCCAATAGGCGTGAATGCAGTGTGTATCGTTTTCCTATGCATGTTTTGAGGATGGGAGATATTACGGGATCATGTAGGAACTAGTGCTCCGTTCTTTTTGCGTTCAACGGGCAACAGATGGCTTTTAATTGTCTAGTATCGGTGAAAAAAAAGTCTTACCTTTCTCTTTATTTCTTCACTCTTTTCTGTTTCTCTTCCAGTCTTCCATTCATTTTGAAATTGTAAATTTCAGTGTTACATGTCGCTGTGTGATAATGATCCTTAAATTCCTGTTAAACACAGGTCCACATGACAGTTCCAGTTTTAGGTCCGTACCGGAGATTAGCTGTTTTCTTCAGTTTCAGTTCAAAGAGAACAGACAATGAAGATGAATATACTAACATAGATTATTGTTAGGCTCCGTCTCTTTAAAAACAGTGCTTCAAGGGAGACAACGCCATTTCGTGTGATCACTATCCACGCAGAAACTATGAAGACTGACAATTGGAAGTTCAGAATCAATTTGGAATCGAACGACTTACAAATGACCTGCAAAGTGACCGAAATCACTAAGCCTGAGTAAGCAGATGGAAATCGCTAAAGCATAGCTCTACAGCAGTTCAAAGGAAAAAATGGCATTACCGCATCAGTGGTGATATTTACGTCACACTGCCTTCTTTTGTAAAAGACGTTTCACGTGAAAAGGCAGATCGAGAATGGTTCAAGGAGAAACCAAACAGGAAGCCGCACAGTTTTAGATATTATGAATGTCTTATCCACGGAGAGAGAAGGTCTCAATCGGCTGTTCTCGGTCCATTGCTTAACCATCTGCAGTTCGAAAGATTATTAAGACTGCAGCTGAATATCGCTGCAATATGCAGATGGTTGCTGTAGAATAACAACATAACTAATGTAATGAACTACCATAGGAAGTGAGTCTACATCGAAGCATTGATTCATACTTCAGGGTTTTGTACAAGTCCGAATATGTTTTTCATTGAGTGAACTGAATTTTGGATCGTACCGTGGCCAACATTTCAACATTGTTGTCCAAGAATTCAGGTCTCCGTTCAAGACACATTATCCGCGAAACTGTAAGGAAGAATGCGAAATGTATGTCTCCTTGCTTACACAGGGTGGAGAATTACAGCTTCCACGAAATACTTCATGCGCCTTACGGTAGGCAAAGGTGCAGATGATGTAAGTTGGGTTGCCTACGTTAAGGTGCGTGGAACATTGTCCAGGGTAGTTTCACACTGTACAGTCACATTAGTCTGACAGAAGCCCGAACGACCACCTTTTGCAGCGCTCACCACTTCGAAACGTACAGGAAGAGAGTCAGGGAGATTCTCGAAGGTATCGACAAGGATGTGAACTCGTGCTGGCTCCAGCACCGTGACCCATTGCGCCAGGTTTCTCGCTTCAGGATTCATGGTGGCGGCCGAGGAGATTCCACGGATCCTCAACTGGGTTTAAATCGGGTGGGTTTGGTGGCCAACGCAATATGGTAAACATATCCTGACGTTTTCCCAACCACGAACATACAGTGCGAGCTGTGGGACGTGGTGCATTGTGTTGCTGGTAGATGCCAACGTGTCGAGGAAGAACAAACTGAGTACAGGAGAGGACATGATCCCCAGAGATAGATGCATACTTCTTTCGGTCCATTGTGTCCTCCAGAATGACGAGATTATCTGAAGAATCCCCAGACCATAATGTTTTCTCTTCTGATCTTGACCTTCCCAACTATTGTTGGAGGGTGTTTGCTTTCAGGTGTTTCATTCTGATGGAGCTTAAGGGGAACCCACCGTGGTTCAGGTGAAAAAAAAAAATCGATTTTCGGCTTTTATCATATTTCGATAGATTAAGGTTTTATTTAAGTACTCTGAAAAGGATTTTGCTGAAAATTTTTTTTTCGAGCATCTAAAGAGCATTTTCCTACCACGCGTGTTTATGTGCCACGTCCACTTTTCTGTCACCCACTCTTCTGCATATACAGGGTGTTACAAAAAGGCACGGCCAAACTTTCAGGAAACATTCCTCACACACAAATAAAGAAAAGATGTTACGTGGACATGTGTCCGGAAACGCTTAATTTCCATGTTAGAGCTCATTTTAGTTTCGTCAGTATGTACTGTACTTCCTCGATTCACCGCCAGTTGGCCCAATTGTAGGAAGGTAATGTTGACTTCGGTGCTTGTGTTGACATGCGACTCATTGCTCTACAGTACAAACATCAAGCACACCAGTACGTAGCATCAACAGGTTAGTGTTCATCACGAACGTGGTTTTGCAATCAGTGCAATGTTTACAAATGCGGAGTTGGCAGATGCCCATTTGATGTATGGATTAGCACAGGGCAATAGCCGTGGCGCGGTACGTTTGTATCGAGACAGATTTCCAGAACGAAGGTGTCCCGACAGGAAGACGTTCGAAGTAACTGATCGGCGTCTTAGGGAGCACGGAACATTCCAGCCTATGACTCGCGACTGGGGAAGACCTAGAACGACGAGGACACCTGTAACTGACGAGGCAATTCTTCGTGCAGTTGACGATAACCCTAATGTCAGCGTCAGAGAAGTTGCTGCTGTACAAGATAACGTTGACCACGTCACTGTATGGAGAGTGCTAAGGGAGAACCAGTTGTTTCTGTACCATGTACAGATTGTTAAGGCACTATCAGCAGCTGATTGGCCTCCACGGGTACACTTCTGCGAATGGTTCATCCAACAATGTGTCAATCCTCATTTCAGTGCAAATGTTCTCTTTACGGATGAGGCTTCATTCCAACGTGATCAAATTGTAAATTTCCACAATCAACATGTGTGGGCTGACGAGAATCCACACGCAATTGTGCAATCACGTCATCAACACAGATTTTCTGTGAGCGTTTGGGCAGGCATTGTTGGTGATGTCTTGATTGGGCCCCATGTTCTTCCACTTACGCTCAATGGAGCACGTTATCATGATTTCACACGGGATACTCTACCTTTGCTGCTAGAACATGTGCCTTTACAAGTACGACACAACATGTGGTTCATGCACGATGGAGCTGCTGCACATTTCAGTCGAAGTGTTCGTACGCTTCTCAACAACAGATTCGGTGACCGATGGATTGGTAGAGACGGACCAATTCCATGGCCTCCACGCTCTCCTGATCTCAACAGTCTTGACTTTCATTTATGGGAGCATTTGAAAGCTCTTGTTTACGCAACCCCGGTACCAGTGTAGAGACTCTTCGTGCTCGTATTGTGGACGGCTGTGATACAATACGCCATTCTCCAGGGCAGCATCAGCGAATCAGGGTGGATGCATGTATCCTCGCTAACGGAGGACATTTTGAACATTTCCTGTAACAAAGTGTTTGAAGTCACGCTGGTACGTTCTGTTGCTGTGTGTTTCCATTCCATGATTAATGTGATTTGAAGAGAAGTAATAAAATGAGCTCTAACTGTGAAAGTAAGCGTTTCCGGACACATGTCCACATAACATATTTTCTTTCTTTGTGTGTGAGGAATGTTTCCTGAAAGTTTGGCCGTACCTTTTTGTAACACTCTGTATTTTAGATCTTTATATCCCCTACATTGCACGTTAGAGATTTTTTTATACTCTCGAGTGTGTTGACTATACTTGGAATGCAACGGTCGGTATTCTTTTGTTTCTGCTGTTTGTAAACAACACGCTTCCAAACACGCGGTTAGTTTTGGTCAAGTGTGATTGCTTCTTTGTGTGTATTTTGTTGTGTTTATTGAAGATGACGAAACGTAAAGGCATTTCCAAGAAACAACAATTTAGAGGAAACAAGTTTAGAAAGATTTCTGTACGAGAGGTTATGTCGCCTGGCAATGATGTTTCTAATTGTAATTCTTCAACAAGTCCATCATCAAACAAGTTCTCACCATTTCAAGAGAGTTACAACGAATTTACTGTAAGTGACAAGGGGTGCAGTAACTTTATTATAAATCTTAGAATATTATCTCATGTAATTTCTAAATTTGTACAATGAAGACAATGTGGTGAGTCACAGAGTGTGAAAATTTGTGAGAGCGCCAGTGGGAGAAAAGGCCTAGCAATTGCTTTGGATTTAATTTGCACTAAATGCTCAGCTGTGATTTCATTTAGGAGTTCTTTAAAACCAGATACAAGTGGCTCTTATGAAATAAATATTAGATTAGTTTATGCCTTACGATCAATTGGCAAGGGCATGGCTGCAGGGAGAACATTTTGTTCAGTGATGAACTTACATCAACCACGAAATAAATTTGAAAAACTGACTGCAATATTAGTGAAAGCTGTATGTGATGTCAGTGAGGAAAGCATGAAACTGCTAGGGAAGCGGTGGAAGAAAATGATGGATGTTCGGATATTGCAGTTGTTGATGGAAGTTGGCAGAAATAGGACATACTTCTCTGAATGGAGTAGTGGCTGCCACGAGTGTAGACACCGGTAAAATGTTAGATGTGGAGATACTGTCAAAATATTGCAAATGTTGTAAAGTCAATGAACATAAAGAACACAACTGTGTGGCTAATTTTAGAGGAACAAGTGGTGGTATGGAAGTTCATGGAATACACCAAATATTTCATCACTCCGTAGAAACAAGAGGTGTGCGGTACACCAAATATTTGGGCGATGCTGGCAGTAAGGTATACAACAATGTGGTGAACTCTAAGCCAATGGAGATGCCATTATTAGGAAAATAGAATGTGTAGGCCATGTTCAAAACTGTTTGGGAAGAAGGCTGAGAAAACTAACTGTTGATGTGAGAGGGAAAATATTAGAAGATGGAAAATTGTTGACCGGACAGGGTCAGTTAACTAAAACCTAAACGGAAAACTTGGAGGTATACTATGGGCAGGCAATTAGGAGAAATAAAGAAAATATGGAGGCAATTAAGAGACATTTTTGGGTCATATTCTTCCATAAGTCCTCTAATGATAAGCCATGTCATGGATTGTGTCCCTCAGGAGAAAATACATGGTGCAAATGCAATAGGGCTCAGGCAACCGGAGAACCTTATTTTCACCAGCATACTCTTCCTGCTGCTGTTATTACAGCAATTAAAGCTATTTTCAGAGAGTTGGCTCATCCTGACCTTCTAAGGAAATGTTTGCATGGGCAGACACAGACCCCAAATGAAGTTTCAACAGCATAATTTGGAACCGCCTTCGTAAAACTGTATTTTTAGGCATGCATACAATGAACTGGGAGTTATTACATTCATTTGTGGTGATATTGGAAAGTGCTGGGTACTGAAAAAGCTAGGAATTAATCCTGGTGAAAATATGATCACTGGGCTGCAACATTGTGATAAAATGAGGATAGCCGATGCAGACAGGTCTGCATCTAATATGGCCAAGAAAGCAAGACAAACATCCAGGAAGGAGAAAAAGAAGCCGGAAGACCTGCTAAAGGCCAAAGAATGGCCATCATATGCAGCAGTAAGGTTTTAATTAACTGTAAGTAACAAATTTCAAAAGTTTCTTCTTTGAATTCAATTCCCGGCAAACTAAAATTTTCAGTAGATCTGCCCCATTATATCAGAAACTATCACAGGTAAATGAGTGAAATTTGCATAACATAAAATGCCACCTCTAGTACAACATTCATTACTATTCCCCCACTAGTAACTTCACAAACAAATATTTTCAGCAGAATAAACTTATTTTTTTTTGTTAATAAATTTTAAAAAGGATTTCTTAAAAACTGTAAAATGGATAAAGTAGATTTTAGTACAGTTGACTCTATTAGCATCGTGTAACATACAGTAAAAATATAATTTTTACGGAAGTAGGTCAAATACTTGCCTAAATTAACATGGGTTAGATAGACAGGGTGTGGTCCCCTTAAAATGTGATATATCTTGAAAGGCCACTTGTCGCCACGCAGCGGACGTCCAGTTACGGTATTGGCGTGCAAATTCCATCCTTCATCGTGGATGAACAGTAGTCATCGTGGGTGTATTAACCAGGCGCCTGCTGTGGAGGCCAATACGTAGCAACGTTCGCTGAATGGTCGCTGAGAAGACACTGTTGATAGCCTCCTTGGTTCGTCTGGCAGTCAGTTTCTCAACAGATGCATTTTTATTCATCCGTACCTATCTCCGCAGCCAATGTTCACCCCTGTCATCGTTGGCATTCAGTGCACCACAAATACTTCTTCGCCGGTTTTGGGTAGCGCCATTATGTCATGCACGGCGTACTTTAACCACAGTGGCAGGCGAACAGTGTACTGACTTAGCTGTCTCAGACAGCACTTGAGAAGGGAAGCCACTGATCATGACGTTACGGGCATCAGTTAAATCACCCAATTCTCAAATTACAGCCACTGCACTATTTTCCCCATGTTAGGCTTTATATACCGTCCACTCCTAGTGCTGCCATTTGACGTCTGAGTGGTTGCTGCACGTTGACGTCGAACATAGACGGTGGTGACGTTATCGTGTCTGGACCGTAAGTTTTGGCCTTCCTGAATTACCCAAATAAGTGAGAGTCAGTTTAACTTTTGTTGAGCTACTGGTATCTACATTGCACGCTTTCTATTTAGTACATTGTTGTTTCAGGTAATCCAGACATCTTGATCTGCGGTAACTGCCGTGAGATGTTCACCGACCTCCATGAACTCCTAGAGCATAAGAAGACGTACTGCAAGCTGCGCTTCACCTGCAAGTGCCACAACGGCCTGAAAATGAGTAAGGCCGCGCAACGAATACCAGAGCCAGCACAAAGAGAAAGCTTGCGGAACGTAACAGCACCGAAAGTGATCTTTGATTAGAATAAACAGGAAGGTGTTAGGGGTATAAGCGCAGATATTGTGATCATTGGTACTTTGATGTTTAACGACATCAGTGTGTTGGTTGTTTTTGTCTGTGCCTAACAGTCTTCCCGCAAAGCGTCGCAGAATTTACTACCTGATGTTTTTTGCACAGCTGTAACTGTGCCACTAAGGACACTACGCCTGTCAATATAGACTTACCGTTGTGCCTCCATTCATCAAACTTCAACAGCTGACTTGCTACCCAGCAGTAAATTAGCATTGAAGGTTTGCTCTTGCCACATGTACCCGGTACTTGGAGGTACTACCAATCCTTATGAAAGAACACTACTCCTAATAGCTACAGTTATTACTCTGCAAATGAGGTAAATACTGATGTAATGCGGTTCAGTACACTATTCTCAGCCACCAGTAAAAATATCTGCACTTAATACCCCTGACACTCTTTATTATAATCATCGGGTGGGCTTTGGTATTACAGGCTAAGGACTAAGAGAAAAATTGTTAAATCATTTGCACAATTTCACCTATGTGTTATCGCACGAAGTACTTACGTATTCTCTAATACACACATGGAGGATTATTACACACGACTTAACCTTGTCCATAGATGCTTCATTTATTATTAACCTACTTCTTCTGTAAAAATGTCAAATATTCGAACAGGAAAGGAATCGTTTGGCCTGGCAAACAAATGACGATACCAGCAATGGGATTTTTCTTTGTTACGCTGACACACGTTTCTAAATTGCAGTAGTCGAATATCAACGTAATCTGTGGAAGAGGGTCTTTCGCTTATATGCTTATATGCTGTGCCTTGTAACTTTTGTCGATAGCGTTATCGTTAGTGTAAATTCACCGGCAGCAGCAGTGAGACCTATTTTTCTTCATTCTGAAATGTTGTGAAGCGAGTAAGTAAATATTCAAATGTGGCCTCATTTAACATCTCCATAACGCAACTGTTAAACGGCATCAGCAATTGAATACATTGATGTAGTCCACAATATACTGGATTACAGGCGATTGTAAGCAGCAGATGAAGTACATCAATCAGAAAGAATGAATATTAAGAATTAAAAGAGGGGCACTACGCAATACTTATCGTGGAAATGCTTTTGAAAGTGACAGATAAGAGAGGCCCAGAATTCAGATGAAAACTTCTTTTTTCATGAAAATGCTCATGCTGAGAAACGCGATTTGACGTTAGATCGATAAATTGTAACAACTTTTTTGCCAAATTTTTGGCACCCTCTGACTAGTGGCCGATATCTGAGAAAGCGTGCAATCGAGAACGCTGTCTTCCAATTTTCGATGCTTTATGGAGACTGTGAAATGGTCTGTTTCCATTGTGGAACTCAATGTGTCTTCCTGTCCAGTGGACATAATGAATAACTGCTAATGTGTTTATGTTGCCGCAGCGTTGCTTTCCTCTCAACAAGACGGAAAATATGAATCGAGGACGCTGATATTGTGTATCATATTCTTCGACAGACACATTATCACATTAAGTGTTTGTGCCACCAGTATTTACCCATGTGTTTAACTATTAATTGGCAAGTTAAGCACAGCTAGTAATCTTAGAACAATATTAGAAGACAGTGTTACTGCTAATTTGGTTATGTATAAATCCCATTTGTTGTTGTTGTTGTTCTTGTTGTGGTCTTAAGTCCTAAGACTGGTTTTATGCAGCCCTCCAAGCTACTCTATCCTGTGCATAACTCTTCATTTCTGAATGACTGCTACAACCTACATCCCTCTGAATCTAGTTACTGTTTTCATCTCTTTGTCTCCTAAGACTCGTACACCCACACCCCACACTTCCCTCCAGTACTAAATTTGTGATCCCTTGACCTCCCAGAATGTGCCCTATCGACTTATCTCTTCTCCTAGTCAGATTGTGCCACAAATTTCTCTTCTCCCCAGTTATATTCATTACCTCCTCATTAGTTACGAGATATACCCATCTAATCTTTGGCTTCTTCGGTGGCACCACATTTCAAAAGTTTCTACCATTTTTTTGCCCATACTGTGTATTGATCACGTTTCACTTATATACATGGCTCCACTACATACAAATACTTTCAAAAAAGACTTTCTGACATTTAAATCTATATATATACTAAGATGGTATCTTTTCTTTCGGACAACACGTTGAGAATGTGGGTTTCGCTGGAGGCGTGCCAGAGATAAATCCCTGCAGTCGCGCTATACTCTGTGTCCTCGATGGCTCAGATGGATAGAGCGTCTGCCATGTAAACAGGAGATCCCGGGTTCGAGTCCCGGTCAGGCACACATTTTCATATGTCCCCGTTGACGTATGCCAACGCCTGTAAGCAGCTTTCATTGTAATTTAATTTAAATCTATATTCGAAGTTAAAAACTTACTCTTCTTCAGAAACGCTTTTCTTCTCATTGCCAATCTACACTTTATATCTTCTCTACTTCGGCCCTCATTAGTGATTTTGCTGCCCAAAAACCCAAAGTCATCTACTACGCTAAGTGTTTCGTTTCCTAATCGAATTCACTCAGCAGCAATTGATTAAATTCGATTACATTCCATTATCTTTGTTTTTTTTGTTTTTTTTTTTTTGTTTTTTTGTTTTTTGGCGTTCATCTTATATCCTCCTTTCAAGACACCATTCCGTTCAACTATTCTTCCAAGTCCTTTGCTGTCTCTGACAGAATTACAGTGTCATCGGCAAACCTCGAGGTTTTTATTTATCCACTCTAAAATTTAATTCCTACTCCAACTTTTTCTTGGGTTTCCTTTTCTGCTCGCTCGGCGTACGGATAGAAAACGTCGGGGATGGACTACATCGCTGTCTCGCTCACTTCTCAGCCACTGCTCCCTTTGAAGCCTTCGACTCTTACAACTGCCAATTGGTTTCTGTGCAGGGTGTAACATCCTTTCGTTCCCTATGTTTTACGTCCTTCACCTTCAGAATTTCAAAGACTGTAGCCTAGTCAACACTGTCAAAAGCTTCCTCTAATTCTGCAATCACTATAAACGTTGGTTTGCTTTTCCATAGCCCATCTTCGAAGAGGAGTTGTAGGGTCACTAATTCCTACGTTCCTCCAGAATCCAACTAATAGTCCTCGAGATTGGCTTCCACCAGTTATTCCATTCTTCTGTAAATAATTCGTTACCATTTTGCTAGCGTAAATTATTAAACTGATAATTCGGTAATATTCATACCAGCCAGCACCTGCTTTCTTTGGAATTGGAAGTTTTGTATTCTTCTTGAAGTCTAAGAGTGTTTCACATGTCTCAAGCATCTTACCCACCAAATGGAAGAGTTTTGTCATGGTTGGCTTTCCCAAGTCCATCAGTAGCTCTATCTACCTTATTCCTAGTGAAATTTGCTTCTACATCCTTACATTTGACCTCTACCCATTTCTACTTAGCCTTTTTGCACTTCTGTCAGTCTCATTACTTAGACGCTTGTATTCCCTTTCGCCTGCTTCATTTGCTGCAGTTTCACAATTACCCTCTGATCAATTAAATTCAATACTTTTCGTGTTATCCAAGAGTTTCTAATACGCCATATCTTGATCCTCTGCTGCCTTCCCTAATTCATCATAGAAAGCTACCCATTCGTCTTCTAATGTATTTCTTTCCCCTGTTCTAGTCAGTTATTGCCTAATACTCTCTTGAATTCTCAACAACCTCTAGTTCTTTCACCCTATACGGATCCCATCTTCTTAATATTCTACTTTTTGATATTTCTATAGATTTAATCTGTAGTTCACAGTCAAGAAATTGTGGTGGGAGTTCATATCTGCCCATAGAAATGTCTTACAATTTTAAATCTGTTTTCTGTGTCTCTGTCTTAACCTGTATATGATTAGTCTGAAACCTTCTAGCGTCTCCCGGACTTTTCTGTGTATACATTTCATTGCTCTTAAGCAAATTGTTAGTGGTGATTAAATTACGGTCTGTACAAAATGCTACCAGCCGACTTCCTCTTTCACTCTTTTCCTCCAGTAGATATTCCAAGTTTTCCTCCTCTTCTTTTTCCTACTACCGAATTCCAGTCACCCATCACAAATTTCCTCACCTTAACTATGAGAATAATTTCTTTTATCTCATCATGCATTTTTTTCAATCTTTCCGTTATCTATGGAGCTAACTGGTATATGAAATAGTAATACTGTGGTGGGTCACGGCTTCATGTCTATTTTGGCTACAATAATGCGTGCGATATGCTGTTTATAGTAGCTTACCCGCATTCGTATTTCCTTATTCGTTGTTAAACCTACTCCTAAGTTAGCGCTGTTTCATATTGTATTTAAAACCGTGTATTCACCTGACCATAAGTCCATAACTCCTGCCACCGAACTTCGCTAATTACTATGTATCTAACTGTAGTCTGTCCATTTCTCTTTCTAAATTTTCTAACCTACCTGCCGGATTAAGTGTCCTAACTTTGCACGCTCCGATCCGTAGAACGCCACTTTTGCTTCTCTTGATCCCATTTAGGGTAATTGTGTTGTTCTTTGCCTTAGAAGAGGATACGGCGCTGCTGTGCTTCCAGTGCAAGGACTCGTTCCACGACGCGTGGGACCTGATGGTGCACGTGCAGGCGGCCCACATGCTCAACATCTACCAGCTGGGGGTGGCCCGCGCGAACGGCAGCTTCAAGTCGGACGTGAGTACGCTCTGTGTCTCTTCATCACTACACTTCACTTACCCACAGCTGCAGTGACACCGCCACGCTCGCGGGATAGACGCGACCTTATCTCAAGTAGGTGTTTCTCTCGCATTTCCTCCCTATTCTTGCTTTTGCACTTTCTCAGCAGCGCAAGTGAGAGTTGGTATCGATAAAAAATACCGATACAAACAATTTAAAAGCAGACAATGCTCGAAACCATATTTAAAAACTGAAAATTTGTAAACATTTCTCAAATTGGTAAGATATGTCTTCATTTGTAAAAAACTGCATATATTCCCTAAATCGGTTGTTTCTTTTAAGAAGTGGATACTGTGATACTGAACGTAAAAAGAAGGAGACTTTGTAGGGAGCACATTGTGCTCATGTGGGAGTGATCTAGATGGTTGTAAAACAGTAAACTGGTAGTCAAGATCGCAGGAATTCTTTTTATTCCATGATTACCGGTTTCGGCGAAACTAAAGTCACCATCATCGGATCCGATCATGGCGGCTTTAGTTTCGCCAAAACCGGTAATCATGAAATAAAAAGAATTCGTGCGATCTTGGCTACCAATTTATTGTTTTACCATATGGAGACTGAACTTCACTAAAGAGGAAAGAAAGAGAATATTGACTAACTCAGGGCGACAGTTGTGAAGGTTTAAGCGGAGAAGGCTGATTTGAAAATGGCGGCATGTTTAGTTTCGAACTGTTTCTGATGGGAATACAAAGGAATTGACGTAACTTCGTGATGGTGGAGCCTGGGCTGTATTTAGGGGGAAAAATGCGATGGCGTACTGGAAAGTAATGCCTCCCAATCTTTCATGTGAAAACTCTTAAACCTTTTTAAATGAAACGAAAGTTGTTTACATTAAAACTAAAGGTGTAAACATTCTACAGCTGTATTCTCATTGTTTACGTATTAGCAGCCCTCTGCCGCTAGATGACACCCAGTTGTATCGTGTTACATTGAGTTGTGTACAGTGCTTGAGAAACAGTGTGTTCTAATCGTATTCCGAGTTCGAAGAGTTGGACCACACGTGGATCATCCTCTCTCTCGACGTGACAATGACATACTACACACGAGCGGTGGCGACATCTTCAACAACCTGAGGTCTTGAATCCACTGTCATCGTTCATCCTCCATGTGGTACGGACTTGGCCCCATTCGATTTTTACCTGTTTTTCAGAACTTAACAGAAGTCCTTAGAGAACTTCACTTAGACAGTGATGAAACGGTTGAAACAGAGACGAGTTTTTGGCTCCGTCAACAGTGTAAAACATTCTTCAGTGTCGGTATCAACAAAGTGGTCTTCCATTCAGAGAAAGGTGTCTGTCGCCAGGAGGAATAAGGAGAGAAATGAACCCGTGAACATGAACAATCAAGATATAGAATGCTAATATTGTACGTTTTATTTAAAAAGTTTTATGAGTTTTCACATAAAAGGCTTGGAGGCATTACTTATCAGCACGTCTACGATGTGGGAGCCAATTGTCATCCATGGACGCGAATGACTCGCCAATACAGCCGATATCGTTGCACTACCGGTCGGAGGACGGTATTCGCGTATCGTACAGCCGTTACGGCGCCTTCCATGACCACCAACGGCATACGTCGGCCCTACATAATGCCACCCCAAAACAGCAGGGAACCTCCACATTGCTGCACTCGCTGGACAGAGAGTCTAAGGCATTCAGTCTGATCCAGTTGCCTCCAAGCACGTCTCCGACGATTGTCTGGTTGAAGGCATATGCGACACTCATCGGTGAAGAGAACGCGATGCCAATCCTGAGCGGTCCATTCGGCGTGTTGCTGGGCGCATACCGCGCTGCATGGTGTCGTGGTTGCAAAGATGGACCTCGCCATGGAGATCTAGAATGAAGTTGAGCATCTTGCAGCCTACTGCGCACAGTTTGAGTCGTAACACGACGTCCTGTGGCTGCACGTAAAGCATTATTCAACATGGTGGCGTTGCTTTCAGGGTTCCTCCGAGCCATAATCCGTATGTAGCGGTAATCCACTGTAGTAGTAGCCCTTTGGCGGTCTGAGTGAGGCATTTCATCGACAGTTCCTATATCTCTGTATCTCCACCACGTCCGAACAAAATCGCTTTGGTGTGCTCCGAGACGCCTGGACACTCCCCTAGTTGAGTGCCCTTCCTGGCACAAAGTAACAATGCGTACGCGATCGAACCGCGATAATGACCGTCTAGGCATGGTTTAACTACAGACAACACGAGCCATGTTCCTCCTTCCTGTTGGAATGACTTGGACTGATCGACTGTCGGACCCCCTCCGTCCGATAGGCGCTGCTCATGGATGGTTGTTTACATCTTTGGACGCGCTTAGTGACATCTCTGAACAGTCAAAGGAACTGTGTCTGTGATACAATATCCACAGTCAACGTCTTTCTTCAGGAGTTCTAGGAACTGGGGTGATACAAAACTTTTTTTGATGAGTGTGCATTATCTTACATCTTATGAATATGCAGGTTATCTGTGATACAATATCCACAGTCAACGTCTTTCTTCAGGAGTTCTAGGAACTGGGGTGATACAAAACTTTTTTTGATGAGTGTGCATTATCTTACATCTTATTAATATGCAGGTTAAGATGTTAATGGTCCGCATTAAACATATAACATGTAATAACTTGAGAAGTTCAAAATGGCTCTGAGCACTATGGGACTCAACATCTTAGGTCATAAGTCCCCTAGAACTTAGAACTACTTAAACCTAACTAACCTAAGGACATCACACACACCCATGCCCGAGGCAGGATTCGAACCTGCGACCGGAGCAGTCCCGCGGTTCCGGACTGCAGCGCCAGGACTTGAGAAGTAATCGAGATATTTATTGACGCTAAGTTTCTACGTGTATGGTAACGCAAAATGATATTTTACACAACTTACCTAACTCGATCAGTGCACCAACTGATTTCAGATATTTCTCTGATATTCCGCAACTCACTGCATCTCCTTTTCAAACGCCCTTTTTCCGACAAATATCCTCTCCTTTATTTCTTTTGTACACCTTCCATTCCTTCTACCACTGGATTCTGCTTACAAGTATGGTTGCTCGAGAGAGGAAATTGTAACACATACAGGGTGTCCGGATTAAACATATAACATGTAATAACTTGAGAAGTAATTGAGATATTTATCGACGGTATGTTTTTACGAGTATGGTAACTCGAACTGATTGTTTACGCAACTTACTCAACTCAATCAGTGCACCATTAGAAACGCGACAGACATAAGATCTGTATTCATATTCTCTTCAAATGTTTTGAAGTATGGCAAGCGTAACATTTGCGATGGCTCCACGAATGCGACGGCGCAGATCTGGCAGGTCACGAACTGGAAAAAAAATCAAGAGGGGTAATGTCTGAGTTTCTAGGAGGGAAAGCCATCCATGGACTACGTCTCGTAATCCAGTGACCTGGGAACTCACGATCCAAGAAATTTCTCACAATACGCGCAAAATAACATATTGTTTAAAGATCTCGTTGCCAGGAAGTTGTAGCACAGCATACAGCTCCAACAAGTCTACGTTCCTTGTTACACTAACTGTTGGCTCCAAGTGTGTGGGAGGGAGATTCAGTTTCCCATATGCGATAACTGTGTGTTTTTACCGTGCCGGAAGTGTGGAATGTAGCCTCCTCCGAGAAACAGACGTAATCGGGAAATGCCTCGTTTTCACCCATTTTTGCCAGAATTATCTCCGCGATTGCCTCAAGCTTGGTTTCTTGGCGAAGTTGTAGTTTCTACGCCCGGAGGCGCAACTTTTTATGGACGACATTGTCTAACTGTCGAACAAGGTAACTGACTGTAACTACCTACTTGCTTGTCGGATTGACTTATAAGGCCTCAGCTGGAAGGACGTACGGATTAATTCAGCAGTAGCCTATGGAACTGCGTGGTTGGCGTCGTGGGCCACCGTCCAAAGCAAACTTCCAGTTTCCCTAAGCCGCTTGTCCCATTTCATTATTGTAAGTGGGAACGTAGTCTGTTGGTCGCAACCCATATTCATGCAGAAAACGGCGTTGTACCAGTGTAACAGACTTTAGATTTGTGAGAGGAAGCACATAGAAACCTTCTGCTGTGCAATCCACGTGGCTACTGAGGCGTTTTTAGGTGAACAAAGGTGAAGAAAGCAGTTACGCGCATGCGTGCACGCTGTACCATCTGCCGCAAACAAGCACAGACAACATTTTTAGTTACCATACCTTGAGAAGCAATTCACCAATTAATATCTCAATGGGCATTTGTTGTACAAATTATTTCCAAATTTATTATATGTCAAAGTGATATAATGTGTTACATCCTCTTTCCATGTTCCTAAATTTCCATCTTCTGTTCCTAAACCGTTAATTTTAAGATTTTCATTTCTTAATTATTTTTAAGTCTCTAATCTAATTGAAGCTGCAATGTTGTTAATCCCTATTACAAATAAGCAATATGAAATAACTTTCACATTGTGTTGTTGTACAATTTCCTATTGTGAAAGTACGATCTGTGTTAGTAGGTGACGAGTCATTGGCAAATGGCAGCAGCACGTAAACAAATACTGATTTTGTGCCACACAGGACGTAGAGGAGAGCAACGGAGACTCGGTGCCTGCCGGTGGACCGCTGAGCCCGCTGCGGACGGATGAGGTGGTCTCGGACGGCGTCGACTCCTGCGACGCCTGCAGCCCGGCCAGCGCGACCAACGGCGAGGCCGGCCACGTCCAGCAGTGCCCTGCCGGCGTCCTGGCCGCGGTGCGTGTCTCCCGCCTCCCTCTGGCTGCCCGCCCTCTTCCCAAAACGACTACTATCATTCGCGACAGCGTCCTCCATTTTGTTATGCAAAATCTAAATGATGAACATTATCACAACTGATTGTACAGGGCTATTACAAATGATTGAAGCGATTTCATAAATTCACTGTAGCTTCATTCATTGACATATGGTCACGACACACTACAGATACGTAGAAAAACTAATAAAGTTTTTTTCGGCTGAAGCCGCACTTCAGGGTTCTGCCGCCAGAGCGCTAGGGAGCGCAGTGAGACAAAATGGCGACAGGAGCCGAGAAAGCGTATGTCGTGCTTGAAATGCACTCACATCAGTCAGTCATAACAGTGCAACGACACTTCAGGACGAAGTTCAACAAAGATCCACCAACTGCTAACTCCATTCGGCGATGGTATGCGCAGTTTAAAGCTTCTGGATGCCTCTGTAAGGGGAAATCAATGGGTCGGCCTGCAGTGAGCGAAGAAACGGTTGAACGCGTGCGGGCAAGTTTCACGCGTAGCCCGCGGAAGTCGACGAATAAAGCAAGCAGGGAGCTAAACGTACCACAGCCGACGGTTTGGAAAATCTTACGGAAAAGGCTAAAGCACAAGCCTTACCGTTTACAATTGCTACAAGCCCTGACACCCGATGACAAAGTCAAACGCTTTGAATTTTCGGCGCGGTGGAGATCATGATCAGCAATTCATGTCATGGCCTCCACGCTCTCCCGACTTAACCCCATGCGATTTCTTTCTGTGGGGTTATGTGAAAGATTCAGTGTTTAAACCTCCTCTACCAAGAAACGTGCCAGAACTGCGAGCTCGCAACAACGATGCTTTCGAACTCATTGATGGGGACATGCTGCGCCGAGTGTGGGAGGAACTTGATTATCGGCTTGATGTCTGCTGAATCACTAAAGGGGCACATATCGAACATTTGTGAATGCCTAAAAAAACTTTTTGAGTTTTTGTATGTGTGTGCAAAGCATTGTGAAAATATCTCAAATAATAAAGTTATTGTAGAGCTGTGAAATCGCTTCAATCATTTGTAATAACCCTGTATACATTGTGGCAGCCTAGGGCGTCTTGTACACTGATGAGCTAAAACATCCTCACCACCTGCTAAATAGGTTGTTTGTCCTTCTCTGGAACAAAATACATCACTGATTCTGCATATCAGGGATCCGACAGTTTGTTGTAGGTTTGTGGAGCTATGTACGAGGGTCGTTCAATATGTAATGTACCACATTTTTTTTAGGAAGCTATTAGCATACATAGACAAACGTCCTTGTTGGTGCTTCACATTTGATGTTTTTTCTGTGCACCGGTAAAGTTTTGTACCGTTCTGGCAGATGGCAGAACTGTAGTGCAGCGTCTACATATCTACATTTATGATTGAAATGCCACTGTTTTAATGATTTCCACATTGAACCCTGTATCATGTCCGTGACACTCTCACCCATATTTCTCGGTAATTGAACTTTAAAATTGCACTCTGTTAATCGTATCTGATAAGAGCCCACACTGTGCAGCAGTACTCGAAAAGAGGGCGTACAAGTGTGGTCTAGGCAGTCTATTTAGTAGATTTGTTGTAACTTCTAAATGTTCGACAAATAAAACAGTGTCCGGTTTGCCTTCCCCACAAAATTTTCTATGTGTTATCTCCGGTTTAAGTTGTTTATAATGTAATTCGTAGCTATTTAGTTGATTTTTCAGCCGTTTTATTTAATTTATTCATCTTGTAACCAAAATTTAACGGACTCCTTTTAGTAGTCATGTGGAGACCTAACGCATCTCATTATTTGGGATCAACTACCAAGTTTTGCACCATTCAGATATCTTTTTTAAATGTTTTTGCAATTTTTTATGTTCTGTTAGCAGTTGACAAACCACATCATCATCTGCAAAAACCAAAGATGGCTACTCAAATTGTCTCCTAAATCGTTTGTGTAGATAAGGAACAGCAGAGTACCTATAACACTACCTTGGGGAACACCAGAAAATACTTCTCTTGTATCCGACGACTTTCTACATCTACATATCTACATATATACTCCGCTAGCCACCAAGCGGTGTGTGGCGGAGGACACAATTCGCGCCAAAGTCATATTGCCTCCCCTCCCCCCCTTCCCCTCTCTGTTCCACTCGCGGAAAAAACGACTGTCTGAACGCCTTAGTACGAACTCTTATTTCCCTTATCTTTGAATGATGATCACTACGCGATTTGAAATTTGTGGTAATAATATATGCTCTACATCCTCGGTGAAGACTGGATTTCGGAATTTAGTGGGCAGCCCCTTCTGTTTAGCCCGTCGTCTATCTGAAAGTGTGTCTCAAAACGACGTCTACATACGAGTCAAGTTACAAGCAGAGTCCCGTTATTGAATTCTTGTGCGCAGAAAAAGAAACCGTGGTTAACATCCCTAAACGTTTGTGTGCAGTGTATGGCGATGCAGCAGTTGATAGGAGCACAGTTTAGGCGATGGGTAAAGAAAGGTACAGCCTCAGGAACTGCAGAAACAGAGCTTGATCATCACCCTCGCTCGGGACGCCCTTTCACAGCCACTGCTCCAGACGTGCTGAATCGTGCGAATGCCATTATTCGTGCCGACCGGCGCATCACAATTCGACAATTGGTTCTACAGTATGGAGATGACGAGAGTGTCAGTCATGCAGTGAAAGCGTGGCTACGCCTACTTTTACCGGCAGGGAATGACGCGCGGGGTAGCCGTACGGTCTGAAGCGCCTTGGCCACAGATCGCTCGGTCCCCCACCCCCCCCCCCCCCACCCCGACGGAGGTTGGATTCCTCCCTCGGGCATGGGTGTGTGTGTTGCCCTTAGCGTAAGTTAGTTTAAGTAGTGTGTAAGCCTAGGGACCAATGGCCTCAGCATTTTTGGTCCCATACTAACTTACCACCACAAGCAGGGAATACATGGTCTTCCACAACGTTGGCGTACGGCCATGGGGCCATGGAACGTGTGGAGACTACGTAGAAGAATAGGACATTGGACAAGACATGTTGATGCATATTGTCACCAAATTCTCACTCTTAGCAATAAATATGTTCCGAGAAAAAAAAGTGGGGCTTTACTTACTGAACGACCCTCGTAGTGTTAGATGTCTAGGCATAGGTCGTGTAATTCTCTTAAATAAGAGGCCGCTGATTTGCGTACGCGTTGATGGCACCAGATAGTGACCCAGATGGGTTCACTAGGATTTACATCAGACGAATATGGTTGACGAGACATCAACGTGAGTTCACTATAATGTTACTCAAACCTTTGTAGCACTGGTCCCGCTCCGATGTACAGACAGTTAGACTGCTGAAAGATGACATCGCGGTCGGGAAAGGAATGCAGGTTGCTCGAAGATGTATTCGACTACTACTACAGGTACCGTGAAAACGCAGAAGAATGTCCCCCATAGCATTCATCTACATCTGCATCTACGTGTGTACTGTGCTATTCACAATAAAGTACCTGGCAGAGCGTTCTGTGAACCACTTCCATGCTGCCTTTCTACCGTTCCACTCTCGAACGGCTCACGGGAGAAACGAGCACTTAAATTTTTTCTGTGCGAGCCCTAATTTCTCTTATTTTAGCGTGCTGATCATTTCTCTCTATGTAGGTGGATGCCAACAGAATGTTTTCGCAATCGGAGGAGAAAACTGGTGATTGAAATTTCGTGAGAAGATCCCGTGGCAACGAAAAAGTTTTGTTTTAATGATTGCCACTCCAATTCAGTATGATGTCTGTAACACTACCTCCCCTTTACCGCGATAATACAAAACAAACTGCCCTTTTTTGTAGTTTTTCGATGTCATCCGTCAGTCCCACCTGATGAGGATCCCACACCGCACATCAATACTCCAGAATAGGGCGGACAAGCGCGGTGTAAGCAGTCTCTTTAGTAGACCTGTTGCACCTTCTAAGTATTCTGCCAACGATTCGCAGGTTTTGGTTTGCTCTACCCGCAGTATTATCTATGTGATCGTTGCAATTTAGGTTATTTGTAACTGTAATCCCTAAGTATTTAGTCGAATTTACAGCTTTCAGATTTGTGTGACTTATCGCGTAATCGAAATTCAGCTGATTTCTTTTAGTACTCATGTGAATAACTTCACACTTTTCTTTATTCAGGGTCAATTGCCACTTTTCGCACCATACAGATATCTTATCTAAATCATTTTTCAAGTCGTTTTGATCATCTGATGACTTTACAAGACGGTAAATGACAGCATCATGTGCAAACAAAATAAGACGGCTACTCAGATTGTCTCCTATGTCAATATAGATCAGGAACAAAAGAGGGCCTAAAACACTTCCTTGGGGAACGCCAGATATTACTTCTGTGTTACTCGATGACTTTCCTTCTATTACTACGAACTGTGATATTTCTGACAGGAAATCACGAATCCAGTCTCACAACTGAGGCGATATTCCGTAGGCACGCGGATTGGTTAGAAGACGGTTGTGAGGAACGGTGTCAAAAGCCTACTGGAAATCTAAAAATATGGAATAGATTTGACATCCCCTGTCGATAGCACTTATTACTTCATGAGTATAAAGAGCTAGCCGTGTTTCACAAGAAGGATATTTTCTGAAACCGTGCTAACTATATATCAATAAGTGGTTTTCTTCGAGTTACTTCATAAAGTTCAAATACAGTATATGTTCCAAAACCCTACTGCAAATCGACGTTAGTGATATAGGCGTGTTATTCAGCGGATTACTCCTGCTTCCCTTTTTGGGTATTGGTGTGACGATCAATTTTCCAGTCTTTAGATACGGAAAATTGCTCAAGTCACATAACATTGCTCTCGCCAGCCTGCGTCAGTGGCGCGCTGCCCCTTTGGACCCGCCGTTCTCCTCGATGACGGCGTTTGCGGAGACGACCATCGACCTAGTGTAGCAAAAATTTGAGTCATTCGAAGAGTCGACACATTTCCATTGATCGACGGTCAGATCCCCATGATCCCGTCCCCACTGCAATCGCAACTGACGATGTCGTTGGGTCAGTATATGAACTGGTAGAGGTGCTCTGCTGCAGAGCTCCATGTTCAACAACCTACTCTGAACGGTGTGCTTCAAAACATTTGTGTCTGCACCAGCATTGTACCGTTTCGGAAGAGATGGCATATATCACCATCTATCCTACTTAACAGAAAACTTCCGAACCCAACGTTCTGTGAAGAGTCGTTCACGTCCAACCATTTAGCACCTAGTGGTAGTTTCACTGTACTTGTACCTCTTTCCATAGAGGCTCACAACAGTAGCACGTGAACATTCGACCAGCTTCGATGTTTTAGAGACACTCGTTCACAGAAATCGCGAAATAGTAATCTGTCTTCTGACGGTCTGTTACCTCAGCGCATTTCCGCATTTGCAGCCCATATCTTAGCTAGGGTGATTCCCATCCGTCTCTGCTGGGCTTACGTACTTTCCATAGCGCAACGTCAACAGGCGGTGTCCAACCTCGCGGTCGGCAGTGGTCATAAAGTTGAAAAGTATATTCAGTAATTAAATTTTTATACTTCCAATGTAGTCGATCAGCAAATACGCATACGTATACGAGATGTGATCAAGAAGTATTGGGAATTTTTTAATTTAGCAGGCTTTATTCATCCGATTTTAAAAACGTTTTTGTATCATGTTCGTACACATGTTCCTGATGTTTGTTGACTTTTTTATCTGTGTTGAATATATAGTTTATTGTTGCCAGTCTTAAAGGGTATACGTGTTTTCGAGTGCACAGCGAACTTACAAAAAATATGCTTGAAGGAATTTGCATTAAAGTTTGCTTGAAAAATGGAATGAAGTGCAGCACCGGATGCAATTGTTGATTGTGGCTTTTGGCGAATCTACTATGAGTGAGGCAAGAATTTACAAGTATTATAAACGTTTTAAAGAGGGTCGAGAAAACATTGAAGACAACGATCGCCCTAAGCACCTCAATTACTGACGACAGTGTCGAAGAACTAATGCTGAATCACTACCAGGGAATTTGCTGCTGGCATCGGCATATACCTTGGCCCACAAAAAAGCATTTGCTTCGGATCTTTTGGGCACGAAACGTGTAGCAGCGAAATTTGTTTTGGAATTGTTTTTTTTTCGGCCAAAAAGGACGTCGCATAGACATCGGTCAGTAATTGAATGAAGTCGACAATAATCTAGAACCTCTGAAGGCTATAACAGGTAACATGGGTATGACGTGGAAACCAAAGCCCAATCGCCCCAATGGAAACTGCCAGAAGAGTCAACACCGGGAAAAATTCGATAAGATCGATCACATGTGAAGGCTCCTGTCACTGTTTTTCTTTTGGATTACAGTGGGATGGTGCATCATGTGTTCCTGCCTTGTGGTCGTACGGTCAATAGGGAATACCACCTGAAAGTTAGGTGCCGTCTCCGTGAAGCAGCCCAAAGAAAACGATCCGAACTATGGCAAAACCATTTGTGGAAATTCCATTACGACAATGCTCCCGCCCACACCTCAATGCTGAACACCATAACGAAAAGTGACTTCAGAAATGCTTCCAAGATTATAAATACCACTGACGCACGTGTGTTAGATCTGAGAGGGATTACATTCAAGGGGACAAAATCGATCTTGATGAATAAACATTAATTATTTCAGAAAAACGAAAATTTCGTTTGCGTTTTGATCACACCTCGTACATCCCACACTCATATTACCTCCCCCCCACCCTTCCACGCCACGAACATCATCGTTGCACTAACGCTGATGCGTCCAAGTTATAAAACACTTCCAAAATGTGGAGAGTTGTTCTTTTCATTTGATTAACTGTAATGAACTAAAACGGTGTCAGACATTATTGGCTAGCAAAAACTAGCTCATCTCATCATATGTCTTAAATCGAGATAATCACAGTTTATTCTGAAATTTGCCTGTGATTGTAAGGCTGCTATGCTCTTTCAGTCTTCGACAGATGTCACTTTGCAATGACAGCGCTTTCGCGGTATGTAAAACGATCTCTGTCGGGCAGTTAAATGAAGACCGAACACGCACCACAATGGGACAACGGAATAGTTCCATCCAGATGCAAAAACCACACGCGTTAAGATATTTATCAAACTGGGAGACGAGACAACCACTTCCTACATCGTAGAACGTGGTCGGCCGCTGATGGATCCACAACCGTACCCACTACTGCACATCCACATCCGACTGAAACCGACGTCGACTCACGACTTTCTTCAGGTCGCCAAATATGTGAAAATCGCGAGTGTTTGATCCAGGCTGTATGGATATTGCAGAGTTTTCCAGCCATATGCCTGAAGCGTAGCCTTTGTCCGGTTGGTAGCACAGGGGCGTGTGTTATCTTCCAACACAATCTACATCTACATCGTCTACATGATACTCTGCAAGCCACCTAATGCTGTGTGCCGGGGGGTACTTTTGATACCACTATCTGATCTCCCCAAACCTGTTCCACTTGAGAATAGTGCGTGGGAAGAATGATTGTCGGTAAGCCTCTGTATTGTCTCTAATATCTCGAATTTTCTCCTCGTGCTCAATGTGCAAGATGTATGTGGAGGGAAGTAGTACGTTGTCCGACTCCTTCTGGAAAGTGCTGTCACGCAATGTCGATAGTAAATCTCTCCGTGATGCACAACGCCTCTCTTGTGACGTGTGCCGGCGGAGTTTAGTTAGCATCTCCGTAACGCTCTCTCGCCAGCTAGACGATCCCGTGAAGAAACGGGCCGCTCTTCGTTGGATCTTCTCTATCTACTCTATCAGTCCTACCTGATAGGGATCCCAGTTAGGTGAACAATACTCAAGACTCGGGCGAACAAGCGCGTTATATGTCACTTCTTTCGTGGATGAGTTACATTTCCTTAAGATTCTTCCGATGAATCTGAGTCTGGTGTCTTCTTTTCCCACTATCTGTTTGATATGGTCATTCCACTTATGGTCGCTCTGGATAGTTACGCCTAAATATTTCACGGTAGACACTGTCTCCAGGTGTTCGTCATCAATATTGTAGCTGTACAGTAGTGGATTTCTTTTCCTGTGTATGCATATTTACTAACGTTCAGGGTCAACTGCCAGAGCCTGCAGGTCGTTTTGCAAATTGTTACTATCTTCTGGCGTTGCTACTTTTTTATAGACAAATCATCTCCGAATAGCCTTAAAGAGCAGCCGACGCTTTCTACTAGATCATTTATATTATATTGTTAACAGAAACGGTCCTATGACACTTCCCTTTTGTACTCCGGATATTACCTTTACATCTGTCGATTTAGTTCCGTTAAGAGCGACGTCTTGAGTTCTGTCTGCAACAAAGTCTTGAATCCAATCGCAAGTCTGCTCCTTCCTCCTGTTATTCCTCGAGCGTGGAGCCACAATCAGCGGGCGGTGCTATGAAGATACTGTGCGAAGCGCCGTACACTCACAACACCCAGAATGCTGTAGGGCATAATCATTTTGTTGCACGATAATGCTCGCCCTAACCTTTCCAATCGAATGCTACGCTGCACCTCCGTACAGCTCGGGTCTCTCATTGTGTGATTTTCCCATCTTTGGCTACCTGAAGAGAGTCGTACTTTGGTGTTGGTTTCAGTCTTACGAGGTTGTGCAATAGTGGGTGCTGTTGTGAATCCGACAGCGGCCGATGGAGTGGGATAAATGTCTTAACGCGTGTGGTGATCAGTTTCGAATCGAATCACTCCATTGTCCCTTTGCGACAGGTGTTCGGTTTTCATTTGACTGTCCTTTACATCGACTGACTGCTGCTGCAGTGAAACCTAAGATTTCTCTGTCCACAAATATTTCCAAACAATGGCTCTGAGCACTATGGGACTTAACATCTGAGGTCATATGTCCCCCAGAACTTAGAACCACTTAAACCTAACTAACCTAAGGACATCACACACATACATGCCCGAGGCAGGATTCGAACCTGCGGCCGTAGCGGTCGCGCGGTTCCGGACTGAAGCACCTAGAACCGCTCGGCCACAGCGGCCGGCAAATATTTCTATTTAAGTCAGATTTGTCTAAGGACAGAAGACAAACTGACAAGAAACGCAGAACAAACTAAGTCATCTGAAACTAACAGATGACAAAGAAACCCTCGAAGTTCACCATCCACCGTTAATTTGCCTTATATTGTATCTTTACTGAGGCGGCAAAGAAACTGGTATAGGCAAGCTCATTTAAATAAAACAGGCAGAATACGGTGCTGCGGTCGGCAACGCCTATATGAGAGAACAAGTGTCTGCCGCAGATGTTAGACCGGTTACTGCTGCTACAATGATAGGTTATCAAGATTTAAGTGAGTTTGAACGTGGTATTATAGTCGGCACACGAGCGATGGGACACAGCATCTGAGAGGTAGCGATGAAGTGGGGATTTTCCCGTTCGACAATGTCACAAGTGTACAGTGAATATCAGGAACCGGATAAAACATAAAATTTCCGACATCGCTGGGGCCGGAAAAAGATCTGACAAGAACAGGACCAACGACGACAGAAGAGAAATGTTTAACGTGACAGACGTGCAACCCGTCCACCAACTGCGGCAGATTTCAAATGCTTCAAATGGCTATGAGCTCTATGGGACTTAACATCTGAGGTCATTAGTCCCCTAGAACTTAGAACTACTTAAACCTAACTAACCTAAGGACATTACACACATCCATGTCCGAGGCAGGATTCGAACCTGTGACCGTAGCGGTCACGGGGTTCCAGACTGAAGCCTCTACAACCGCTCGGCCACACCGGCCGGCTGCAGATTTCAATGTTGGGCCATCAACAAGTGCCAGCGTGAGAACCATTCAACGAAACATACAAGGCCAGCTCTTGTACCATTTATGACTGCACGACACAAAGCTTTATGCCTTGCCTGGGCCCGTCACCACCGACATACAGCTGTTGATGGAAGAAACATGTTGCCTGGTCGGACGAGTCTCATTTCATATAGTATCAAGCATCTTGGACATGTATGGGTATGGAGACAACCTAATGAATCCATGGACACTGTATATCAGCAGGGGACTTTTCAAACTGGTGGAGGCTCTGGGCGTGTGAAGCTGGAGTAATATTGGATACCTGATACGTCTAGATATGACTAACAGCTGGCACTTGCGTAAGCATTCTGTTTGAACACCTGCGTCCATTCATGTGCATTGCGCATTCCGACGGACTTCGACAATTCCAGCAGGACAATGCAAAACACCACACATCAGTAATTGCTATAGAGTGGCTACAGGAACACTATTCTGAGTTTAAACACTTCCGCTGGCCACTAAACTCCCCAGACATGAACATTAGTGAGCGTATCTGGAATGCCTCGCAACGTGGTGTTCCTCGTACATGTACGAATTTATGGACAACCCTGCCGGATTCATGGTGTCAGTTCCCTCCAGCACTACTCCAGACATTAGTTGAATCCCCACCACATCGCGTGGTGGAATTTTCCCGTGCTCGCGGGGGCCATATACGATATTGGGCAGGCGTACCTGTTTCCTTGCCTCTTCAGTGTAGAACAGTGTAAACACATCACTTAAATCCTGTGGAAGTGAGGTAATGTAGAATTATGTTTTGAATTTACTTGCCATTCATTAGCAAAATAGTGGCTTAACAGAAAGTTTTGCTGGCGAGCGTTGTACTTCATAATTCAATCGTTTATTTGTGAAATAACATGAGTCAGTTTTTGGTGAAAATGATAATAGCAGTGGAAACCGTCGTATTGAGTGTAGATGCATAGTTTGACAACGAAAGAACTTAAATCTGATGCTCAGAATGCCACGAACCAGCATGGTCTTATTTTCATTTATTTATCTAATACCTTAAGTCAGCCAACTTATGTTCCTTCACAAATAAACAAAAAACTTAATCTTTCAAGTACCATGTAATCAATAAAGGCCGAAGCCTGGAAGTCTGCGAAAGTTGATTTCTTCAACTGTGTGCTGCAACTAAGGAGAGACTGGGAAGACTACAGGCTTTATTTTTGGTCGGAAAAGCGCCAGTGGACGGCAAAGGACGGGGTCAACAAGACAACAGGACAGTCTAAACATAAATTGTGAAAAATTAAAAACATATACGTTCCTTTGCTGCAAGCACCAGTCACTGTTTTTCAAGGGAAATTAAATATGTTTGTTCAGCTCTGGATATTACAAAGATGTATCGTCTTTCAAGCAAAAGTTTCCAGACTCTCACTTGAACTATTCATTCTATTAAAAGATGTTAAAAGACTGCTTTGCTATACGTATTGCTAAATCCCAAATTGATACTTGTGCTGTTTGTGAACAGCTCACTGTTCAATTAAAGCGTCTTACTTTAACCCTATAGCGGTCGGGCTATGTCTGTGAGATGCACTAGTTTTTGTTTCACTGAATTTGCCGATTTGACTTTAGTGCTTTGCTGGCTTCCTGAAATATCCGAGAGAAGGCGCTCACGTCGTGAATGAGATTTTTCTTTGTTTAGTCATTATCTGGCAGTCTTCCAAAAAAGCGTGCTAGTCTGTCAGACCCGTCCCGACTTTTTACGTTACTGATTTCTGCCAGTGCGATCCTATTTTTATTTTGGCTTAGACCTGCCATTGAGTTGCTTTGCGAACGATTTGTGATGTCTTAAAACCGAATTATCATTGTCAATAGTTTACCATATAAAATGGCAAGAGAGACTTTCATACAATTGAATTTGCAGAATTTTAAATGATGATGAGAATGAAGTAGACGATTCTGACGTGCATCCAGACTTCGAAATAAACAGTAATCATGAAATGAATGGTGGTAAAGAGGAAGATACTGAGCCTTCTGCTAGCACACTGATGAACTAGTTGTTGTTGATTCAAGTACAAATTCTGTAAATGATGCACCTGTGCGCTTTTATGAACGAGGGAACGGAGCAACTAAATGGACAAAAACTTGTTCTCCCAAAGCGTTCGAACCAGACGTCATAACATACTTTCCAGGCATTTGCCTGGAAACATTCGAGCTGCGACGGATGTACATTCACCGTTAGAATCGGGTGATGAGTTACGTTTCAACAATCAGTTGTTTGGTTTGCTTCCTGAATCAACCAATATCAGTTCGAAACAAAAATACAAGTGCCTCAAATACGGCTAAGCCTACAAATTTTTATAAACTGAAGGGATATTTTGGCCTACTTTACTTAGCCAGAACATCGAATGGGGGTAAAATGAATACTGAAGTCTTTTGGAATACAGATGGGACCGGAATAGAAATATTTCGAAAAATTATGTCATTGAAAAGCTTCTTATATTTGACTCGTAACAAGTTTGACAACATCCATACGCGGGAAGGAAGAAAACCACAATATAATCTTGCTGGCATAAGATCCATTTTTGATATGTTTGTCTGCAACTTCACTACTTATTTTGCTTCGTCATAAAACTTTACTTTGGACGAAATGCTCGTTCCATACAGAGGAAGGGGCAGGTTCAGGATGTATGTCATTAATAAACCGGCCAAGTAAGGGATGGTGGTTTTCATCTTGACTTGTTCTAAAACGTGCTATGTAAAACATTTGGAAGTCTATGCAGGTGCACAACCACAACGACCGTACAAAGGCACTAATTCGGCAGATGTTGTTTTGCATCATGTAGACCCAGTAAAAGGGTCTGGCAGAAATCGGACCCTAGACAATTGATTTGTTTCTTATCCAGTCGTCAAAAAAGTACTAGAAGAAAGAATGTTACTGTTGTTGGGACGTTAAATATAAGCCTGAAATTCCAGTTAAGTTTTTATCCAGAAAATGTAAAAAATACTCAAGTATGTTTGGATTTCAGCAAGACGTCATATTACTTTCATATGAACTGAAACGAAAAACTCAGTACTGATTATTTCGTCAGTGAACAATGATAATGAAATTAACAGTGACAGCGGCGAAAAGAGAAAACTTAATATAATGACGTACTACAGCCTCTAACCTCTCCGGCATCCGAGAACAAAGAACAGTTGAAGATCCACTATTAGGGAAAAGGGAAAGGTGATACGCATTCAAGGACAGCAAAACTAATTTTTTTGCGAAGTTTTTAAGGTGTGCATATGCTTGGCACATGCTGAAATGATTTGCGGCGACTCTTTGTAAAATCTATGACTTTAGAGGACGATATCTCACAAAATATTCAGTATATTCACAATTTCTACTTATATAGTGAAAAATCAAAATTTTTGCTTCTTTGTTCTCTTATTCTCATTTGTATTGGTCTTACAATCAAACTGGCTTGTATTTCCTGTTTACTTACATTTAGTACTACAAATAAGTGGGTTTCTCAGTTTTTTACTATTATTTTATAATTCAGAAAGTTAAAGTAATCTAACTATAGCATTTAGTATTACTCGAAGAAAATAAAAATTAATAATTTTATGTAAATGTACTGTTTGCCACTTGCTGGAAGTATTTTATTTACTGGGTCCCACAGACCCAGCCTGACAGTTCTTGAAACTATTTTTCCTCCGACATTCTAGGGGTAAATGACACTGCAAAACATGTGGCAGATGCTGAAAATCTAAAAGTTTTACAGAGTCTGTAAAAGATTGGTCAGCTATATAAAAGCAGTGACAGCCATATTGGCATCCCATTTTATTACATACAGAACTTATACCTACTGTGCATTCCTTTTCAAGAGATGTATTATTACAGGGAACCTTCTAATTTACCACTTGCAGTACATAATCTCAGCACTGGTATTGCTGAACTTTTCTTTATGCCAAGGAGGCCAAAGGAAGAAAAGCCCAAATGAATCATGTTTCTCCCTTTTCATATATTTAAATGAGGATGTATTCTCAAATATAAGAGAACTACAGCTTTTTAGTGATACCTGTGATGGTCAAAACAAGAACTACTGTCTGATAAGATTTCAGTAGCCCTCAGACAGGGAAATTTTACAAAATAATTTATCTCTTTCCTGTCAATGGTCACTCATTCATAGCGTGTTACTGAAATTTTGGCCTTGTAAAGGGAGTTTTCAGAAAGAGATATAGATGGTATGACCATTAGAATTTAGTGAAATCATTTGTTCTGCTGCAGTCCTGGTAAATTTAATTTTCACTTGGTAACACCAGAGGATATGCTGAGTTTCAAAAAGTTGTGGTCAAAACTGTACAGGTGAGCACACTTCTCAGCAGAATTTAAATTGTGTGCAGTTGCACAGTCCAAATAAATAAATAAATAAATAAATAAATAAATCACCACTGTGTGTTCCGTGTAATTTGTGTATCACTATGGGGGGCTTAAGAAAACACATTTTTGTACTAAGTAACAAGTTTGATACAGATGTCTCATGCGTAATGCCAATTGAGAGAGAATATGATGATGAAAAACTGCCTATCAATCATGATAAAATTAAAGACTCATCTAAGTGCATGAAATATATACCAGGTGACTTTTATATGTCTCTCCTACACTGGCCCACAAACAGTTCTTCTAGCTAATTATCTTACTCGAATATTATGTGTTCTTCATGTCATTTGTTTATTCTACGAGAAGGGAAAATAAAATATTAATAATGGGTATTCAATATTATTACGTTTTTTCTAAAATGTTTGCTTTTGTTTATTTAGAGGTGTAAGTCGAGAAAATTTTCTAAATTTTATTACTTTTTTATAATTACACTGTGTTCTCCATACAAAAAAAAAAACTTTCTGTAAAACCATTTTACTTACATGCACAAATAAAATGAGGAATGCAAAGTTTTTCTCATTAAGAGGTGGAAAAAAATGTTATTTTCTCATTTCCCAAAAAATTACTCTGCTGACTTCCATTCTTTCATAAATAATTATTCATTTCTTGTATCCTACCATGTGATCCATTAGTTTTTGATCTTTTCAGAATATTCCTTTCATTTCCTCTCAGTCACCTCTTTGGTAGATTTCATTTATATCTACCGCCATAACAATGACTACTACAACAAAAACTACTACTATTATTATTATCATTATCATATTATTATTAATAATGTTAAACATGTTTATATGAATATGAAGAGCTTCCAGATAAGTCAGTCATAGAGAATATGAATATGCACACCACTGTCATCATACTGTTTATTTCCACTAGTTTCATATACACTGACTGTCATCTTGTTGTTACTGTAGCTGTATTATATTCCACCATTGAACTGTATTATATATCTGTGAATCAAATTTTCTTAAGTGTCATTGTGGTTGTTTTACCTGCTTACTGCTACGTAACAAATCAGCTCATCAATAATTTACTTCTTTCTTAGGGAGTGGCTGATTCTTCTTAAGAAGACGTTCTGCAGTACCAGAAACAACATATCACAGTTACAAATGTGTACAACTCTTCTTCTCAATGTGTCTCTGGGAGTGAAAAGGGCAAGAGAAGGAACTTGAAAAGTGCCATTAAATAAGCTTATGGTCACACATATCCCAACTTTTAAATAAAATTATGAACATATATTTTACAATAGTATTTTCATAATTTCATTAAATGACAAGGAATTGCAGAAAAGATATATTCCATCTTATTGCTTGACCATCTATTACTTGTGTTTGCTATAAGATTTTCTTTAGCCTTCTAGTTCTCAGCAGAAAAAGAAAATCCAGCTACTTTTCCTCTAGTTTACCAGTTAGATGGACTAAAGATGTGTTGGATGCCAATTTCTCGAGATTTATGCCTGTTACCTGTGCTGTAGTTTCTAAATCCAATTTTTTTAAATTATATATATTGCTGTTACTCCCCATATAGAAAAGGGATGTTGCATATAATACCTTGTGTAATTTAAAATTTTATATCAATCATTACTCATGGAAATATATTACATGAGAGAAACTGATAGAGCTTATTAGTTTTATAAAATTAATAATGAGAACTTTTGTGACATGAAGCTCTCAGCAACATTTTACTGCCACTTGCTAGCGTCATAGACAGTTTTGTGTAATTCAAGTTTAAAAGCTACACATATCAATTTTGCACGTTTTAGTGCATCACCTTGTCCTTAAACGATCCCATAAATTCCTGTTCAGTTAATACCAGTCCTCATAATGTATTATTATGCATTACTTAAATTTGTTTGAATTTATATATATATGTATGTGTTGCATTATTTGTTAATTTTACTTTGTGGGATGAGACTTGCACATTTCATGTATAAATTCCTTCATTTTGTATTACTCAAAGTACGTTAAGAATTGTGAAAGAGTACAATTTTCATCACATTTGACTTGCAGAATCAGATTCCCAGCATTTTTATTGCAACATCTGAAATCTCAGTATACTGAATATGACTCTGGAACAGCATTGATTATTTCATTGTTGGTGTTTGGAAATGTAATTTTTCTAGCTGCATAAATACTATAGGGCTTTACTGCTCCAGGGCTTGAATTTGCTAAAATATGTATCTAATTTTGTTTTGTGTATTACATCATTGTTGTACTGAGAAGTGTAGCAATTTTCTCATAATAAACCATTTTTAAAGTTTACTGTAGTAACATCTCGTGTCTGTTAGGAGGATCAAAAAGGAATTTCCCTTTTTTGGATAACCTAACTTCATAATGTTGGTCCTTTATTATAAATGCCATATGTACAACAATAAATTTTACAGTAAATCAACTTTCTTTAGCACTGGTCAGTCTGTGTTTTTAATTAAATAGTGTCATTCTTACTTGATATGCTGAAAATTAAATTAACAATGTAAAATTCAAACAATAACTGCATATTCTGATGTTGGCCCCCAGCATATATTTGAATTGAATGAATCATAACTGCTGATAGTATATGTTTTCTCCTAATATGCGTAATTCTTTTCATATTTATTTTAATTATTTGGTCTGACAAAGAAGACATTATCTCTGTTTCTTCACATTTGACAATTGTCTTCTAATTATCCCATGTTCTAGATGTGTATTATCGTTTTTGATATATTTGTTACATGCGGTTTAGTCAAAATTCAAAATATTTACCCAGTTATCAGTGAAGATGTTGCTTACAAAACAAAGTAAAGTATCCTGAAATTCATGGAACGCTAATGATTTGTAAAATATGATTGGAACATTGTAACAGTAACAAGTGTTTGAAAACCTAAGATATTTATTATTTTCGACTCCATAGACCTTGTCACAGTTCTTCTGTGTGAAAGACCAATTGTAACTGCAAATTATTCAAAACACAAAAAGAAAAATATGTGCTGGATGCACTTAGGTATTGCTTGATATGTAACAAGAGTGGTAATACTATTTCCTTATCCTCTTTGTATTTATTAATATATGAAAAATATCCAGTGTTTGCCCACAATCTAGTTTTTTCCCCCATCATCAGTCTTCTGATTTCTCATCCTGCGACGATCAGTTCACTTCACAATTAATACATACACCCTGGGATCTCAATAACTTATTCTAATCTCTCTCTTACTCTACAATTCTTGACCTGTACAGCTCTCTCCAGTGCCATGGATACAGATCCCATGATCTTCATAAGAAATCCCCTATCATCCTACCACTTCTTAAAGTTTGTGCTGATTGTAATTTCTTTCCCCATTTGTCTTGAATAGAAACTTCACATTACTTGCCAATCAACTCATGTTCTACATCCATCCATAAAGCATCTCAAATATCTCAGTTCTCTTTGTCTCAGGTTGTCTTACAACACATGATGGATCTCCCTACTAAATTATGTTACTGAAATAATTTTTTTGTTTACTGATTATGAAATAGGTTCCCATTTTTGCTTCACTTCTGTAATGCTATATCTCTTCCTGAGCACACTATTCAATGTAAAATAATATCATTCAATCATGTCATATCACTTGCAGGATTAATTTTCACCATTAATCTTGTACATTTGTAATCCTTTTTCGAGAAACTCTTCATTACTTGATCTGTTCCAGACATGCGATAAATGAACATTCTTGGGATGTTTTTATTGGACTACGTGTGTCTTACTTAATGGCGATCAGTCATTTTATCCTATATGGCCATCTGCGGGTGCCTGTAGGAATAATATCCACTGTCACTTACTTTTTCAAGTTTCAAGGAGAATCTTTGTAGTCAGTACAATTAGTACATAATTTCCTTCACAATGTCAATAAAAACTGTGGGAATTAATAAATAAAATGTCAGGAACTTGTATTACAGAAATTCAGGTAAGAAACACTGAATATTAAAATATATGACGACTGGAAGTTTCCGCCACATGAGGATCTTATGTTAGTCAGTCAGAGCCTTAATCAACAAATTCCTGTGATCCCAGTCATTAAGCGTATGTCATTGGTTGCTTTTCTTATGAGAGGGTAATGCTGGTTCTAATATTAGGTTGACGCCAACTTTACTAAAGCGAAGACACAATTATCAAAGTACATATTAAGAATTTCGTAAGAAGGTTTCACAGATGTTGTTGTGGTCTTCACTCCAAAGACTGGTTTGCTGCAGGTCTCCATGCTACTCTATCCTGTGCAAGCCTCTTCATCTCCAAGTAAATACTGCAATCTACATCTTTTTGAATCTGCATACTGTGTTCATCTCTTGGTCTCCCTCTACAATTTTTACCCTCCACACTTCCCTCCAGTTCTAAATTGGTGATCCCTTGATGGCTCAGAACGTGTCCTACCAACTGATCTCTTTTTCTAGTCACTTTGTGCCACGAATTCCTCTTTTCCCCAGTTCAGTTCAGTACCTCATTAGTTACATGATCTACCCATCTAATCTTCAGCGTTCTTCTGTAGCACCGCATTTCAAAAGCTTCTGTTCTCTTCTTGCCTAAGCTGTTTATCATCGATGTTTATGGCTGCACTCCATAAAAGTACAGGATGTTTCAAATTTCGAATCCATATATTTATTAAACTTACGAATATTCAACTTTATACACATTCACTATGTCCTCCATCAGCGATACGAACAATATCACATCTATACTCAAATTTCTAGCATACTCCTGCAAGCATATCCTTCTTCACTGATGTTATGGAAGTATGGATTCGGTTCTTCAAGTCTCCCAGGTTCGTTGTTTTTAACGAATCCCCGCATGAATAAGTCACGGTTAACTGTGTTTCCATCAAAGAAGAATGGGTCATAAACAGATGATCGGGATATCGCACAAAACACACTGACATTGGGCGAATCTCCTACATGTTTAATGACTTATGTGGGTTGTGCAGGCCCCAAATTCGAAAATTGTGTTTGTTTACCTGACCACTAACACAAAAAGTCGCTTCATCGTTGAACAAGATGCATTGTGCGAGAATGTTATCATTGTCAATAGCAACAAGAATCTCGTTGCAAAATGCCACACATTTGCATTTGTCATCAGGACCCATAGCTTTTAACAGCTGTAACTTGTACGGTTTCATAAGCAACCCACGTTTCAAAACAAGCCAAATTGTTGTTGTAGGCAGTTGTAGCTCCTGACTGGCACGAAGAGTTTATTCTGAAGGGCATGTTGGAAAGCAGTTTAAATTCATGCAACGTTTTCTTCAGGAACACGAGGGCGCCCAGGACTCTTTCCTTTACAAACACATCCTGTATCTAGAAGCTGTCGATACCATCTGCGAATATTACTTCCATTCGGAGGATCAGTTTGGTACCTCTTTGTACTGTAATCACGGAATTGCACTTCACAAACTCGAGAACTCAAAATGATTTCTGCTTCGGAGTAGCCATTTTAAACATATGACGATTCCCGAGTTACACATCCTGTATCTAGAAACTGTTGATACCATCTGCGAATGTTCCACCCATTCGTAGGATCAGTTTGGTACCTCAATCTGATACGTCTTTACACTGTAATCACGGAATTGCGCTTAGCCAAACCGAGAACACAAAATGATTTCTGCTTCGGAGTAGCCATTTTGATCATATGACGGTTACCAACCAAAATAGAAGGCAACTGACAGCTAGCGACTATTAATATAAACTAGACTGTGTATTCGTTCCTCAATATGCGAGCCGAGGCGCAGAGATCGATAGTTTGGACATACTTTCAGAAAAAGTTACTAACACTTAAATCTATACTCGATGGTAACAAATTTTTCTTCTTCAGAAACTCTTTTTTTGCCATCGCCGGTCTACATTTTACATCCTCTGTACTTCGACCTTCCTGTTATCTGTCTGTCCAAATACTAAAACTCATCTGCTTCTTTAAGTATCTCATTCCATAATCAAATTCCTTTAGCATCTCCTGATTGAGTTCGACTATATTCCATTACCCTCGCTTTGCTTTTGTTGATGTTCATTTTGTATCTTCCTTTCAAGACATTGTCCATTCCGTTCAATTAACTGTACTTTCAAATCTTTGGCTCTCTCTGACAGAATTACAATGTCATCAGCAAACCTTAAAGTTCTTATTACTTATACATGAACTTTCAATCCTGATCCAAATGTTCTTAGATTTCCTTTACTGCTAGTTCGAAATACAGGTGAAATAACATCAGGGGTAGTCTACATACCTGTCTCCTCAACCACTGCAAACCTTTCGTGCCTGTCGACTCTTATAACCGCCTTCTGGTTTCTGTACAAATTGCAAATAGCCTTTCGCTCCCTGTATATTACCCCTTCCACATTCAGAATTTAAAATAGAGTATTCTAGTCAACATTGTCAAAACCTTTATCTGATTCTACAAATTCTATAAACATAGGTTTGCCTATCCTTAACCTAGTCGTAGGGTCAGTACAGCCTCATGTGTTCCTACATTTCTATGGAATCCAAACTGATCTTCCCCGAGGTCGGTTTCTACCTGTTTTACCATTCGTCTTTGACCCACCATACGGAAGAGTTGGGTCATGGCTGACTCTCCCAAGGCTTGCAGTAGTTCTAACGGAATGTTGTCTAATCCTGTGGCCTTGTTTCTTTTACGTCTTTCAGTGCTCTTCCAAATTCTTCACCCAGTACCGTATGTCCCATCTCATCTTCAACTACGTCCTCTTCCATTTCCATAATTTGGCAGACATATTGCTTCTTTTATCGCTTTATTCATCTTGTTTCCAGTGAAAGTCTTTTCCCTGAAGTTATTGTAATGACATGGAATCTGTTATCTCTTTGTAAGTATTTCCTACCTTCCTGATCTACCCCTATATTTCCCCTATTTAATATCCTCTTTACTTTTCTTTCTTATTATTTGATATAAGCATACCATTGTATTTTACTGTTTAGATTCATTTGTTTCCAATGACTATATTTTATTTTTAGTGTGTCACAATTAGAACTTAATATTTTTGTTCATTCCAAGTCGACATATTGTTAAATGTACCTCTCAACCATATTAGGTTTATTATAATGCTAACCTTAAAAAAATAACAAAAGAATCTAGAATATAGGTAAATTGCAGGGGTATTGATCCAGTACTCCCTAAAAAAACCATCTGCAATAGCCTCTGAAGTACTGGTCCGTTTGAAAATTTGATGTCATACAGAAACTGCAATAGTTGTACAGAAAATGACACAATTTTTCTCAGAATTCACTTCAAATTTTACTAGAAATAGCTGTATTATGAATGGCCAAATGAGGAAATGTAACAGATTTAAAAGCTTGTGAGTGCATTATTTATAATCTGTTTATTGTGTTGGGAAAGGTGCATATTCTTATGATGTTCTTGAAGTTTCCTTTTCTGTCTTCCTTCCTCACTATGCTAACTTGTAGGAGCGACCAGAAACAAGCTCTAGGATAGGCACCGACTGAAAACCTGCTGGTCGACAAATTGCCGAGAAACTCTAGATCCAACGCTGGAAAATTTCTGAAGAGGCAAGAAATTTTTGGCCATGTGGGCAATCACGGGCAACAAGAAGCAAACTGTTCACGAAAATAATGAGAATATAGACCCTCCGCATCTAATAACAGCGTCGTTGATGGGACTTTGTATCATAACTACCTTTCTTTTGTTTACGTAAGCACTGGTACTCGAGTTTCGACCGGTCCACTAAAACGTGTACTTCCCACGATTTTGCTGCATCTTCAGAGGCGAGTATCGGTACAGTTCCTTAGATAAAGTTACAACCAGTTTCGAACCTCATTCTTGATCAAAACTGACGTTGTGCTGTGATGAACTATATGACAAAAGGATACGCAACTACAAATTGTCTTCCCTCATTCATTATATCATGTGCAAACTGCTTTACTGATTTCTACAAAAAGAGGTGAAAGTGCCGAGACAAGACGATTATCTTTCACATTTGAAAAACGAAGTGAACGGTGAGACGGCTACTTTTCTTAAACTTCAGGCCTTAATTTGATTAAAAGTATCTTAACATATGCCTTTAATCCAGAGAACGTAAAGTTGACCAATAATTTGTTTCAGTTTGTCGCTGGTGGACCAGCGCAATAAGGTACCAAAAATAAAATTCTGCTGGAAAATCTTATATCGCTTGTTTACTCCTTTGTAATAATGATAGGGAAACATACTGAAGAAACATTGCTCAACAGTCGGACGGAGTCACAAGTATGGGTTTCGCCACGTGCTAATATCTATAATCGAGTGTAAATGTCGTGAACGACTAACTGACTCATCATCGCGCTGCTAAGGATAGTGTCGTGAAATTTGGAGTGTGTGTTGATCTTCTACTATATGCATGGTACAAAAACAATTTGTTTGAAATTCCACCCATAAGCGGTTAAACTGGGGTGGAAAAGCTTTTCACAAAATGTGTCAGTATTAAGACAATTTTGTAGCTAGAACTGTGAACATTAGTATTTTGTTTCTCAGTCAGAAATAAATAACTACGTGTTTAAGCACTTTTGGAAATTAAGCACATAAGGGGGTGAAGTAGTGGGTGAATTTTCTAAAATAAGTCATTATTAAAGAAGTACTAAACCGTTTTACAGTTGCATCTTTCAAAACTTCTCAGAATTATAGAAATAGGTGTTTCAATGATCTTCGGAATTCAACCCCTGAGAGGGTGAGAACAGGGGATGGAAGCTTTTATGAAAGTATTTCGTTGTATTAAAACATTTTTAAAATGACAGCTATGAAAATTGCTGTTCTGATTCTAGGTCAGAAATAAGAGAATACGTGTTTAAGTGTTTTTGCCTTTATCACAGTGGAAAAGGGGATGAAAATTGTATGTAAACTGAAGGTGGGGGGAGTGGGGAAGAGGGGAGACAGTAAAGGAAAGGGAAAGTTTTACTGATCTCACCTGCATCAGGGCATTACACGAAATCAGCGGCGATGAGTGGACACCGCTACTGCACGAACTATCCCGGTGCACCTCACGGCCGACCCAAATTCCCACCCACCGCCACCTGTCTGCAGTGTCTGCCCATTTCTTCCATGCTCGCTACTCTGAGATTCTCACTGGAGGTCAGACATACTTGTCTATCTACACTGAAGAAGTTATATGTCCTAGCGTACAGACACGGCGCATTCTCCTGTGATTTATGAAAATATTCCGTGGTATTAAAACATTTTTAACGCTAAATCTGTGAACACTGGTATTTCAGTTCCCAGTTGGAACTAAAGAAATACGTGTTAGGGGATGAAAGTTCGTATGGAAATTGCACCACAAGACTTTAAATGGCAGGATAACAAAAAATAAAATAAAAAAAACAACGTTGCTCCAGCTGCCAGAATCACTTTCCGGTCAGAAGTACATTCGGAAAAGGCCATGTTTGTATGGCCTTAGTTAGTGTGAAAGGCTTGGAAGGTGTCGCAACTTGTGAACTAAATCAAAGAATACTGTTTAACAGTCACCACGGCACATGGGCTTTGTAGCTTTACACAAATTCGATTAAAGAAAGACAAAACAAGAACCAAAGAAGCCTTTGCATAGCATACAGTCTACGTGTGCGAAGCAGCCGGTGTTAAGCTATCCTGTTATAAAAATATTTTAGAATGAATATCTGCTACGCCATCCAGTGTGCTGGATGATACGTGCCGTAGTATCCGGCCCTGACTACGTGTGTAGCGATACCAGGCAGACACAATCACGACACAGTGGAGAGTTGGGACGCCATTGCTGCTGTTCATGACTTTAAATTAAATTCGGTAACACCAGTGTCACCCTTGCATGACTGAGTGACTGACGTGAAACCCTTCCATTCCCACAGATCAGATTTTTTATTGCAGTAAATGTTACAATTATTTGAAACCTTAAATAACACACGGGGAATTTAAGAATCAGTGCGTGTGAAGTTACCGAGAAAGTATATTTAATGTGTGATGGAGAAGATTCTCTGTTCTGATTTGTAGTTTGCAAACATATGTGTATAGGCCAAGAACTGTGAGTCGGACTCGTGACTAGTAATCAGTGAAATATTTAATTTTATTCATTATTAATTTCTAGCCAACATATCTAATTACCAGAAGTAGTGAAAGATTTTGGAATTTATACTCTGAGGGAACTAGAACTTTCAATTAAGTGTAGGGAACAAGATGATGTTAAAGCTCAGTCATACAAATATATAGGGTCAAAGTATAGATAATTAGAAATAACTATCGGTTGCTCGTGTTACCTGGCTTTAATATTAGGCCCCTGTTTCCAGAGGTCTCACCTGAGCCAAAGATTTTGATAATTCTAAAAGCGTTCAGGGTCGAAAGACTGTGAGCAGACAGACAGTTTAAAATACGTTCTTCTTCACACTCTTACGATGGCAGAAACGCGACACCTGTTTAAAAATCATAACTGGGGCCCTAGATTTAGCTCTTGGCTGCTTTGAAATGGTAAAAAGCTTTTGCCCCAACTGGCGCCTCACATGAAACAATTAAAGACGGAATGATCAATCACAGAGTAACTATCTCAGCTTCACACAGCAATTGAAAAGAAACTGCAGACTGCGCAGAATTATTGAGAACAACATGAAAATACCAGGTGCATCCAGAAAGTAAGTTCCCCGATGCTGCTTCCTTTAAAGGAGACGCATTTAGCCGGGAAAATTGTGCATGCACATCAGATCAATGACGTGGTAATAAAATCCCGGCGGGACAGATAGCAATTGGTGCCAGTACCACATCAGCAGCACCCCAAAACGGCGTCACTCATTCATTCTCCGTCGCCTGTGAGGTTCGGTCAGTGATAAGGTTCCTTAATGCACAAAACACAGCGCCGGTCGAATGTCCTCGTCAGCTCTGTCACGTCTACGGGCAGAAAAACATGAGCAAACTGATATGTGCACCGCTGCTGTAGTATTTTTTCCAAATGTCGTCAAAGTGTCCATGACGAAGAGCGCAGTGGGCTACCATCCCTCACCTGGTTGAACAAGTACGACAGCTCATCCTTTACAACTGCCTCTGCGCTATTACGGAGCTCAGCAGCCGTTCTCCAAGATTTCGAGATCCTTGTTGCGCACCTGCTGTTCACGTGCACACTTGCCAGGTGGGTGCCGAGAAACATGGCACGCAAGCACAAAACGTAACGCTTCGGAGCAGCACTGAAATTTCTGCAGCGGTGTCATGATGTTGGCGACGAGTTCCTCTACAGGATCGTCACGGGCGATGAGACATCGATTCCTCACTTGACCGTGGAAACCAAGCTGCAATCAACGCATTAGCATCACAGTGGATCGCCGGTCAAGACGGAATTCAAACAGACCGTGTCGAAGCAGAAAGTGACGTGCACTGTGTTCCGGTACAGGAATGTCAATTTGCTCACTGTCTTATTGCCCAGAGGTGAAACAGTGAACGCTCACCGTTCCTATGAAACAACGCGGAAGCTGCGACGTGCAGTTCAGAACGAGAGACTTGGAATACTTACTGCAGGTGTTGTGCTGCTCCATGACAATGATTGTCCCCATATGCCCCGGCGAACACCAACTGTTATGCAGAAGTTCGACTGGGAGCTGTTTGATCATCCAATATAAAGTCCTGATGTTGCTCCCAGGGGTTTCCATCTCTTCCTGCACCTCAAGAAATTACTGTCGTTTGGCCAGCGTTTGATGAAAAGCTAAAGAAAACTGACACACGCTGGTTACATTCACAGGCGGTAGACTTCTACGATACAGAAGTACAAAAGATGATCCCACGGTATTACAAGTGGCTCATTTCTTTTGGTGGAAATGTCGAAAAATATCCCAAACATTGAAACTTCCTGGCAGATTAAAACTGTGTGCCGGCCGAGACTCGAACTCGGGACCTTTGCCTTTCACGGGCAAGTGCTCTACCAACGGAGCTATCGAAGCACGACTCACGCCCCGTCCTCACAGCTTTAATTCCGCCAGTACCTCGTCTCCTACCTTCCAAACTGCAAGTTTCGCAGGAGAGCTTCTGTGAAGTTTGGAAGGTAGGAGACGAGGTACTGGCGGAATTAAAGCTGTGAGGACGGGGCGTGAGTCTTGCTTGGATAGCTCAGATGGTAGAGCACTTGTCCGCGAAAGGCAAAGGTCCCGAGTTCGAGTCTCGGCCCGGCACACAGTTTTAATCTGCCAGGAAATTTCATATCAGCGCACACTCCCCTGTAGAGTGAAAGTTTCATTCTAGAAACATCCCCCAAGCTGTGGCTAAGCCATGTCTCCGCAATATCCTTTCTTCCAGGGGTGCTAGTTCTGTAAGGTTGGCAGGAGAGCTCATTTGTAGTTTGGAAGGTAGGAGACGAGGTACTGGCGGAATTAAAGCTGTGAGGACGGGGCGTGAGTCGTGCTTGGATAGCTTAGTTGGTAGAGCACTTGCCTGTGAAAGGCAAAGGTCCCGAGTTCGAGTCTCTGTCCGGCACACAGTTTTAATCTGCCAGGAAGTTTCATATGGGCGCACGCTCCGCTGTAGAGTGAAAATTTCATTCTATTCCAAACATTGCTGTACCTGTTGCCATTAAAGTTTTTCATGTAACTATATATGTCGTCTTTGTTTTAATAAAAAACGGGGAAACTTACTTTCTGGATGCGCCTCGTACATTCACATCAGTTCAGTGTATAAAGTAAACCATTGATCTCATAACTAAATTCACAATATACAGGGTATTTCTGTGTTGATGTTACATGCTTTCAGGGATAATGGAGAAGTGTAAATCTATCAATGAGGGGTAAGGGACCTTCGTCCAGCATGACCAAGTCCAAAGCTATAAGCGAAAGTCATTCTGGTACCTCTCACAGTGGCTTGCAAGTACTGAGGTGTAGGGTAGCCAATCCCAATGAGAATTTAGCTGCAGACTTTGGGATAATAACTCAACTAATCCAATGAAAAGAGCATACTGTGTACTGACATGAGAAATCTTGTTGTACAATGCCTGCCTGCAATCAACAGCAGTCTTTGTTGACAAGCTGTACTAGATCTAACCAAATGGATGTGTGTGCTGTGGCGGAACTTGCATACTGGATGTTCGTGTATGAGCAACCAAATGGAAGCACAAGAGTAGTGGAAAGGTTGTACGGTACAAAATATCCGTTCACACCATGTTTCCAAGGCTATTACAATGATGAAGTGAAACAGTACAACGGGTGTCACAGTACAACGGACCAGGTGGACAACAAACTACGCCGACTACTGACTTGGAAGATGCAGTGCTAGTTCGAGTGGATGACGCGTCTGCAATCAATCACTTACACGTGAAATGCACGTTTGCAGAGTGCTGTGTGGCTAGTATTACTGAAGAGGTGGCTACACCCTACCATCCATAGAATGAGCATGCTGTGACTGCTGTTGACTTTCGATCTCGTAATGCGTTCAGCCAATGGCTCTTGGAGCGTCTTACAGTGGACCCTCACATTCCTGCGTACGTTCTATCCACAGATGAAGCGTGTTTCACCAGAGGCGTAACCCTAAATAGCCGCAGTAGTCATGTTTGTGCCGTTGCGTACGTTCTACCCACAGATGAAGCCTGTTTCACCAGACGCAAAACCTTAAATAGACGCAGTAATCATGCTTGGGCCAATGACAGTCCCCACACTGAAGATCTGAAGAGACATCAACACAGATTGTCTGTCATGCGGGCAGACATAGTCAGTGATCACTTACTGGGCCGATTTCCTCGTCCTCCCAAATTAAATCCACCATTGTACACGGTGCTTTGAGAGACACACGACCCAAGTTGGAAGAACATACCCCACTCGTTTTTCGTCAACCCATGTGGTACCAGCATGGTGGAGTCCCACCTCTCCTTGGGCTGAGGGTTAGAGATGAACACTGGATCAGACATTTCCTTAAGAGTGGGTAGGGAGGGAAAGTCCTGTGTTGTGCCCTGCACGTTCACGTGATATCACCCCTTTTGAATTCTTCCTGTGGAGCCGTATGAAAAGTCTTGTGTACGATATGCGTGTCGAGACTGAAGAGGATCTCCATATAATAGCTCTCAGTGCCCACGAAACTGTTCAAACAGCAATACGCCAGGGCTTCATGTGACGATACCATGCCTGCAATGACGCTGAGGGACGCCATTCATAACTACTGTTGTAAACGTAGAAGCTTATGAAGCTTGTGCAGGTAAATTGAATTCGTCATTGCTATACGTACTGTCGACTAAAGATTTTCGGTTCCACTGACATCAAGTAACGTGCGCCATTACTAGTCCATCAACAAGGGAAATTATCTAACAATATTGTAGAGAATTCAGCGAGGGGTCTTCATGATCAGGTTTCGGAAACTGGGGCCCTACCTTGAGCGGTGTGCGAGGCTATGGTGACACCTAAGTAGATTGGAACGTCCCTAACATTAACCTATACCTTTCACAAATCACTTACCTCACAAAAATCTTCGTTACTCGAACTACTGCAATACAGCGAGCGCCACTACTGCGAGCTAAATAAAAGATTCAAACTACTGAAGGCAGTAACTACTGATAGGTATAGTTAGCAGACGAAAGATTGTGATAGAGAAAAAACAATGTATTTACCTTAATACTGTTCAAAAGTCATATTATATATATCAGTTCATGACATCCAGTCTTATAAATTTACAGTCTCTGTCCAGATCATCCGCTCTCAAAATTCCGCCATCTCTCTCCCCACATCCACCACTGGTGGCGGCTCACCTCCAACTGCGCAACGCTATGCGCTGTTAACATCCAGCTGCCCAACACTACAATGGCAGACAACAATGAAAACTAGCCACAGACTGCACACAGCACAGCCAGTGATTTTCATACAGAGCGCTACGTGGCGTTACCAATAAGAAAACCTAAACAGCCTACTTACATAGCCCCCATGCATCCCACAAAAAATTTTACAAATTGTTTTGGGCAGTGGCCAATACAGATTTGAAAAAAAAATTTCATAATTACAATAACAAAGAAATCAAATGCACACACTTATTGATACAATGTTGGTCAAAAGCTAAAATTTTCTCACAGTCCATAAAGACAGTCCTGATCGTTCATCATAGTAAAATTGCAGTGTTTTTCTCAGAGTCTGAGCAGTAAAAGAAAGTGCACACGGAAGTAGTGGATTTCCATGCAGTCTTGAAGAAGTAGTGTTGTCCTTCCAGCGGAAAGACAGTGCTGACTCTTGACATGCAGACAGGTAATGGGCCACAACAGAGCAAACCCACAGCCGATTCAGTCGAAGTTTTGGAGAATATTGGTAGGTAGGTTATCACAGAGCAGACCCACTGTAGTCTTGGTAGAGAGTATGGTATTGGTGGGCCACCAGAGGTGCAGACCCACTGCAGTCCTTGGAGAAATAATGGGATTGATGAGTCATCAAAGGTGTAGACCCACTGTAGTCCTTGTAGAAATGGCTAGCAGCCATCCGTTGCGACTGTGCAGGTGTACAATCACCATAGAAGAGTCTTGTGGACAATATAGCAAGTCCATGAACCACCACTTGTGCACTCACAAAAAATTTTTTTTGAAATGTCCTTAGAATCAGCAATGCTGTTATGCAGTCCCCTGCTGAATTATTAAAACACATGCAAACACTATCAGTCCCTCCTTCTCACATATTGTCCATATACTATGACCAACAGAAATGTGTGCAGGGAAATGTAACTTACAAGTTACTTAATTTGATGAACTGGTGACAATTACAATTTTATAACATAAGAATACAATTACAAAGGTACAAAATACATCATTAAAGAACATAACAATACAGATAACATTTGTAGTAAAACAGGCTTTACAAAAGAATAGAAATAAAAATGTACATCAGTGTTACAAGAATTATGACATAAGTACATACATAAAATATCAGAATAACATTTGAAACATCAACTTCACACATGAGCATTGAAACAGAATAGATAAATAATGTCTAAACATCTTTACAAAGTAAATAACATAGTATTACAAAAAATTCTACAACATAGCTCTCATCAGCTAAACACATAAAGACAGGAAAAAGACAAATACACAATGGTACATAAACACATAGTGGAATAATACAAAAGGAATGACTGTTCGTTTTCAGTGTAACATTTGGTACTGTAGTCCAATCCAAAACTTCATTCCATAGATCTTTTCTCTTATTTCAACATTTGTTTCCACCAAAAAAACCTATCCGAGCATGCTTTCTGTATTTATATGTTCACATATTTCTTACCTCATTATTTATTTTCCATTATCTTACCTCATCATTTATTTCTAAGAAAATCCTACCTAAACCTGTTGTCCCTAAACCCTACTTTTTTGTTCATATCCTCTTTCAAAATACTTTTTTGTCCAAACCATTTTCTTATAGCTTCTCAAAGCATTTCTTCCAATTCATCGCAACTCGTTCTCTTATATAGCCTACCCCATCTTAAGCTAACTTAAATCTACTGAGCTCAGATGCTAAACTAAAGGACGAGGCAATGTAGCAGCACAAAACAATTAACACAAGCAGCAATGACAAAAAATTCAAATTGGCAAAGCTAGCTGCAGTAAATCTAAATTGGTAACGCAATTGCAATATTACAACTAATATAAGCCAATGTGCAGCAACAAGAAAAATAAATCAGTAGTAAAACTGGCTTAACAGGGTAATACAAAGTGAAATTCAGTAACACTATGCCTGGCAAACAGCAGCAGCAAATACAGTAAATTATATCTAATCATGACAAAACCACAAGCAAAAAAAAAATAGTGCACTAAAGACAACAATGCAGATAAGGGAAATGTATATTCACATCTTAATGTCTATACAATTAAAGTGGTGCACCACAAAAACTTATTCTATAAAAAATTACCGAGTAGTTGAAAAGAAAATTATGTATGCTGTTACTGTTATTAATCTCTTCTTATTGTTCTTTCCATTCCAAGTGCTCCTTTTTCGAAGAATGTGGATCATAAAATTATTATTTAATAGATCTGTTGACAGAAAGTTTTCACATTAGCAAATGCATTTAATTTTATTTCATAAAACCAATGCTGTAACACAGCTGGAAAGCAGATATCAAATGAAATAAGCAACTATCTAAAGCGAAGCACAAAAATATAATTCAATAGTCATGTGGCATTTCATAAGTTAGTAGAAATTCTCTCAACTCTCGTAGAAAGACACTTGTCGTAATCAGGTGTGCAGATGTAAGAATATTTCCCATCAGTTAATTAGCATTTCAGTAAGTAGCACAAAGCACGTGCACCACAGTATAATCATACGTTTCCAAGTTTGAGTGTGTCGTATTTGCGATGCTTTCTACAAAGAAATGTCAATAACAAGGATAATGGTCTCTTTTCTTTTTCTCCACCTGTGCCTCTGAAAGGCACACACTAATAGCTTTTTTTCCAGGTGACTGTCATTTGGATGGGCCTCCACAGCACATTACGTGAAGGTCATCTACCTTCTTTACTGAAATATTTATGGCAGCAGTTTCCACTACAGTGACAGTCTCATATAAAATAAAAAAAATTCTAAGGTTAGAAATTTACATTAGAAGTGTGTAGAAACAAGATCTCATATATAAGAGTGTCCAAAACGTTTTCGCCAGCATTGTGATACATTCACGCATCTACGCGCATTTCATAACTCTTAAAGTACGATTCTTGGATTCCAACATCCTTTTTCACAAATCAGAGTCCCTAACCACTACTCATTAATCCTTACCTTATTACACATATACATATTCGTCAACACTTCTTCAATATTTCATCATAATAAATATATAGCCTAATCATATTCCTCATATAGCATCATCTCATTGATCATGAACATACCTCAAAAGCATAATACACATCATCGTCATAATAATAACATCATAACACCTCAGTCATCTCAAAAACGTTGTAGCTTTCTGCAATAATTTCAAAACCTAAAGAAAATTCTCTGCTCATTTCAATAGTGTCATCTACCCCAAATGTACTTTAAAAATCATGATCCCATACCAAATACATCATTCAAAGCTCTCATAGTATCACAATGGTTCCGAAGAAATATGAACAGTTCACAAAGTACAGGCAAAATACAATTTCATAAGTGTGAAGTTATCCAACTGTGTAATTGCGTAAACATGTGTCACTGACGTAGTAAAAAAAATGTTTGTTTCTCTCAGTTAAATGATCAGATAGCTGAGTAATTCTGTGTTACAGAAATATGGTACCGATATGTAAAGTTGTATAAGCAAATACCATATTAGCTAGGGCTCCTTGTGCTTGCCAAACACATGGTACACAAAGTAACTGTGTACCCCCCTGAGGTTTAATGTTATTATACCCTGAGGTGTTACAGATTACAGCAATGGAATGAAACGTATCACGGAAAACTTTATTTGTAATTCAAAAATTTTGAAAAATAAATGGTTTAAGTACAAAATTAATCACTCAAATGCGTGTCCTGTAGTGCTAAACGTGCGTCTTGCTGTAAGATAATTCTGTGGAACTGTCGTAGTTATCGTCCTCTGTAAGCAAAGTTCTGCTGAAGTCAATGTACTTACCTCATCATAAACGAAAGTGAAATGCTTTGCGTATAGATATCGTAGTTATTACGTACCTTACCGTGATCAAGAAAGTACTATAATGTAACGTATTGTTGTGCTACGAAAAAGGCTGTCTCATTGTAGCTATACCACAAAAGTTACTACTAAAACATGTTTTACTTTCCAGAATAATACAGAAAAACTGTGCAGATATAAAACAGATACAGCGCAAGAGCAATAATATAAATTGTGTCACTCATTAGTAGCATCGTGATAAAATCGTGTAGCTGTCAAATAAACTAACCACTGTGTCATCTGATATCTCACATAAAGTACTTTAAATCCAGAATATATTTTCAAGTAAACCAAAATGATGCATTAAAATCTCATTAGCAGTATATGTTCTAAGTATGTAAGCCTTATGGTCGTTACGTAATCGTGCCACTAACAAGCAAGAATGTACACACACAATAACACTGTGCCGTCTGTTCACTATAACAATGCATTTGTAATTACTGTCTAAACATGTTCCCTCGGTTATAGACTGGATAGTTTATTTTAAAACGTAGTTACATGTTAACAGTTTCTAAGTGTGACAAAGAGTACTAGTAATGTGAAGTGAAAAATTTTATAGTAAAGACTAAATTAAAAAAAAACAGATTATCTCTCAATAAACGGTTTTACATGTGAAATGTGGCGCAATCCTTTACCCTTTCTAGTGCGTAGAGTTTCAAATTCAAAGCAATTCTCATGTTTTATACGTCGGTAAGGAATGCTAAAATTTTTTTCAAGGTTAGCGTCTATGTTATTTTTCTCTGAGCCGGCCGGCGCACGTGGCTGCCTGCGGTGCGAGTCATTGTCTGTCTCTTTGTTGGCGCGCGCCGTTATTGCGATTTGGAGACCTAACTTCTACAAATTCACCTTGTAGAGGGTGCCCTGATCTGTTTGAATCCCACCAGTTCTGATGAAATTCAGGCCTGTCGTTATGATTATATCGTCTGTCGTCATGTCGGTAGTTCCTGTAGTTTCTTTCTTGTTGGTTAAGTGGTGGAGAATTTCTCCCTGAATTATCACTGCAGGGTGGACCGTTGCGTCTGAAGTTATTCTGTCTCCTTTGATACTAATTATTTTGGTTCTCACATTGTCTGTTTCTCTGATTGTCTCTGTGATAGTCATTACCGCAGAGAGGTGATCTTTCCCTGTAATTATTACTACTCTGCCAACGGTTGTCATAAGGGTGGTGTCTGTTTTGGTCACGATTCACGTTGTAAGAATAGCCTTGTCGCGTACATTTATTATTTCTGTCATCGCGGAATTGTGATGAATGTGACCTGTAATTGTTGTGCTCCTGTTTTCGCGTTCCGTGATTGCCAGTGTCAATTTCCAATTCATGTAACAGTCCCTGAAAAGCTTCAAGGCCGTCTTTGCAACGTCCTCCCAAAATAGAATGTTGTAAATGTTCAGACAATTTGATTAAGCAAATGCGGATGAGTTCTGAGGGGCTGTAAGGGTTTGACAGGTACTGATTCTTGTGCAACATGACTTCAAAATATTTCGCAAGACTGGAAAATTCAGATTGTTCGAAATGTTCCATCATTATGATGCTATGTTTTACTCGGTCTTGTGTAGCTTGTGACCAATATGTTGAGAGGAAGGCATGATAAAATTCTCCTTCACTGTGGCAATCGTGAATGACCGATCGCATTCTCACAGCTGGTTCATTCTCTAAGTAGCCACACATAAATTCTAATCTATGCTCTAATAACCAGTTGGGAGGAAAACAATGAGAGAATTGATGAAGCCACGCTTGTGGATGAATGTCGTTGCCAGAATTCTTAAATATTTTGAATTTACGTGTAGTAATGAACAGCTTATAGTCAAAATCATCGTGTCAGCGAGTCGCATATCGGTCATTGTTACGTCGTGTCGGCGGTTCCATCTCAAAATTCGGTGCACCTTGCCAATTTATTTCATAATTTCCGAAATGCCCTGTGTTATTATTTTGTGGCTTTTCCGTATTTCTAAGTCCCTCTTCCCGTGTTGGAGCGCCAGTGTCCTCTGAAATATGTAATTCTTGTATTACTTGTGCCAACTGATCCTGCACTTCCCGGATTTCTCTTTGGTGTTGCGTATTAATTTGATTCTGATTTTGTTTGCACTCTTCTGTGTCATTACCGGTTTTGTGTCATTCAGATTATCATCTACCTTCGTAGATAAATTATTTAGCTGATCCGAAAGTTCAACTACTTTCTCTCATAATGAACTAAAGTCCTCCATGTGTCTTTCTGAACCAGTTTTCAGAGTATCTACTGTGTCCTTTAAGTTTTCCTGAGTTTTTGCAAGTTGTGTAACCGAATCGGTAGATGCAACTCAGTCGATTTTAGCTTGCAAGGTGTCGCTATTTTCATGAACAATAGTTTGCAGTTCCTTTATGGCTGCTTCGTGATTCTGTAATGCATTTTCATGATGCGAAAAAATAGGTTGGAAATGATCACAAATTGATGTTTTTATGTCATTACAGACTTTTTGACATTTCGCTTCGATTTTATGTAACTCAGTAGTTAAATCTTCACGTGTTTGTTCAAGTGTGGTGTCTAACTTCCGAAGATTTTGTTCCATTGTGTCTAACTTTTGAAGCTTTTGCTGTGTTTGTCTCTGATTTTGTTCCATAGTGTCTAAGTTTTGAAGATTTTGTTCCATTGTGTCTAACTTTTGAAGCTTTTGCTGTGTTTGTCTCTGATTTTGTTCCATTGTGTCTAAATTTTGATGATTTTGTTCCATTGTGTCTAACTGTTGTTGTGTTTGTCTCTGATTTTGTTTCATTTGCTGCATTAATTGCAATAATAATGTATTAGTGTCTGGAATCTGTTCCTCTATGCTTTTCGGCAGTGCATTTGCACCGGCAACATTCACATTTTCACGAGCAGAAAATGTGTCTTGACTTATTTGAGAAAACGGTGAGGACCCAAAACCTGAGTCTACAGTATTTGCAATATTGTGTTCTGTCATTTCAGACTCCTGAGGCGAGCTGTTGCCGACCGATCGATCGATAATGCTTCCCTGTTCACTACTGGTTTCACTGTCTACACCATTATTTGCCGCCCGCTCCATTTCCCTATGCACAATTACCAAATTACTAGTTTGAACATTAGTTAATTCATTACTCGGTGGCGCTAAGACACTGCTTTCGTCTTCACTGTCATTTCTCAGTTTACTTTGGAGCCTAGTATTGCGTTCCTCACACGCCATTATTGTCACAATATTTCACACGACAACATAGAAAAGCACAATTTGAAGAGCAAAATAAGAAAACACATTAACATAGCACTGAAAATAATATCTAGTTAATTGTAATCGCAGCTGCGAAATACTTGGTGCAAATCTACATGCATACCACAAGTGTTTTACTGTACAACAATGAAAAACTACAGCTACAAAGGAAATTCTCTCTATAATTACTCGCTAGCAATAAGCAATAGCTACACTAATTACACAAACTACAAGAAAAATTCAGAAGATTCCCGTGAGGTATCCTCGGCTAAAGGTTGACTTATGAAACGTCGCCTTAGAAAAATTGTACATGACTGTGCTTAAACTGACACACAGTATTTTTAGCGCAACGCAATCTGACTTTCAAGAATCCCTACAAGAGAATGGCCCTGACTAACATTAACCTATACCTTTCACAAATCACTTACCTCACAAAAATCTTCGTTACTCGAACTACTGCAATACAGCGAGCGCCACTACTGCGAGCTAAATAAAAGATTAAAACTACGGAAAGCAGTAACTACTGATAGGTATAGTTAGCAAACGAAAGATTTTGATGGAGAAAGAACAATGTATTTACCTTAATATTGTTCAAAAGTCATATTATATATACCAGTTCAATCCAGTCTTAGAAATTTACTGTCTCTGTCCAGATCATCAGCTCTCAAAATTCCGCCATCTCTCTCCCCACATCCACCACTGGTGGCGGCTCACCTCCAACTGCGCAACGCTATGCGGTGTTAACATCCAGCTGCCCAACACTACATGGCAGACAACAATGCAAACTAGCCACAGACTGCACACAGCACAGCCAGTGATTTTCATACAGAGCGCTACGTGGCGTTACCAATAAGAAAACCTAAACAGCCTACTTACAAGATCTTCGCTCATACCTTTCGACTCGGTCATCCAGACAAGTGCCCCTCACCTGAAATTGATACATTTACCTTTCTCCATCATACTCGGAACTTTGTAACATCACACGGAATCACCCTGTATTCTTTAAATAATATTACCGGTGTTGAGCCTCCTAGAAGGAACTACCGAATAGCCACTGAAAAAATATCAATGATAACTGCAATAGCTCTTGAGCAGTCTTAGAGCAGTAAGTCCAGAACGAGTACAGTACAGTGACAGACCTCTACGTTGTGCATTTCGTCTTTTATTTCTTCATGAAAAAGGCGAGTTGTATATGCCATGTCTCTGCACTTCCAGTAGTTCCCTGGGTACTGCATTACCTGGAACTCGAAGCTGGGTGATGGCTGCGACTCTCTTAGCATCAGACATGAAACATTTTTTTTTTTTTTCGAAACCATTAATAACAGAATTTTTCCCAGCCTCTCGCTTCTCTCCTGTCACTCGGCAATAGTGTGATAGTCATTTTCCTAGTTTTACGTTTGAATTTATTATTTTAGTGGGGAATAAAATGACGAATGTAAGCAGACCTTTATACAAGAATATGCTATGTTGGGTACGAAAGAACTACAGATTATCATAAGTCTCATATTACAAGTATGCAATTTCGAGTGAAGATTGTGACTGGAGAGAAGGAGACTGACAAAATGGAAGACAGCTTTCTTACCCAAAATAGCCTTAATGATATATGCAGTGAACGCCAAGTCGGTCGAAAGACTATTATGGGTTGTTACGGGCATTTTCTCAGTGTTTGCTTGTAGGAACCCGTCGTCTCTAGTACTCGTAAGCGTCAGCTGGCGTGCACACCCGCACTACTCTAGAAATGCCTGTGGAACAGCGCAGGTGTCGACACTGTACGCAGTGTCTCTTGTTTGGAAACACACTCGTTCTATTGACTCTCTGTACTTTCTATTGATAACAACAAGGCCCACTTTAATCTCGATCCACGATTGTGCACACAGTGTTACTCGGCTGTGTCCTGATTATGTTTTTCTGGTAGTATTTGTACTAAGTTAAAAGTGATACACAGCAGTATGACGAGGTTTACTTGTAAAGAGTAGTCCGATATGCACATCGCAACACTGGAAACAATGGAAAATTGGTATAACTACGCTATGCTGAGCTAATACCACAGGGACGGCAACCTCTTCACAAAACTTTTACATCTGTCTAAGACTTACTGCATTACACTCCGTCTTCTGAAGGTCATTTTGGTCATTGATTTTATACTGTTCCCACAAAGGAAACCAACTTTCCCAGAGAGGAAAAGAAAAAAAAATATCGTGGAGGTATTGTAACAACAGCAACGCTGTACTATTGTACAAATAAGTAATTTTTTCTTCTGATTTTTCGATAAACTTGAGTAATTGATGTTCTGCTTTCATTTCTTTTTTGTTTCATGCAATTGTGTTAAGAAAACTGTAAACGAGTTTCAATGTGAAATTTAATGTTTATGTCAAATGTCAAGCAATATTGTAATAGAATTGAAATGTAACAAATGTTGAAACTGTTGTAACATGTTTAAAATTGTAACTGTGAGTCTGGTCCATACGTAGCAATGTGTTAGGATATGTAGAATGCAAAACCACAGGTGAATACCCGGTCTGTAAGGGAGCGGTAAAAGGTGGATGGCAGGCGAGCGCGGGAAAATGCACGCGGGCCCTGCACGGAACAACGGGCTCAGCAGTAGTAGTTGGAGTTTGGCATTGGTCTGAGCAACACCTTCTGGAGCGAGGAGGCTCTCCTGGAAGACGTAGTTTCACTGAGCCTCGGGTATGCCGTTCCAACGCCCGCACAGCGTGGCAAAATTCCATAGGCGCTAAATGGAAACGTATTGCGATGCTAAGAAGAATTAAAGTGCCGATACGTCAAGAGTCATAGCTGTGGTTGTATGTGTGCTCTGTGCTTCGCCATTTTGCCGCCCGCTGACCGCCGCATCGATCCAAGCAGGTTGAAACTTTTAGTACTGTATTCGTATGGACCAGAGAGTGAACTGTTCAATAACAACTTAAATTCTACCAGAACTTTCCTATCATTTTATTATCCTCACAACTAACCTAGATAGGGTCCTTTCCAAATGTTGTGCAATTCGAGTGTCCCGAAATGAAAAATTGAATTTTGTGCTAATAATAATTACTTGCAGACCTAACTATGTTAGAATGGTGTTTAATGAACTGTTTTGTTAATGAACCAGTAAATGAATAACGAAGGTCTAACGAAGTTGAAAGATAACTTTAATATTGATACAGTAATGAAGTTTAATTATTTCAAGACAGATATAAAGGTATTTAAATAACCAGGAAATAAGAAAAAAATAGTAACTCATATACTGGAAATCTTTAGCGCATAATAATTTCAGTAATCAAAATTTTTAATACAGTGGTCATAACAGTTTCAGGGTCCCCCCCCCTTTTATTCATTTGAATTCTGAAGTGTTCTAAATTGATTTGACCTGCAAAATTTAAAGTCAATATAAAAGCCTAAATTTATCAGTGTTTTATCTTTATCAAAATTGACATTGTGTGTGTGACTCGAAAGTGCTATTTCTAGGGTAACCTACGCCCGATTTTAATCAGATTAATAGACAGTATGAAGTTTTGTAGTATACATTATAGTGTAGTGTTATGTATTTATGGTTTTTCCATATCAGTACAGAACGTGAAACTATCAGTTCAATAGATTTTCTGGTTCTAAAGTTCTGCTATATTATGCAGTGTTACTACTTGTTGCTTTGCACGAATATCTGCCAACTTGTACAGGGAAGATACTCAGTTAATGCCTAATTAGGCTGGCGACCGTATTATTAACAAATTGGTAGCATCTTCTGCGTTGCTTTTTGTCCGTCCTGACGTGTAGTTGCATTTTGAACTTACTCGACGTATCATTGTTATTACAGAGTGGATGTAAGTCTGATTTGCCACCATTCAGGCACACGCGGTCAATATCTATACGAAAATCCTTTCTCGTAAGGTAAACCCCACTCACTTACCATACTACAGGCTTTAATGAGTATTGTGTGCCCCACGCACACGTTACATGTGGCGACCATGACAGGACATCCAGTTGTTGTCGGTCACAAATTAATGTGAATACCGAACAGTGGATGTTCAGTGGCTCGCATTGTAATAATATCCAGTAAAGTAAATAGCAGTGAACGTCAAGTACGGTAGTGAGGTGTAATTTGCGTTCAGTATGGACAAGAACGTAGACACAGTAGATGTGCCGAGCGTAATGAAAGATGCGGCTGGCAATGACAAGAGTTTACACGGCCAGATAACAGATGGCGTTAGTGGTAGACAATTGGCGTACATACAATACCACGAACATGTTAACGGACAGATTGAAATGTCGAGATTGCCTAGAACACAGCAAGGAATAAAACGGGAAGTAGAGGGTGACTTTGTAGATGATAGTGGGTATGTGAATGAATCCACTGACATGTTTGATTCACCACAGATAAAGAAAGAACCGAAAGAAAATTTTGAAGTAGGATCGGAACACACCGATTCCGTAGAACAAAACAGTGTGAAAATTTTAAGCATGAACGACTTATTTGAACGATTAACGAAACAAATTTCAGGACAGAATGATCAGCTTAAAACACACGTTGACGAGCAGCTTAAAACACAAATTGGTCAGCTTAAAGTACAGGTCGAAAAACAAGGAATTAAATTTAGTAAACTAATAGAACAGGTAGAACAAAAAGTGGGTAATTTAAGTTCTGCAGTGAATACTATGAAGTCTGAAATTGACGCAATTAATAAAAATATGAATACTATGCAGGGGGATATTGACAACATTAACAGTAGGTTTGATGTTGAAATTCTCAACATCCAAGAGAAAGTAGAGCCTCTAGTTGAAACAAAAGTAGACGAAAAAGTTTTCGGTCTTAAAACTGAGATCTTAACGAATGCCAACATGGAATCTCACAGTTGAAAAAGGCAGTTTCAGATACTGAAAGAAATTTAGGCGAAAAAGTTATGGGATGTGTGCAAAAGTGTGAACAAAATACACCGAAAATTCAAGGCAAAATTTTCGATCTCCACAGTAAAAGGCCTGGTGTTGTCTGTAATGGCACGCCACTTACGAAGCTGTTGGATGGTGAGGAGCGCTTCGATCCCGCCAAGAAACATAACGGATGGCATCCGTTGGATTTCATCAAAAATTGCGAGAGGATGTTTCTTGAACACTTGTCTGGTCAGGAGAAGATAAACGTAGTAATTAGTGCCTTAGCATGTGACGCTTAGCGCTGGGGAATTAACTTGAATACCGAATTAATGACGTTAGAAGAGTTTAAACAAAAATTTACGGAAGAATATTGGTCCGAACAAAACCAGGATCATTTGTGGCGCGAGTTTATCATGGGCAAACTTCATGATAACAGGGGCAGGAATTCTTTGAAAGATTTCTGCGAAAATTGGTACCGAAAGTTGACACACTTAAGAGGGAGAAAATCCAATTCTGACATCGTATAGGAGCTGTATAAAAAGCTTCCAGAAGATTCGAGGAGATATGTGGGAAGCAATCATCGCAGCTTCCAAGCGTTTCTCGAAAGGGTCGAAGACGAAGACCACTGGCGCGGAGGTCGTGCCAATTATCAGAGTTTTAGTAACAGAAATAATCGCAGCGTGTAGGCTTTCACGGCCGGCGTCTTCAGTAATTAAAACTTCCGGGCTAAGAGGCCGTGGTCCAATAGTAGAAATACTTCTCCCTGACGTTTCGTTGCCAGCTGCGGGCAACATCATCTGAGGAGAGTCTACGACTGGCTGCTAGGCCGTGGAGGTCCTGTTTATATAGAGCGCGTAGAGGGCGCCACCACTCGTCACGTGTTGTCAACAGTAAAACTATCTCTGGCTGGCGTCATTACTCTCGATCGAAGGTAATCGATTGTCACATCTTTGGTACAGAGTCGATCGCCATATCTTATCTAGCTTCAAGCCTTCTTCTTTCCTGTTAAAATTATTGTGGTGTTTAAAAATCTCTGCAGCCTCTCTATACATACGTGCATAATAATGCGATGTCTTAGCTAGCACGCTCGTCTCACTAAATTTTATTTCATGGTCACCTGTTTCAAAAACATGTTCTGCTACAGCCGATTTGTCCGTGTGTCCCAGTCGACAGTTCCTTTTATGTTCAGTTAGGCAAGTATTGATACTTCTTTTTGTGGTTCCAATGTAAACCTTCCCACAACTATACGGAATCTTATAGACACCAGGAGTAGCTAGAGGGTGTCGTGCACCTTTCTCCGATCTTAAGCATTCACTAATCTTCTTGGTGGGTCTGAAGATTGTTTCAACTCTGAACTTGGCCAGCACTTTACCGATACGGTCCGTAACATTGTGGATGAATGGAAGAAAAACTTTCCCCACCGATGGTTGTTGTTGTTGCACGTTTTCGGACATTTTTCTTCTGGGATGGAGTGCTCTATCTATCTCCTTGCCAGCGTACCCATGTTTCTGGAAAGCGGTTTGCAAGTGGTTTAGTTCCTCTTGCAAATAAGCTGGCGCACAGATTTTATTAGCCCTGTCCACCAATGTCTTGATAATACCTCTCTTCTGCCTGGGATGATGGTTTGAATGCTTATGAAGATAACGATCGGTATGCGTAACTTTTCTGTAGACTTTGTGACCCAGAGTCCCATCTGCTGGTTTAATTACTGAGACGTCCAAAAAATTTATCTCTCCATTACTTTCTGTCTCCATAGTGAATTGTATTTTTGAATTAATGCTATTCAAATGCTTCAAAAAACGGTTCAGTTCTTCTTCACCGTGATTCCATATGACAAAAGTGTCGTCCACTTCAAAGGCCTTTTTCTGGCTGACTGCAGTGCTTGCTGTTCAAAAAATTCCATAAAAATATTAGCAATGGCTGGACTTAGAGGGCTACCCATTGCCACTCCATTAATTTGTTCATAGAAATTATTATACTGAAAATAAGTCGTGGAAAGGCAATGTCTAAAGAAAGCTACTATATCAGTCGGAAATATGTTAGATATGCAAGCAAGAGCTTCGTTGACAGGAACCATGGTGAACAGAGACACCACATCAAAGCTGACAAGAATATCACTGGGGCTGACGGTAATCTCCTTCTATTTTTCGATGAAGTGCATAGAGTTTTTAATATGATGATCAGTTTTTCCAATAAACGGTTGTAACAAGGTAGCAAGATGTCTAGCCAGCTCTTGAGTAGGGGATCCAATAGCACTTACTATCGGTCTAAGTGGGACATTAGGTTTATGCACCTTAGGTAGCCCATATAATCTAGGAGGATAAGCTTCCGTTTTACAAAGATCTTTTTTATCCTCTGAAGGAATAGAAGACTTTTTTATTAATTGATTGGTAACTGTCAACACTTTCGTTGTAGGATCCTTTTTCAACTTTTTATAAGTGGTAAGATCCAAAAGGTCACTGATCTTCTTGTGGTAGTCTTCACTCTTCATCACCACGGTAGCATTTCCCTTGTCAGCAGAAAGTACAATAATACTCTTGTCCGCATTAATCTCCCGTAATGCTTTCTTTTCTCCTTGAGACAGATTACTGCTAGGTGGCTTAGCTTTACGCAGTATCCTGGCTGTTTCCATCCTAACTTCATCAGCAGTGTGTGATGGTAACAGCCGAATCCCCGCCTCTATATTAGCTACAATATCCTCCGTTGGAATCTTCAGTGGAGTAATTGCAAAATTACCTCCTTTCGAGAGAACAGAAGTTTCTTCCCTGGATAACTCTTTTCCGGACAAATTTATAACCGGTCGAGAATCGTCTATAACCGGTGTTTCCTGTTTGCTCTTATGTAGATAGTCAAACGTCTTTTTCTGTCTATTAGAAGACACTTCTGCACTATGTTCCATGGATCTAAATGTTAGCACATCCACCTTATTCCAATCGCAAATCTGCATTGTATTGCTAATAAATAGATGGAGATTTAATAGTTGACTGCATGTCATGGAACACAGTGCAGAAGTGTCTTCTAATAGACAGAAGAAGAAGTTTGACTATCTACATAAGAGCAAACAGGAAACACCGGTTATAGACGATTCTCGACCGGTTATAAATTTGTCCGGAAAAGAGTTATCCAGGGAAGAAACTTCTGTTCTCTCGAAAGGAGGTAATTTTGCAATTACTCCACTGAAGATTCCAACGGAGGATATTGTAGCTAATATAGAGGCGGGGATTCGGCTGTTACCATCACACACTGCTGATGAAGTTAGGATGGAAACAGCCAGGATACTGCGTAAAGCTAAGCCACCTAGCAGTAATCTGTGTCAAGGAGAAAAGAAAGCATTACGGGAGATTAATGCGGACAATAGTATTATTGTACTTTCTGCTGACAAGGGAAATGCTACCGTGGTGATGAAGAGTGAAGACTACCACAAGAAGATCAGTGACCTTTTGGATCTTACCACTTATAAAAAGTTGAAAAAGGATCCTACAACGAAAGTGTTGACAGTTACCAATCAATTAATAAAAAAGTCTTCTATTCCTTCAAAGGATAAAAAAGATCTTTGTAAAACGGAAGCTTATCCTCCTAGATTATATGGGCTACCTAAGGTGCATAAACCTAATGTCCCACTTAGACCGACAGTAAGTGCTATTGGATCACCTACTCAAGAGCTGGCTAGACATCTTGCCACCTTGTTACAACCGTTTATTGGAAAAACTGATCATCATATTAAAAACTCTATGCACTTCATCGAAAAATAGAAGGAGATTACCGTCAGCCCCAGTGATATTCTTGTCAGCTTTGATGTGGTGTCTCTGTTCACCATGGTTCCTGTCAGCGAAGCTCTTGCTTGCATATCTAACATATTTCCGACTGATATAGTAGCTTTCTTTAGACATTGCCTTTCCACGACTTATTTTCAGTATAATAATGAGTTCTATGAACAAATTAATGGAGTGGCAATGGATAGCCCTCTAAGTCCAGCCGTTGCTAATATTTTTATGGAATTTTTTGAACAGCAAGCACTGCAGTCAGCCAGAAAAAGGCCTTTGAAGTGGTATCGGTATGTGGACGACACTTTTGTCATATGGAATCACGGTGAAGAAGAACTGAACCGTTTTTTGTAGCATTTGAATAGCATTAATTCAAAAATACAATTCACTATGGAGACAAAAAGTAATGGAGAGATAAATTTTTTGGACGTCTCAGTAATTAAACCAGCAGATGGGACTCTGGGTCACAAAGTCTACAGAAAAGTTACGCATACCGATCGTTATCTTCATAAGCATTCAAACCATCATCCCAGGCAGAAGAGAGGTATTATCAAGACATTGGTGGACAGGGCTAATAAAATCTGTGAGCCAGCTTATTTGCAAGAGGAACTAAACCACTTGCAAACCGCTTTCCAGAAACATGGGTACGCTGGCAAGGAGATAGATAGAGCACTCCATCCCAGAAGAAAAATGTCCGAAAACGTGCAACAACAACAACCATCGGTGGGGAAAGTTTTTCTTCCATTCATCCACAATGTTACGGACCGTATCGGTAAAGTGCTGGCCAAGTTCAGAGTTGAAACAATCTTCAGACCCACCAAGAAGATTAGTGAATGCTTAAGATCGGAGAAAGGTGCACGACACCCTCTAGCTACTCCTGGTGTCTATAAGATTCCGTGTAGTTGTGGGAAGGTTTACATTGGAACCACAAAAAGAAGTATCAATACTTGCCTAACTGAACATAAAAGGAACTGTCGACTGGGACACACGGACAAATCGGCTGTAGCAGAACATGTTTTTGAAACAGGTGACCATGAAATAAAATTTAGTGAGACGAGCGTGCTAGCTAAGACATCGCATTATTATGCACGTATGTATAGAGAGGCTGCAGAGATTTTTAAACACCACAATAATTTTAACAGGAAAGAAGAAGGCTTGAAGCTAGATAAGATATGGCGATCGACTCTGTACCAAAGATGTGACAATCGATTACCTTCGATCGAGAGTAATGACGCCAGCCAGAGATAGTTTTACTGTTGACAACACGTGACAAGTGGTGGCGCCCTCTACGCGCTCTATATAAACAGGACCTCCACGGCCTAGCAGCCAGTTGTGGACTCACCTCAGATGATGTTGCCCGCAGCTGGCAACGAAACGTCAGGGAGAAGTATTTCTACTATTGGACCACGGCCTCTTAGCCCGGAAGTTTTAATTACAGAAATAATCGCAATAATGACGAGAGAAATGACGGCGATGGGTTTCGTGTCAACATGATACAGAGAGGTAGAGGCAGAGGAAGAGGAAGACGGGGTTATCCAGGTCGCGGTAGATGGTACACCGCGCAAAATAATAACGATGCGGGAAACTGATTTCCGTGAACGTTGCGGGCCAAACGGAAGCGGACAAAATATACCGGCCCCGATTTAAGAAACATTACCGGACTGACAGTGAAGTTAAGAGACAGCTTAGAGACAGGCGTGGAACGACGCAATGTGTTGCTGCGAAAATAGCGTCAGGTGCGAGCGCAGATGAGTCATCTTCGCCGCGCAGAGCGATACATGTTAACAGGCGAGTGGAGCATCAGACTGCAATGGCCCAGCCTAGCAGAACAGCTGTTCAAAGAGAAGCCGCTAGCAAGGCGGCAGAATTAGGCAGGAACATTGCCGTAAGAGCTGGCGAATACATTACGAGTAGTAATTCCCTGGCGAAGGAAATAGTGGATGGAACAGTGGATACACAGAGAGGTGCGGTTAGCAGTGTTAGCAATGAAGTAAATGGCGAGAATGAATTAGCAGAAGTAACTGATTGGCGTGTGCAGATCGACGATCTGTACAAGGGCCTCCAGCAATGTGAGTGGGAGGATGTTAAGAAGGATTATGAGGCAAGGAGGTTAATTAGTGAAAAAGGAAATAGTAGGGACGTCCATAAGGTGACGTGGCCCGAATTTGAAGAGGAGAGAGTAAATAGCGCCGCGCAAAGTACGCGTGCTGCCGATAGGACGATGGTTAAAGATAGGATGGAATTGGAGGATGAAATCCAAACCATTGATGAGGAGGTAACTTCTGTTAATGATCCGCCAACAGTACAAGCTGTTACCGAAAGGCACCATGGGGAAGGGGCAGGTAATTACCTAAGAATAATTGAAGTCCACGAGGATTACACTAGATATGAAGTAACAGTGGATGTGAGTAAAGCTGATAATGAGGTCTTTTGCCTAAAGAGGATATTGAGTTAAATGCAGAGGAAGAACTTAGTGCCTGTCTCAGAAAAGCTTTTATGTTAGAACCTGAAAGCGATCCAGAATGGTCGGATTCTGACGATAATTCAGATGACGAGTGTTTCGGTACTAGTGAAAATAATGGGAATAGAGCTAATTGCGATATTTTAACTACTGATGACGAAGTTTCAAAACAAAATCCAGATGTTGAGACTGAACACAGGAAAAATGAGCCACCGGATGACTCAGTGTCTATTTTACAAAGAGTTCAAGTAAGCAAAGACTTTGAACTCCAGAAACCGAGAAAGCCGCCAGATATAAATGGTTCACGGGTCAAGAACGTATCTTGGGACAATGTCACAGTTGACCAAGGTGCGTTGTGGAAAAAACAGGAATGGGCATGGTTTAGAGCCTGGGGCAGATTTATATTGAACTTCGAGAATGTCATGGACACCTTACATCATAAAACTACTGGGTTCCCACCGGAATAAATTTTGTTAGGCAGCAGAAATAAAAGATTAATTGAGGAAAAACTAGAGTTTCCACCTTGTACAAGCTTGGGGTTGAGTCAAAAGAAAGAATTAGTCAGAAAGAGGGCAAGGCAGAAAGTTGAATCTAGATCTGAAAGACACGATAAAAACCTGAAAGTTTCAAAATTTAAAATTGGAGATTATGTTCTTTTAAAAACCCACGAAAAATCTAGTGAACTGAACCATGAAATTTCCAAATTTAAATATATTTATAATGGACCGTATATAATACAGAACATTCCACACGATAATGCTTACTACCTGATCTACCCAAAATCCAAGAGACCTTTAGGTGTAAGAAACGTTGTGGACCTGAAACTGTATGTTCCTAGGAGTGAGTGACCTAAGTACAATCAGAAAGCAATTTGCAATAAATGTGCTGTATTTTATGCTAAAACTATTTTATTCTAAATGTAACAAATCTTTGTAAATGTATGTATACTAATGTCAGTGTGCTAATGTACTTATGTAAGTTTCAGATTACCAAATGTACTATATAAATGTAAAGGTGTATGGAAAAAAGGGCTGAAAAGAAAAAGCAAATGCTGCAAGCCAAATAAAAGATGGGACTGCCAAAAAACCAAAGTGGGCAGTGTATGAGTCATAATATAAAGGACTGCCAAACACCAAACAGGGCAGATAAATAGTCAAAGGAGAATTGTAAGTGTGGTGCAGGTGATGTGATAAAATGATGCGAAATGGACTGCCCAAATTTGAATAATAGGCAGCAAATAGATGTAGTGATTTTTCTAAATAATATTGTGTGTTTATTAGGAAATAAGGAAATGGCTGCCATTTAATGCAAGCAGCAACAAATTGATTTATAGTGTATATAGGCATTTGTATCTGCTTTGAAGTTAAGTGTTTGTGTTCCAAATTTTGAGTTTTATTTGTCTGAGAAATTTAATAATAATAAGTAGTTTGCTACTTAAATTATGTTGTGATAGGAGGTTGGACTGTGCAAAGGCACTTAAGTAAATGATAGGTAAATATTCTCGATATATTAAAAAGTATAGACCTCTATAATGTGAGAGAAAGGAAGTTTAGTGATACAAAATTTTTTGATGGTACATTCACTGAAAGATTCAGAACCACTGTATAAATATAAAGATTAGTGTTCCTATCAAATTTGCACTTAGTGAAATTTACTGGAAATAGGGGCATGTGTAACAACAACAACGCTGTACTATTGTATAAATAAGTAATTTTTTTCTTCTGATTTTTCGATAAACTTGAGTAATTGATGTTCTGCTTTCATTTCTTTCTTGTTTCATGCAATTGTGTTAAGAAAACTGTAAACGAGTTTCAATGTGAAATTTAATGTTTATGTCAAATGTCAAGCAATATTGTAATAGAATTGAAATGTAACAAATGTTGAAACTGTTGTAACATGTTTAAAATTGTAACTGTGCATCTGGTCCATACGTAGGCAATGTGTTAGGATATGTAGAATGCAAAAACCTCGGGTGAATACCCTGTCTGTAAGGGAGCGGTAAAAGGTGGATGGCAGGCGAGCGCGGGAAAATGCACGCGGGCCCTGCACGGAACAACGGGCTCAGCAGTAGTAGTTGGAGTTTGGCATTGGTCTGAGCAACACCTTCTGGAGCGAGGAGGCTCTCCTGGAAGACGTAGTTTCACTGAGCCTCGGGTATGCCGTTCCAACGCCCGCACAGCGTGGCAAAAGTCCATAGGCACTAAATGGAAACGTATTGCGATGCTAAGAAGAATTAAAGTGCCAATACGTCAAGAGCCATAGCTGTGGTTGTATGTGTGCTCTGTGCTTCGCCATCTCGCCGCCCGCTGACCGCCGCATCGATACAAGTAGGTTGAAACTTTTAGTACTGTATTCTTATGGACCAGAGAGTGAACTATTCAATAACAACTTAAATTTTACCAGAACTTTCCTATCATTTTATTATCCTCACAACTAACCTAGATAGGGTCCTTTCCAAATGTTGTGCAATTCGAGTGTCCCGAAATGAAAAATTGAATTTTGTGCTAATAATAACTACTTGCAGACCTAACTATGTTAGAATGGTGTTTAATGAACTGTTTTGTTAATGAACTAGTAAATGAATAATGAAGGTCTAACGAAGTTCAAAGATTAATATTGATACAGTAATGAAGTTTAATTATTTCGAGACAGATATAAAGGTATCTAAATAAGCAGGAAATAAGAAAAAAAGAGTAGTAACTCATATACTGGAAATCTTTAGCGCATAATAATTTCAGTAATCAAATTTTTTAATACGGTGATCATAACAGTTTCAGGGACCCCCCCCCCCCCTTTTTATTCATTTGAATTCTGAAGTGTTCTAAATTGATTTGACCAGCAAAAGTTAAAGTCAATATAAAAGCTTAAATTTATCAGTGTTTTATCTTTATCAAAATTGACATTGTGTGTGTGACTCGAAAGTGCTATTTCTAGGGTAACCTATGCCCGATATTAATCAGATTAATAGACAGTATGAAGTTTTGTAGTATACATTATAGTGTAGTGTTATGTATTTATGATTTTTCCATATCAGTACAGAACGTGAAACTATCAGTTCAATAGATTTTCTGGTTCTAAAATTCTACTATATTATGCAGTGTTACTACTTGTTGCTTTGCACGAATATCTGCCAAACTTGTACAGGGAAGAAACTCAGTTAATGCCTAATTAGGCTGGGAACCGTATTATTAACAAATTGGTAGCATCTTCTGCGCTGCTTTTTGACCGTCCTGACGTGCAGTTGCATTTCGAACTCACTCGACGTATCATTGTTATTACAGAGTGGGTCTGAGTCTGATTTGCCACCATTCAGGTACACGCGGTCAATATCTATATGAAAATCCTGTCTCGTAAGGTAAACCCCACTCACTTACCATACTACAGGCTTTAATGAGTATTGTGTGCCCCACGCGCACGTTACAGTATGTACTGTCTATGCAACAAACAGAAGGCAGTTTGTTTGTTGTCAACCCGTTTCGCTTCTTTTGTTTGGGAAGCATCATCAGTGGCCTGTAATACATGTTTCCTTTCATACATACAATAAACGCATTATGTGGTAGATATAACATACTGATATATTACATTTTGTCGTGTGTTTCTCTTGTTTTTTAGGTTAGAATCAACTTTTTTTGCACAAATGTCGTAATGTGAACTTATCGTTCGGTGTTACTTACGAATACCAGCGCTTTTAACTCATGTGTGTGGTCCTGGAGATGTATTCAATAGTTTCCATAGTCCAGCTGGCCGATTTCTGACGTTCTTTGACCAACATTTGTAACACCGCATATATCACTTGCACTTTCCATTTTGTGATAAACGTATGTGTGTTTTCGGTGTGTAGTGTTGCCAACTGTTGTTGTGTGTTATCTCTCTTTCTTTGTTGTGTAGTGGTTTGATATTTAAGATTTGTTAAGCATGTGTGTGTGTGTGTGTGTGTGTGTGTGTGTGTGTATTTCCAGTGTGTAATTCTTTCTTGTCAGGGTGATTTTTTTTTGTATGGATATTTGTGTGTGTGGGTGTGTATGTTGCTGTGTATAAGTGTTTTTTGTATGGATATTTGTGTGAGTGTGTGCGTGTGTGTGTGTGTGTGTGTGTGTGTGTGTGTGTGTGTGTGTCTGTGGGTGTTTGTATTTTGCTGGGCGTAAACGTGTGTGTGTGTGTGTATTTTTTTAGTATAAATGTTTTTGTGTGTGTGTTTGTGTATGCGTATGTGTGGGAGGGGAGAAGGGGGAAGGAGATTCATTAATTGTTTATTCTTGTTTCATTTCGGTTATTGTTTTGGTAGCTAGCATGATCAGAGAGTTATTGATTATATGGATTTGGTGGTTGAGTAACATCTTTTCCATTGCAATGGCTCTTTTTATGTGAAAGCTTTCTTGCAAAGTCAGGAGCTTTTTGTCGTGATTATTCACTCTGATAACTGTCATGACACATTCCATGTTGGATGGTTCATGTCCATGTTCTATCAGGTGTTCGGTGAAGGTAGAATGGCTATTTTCACATTTCATATATATCTTCTTTATATCTAGAAGTTCCTGCTTGTCATCCCCAGATATACTGATTTACACTCTTGGCACTCGAGCTGGTATACCTGCTCCTTGCTATTAATCTGGTTTGTCTGTTGTTTGCAGATGTGATTGGAGTGTGTTTCTTGTTCCGTAAGCTTTGTGTAATCCCTGTTTCTTTAGTATATGTGCTATTTTGTGTGTTTCTTTGTGTTTGTATGTAAGAGTGTACCATTTTTTTTCTGCTATTCATGTCATGAGTTTTATTGTTTTGTGTTTCCCTGAGTGCTGTAGTGTCTGTGAGATTCTTTGGTGTTTGTGTGTATTATCATTATGAAAACCATTACGAGTCCCTTATAATAAACTAGCTACCAGGCCCTGCTTCGCTCTGGTAGTTCTTATCTACGGCCGGATGACTTGAATGGTGTAGCGTATTTTGTTTGCAGGCCACGTATACAACTACTCAGAGAAAAAGTTGAGTAAGTGAATATCATGATTTTCATACAACTTACGCTATGTAAGCAGTTAACGACAGGAAAGTGATGGCATGAATGGAATGTTTTCCATGTAGAACATCCCTGGGGCACTCCTGACGATGCCCCTGTCTCTGAAGAACACTCTCCGTCGAGGTAAACATTGTTGTTGTTGTTGTGGTCTTCAGTCCTGAGACTGGTTTGATGCAGCTCACCATGCTACTCTATCCTGTGCAAGCTTCTTCATCACCCAGTACCTACTGCAACCTACATCCTTCTGAATCTGCTTAGTGTATTGATCTCTTGGTCTCCCTCTACGATTTGTACCCTCCACGCTGCCCTCCAATGCTAAATTGGTGATTCCTTGATGCCTCAAAACATGTCCTACCAACCGATCCCTTCTTCTAGTCAAGTTGTGCCACAAACTTCTCTTCTCCCCAATCCTATTCAATACCTCCTCATTAGTTACGTGATCTACCCACCTTATCTTCAGCATTCTTCTGTAGCACCACATTTCGAAAGCTCCTATTCTCTTCTTGTGCAAACTATTTATCGTCCATGTTTCACTTCCATACATGGCTACACTCCATACAAATACTTTCAGAAACGACTTCCTGACACTTTATACTCGATGTTAACAAATTTCTCTTCTTCAGAAACGATTTCCTTGCCATTGCCAGTCTACATTTTATATCCTCTCTACTTCGACCATCATCAGTTATTTTACTCCCTAAATAGCAAAACTCCTTTACTACTTTAAGTGTCTCATTTCCTAATCCAACCCTACAGCATCACCCGATTTAATTTGACTACATTCCATTATCCTCGTTTTGCTTTTGTTGATGTTCATCTTATATCCTCCTTTCAAGACACTGTCCATTCCGTTCAACTGCTCTTCCAACTTCTTTGCTGTCTTTGACAGAATTACAATGTCATCGGCGAACCTCAAAGTTTTTACTTCTTCTCCATGAATTTTAATACCTACTCCGAATTTTTCTTTTGTTTCCTTTACTGCTTGCTCAATATACAGATTGAATAACATCGGGGAGAGGCTACAACCCTGTCTCACTCCTTTCCCAACCATTCCTTCCCTTTCATGCCCTTCGACTCTTATAACTGCCATCTGGTTTCTGTACAAATTGTAAATAGCCTTCCGCTCCCTGTATTTTACCCCTGCCACCTTCAGAATTTGAAAGAGAGTATTCCAATTAACATTGTCAAAAGCTTTCTCTAAGTCTACAAATGCTAGAAACGTAGGTTTGCCTTTTCTTAATCTTTCTTCTAAGATAAGTCGTAAGGTTACTATTGCCTCACGTGTTCCAACATTTCTACGGAATCCAAACTGATCTTCCCCGAGGTCCGCTTCTACCAGTTTTTCCATACGACTGTAAAGAATTCGCGTTAGTATTTTTCAGCTGTGACTTATTAAACTGATAGTTCGGTAATTTTCACATCTGTCAACACCTGCTTTCTTTGGGATTGGAATTATTATATTCTTCTTGAAGTCTGTGGGTATTTCGCCTGTCTCATACATCTTGCTCACCAGATGGTAGAGTTTTGTCATGACTGGCTCTCCCAAGGCCATCAGTAGTTCTAACGGAATGTTGTCTACTCCTGGGGCCTTGTTTCGACTCAGGTCTTTCAGTGCTCTGTCAAACTCTTCACGCAGTATCTTATCTCCCATTTCATCTTCATCTACATCCTCTTCCATTTCCATAATATTGTCCTCAAGCACATCGCCCTTGTATAAACCCTCTATATACTCCTTCCACCTTTCTGCCTTCCCTTCTTTGCTTAGAACTGGGTTGCCATTTGAGCTCTTGATATTCATACAAGTGGTTCTCTTCTCTCCAAAGGTCTCTTTAATTTTATTGTAGGCAGTATCTATGTTACCCCTAGTGAGACAAGCCTCTACATCCTTACATTTGTCCTCTAGCCATCCCTGCTTAGCCATTTTGCACTTTCTGTCGATCTCATTTTTGAGACGTTTGTATTCCCTTTTGCCTGCTTCACTTATTGCATTTTTATATTTTCTCCTTTCATCAATTAAATTCAATATTTCTTCTGTTACCCAAGGATTTCTATTAGCCCTCGTCTTTTTACCTACTTGATCCTCTGCTGCCTTCACTACTTCATCCCTCAGAGCTACACATTCTTCTTTTACTGTATTTCTTTCCCCCATTCCTGTCAATTGTTCCCTTATGCTCTCCCTGAAACTCTCTACAACCTCTGGTTCTTTCAGTTTATCCAGGTCCCATCTCCTTAAATTCCCACCTTTTTGCAGTTTCTTCAGTTTCAATCTGCAGTTCATAACCAATAGATTGTGGTCAGAATCCACATCTGCCCCTGGAAATGTCTTACAATTTAAAACCTGGTTCCTAAATCTCTGTCTTACCATTATATAATCTATCTGATACCTATTAGTATCTCCAGGATTCTTCCAGGTATACAACCTTCTTTTATGATTCTTGAACCAAGTGTTAGCTATGATTAAGTTATGCTCTGTGCAAAATTCTACCAGGCGGCTTCCTCTTTCATTTCTTCTCCCCTATCCATATTCACCTACTATGTTTCCTTCTCTCCCTTTTCCTACTGACGAATTCCAGTCACCCATGACTATTAAATTTTCGTCTCCCTTCTACTGGGTTCTATTATTTAAGAAGTCCTCGAGCCATTCACATGTCTGTGAAGTTATTCCATACGCTCGTGCCTTCGTTAACAGCCTGCAACGAGGATCATGTCAAATGCGGTGATAGGAGCACACCGCGAGGTAATAATTATGTTTACAAGAAAGCATTAATAGTATTCTTCTCTGTCCTTAGATGGATCATGAAGTCATCTTGATTCAACGTTTCCGCAGTCCACCTGGTAGTCATCTTCAGATGAGTGTGCTGTTGCACGAACTCGCGGGAACTGAATTCAGTCCGCGAAGGGCGGCTCCTTTATACGCTCCGGAAAGCCAATAGCACGTGCGCAAGAAATAGTCGTAACTGTCCTCTAGCGCCAGTGAACATGTAGAGCCCCAGTCGTGGAAGGTGTAGAAATCGAGAAACCGTCATTAAAAATGTTCTGATGGCTGAATCATATACCGTTGTTTTTCAGGGAGTCATAAAACATGGTTCCAAATCTAAATTAAAGGGTAACCCTCCGTCTCTGTTTATAAAATTATGAGAGAGTCGAATTTCAATTGATTATTTTAAAACACAGACCAAATAGCGAAACGCAGGGGAAATCATTTGTGTCTTTTCATACACCATTTTATATCCCTTCGTAAGACAGGACTCTGCCACGGCAGATTTCTCAGCCTGATACAAACGTGTATTATGCTGGTGCTCAAATATCGATCCTGAATGGTACCAATTGTTTGTAAGTAATATAAGGTTTCAAACAGTGGTAGTGCATCTATGGGTGTCTACACACACCTGGCTACCTCAATCCCAAGTCATCCTTTACTGAGCCAGGGAGTGCTCTAATCTTCGCCGGCGCACGAAAAACACTTTTGATATCAAACCTTTTTAAAATTCTTCGTATTTTCGAAAATATGGAATGTCGCCGATTTAGGTGCGTCTCCTAATGGTTTCCAGGAAGATCCAAACCGGTGGGGGTGACGGATCTGTTCGTCTATACAGCCACTCTGCTTGAACACAACGATTTCTTGTGTCAAGACTTTTATGTCTGAAATGGCATAATCTCTTTATGCCAGAGTCCACAGGACCCTCGTGTATTGGAACGGTGGATGTCAGTTTCATGTATGGATATAACGGTCAGTGTGCATGGGCTTTCGAAAATACAGTGTCCCAGTGTCCGATCATTCTTTCTGTGAAGGAAGACGACTAGAAACGGAAGCTGTTTACCCTTTCGAACCTCAGTTAACTGCCTTCATCCCACCATCAAGTTCACAATGTGAGATAAAAGGCGTTTTTCGTCCGACAGCCAAGATTAGATCTGTTCTTGACTCAGTAATGGAGGACTTGGGACTGAGGTAGCCCGATGTGTATAGGCCTAGGATCCCCTGCCACTATGGGAAAGCTTATATTCCTTCCATTCGGGATTGACGTCTTGACCACCAGCGCCTCATACGTTTGTTTCGGCCTGAGGCATCTGCGGTGGCGGAGCACTGCGTTACCGAGGGACCTAAAATGGTGAATGGGGAGACACAAATGGTTGGCCTGCGTCTCGCTATTGGGAATGTGTTTTAAACCAATCCATTGAAATTCGACTAGCTGATAATCATATAAATAGAAACAAGAGTTGCCCTTTAAGTGAGATTTGTAACCCTCTTTTCTCATACATTATATAACAGCCGTCAGAGTAGTTTTTTATTGCGATTATCGATTTACCCAGCTTCTACCACTGTGGCGGTATATGTTCACTTGCGCTATAGGTCCGTTACGAAGCTTCCTTGCGCACTCGCTATTGGCCTTCCGCTACGTATGAAGGAGTCGCCACTCACGGTCTGAATTCAGTTCCCGCGAGTTCGTACAACAGCACACTCACCTGAAGATGGCGGTCAGGTGGGCTGCGGAAACGTGTCAAGACTACTTCATGATCCGGCTACTGACCCGAGAGGAATATTAGCAGTTATTGAACCGGAAGGTCTACGTAGACACAATGTAAATATTGTATTCAAATCATGAATGTATGTGAGTAAGTGTGAGTGATGCAACATGTACCAGAAGCTGGCTGAGGTGGAACTATTAAAATAAAAAATAAAATTAAATAAAAATAGGAGTGAAGCACATGTTTAGGTCGTTCACAGCACCGTTCCTGTGAAGCTTAGTAATCACTCTGTTGTATTGTTGCGACTGTTTGTCGCAATTCTTTGTCGTGGACACTTTATGGCAGATATCGTCACCATGCCTCGCAAAGCATCGTGTCTACATGTAGGTATCATCTACATCTACATCTACACCTACAAAGATACTCTTCATGCCACTGCAGGGTGTGTGGCGGAGGATATCCTCTACCACTACAAGTCATTTAGTTTCTTGTTCACTCGCAAACAGTGAGGGAATAACGACTATCTAGATGCATCCATACGACACCTAATTTCATGCACTTTATCTTCGTGCTCCTTGTGCGCAATGTATGTTGGCGGGAGCAGAATCATTCGACAGTCAACTTGTAGTGCCGGTTCTCTGAATTTTCTGAATAGTGCTTCTCGAAAAGGAGGTCGCCTTCCCTCCAGGGAATGTCTTTTGAGTTTCCGAAGCATCTTCGCAATCTAGCTGCCCGCCTCTGAATTGTTTCGATGTCTTCCTTCAATCCGACCTGGTAAGGAACCAAAACACTCGAGCAGTACTGAAGAATAAGTCGCATCAGAGTCCTATATGCGGTCTCCTTTAGACGTGAACCAATCTTTCCTTAAATTCTCCCAATAAACAGAACTCGACTATTCGCCTTCCAAAGCACAATTCTAACATGCTCGTTCCATATCATATCGCTTTGCAACGCTACGCCCAGATATTTAAACGACTTGACTGTGTCAAGCACGACACTAGCAATACTGCATCCGAATGTTACAGTTTTGATCTTCCTATTCATCCGCATTAACCTATATTTTTCCAAATCTACGGCTAGATGCCGTACATCGCATCAAATGGAAATTTTGAATAAGATGTACCTTTCTACAGTAGCTCAACTTCGACGCCTTCCAGTAAACTACTGCATCATCACCATACAACCGCAGACTGCAGCCCACCCTGTCCGCCAAATCATTTATGCTTGTAGAGAGCAACAGCGGTCCTAACACACTTCCCTGGGGCGCTCCTGACGATGCCCCTGTCTCTGAAGAACACTCTCCGTCGAGGACAACATACTGGGTTCTATTATTTAAGAAGTCCTCGAGCCATTCACAAGTCTGTGAAGTTATTCCATACGCTCGTGCCTTCGTTAACAGCCTGCAACGAGGACCATGTCAAATGCTTTCCGGAAATCTAGAAATAAGCAATCTGTCTGTGTCCAAATGGTTCAAATGGCTCTGAGCACTATGGGACTCAACATCTTAGGTCATAAGTCCCCTAGAACTTAGAACTACTTAAACCTAACTAACCTAAGGACATCACACACACCCATGCCCGAGGCAGGATTCGAACCTGCGACCGTAGCAGTCCTGCGGTTCCGGACTGCAGCGCCAGAACCGCTAGACCACCGCGGCCGGCTGTCTGTGTCCCTTCTTCCATAGTTCGCAGTATAACATGTGGGAAAAGGACAAGCTGAGTTTCGTAGCAGTGATGCTTCTAAAACCATGTTGATTCGTGGACATAAGCTTCTCAGTCTGAAGAAAGTTTATTATATTCGAGCTGAGAATATGTTAAATGATGCTACAGCAAACAGAAGTTAGGCAGCAGAAAGCTGAAAGTTGAGTCATCTGCTGCGCGGCTGATGGAACGTACTCTATGTAAACGAAGCGAAGTTGCTTAAGTAAGTTTTCTAAAAAGTTTTAATTGATGTATAAAAAATAGAACACCGCATATTTTCGATTCGCACGTCTTTCGCGATGCAATTATTCACAAATCATCGCAGAGAATCTGTTGGTTAAAAATATTTGTTTATTTCATATTGAAAGTCTCACTTCACATGAAAGAGCTGCTTATCTTGTCGTCATTGGTCATACTAATTAGAATAGTTAGAATCTGAATAACTCACTGCCCACTGTTCGAAGGATTTACTGTGAATTATGCATGCTAATAGTGGGATTGCTAGTGTGAGAGGAGGACAAATTGGCTCTCTGAAATTGTCCTCATATTTCGATATGGGTCGCCAGTGCAGATTTGTTTACCAGTCTCCTGCATAATTTAAAATAAACAATATCTTTCGCCAACCAACGCAGAGAGAATCGTGCTCGCAACTATGACTAAGTCACGAAAAGCACATAGCTGAACGTTGACTCATACGATGAGCTGCTCCAAAACTTTATATAAACGACGCAGAGCTGCATCCAATACCCTGTTTTACTTTATACATCAAGAATTGGAAACTACAGGTTTTGGATTCGCGTTTTATTTTCTCTATGCAGTTGTACTGAAACGACTGCAACCAATTTGGTGTTGCTTAGGCGACTTGCTTATCCAAAACCAGTAATCCAACCGGTTACCAACCGTACCAACAGGGTACGTAATGTGGAATCCGAGACACGTTTCGTTTCTGGCAAATCTTCACACGATTGGGAGGTGAACTCCAGGTTAAAAGGCAGAGTGGAAAAAAATGCAGCGTTTCTAGTCAAACGCTTTTCAGATAGACCACCATACCAGGTGAAATTGTGTGAATCTCTGCTGTCTCAAGTAACTGCTCTTCTCCAAATCAAAATTCCTACGGCAGTTCCTGAGATTAGCCTGCACATACAGATGGTTGCGAGGAGGCGACTTCAATTTATATACATAGAGAATAGATTAGACAGAAAGTATCCTGAACAACCTCCAAAATTTTTTCGCTGGAATTCAAGTTATCCCCTGAAAAATTTAGATTGAATTATGGGAAAAATACTGGAAAATGGATGTATGCAGCGAAAAAATCACAGAATGGAAAAAAGTAAATTATGGGATAACCCAGACACAGCAAGAAGTTTGGGCAAACTAACGGTAGTCACGAAAATACAGCTTAAGATAGACATGGTACAAGCTGGGTTGCCTATCTTAAAGTGCACGATGGGTATTTTCCCAGTCATCTTCGCTTTACCCACTGCATAACTGCAGTTACGGATGTTGAAAGTTGTTTACATAAGTGTGTAGTGAAACTTTATAAGTAGACGTTGAAATAAATATTTGCGCTGGACTGGTTCGTGGAACGGAATCTACAGTCTACAAAAAACTGTTCAAACCACTATGAGGAGCTGTAGGACAAAACCATAGACAGTAGTATTATAATATGTAAAAGAGGTTGTGGTTGATTATGAGCGTGATATGTCTGCATGGATGGACTGTAAGATTACACTGGAGGTAGAAAAGATGACGGCTTCAAGCCAGCCTAAAAACTGATCCTGTAATGGAAAACTAGTAGTGTTGATTCGCAGTTTTCTACAAGGTGAGTGCACATTTTCCCACTAATCTTCAACACACTAAATAACTTTTTGTCTAAAAGCTAAATAAAAGAAACGAATGAAGCAACTGTTGTTTAGCAATCAGGGAGACGTTAACTATCATAGCTGCCTCTCTTGTAACTTTCTTTGTTTCGCAGATAAGAATACCACTACGGCTTTCTGAAACAGAGCACTATATACTTCATTCGGTAATCCAGGTCCTCTCCTCAAGACCTGTTCAGTAATTTATCGCAATGTATAATTGACACAAAAATAACGTCATTAAAAGCGTAACCAAAGCTGAATTTTTCTCTCCTGTACTGAGACAAAGTTCAGATATGCGGGGTAACTTAACGTGCCCACTTGCTGGAGGCGACAGTAAAACAAGTGTAAACACAAGAAAAATGCCCGCCGGTCGTCGTGTAAAAAGTCTCCTGTTGAAGATTTGTGTCAGTACAATGTACACCGAGGAAGAGGAGGTAGAAATGTTGCTCATCAGTTAAATCAAGGACTACCTTTTCCTACACAACATATCTTTCGGAAAGTACTACAGTACAGTACATCAGGAAACATTAGTGCAAATAGTGTTCTGCTAACTTACATTCTTCACATATGGGTAGCCCTTCTACATTCTCTTCGTTGGTAACCATTGTAGGAACAAACTTTCAACTGAAGAGTGTTGACTTAATGATCGGTAAATCTCTCTCTCGTTTCCATTTTTTTAGTGCCTGTTTCGTCAAGTGGAAGAATTACGCTACGTACTTCGGCTGCCTGCAGTGAGTGGTAGCACAATAGAGTTACAGTCAGTTTCGTGGTTTTAGGTTTCTAGTAACGTCATATTTGTGTGAGTGGTACACTGACCGATGTTTTCGGACAGGTCTTGAGCGGAGGAAGGGGACTATTGAATGAGAAATATACGGGTTCATATTTAAGAAAGGTATACATCTCTATACTTCGTAGCGAACAACGTTACAAGGTAGAGAATAATGGTGATTAATGACCCTCTGGTAGTTAAGCAATATTTGTTTCACACATTTGTTATTTTGCTTCTAGATAAATGTTATTTAGTGATCAAGATAAATTAAACAACATGTGTACTACCGGAAAGAGGAGGATTACTTCGAAAATTTCTGTCCTACACATGTTTTACAAATTTCTACTTTTACCTTTCTGTTGCACCTAATGAGTTAAAAAAATGGATTTTAGCTCTCAGTGAAATTCGTTGTGAGAGTTCAATACTCAAAGACAGAAAACCTTAAATTAGCTACGCAAATGCTTTGAAATTGCAATCAACCACAGGTGAAACTTGGAAATACTAAAACTGCAGTTTACCGACTGCTGACATCGCAGTGTAGATTACGTGTGTATCAGAGGACTAACGTAGGTTATTGGTCGAATGACGGCTTTGTACTGAAATGCTGGAAACCGGACCTGGCAGCCACATAAATAAAGACACCAATCATCCTGCGAAAGTCTACTTACAAAGCTTCAAAAACCAACACTACGGAAATGACCTAGGAATACACTACACGTTGTTCTCGTAGCAACCGTGAAAACCAGACAGACATTAAAGCGGTGATTCTCCCCGCGCTCGATATGTGATTGGAAAGGGAAGACAACCTACCTTCTGACACTATACTAATTAGCTTTTGCCATGCACTTCACAGTGGTTTCTAATGCATTTAGGTGGATAAGTGGATAGTTGAGGTCTCCTCTACCACGTGATGAGTGTATCTACGCCAGTACCAAAGATTCAGAAACAAAACCTGGGCTACCCGCCTGCTACCAGCAGAGCTTTGCCAACCTATGCCGCTGTTCGCACGTCTCTCCATTCTCTCTGCACTCCAGGAGGCAAGGCTATAGTGTACAGGGTTGTTAAAATCAACATGAACCGTAAAGTTGCAAAAACTTCTGCTATGTATTATCGACAACTAGTTGATAAACCAACATTGCCCTCGTATTCACTTTTCCCACTGTTTATCACAAACGAAAAAAAAAAAAAAAGAAGAACTGAGTTTCCATGCATTCCTGAAACCACTTTTCAAATTACGAAACAGTTTCTGTACGCTGCGCGCATCTGATTCACTTGTGTACTACGCGATTTTGTAACCATCCCTATGACAATGCCTATTCATAGCTCTGCATACGGGTGTGTTGCCACCTACAGTAGTCTGTGCTTCCCAAGTTGAGAGCTATCGAAACCGCTGCAGCGTTTCAGGGGTTTCCTTAAGCTGACTCGTCTGTAATACTGTCTTAGTACTACAGAATGTCTCCGTACTATACAATAAATTTATTAAAACTTCATGCACGTTGCGCAATTTTTCGCGCATCTCAGTGTTTATGACGACATGTTTCTCGAACTACGTGTCGTTAGATGATGTATTTGTGTAGGTACATTCAGCGGCATATGTGGATACTATCTGAGTAATATGTTGCTTACAGAGTTAGTGGCAAAATAGTAATAAACTTATACGTCACGTACAATGTGGCAGTTTTTCAAGAAACTCAGTATTCTTGAAGTCATGATCTCCCCAACTATTTGTGGTACTGTGCTATAACTTCGTAGGTGCGTATAGTGACATATGTGGATATCGTCTGCGAAATTTGCTACGAATGGAGTTAGTAGCACAGAAGTAATAAATTTAAACATCATGCATAATACGACAGTTTTCCACGCATCTCAATGTTTATGATGTCATATGCCCTGAACTATGATAGGTAAATGGTTTTTATCCTCACAGAGATTGTTGGCAATAAGGGAAATGTGTACCAAGTTTGGTAGAAGTCCGTACACTGGTTTAGGAGGGGATGTGGAATATGCACACATACATAGATGCATTTTTGTAGTATGTATGGATAACAAATTTCATTATGGTAGCATTCGAAAAAAGTGCTTTTAGAAGAGAAGAGAAGTTAAGTAACATTTGAAGTGTTTGTATATATACAAAGAACAACATACTACTCTATAGGCGAAGGAAAAAAAAAACTCTTTTGTCTTGAAGTCTTGAAGATATGCAGAAAGTAAATTTCTGAAAGCCCAAAAAAAAACAAGCTTAGTTATGCTGTCTGACTCTGAACTAATAAGTACAATAGCATACAGCACACACTTTCGTAAATTCAGCTCAACGTAATGGAATGATGGCGTGCATATGTGTAACTTGCAGCTGGTAAATATATGAAGAGTTTCCCGAATGTACTAGGTTAGTTTAAACGTATGTCAGCTTTTCGATTATAGCATCCTGCTATGCTATGCGGCTATTTCCCTTGTTTTAAACACATACATTTAGGCAATACAAGACAATTTATCGTTACGACAGACAGCAGCTCAGCATAGGACCACTTACCTCAAACCTAACTAGCAAGTAGATCGATTTCACTCGTTACTATCTGTAATTCTCAGTGTCCACTGTATGGCTGACAAGTGATCCATCAGCATGGCTGTGTCTAGCTTTTTTGACTTTCGTGGCAACCAGGAAACAGCGGTCCTCCAGCGTGGGACATTCAAATGTATCAAGTATTGCATGGGGGCTTAATTAAAATATGGAATGCAAATAATTTTAATTTTTTGCTTCAGTAGCTGTCTGTTCGGTTACGAAGTCTCGTAACGGTTGGCCCTGACTAGTATTATTACGCAATCTGACTGCATAGAACAACAACAAAGAATGAAATGGAAATTTTCATTAACACAATTAATTAATTAAGTCCCCAGCAACTATAAAACCTACGAAACCAAAGCACAAGTGTAACTGTTCTGTGTGTGGAAGTATGACTCAACGTACGCATCTGGCACGGTTCTTCTTCAACAACACAAGAAATTTTAAATATCATTTATACTGAATTAATTAAAGAAAATAGAAATACCATAATTACTCAAGAAAACCAGAATTACACTCTAATACAAGAACACAAGCCAGATGCTTTGTTGACTGAACCTGTAATGACGCATTATTCAGGACATTGAAATAATGAGAAAGAAAAGAAAAGTAGTTTGTTACCTTAATTTATATTGATGAAAAGCTCTCTAGACATTACAATCTCTCCACACCGACTCGCTACTATCACATCTCAACAAGAACTTTTCAGTATCACATCTCAGCAAGCACTGCCTACTAGCTCATCTCAACAAACACTCCTCACTACGACATCTCAGCACTGACTACCACGAGTTCTCCCAAGGCACTGCCCACTACGAGTTCTCAATAATCACTGCCAGTGGAGGCGGCGGAACAATACTCTCTAGCGCGATCTCTGGCGCTGTGGCTCAGTGTAGCCACCTTTCATATGCCCTTCCTCCACAGGCTAGCATTTGATGGTATTTTTGCCAGCATTGGTGGTGAAAATACCACCAAATTCGTCAAAAAAAAAATACAGACAAAAATAAAAGATAATATTAATGCGTAAATATCATATAACTAGATAAAATTTTGGCTTTGCACTGACCTTTCAGTAACCTAATATATAAAATACAGTAAGCAATACAAATTCCTTCATACATGTGACTTTACATAACAGTTTACACAAGTATTATGTGGTTAAACAGTTCAATCAATAGCGTCAGCAATGACGAATATGTGCAGGTAAGAGTCTCATAACTTTTCACAAACAGTAATACACAAAAAAAATCAATTTATACAAATATTCACATAAACGCTTTCCATAGCTCAAGAATAAGCAGTTGACAGTTCCAGCAGTAGCACCCAGCAATGGTCAACAGGTGCAAAAACCAACAAGTGACATTTTTTCAGTAGAAACAGTCCATCAGTGGCACCCAGTAATGTTGAATAGGTGCAGACACCAACAAGTAACACCATTTCAGTATAAGCAGTTCCATTAGTTGCACCAGCAATGTTGAGCAGGTGCACACAGCAACAGGTGACATCTTTTCAGTAGAAGCAGTCCACCAGTGGCACCCAGCAATGTTGAGCAGGTGCCGACACCAACAAGTGACATCATTTCGGTAGAAGCAGTCCATCAGTGGCACCCAGCAATGTTGAGCAGGTGCAGACATCAACAAGTAACACCGTTTCAGTATAAGCAGTTCCATCAGTGGCACCAGCAATGTTGAACAGGTGCAGATATCAACAGGTGACATCTTTTCAGTAGAAGCAGTCCATCAGTGGCACCCAGTAATGTTGAATAGGTGCAGACACCAACAAGTAACACCATTTCAGTATAAGCAGTTCCATTAGTTGCACCAGCAATGTTGAGCAGGTACACACAGCAACAAGTCACATTTCTCAGCAGAAGCAGTTCCATAAAATTCAGTATCACTGATCACACTGTTCATCAGAGTTTATAAGCAGAAATTAAACATGTCCTAGTGGCACCAATCATGTAGAAAAGGTACAAGTAACAGTCCATAATTTTTACAATCACTGATCACACAGTTCATCAGCAGAAATTAAACATGACTAAATGTCGCACATCATGTTGAAAAGTGCAGCACCATCACTAATCAGACAGTTCAGGCATGAACAATAGTTTGAATACACATACAATGCTTTTACACTAAACATACAAATCATAACAAACACACAAATGATATCAGATAATTGTCCTATTAACTATTACAATACACAAATACCAGTAAACCTATAATATTTATGGGTGTCAGTGCAAGCCACAACAAACAAGTAAAATAATATTTAGGAGATAGGTTGGGATCACTTCTCTGGGATTATAAAAGGAAAACACACAAAACACACTCACTCATCTTTCATCCACATTAGTGCTACTGTGTAATTGAATAGTGTTAACTGTGTAAATGCAATTCTGTCAAAATTTTATGTTCATCATGTGTACCAAGTAGTAGTGGCAGCAATGTATAACAGTCACTAATAGTTAGTCAACGTCATAGTCATCATGTCAAGACCAATGTTTGCCAAGCCAGATCAAAATGTACGGTTGCTGAACAACTGTCAGTGAGCCAAGATATACAAATACTTCCTCTCTTCAAAAAAAGTATATACTGCTTAGTGATTTAACAAAGTGTGTGTGTAGACAATCTTCCTTCTACTTGAGTGTTCTAGTCTGCCATCTTTATCCTCCTTGTTCCATATAGACCAACAAAAAAAAAATGCTCCTCACTTACTTCACCTCTTATCCACCAAAACTCCAATAATCATCAACTTCACATAATCTCAATACCTCAAACATACCTCTTCAATACGTCGATATATATAACCTCATTGCCAATGTCATTTCACTTCCATAACAACTCTTTCCTCTAGTCAGTCTCCTCGAACAAGTGCAGACAAAATCCTAATGCAAACCTCAATTCATCATCTCATACAATCCGAAGACACAATGTCAACACACAACCTCTCGTGTAATCTATCTGATCCAAATCTGCCACTCATTATAAATTATAAGATACATTTTGTTTACCTTGTCCATCATTAAATAAAAGAAATGCGTACATGACCTCTAACAGACTTAGTTCGAATAACTCTCAGTAATTAATTACGATTACGGAGTGTGAATGATCATAATATTTCACAGTGTGTACACCACTTCAAGAATCATGTCAGAAGCAAACATGTGGAGTATTTCTTGTGTCAAGTGTCACTTCCTATTTCAATTACTCACGAGAAATGCAGTGTAATAACTGTCGATGATCTAAACCTAGTGTTGGTATGTCATGTCGTTATCTTCCTTCCTATTAGCATAAATTTATACAGCTTCCATAAAACCTCCAGCTCATGTGACTTCTATGCAGTTTCTTGTACCAATGTCGTTCGTAGAATTATAGCAGTTCATTTTCTTATCTTAAAAATATAAGGCACTGAGTGTAAGCAAAACATGCAATAGCGCGACAATATACCAGTAGAGAACAGAATGTCAACAAATGGATACAGTACAATTCCTACAACGAGGCTCTGCCAAGCGAACAATCTATAATTAATACCACAGTGTAACCTAAACTCTATGTACGTACACAGTATATCAGCATTGCTATATTCTAAATTGAAGAGTAGTTGTGACAACAAACAGAAATGTGTAAATATGCAATCCATACGCACAGCAGCAAACATATATCTTACGTAATAAACAAGTCATTAGCATCATATCAGCATAAGCAAATAAATGTTCATATGTAATCTTAATAAGTAAACATGAAGGCGCAAGCAGATAAATCACAAAGTGTAACCTACATACCTAATTACAGTCAGCACAATTAATCAGGTGACAATTATAATTTAAATAAATAAGCACAGCAGGCACATAATAAAAAAATATAACATCAGTGAAAAAGCAGTGCAGCCAAGCGATGCATAATATATACAAATAACAACCCTGTTCATTAATCAATAATTGTCAAAATCAGTAAATGTACACAAGCACGTCGCTTCACAAGTAAATTCATGGAACATGAAATCTAGCACAAAGTATGAGTCACGTAATCGCAAGCAGCAAATTACGTCTACAGTATGTACCTAAGTGGAAATATGTTACCTGAAAAATAAACTCAATTAATCGTTACCTTTTTAGTTTATTAGTTTCATCTTCGAAATTACATTCTTCCTGAAATTTTCTCGATACCAAGTCGTCTTAACGTCGGACACGCACAGAATTTACCTGAAGGTCTTAAATACTTTATACAACCGTATCCTGAAAAATACTGAACGTTAATAACATAATGTATAAAGTCACCATAGCTTTATACAGAATTTAGTCGGAGAAATTACACTGTGTATTTATTTACGTCTGTCAGTGCATTCGCACTGAGCGCTCGATCAGCTGTAGGCGCGTGACGTAGAAAGTGATTGTTTGCGGTCAACGACTGCCTTGTGCGGCGCGCAGACTTCACTGTTGCTTTGAGTATCTGCCGCCGCTGGAACACGGCGCGGTATCCTTGTATTCTCTGCATGTTTACATGTAGCTGTTAGTTTCTCTAAAGTATGTCATTCCACAAAAATTTTAACGTTAGATATGTGATGTATTCCCTTAGAGCGCCGAGATTTAAGAGTTTCTACTTCGACAGTGTTATCATGGATAATTTTGCGAATCCTATATGGACTGTTATAAAGCAGAAAAAATTTGCGACATAAGCCTTTTCCTTTGTGAGACAAACGGTGAGACTTAATTAATACCTTTTGTCCAACTGACAAGATTTTTAAACGACCAGGACGTTTCGCTGATTTTTCTCTTCTAGCAGCCGCAGATGCAATATTTCGCAGAGCCAGGTTCACAACTTCAGAATGCCGCAGTTTCCGTGAAGGCGGAAAAGGAACAATTTCAGAAATGCGATTTGACGGTGCTTTGTTTTTTAATATCAATAGAGGCGGTAAAGAAGTTGAATCATTAGGAAGTTCATTCAGAATGTTTTGAAAAGTATGAAGATACTGATCCCACGTTCTGTGATTCTGATGACAATAAAGACGACGCAATTTATTAATTTCTTTCATCCATCTTTCTGAAGCGTTAGATTGAGGGTGAAAAAGTGAAATAAAAATTGGTTTAATCTTACGACGCCGTAGAGTACGAAGCCAAATTTTAGAGCGAAACTGTGATCCATTATCTGATATAACCTTATCAACATGACCAACTTCTTTAAGAAAATGTTTGATGAAAGCGTTAGATACTGAACGAGCTGTTGTTTTGCGTAAAGGTGTAAAACACACATATTTTGATGTCAATTCCACTGCTACGAAAATGTACGCAAAACCATTAGTAGAACGAACCACTGGACCGAACAAATCGACTGCAGCCATGTCCTTTAATTTCGCTGGAATGATAGGAAACAACGGTGCTCTGTGAGAAACAGTTGGCGGCTTAGCCTTTTGACATAATTTGCATTTGGCAAGAACAGATCGAATACGTTTTTCCATATTACTGAAGTAGCAATTTTCTCGCAATTTATGAAAGCATTTTCTGGGACCAAAGTGCGCATAACTGAAATGTGTGTACCAAATCAATTTATTGACCCACTCATCAGGAATACAAACTAACCAAACAGAGTTGTCGACCGACTTCCGTTTAAAAAGAATGTCATTGCGAACTAAATAATGCTCTCTAATCGCTACGCTTTCCTTTCTCCTCCACTTCTCCTTAATGTCCTTCCAGATTGGATCTTTATTTTGCTCCTTAGCGATGTCCTGGAGCGAAGACGAAATAAAGTTCTCAAACGCAACACCTTGAATGTACATCAAACAATAATGGTTTTCTTTGCAGTCCTCTTCAGCACTTTGTTTCAAACCCATAGGTGCACGTGATAAAGCATCAGCAACAATATTTGAAGATCCCTGTATGTAAACAATACTAAAATCAAATTCCTGTAGGTACAACGCCCATCGTGACAATCTGCCATGAGTTAATTTTGTCGACATAAGAAATTCCAAAGCTCGATGATCAGTGTAAACCTTAGTATGTCTACCGAACAAAAATGTGCGAAATTTTGTGAAAGCCCAAACAACAGCCAAAGCTTCAAGTTCCGTAATCGAATAATTCTTTTCGGATTTAGAGAGAATACGACTTCCAAATGCAATAGTCTTCTGTACTACAACGCCGTTTTCTTCTATCTCTTGAAATAAATGTGCACCTAGGCCTTTGTATGATGAGTCCGTCGCGAAACAAAAATCTTTAGATAAATCCGGATGTGAAAGAAGTGGAGCAGCAACTAAAGCATCACGATGTTGTTCAAATTCTGACTGAGCTTCCTCATCCCAACACCAATTAGAATTTTTTCCAGATAGTTCACATAAACGAGGTGTGGCCAAATTGTCCAATCTAACAAAGCGTCTAAGAAAATTACAGACACCAAGGAAACTACGAACATCACGTTTTGTGGTAGGAACAGCATAATTACGAATAGCGTCTAGTTTCTCTGGATCAGGAAGAATACCTTCTGTAGAAATAGTGTGACCGAGAAATTTCACCTGAGAACGACCAAATTCAGATTTTTCCAAGTTCACTGTCATGCCAACTCGTGCAAAAATACATAATAATGAATCCTAAATTTTGTTATGCTCACTCCAAGAACGTTTAGAAATAAGAATATCGTGAACATATGAAGTAATATTGTCACGAAGATAAACAGGTAAAATTTAATTTAAACTACGAATGAATGCTGCAGAAGATACAGTAAGTCCAAACGGTAATTTCCGAAACTGGTAACAGTTACCAAAGGCTAAAAAGGCAGTATATTTGCTACAATCAGGGTGGAGTTCTATTTGCCAAAAACTTGCGCGCATATCAATCGTGGATAAAACTTTAATTCCATGGAAATGTTGAAGAAGTTCATCTAAATTTTGTGGACGGTCAGTTTCAGGAATAATAATATTATTTATCTGTCTGGAGTCCAGAACCAAACGAATTGACCCATCCCTTTTAAGAACAACGTGTAATGGGCTGGTATAAGGGCTGACTGCTGGCTCAATAATGCCCTGATCTAACATGTATTGAAGTTCATTCTTAACCTTGTCTCTGTAAGCCAAAGGAATAGCGTACGTTTTCCTGCGAAATGGTATGTGTTCTTTTACCTTAAATAAATATTGTAAGCCGTGTATAGTTCCTGTGTGATGACTAAACACTGTAGCATGTGAAGTCAAAATATGGTGCAGCTCTTCTCTTGCAACGTCATCTGGCACTTCAGCTTTCTTAACCTTTTCATTAATTAATTCTTCTCTACTAATTACATCCTCCATCGCGTCTCTGTATCTATTGTCATTGTCATGAATAAACACACTGTCGTCATAATGCTCAACGAAAACATCAGAAGTAAGAAACCTTAAACATTTTGTATCTGATTCAGATCTTGCTAAACACTCGAAAAATTTCAAACATTTCGGCATTCCGGCAACAGTCAAATTCACACTTCCTTCTTTAAAGTTCAAAATTGCCTTATGTGTGTTAAGAAACTCCATACCTAATATAATCTGTGTACTGAGTAATGGAACAATAATAAAATTAGCAGACAATTCGTATCCTTGACAAATGAAATTTAAGTTGGTCTGTTGTTTAACTGCCACACCCTTTCCAGAAATCGCTCCTCGAATTGTAGTTTTAGAAATAGGTAACACAGGACAGGCAATAGTTCTTTCACATATACGAAAAACTGATTCACTAATGACGTTCAATGGGCTCCCAGAATCTAAAACTGCAGTGAACTTATTCTTACCCACACATCCTCCAATAACAGGATGTAAAAATGCGTCTACATTATTTTCCTTTTCGCCTAGCAAAATGTCTCTCATATCTTCCAGGCGTACGTAGTGTAAAGTTGTAGTGTCATTACTTTCTGAACCGTCTATATTGCTGCCAGAAGCCGAAGCTGCAAGTCATGGTCGATTGTTTGCGTCACGTCTTTGATTATTCCCGTCATTTCGCGGATCAATTTCTACTATTTCCACTTGTCTCTCTGAATTTCTGTCACGCGGAGGATGCCAATTAGGTCCTTCCTGTCTGTTAGATGCAAATTCTTGGTTGTGTCTGTTATTAAAATTTCTGTTTTCCTGTCTGTCTGCATAACCACTTCTTGTATAATTTCGACTGTCACTTCTGAAATTACTGTTAGACCTACTAGCCTGGTTATTTCTGTAGTAAGAATTTCTATTACTGTATGGATAATTTCTGTCTTGATGATACCGATTACTGTTTCCGTATGATTGATCATTCCGGTACGAATTACCGTTATTATAATTGTCTGTGTAATTTCTGTTAGAACGTCTGTTATTGTCATAAGGCTGGTATCTATTGTCCTGTCTGTTACGTCTGTCATTCTCAAAATTACCCATATAACGCCCGTTCCGATCACTTCCCCTTTTCTCTGAAAATCTATCGTAATTACTGTTACTGAAAAAGTTACAAGAAGTCCCGTCGTCGTTGTCATACTCAAGTTCTTGTAACAAAGTCTTAAAAGTCTCAATGTCGTCTTTACATCTTCCAGCTAAAGCAATTTGTCTTATGGATTGTGGCAGCTTAGTTAAACAAATGCGAATTAATTCAGTCCGGCTATAAGGGTTGGACAGGAACTGATTCTTTCGAATCATGTCTTCAAAGTATTCTGCTGGCGTGCGGAACTCAGACTGTTTGAAATTACGCTGCATAATAAGACTGTGTTTGACTCTGTCTTGCGTGTTTTCGGACCAATATGCCGATAGAAATGCATGATAAAAATCATTCAGATTATTACAATCTCTAATGAGTGCACGCATCCGCGTCGCCGGTTCGTTTTCTAAATATCCACACATAAATTCCAGTTTGTGACTTAGTGGCCAGTTTGGTGGGAGTGCATACATAAATTGATCTAACCATGCACATGGATGTATGTCATTCTTAGAATGACGAAAGATCTTAAATTTCCGAACAGTCAAAAAGTGTTTATAGTCAAAGTTTTCGCCTCGTGGCGACAAAGACCTACCGCGTCTGTCCCAGTTTGAATGTCGATTATTGTCAAGTTCGCGCGCCTGGCGCTCTCTTGTTGCGTCCCGTAAATGAAACAAATTATTTTCTTCAAAGCCCTCTGCTATCTGTGATCCTAAATTTCTTCTGCTGTCTTTTCCTATAATTTCGCCTTCGATTTGTTTGACTTGCTTTCATAATGCCTCTTCCCTTTTAACGCGTTCATTAATTTTTTCCTGATTTTCAACATGCTTATTTATGTTCTGGTACTCTTCGGTTTCTGCAAATGGTAATGGAGCTGTATCATCTGAATCTCTATCCCCATTTAAACTAAGACTTGTCAATTTATCTGAAATCTCCTCAACTCTTTCCGATAAGTCACCTATTTTTTCTTTCTGTTTACCTACGTCTTCTGTAAGTGTCGCGACTCGGGTTTCAGTGTTGACACATTTGGTAGTTAACTGTTCATATTGTTGTGTCAGGTTATTTAATCTGTCATTTGGTACGGATTCCTCGATTCTCTCAAGTATTTCTTCCTTATCGTGTGCACGTTGTAAATTTAACTCTGAAAATTTTTGTACTATCACGCGATCTCTTTCTTCCTGTTCTTTATCTTGTTCCCTTTGTCTAATCTCTACTGCAATTAATCTAATATTGTGAGAATTCAAAATCGGTTGTACTTCTTCTCTTATTTCTTTCTTTAACTCATCTTTCATATTTTTGAAACATGTCCCTATTCGTGAGTCTAACCGTGTTTCCATTGTTTCCATCTCTGTTTTAATTGTTCCTATTTGTGATCCCACTGTTTTTAATTCAGATCCCAACTGTGATCCCAGTGAGTCTAACCGTGTTTCCATTGTTCCCCTTTGTAAGTCTAACCGTGTTGCCAAAGTTCCCATCTCTGTTTTAATTGTTCCTATTTGTGATCCCAAATCTAATATTGCACCCATCAACTGCTCCATATGATCTGGTTCGAAATTCTTTTCGCCCCTAACATTTCTCGCAAAACCAGTTTCCTTCGTCATAGCTGTAAAGCTATCTGTGTTCGATACTATTTCGGAATCTTCTATCGTTAATCTCGTATTCTGTGAATTTCCTGATTGAGAAAAATTTTGAAATGGTTCCGGACTATTTTCCCGACTTATTAAATTGTTTTCCACTTCATTATTCATTATACTGTTCTCCTGTGTTGGCGAGTTCGCCATGTCAACAATTTCGTCATTCTGACTATCCATCATTTTTGCCTTTTTCATCGAATGCGTAATCATTTACAAAACATACAAAACTCGTCACTATATGAAAATTACACACAATGACAGTTTATCTCCAACAATACCATTCACACGAAATGTTTCCCTCAAACACGATTAATCGAACAATTGAAATAATTGCACTAAATTGTCAAACGCGTATACAAGACAACAAAATTAAATTCTGAAAAAAAAATACCATTAGAAGAATGACAATTACCAAATCTACACATGCAAAATAGACTACAATTACTAAACTACAAATTACTACAACAATACTACTGTCTACTACTTTTACAATCAGAAGAATTCCAAGGGACGATCCTGGCAGGGTCGCCACGTGCATGGGGGCTTAATTAAAATATGGAATGCAAATAATTTTAATTTTTTGCTTCAGTAGCTGTCTGTACGGTTACGAAGTCTCGTAACGGTTGGCCCTGACTAGTATTATTACGCAATCTGACTGCATAGAACAACAACAAAGAATGAAATGGAAATTTTCATTAACACAATTAATTAATTAAGTCCCCAGCAACTATAAAACCTACGAAACCAAAGCACAAGTGTAACTGTTCTGTGTGTGGAAGTATGACTCAACGTACGCATCTGGCACGGTTCTTCTTCAATAACACAAGAAATTTTAAATATCATTTATACTGAATTAATTAAAGAAAATAGAAATACCATAATTACTCAAGAAAACCAGAATTACACTCTAATACAAGAACACAAGCCAGATGCTTTGTTGACTGAACCTGTAATGACGCATTATTCAGGACGTTGAAATAATGAGAAAGAAAAGAAAAGTAGTTTGTTACCTTAATTTATATTGATGAAAAGCACTCTAGACATTACAATCTCTCCACACCGACTCGCTACTATCACATCTCAACAAGAACTTTTCAGTATCACATCTCAGCAAGCACTGCCTACTAGCTCATCTCAACAAACACTCCTCACTACGACATCTCAGCACTGACTACCACGAGTTCTCCCAAGGCACTGCCCACTACGAGTTCTCAATAATCACTGCCAGTGGAGGCGGCGGAACAATACTCTCTAGCGCGATCTCTGGCGCTGTGGCTCAGTGTAGCCACCTTTCAGTATAAAGAATAACATGGTTCTGGTAAATCGTGCATAAAACGCGAACTTGACAAATGTTAACTGTAAAGACAGCAGAGAACTTTACAAACCCTTAGGGATAATACAATCTGCATTTAGCTTTGCTAACCAACTTCATCTGATATGTAATCCTGATCCCTTAACTAAAACATTGACTTACACCGTGAACAGTTAAAATCGATGAATTTATAACAGCACATAACTGAATAACGCTGTCAGTGATACAATAACCAGCTTCCAAGCATTTAGTAACAAAATTTGAGCGCCTATCGCAGTGCGCTGGATCACGATGTCGGCTACCTACATGCGAAGTAATACACACAAGAATTCCCGAACTAATCTCGCCTCCTCACAGGAAAAGGCAATGGCTTGTGTTGTAACAGCGACAGGAACGGTCGCAGGGTGACCGCTAACGAAAACATGGCGGGACCGAACTGGGCCGGCAGGTGTGGCCGAGAGGTTCTAGACGCTTCAGAATGGAACCGCGCGACCGCTACGGTCGCAGGTTAGAATCCTGCCTCGGGCATGGATGTGTGTGATGTCCTTAGGTTACTTAGTTTCAAGTAGTTCTAAGTTCTAGGGGACTGATGACCTCAGAAGTTAAGTTCCATAGCGCTCAGAACCATTTGAACCATTTTTTGGGACCGAACGGGAGTGGCTCGCGAACAAACAAGATGGACAAATGCGAATGGAAGGACGAGCACGACGACGGACAAGCGAGCAACACACCAAGATCAACAAAAAAGTATTAAGCAACGGGGTCACAAGACATAACGTCACGAAATCAAAACGTCTACTCGTAAACGGGAAGTAAGCACATACAACGTAAACACGATGTCTGTAAGCATGATATCAACCGACTCAACACGAGTACCAGATTGCCTCACAGAGTTTTTTTTTTTCTTTGTTGAGATTCGATTCCCCCTGAAGGGGGCAAGCTGGCAGCAACTTAGTACACCGCTCTTCATCCTAAATAATGTTTTTTGAAAAAAATGAAAGTAATACATAATAAAAGCAGGCGATAAAATCGGTGACTTAAATGGTAAAACGGCTGAAAATTGTGGAACTTAAAACATAAAACAAAATGTTGGCGATGCTAATAAAATACACACGAAACAGACAAGTCAAAAAATAGATTGATAATCAAAAATCAAGGTGACAATCTTGTTTCTGTTCGCAAGAGATATAAAAAATCACACCCAGCGACAGCATGGTTTCTGTTCACAACACTTTTGGCAAATCACACAACACTGAACACTCACTTGAACATTGCACTAAAATGTTGGCACAAATATGACACACCACAGCCGAGGGCAGGTGGGGGAACCTGGACAGATAATGGGAAAGAAAAGGGGGAAAGAGAGGAAAAACGAAGTGGTGGAGAGGGGGGGGGGGAAGGAGCCGACGGAGGACGAGGACTCATAAGAGGCCGGTGGAGGGGGGGGGGGGGGGCGGACTGGGCAGACACGAGAGGGAGCGGGAAAGGGCAGAGGAGGGGAATGCCTCACTGAGGTTTTTTTTCCCCTTTATTGTGATTTCATTCCCCTGCCCCATATGGGCAGCGGAGGGTTGTCAGCTGCACAATCCGCCGCTCTTTAGCCGAGTGACATGACTGTGGTGTCACCGCCAGACACCACACTTGCTAGGTGGTAGCATTTAAATCGGCCGCGGTCCGGTAGTATACGTCGGACCCGCGTGTCGCCACTGTCAGTAATTGCAGACCGAGCGCCACCACACGGCAGGTCTAGAGAGACGTCCTGGCACTCGCCCCAGTTGTACAGCAGACTTTTCCTGAGATGGATTACTGACAATTACGCTCTCATTTGCCGAGACGATAGTTAGCATAGCCTTCAGCTAAGTCATTGGCTACGACCTAGCAAGGCGCCATTACTAGTGTATATAAAAATGGAGATTATATCTGTACAAGAGCGATGTACACCGATTATGGATTAAAGTTAAGTATTACAAGATTTTCGTACTTTATTGCAATTCTCAAGATATTGTCCTGTTCCAGACCTCACGCCAGCCTGCGTGAGCTTAAGCGCGTGCCTTTCGGCTTCCTCTCATTGTGTCTAGGCTGTCTTGTCTAGACACAACAATGACAACTAAAATAAGAATAAAATGTTACATACAGAAGGAGATAAAAAAGGGGAACATAAAACAGAGTAATGGGAGAAAATGGAGACAAAAATAGACTGAAATGGAGATATTCGTGGGGGACAGTTAAAAAAGTCACCAGAAAGTTAAAAAACACAGTTGGCGATTCTTAAAACACAGAGAAGACACTGAATGCACATGCACAGGTTAAAAGTCGGACACAGTATTAAAAACACTCCGGAACAACACCCTTAAAACCCACTTGAAGCACACACGACGAAGAATAAAACTGCCAGGTGGGACCTGCCGAGGGAAAAGTCAGAGAAGGTGGAAAAGGAGCGGAGAGCAACGGGCAGCAGGGGAAGCGGCGGGATGAAGAGAGTAGGGGCGTCAGTGGGTACAGTAAGTGGCAGGAGACACGTGGAGCGGGAGATGAAGAGGGAACCTCACTGAGTGAGAGGCAGCCGCCTAAATACACGACATGGTATGTCGCTATTGGCAGCTGGGACCACGAGCTCCATAGTGGCACCCTCACGTTAGACTCGGGGCCAGGAGCGCGCACAACCACGGCGTACTGCGGGACTGCTGCAGAGACTTCTAGTGGTCATCAAGTTCCATGCCGTCTGGCGCGTATTCGAAACCCGCGGCGCTCGGTACCAGGTCTTTGTCTCACCCAGTCCTTATGCTCTGCAATGTTGGTTCAAAGGTGTCGATATGGGCCAGACAAAAAGGGCTTGCTCCCTGAACACCAGAAACGCAGTACAAAGTGCCTCTTTGTTTAGACCATACAAACTCTAGACAAGAAGTGAGCACGAGTGATGGGAAACTACATTCAAACTCACGAATGACTGCTTCTGGCTGACGGAAAAACCGACTCGCCAAATATGTTAGTTCCTCATAGTGAGCAAAACTGGTTTGTGCAAGATTTCATAGATTATAACAAATACAAGGCACGATGTACTGTGAGAAACTGATAGTGTTGACTAATAGGCACGTTTCACATTGTACGGAAGTGACCGGTGTATCAGAACTGCTCGCAAGAGACGAAGACGAAATACAATTCAAACCAGGGCTTGCTCCTTACTAAAGGATAAAAAAAATGCGCTAACTATAGGTGTAACGTGTATTGTATACAAAAAAACATCAGTACTGATGTTAAAGTAACCTCACATTTAACAGCAAGAAAATTTTAAAAATGAAGGATAGGTGTCCCATGGCGGACTTTTACGAAGAGTTACAGAAAGTAATAAATGGCAACAGATCTTACAACCATGTGATGATGACGTCTTGTAAAGCAGAAGCTGAACGAAAACATAGAAATTATCTTTCATTTGGAATGTTAGATATCATATTAGAAATGAGAGGATCATAACTTATGTTGGTAGCGTTTGGCGCGGAAACAAGCAAGTCTTTTATTTGCATTTCATTATCATAAGTTTTTGTAACACTGGCTAGAGCGCGCTGAACGTGGCACATGTTCCAAGAATCAAGATATTGTAAACTGTCACATATAATTTTTCCCTCAGAACGCTCTGAATACCGTTTATTGTTGGTCTGCTTCTATGTTCTCATTGATCAATATTCAAAAGTAATTCCTCCAAAATGTGCATCTTCCTCTGTCTCAGTAGCAGAAATAACACAAGGATTATGGATTTTAACATATTCTCGGACTATATGAATGTGAAAATGCAGCTATGTGAGGATGTAACTCAGTGCTGAAAAATAAAGTATGCGGAAAGGAGTAGAAATTGTAATGATAGGGAGAAAGGTTGATAACTTTCAGTAAAACTTCCCAGGAATGCAGTTTGCACAAGATTTACACGTAGCATATTGGTGTACGGTGAAAATACCGATTAACTGAAACAAAATGAAAAATAGAGAAACTGGTGAAACTTGAGAAATTTATTTTAATGGCTGAGAGAAAAAGACAAGTAGAAAAAGAGTTGGTGAATGACAGAGAAAAAGCTTAGAAGAGAATACGAAATCATTGTCCACAAGAAATGTACTAATATTGTGAGCAGCATCCAATCCCTGTGAGTAAAATTTAATGTAGCGGTGCGAGTGGCAAAGTATATCCTCATACGTCGTGAATTCTTCATTACACAACCGAATTTACACGTTAGAGAGCATCAGTAGTCGATCCTAGGAGACAAAAATGTATTTCAGTGTACGATAATCCCAAACGATCGTGAAACATACGAAAGTACTGGACAGCTACTTGACATATGGATTTCTGCGAGAGAAGTTCCCTACATAGACACGTGGCATTTTCGCTTACACTGCGCGACATACTTCACGATATATACTTGACACAGGGCTCGAATGCTGGATTATCATGAACACAGTGTTATTGCCTTATGTTTCGCTGTCGCGTATAATATTTGAAAGAGAATCTACCAAGTATTGCGTGATGTAAACAAAAGGAACAATTTCATAGCAATGGTTACAAAATTGAATTTTTAACACGCTGCAATTCCGTACCTGTAAGGCTGAAAGACAATATTGCGTACAAAACTAGATGCAGATACTTGCATTGTGTTTCATAAATGGATATAACTCATTGTGGATTCTGAGTACATAGCACACAGGAGCGCAATGAAAAATATCTTACAGCACAGTGTTGCCCATTTGTAGTCGCAAACCAATACATGAAACTTTCCACTTGGATTCGAAGCAACGAACAAATATATGAAGCTTTCCACTCCGTTTAGCAGCAGATGCGAGCAAAAGGCCTTTAGAAAAATATATTGGAATCAATTCACCTGTCACTCACTGAAATACCACAATAAAGGACAACGAAATGAAAGCTGGAATTTGTAATTCAGTAATCGAAAGTTAATTTAGAGTCCAAGATTGAAATAGTCCCGCAACAGTTAAGCGCCACGAAAATATAGGAACGACAGATAAAAATATTTGCTATTCTCGTGGAACAACATCTGAGTCTTCTGGAAATGTTTATTAACATTCAATGAACGAAAAATTCATGTGTCTATGTGAAACACACAATAGAGTCAGATACTATACGTGTTTTTAAACTCAGGCTTCTGGGGTGCAGGTAAAACTAAACTAACAGAAACCCTCGCAAGCCTTGTGCAATGGCAATGGGCTGTCTGCTCTACCACTTCTGTTTGCAGACTTATCGTATAGTCAGGTACGTTCATTTAATGTTAAGTTTTATTAGAGTAATAAGTTCACTGTGTTACAACGCAAAGAGCGCTCGTACCAAAAGAAAGTACTGGAAAGGCATGTATGTTTCACAACGTATTATTTTACGTGGCCTAGGGTTCTGGTTATATTTCCATTCATAAAGTTACTGTTTAGAAGATGGTATTCGCTTCTTTTAGGTTGCAGTCGACTCTAGATAAGCGAGACCTGAAAATACCAGGAAATTTTTCTCGCTTGTAAACTTTACTCACTCACCCAGTTTCTTTTCTTATACAAAAGGACTCGTAGGTGTTTTTCATGGTTCTGTTAGTCAATGGGCAAAAACTTAACCATTATAGCACCACTCTATTGTCCGTCTGTCTGTATGTCCGACTGGTAAAAATCCCTATTTCAAAGAACGGTTGAAATTTATGCCATGCCGTTGGCCGTGTAAAAAGCTGAAGCTTCTAAATCAAAACATACGGCTATTAATGTCACGTATTTTGATACTTGCAAACTCACTCATTAAAACCTCTACTTCCCGTTGACCTAGAATCAAGAAATTTGGCAAGAAGGATGGTTTCACAATACAAGTAAAGAAAACAATCCTAAATTTGTCAGCTTGTAATTAGATCAGACATAAATATTTCTTTTGTGATTCGTTGTCCGGCTTCAAACAAAAAATCCTCGAAAATCTTGGAATTCCCTTGACCGGTACCTTGAAAGTATCAGTGTCGACAACGGGGTAAGATCTTCGATATTCTCGATTCTCGGGATCGATAGTATAATTATCGATAACATAATTAAGTTTCGTAAGCTTTCACGGCCAGTGCAATTTTGGATAAAATAACTCTGGGTACTGGGTCGCGTCAATGTAACTAATAAAACCACTACTTTGCCGTCGTTTCGACCGATTTCCTGCGGTCTTCTTCAGAAATCCGAAAAGTACTGTCTTCATGATTTTGCCAGCGGATGCAGTTGACTTTAATTTCCTCTTTTTTTGTTGATAGCGGGTAGTTCCACCCAAGTGATTGTCTTTGTGTTTGCTCCTCAAAGTGGTGTGTCCAGTTACTGTCACACATAACTACCCGTGACGGCAAGACCTCTACGTTGGTCTCAAACCACTCCAACGGTTCACCTGAAATGCCTTGCGGCGTGTTGTGAGCATTCGTGGAACCCATCTTGAGCACTCAGCCGCTGCACATGCTTTTTCAGTATTTATCAACACCTGTAGAGCCAGTTCTCGATTTTCACGCGCTGGCCTGTACGAACAATGACATTCGTGTAATTCAACGTGGCTGTGGAAAAGTGGCTGTAACGGGACGTCTCGAACGTGGTCGACTATGCAGCATAGTTTCTCCGCTTCCTGAAGCTTTTAACTGTCTTTACCCATCCCGCAAGAATACTCCTGTCAGTTCCATCCATCCAGTTCACTGCAGACAAACGTATATGGATGATCACAACTTAGCGCGAGCAAGAATTAAATTGCAGCACATTACTTGTAACTAGTGTATTGCAGAGACGCCATTTTGATAGTTCACTACGGACCTGCTACCAGTCGGAAATTTTTGAAACTCTTCTCACGTGCAGAAGAAACAGCAGATTCCATGCACCTAAAAGTACATTGTCTTGTATGTGCTAACGGCTGCTAAAAATACAAAAATGTTTGAGGCACTATTTATTAAACGAAGAGCGTAGTAATGTCGCTTCCAACACACCATGCCCTCCTAGGCCAATAGAAAGACAAAGAGCACGTTTATCTCTGGTTCAGTGTCCCTCTTCAGCCAACTCAGAATGAATCTGACGATATCTTTCTGATAATTAATACTGTGTATGACGAGTGGAGCTTACTGGTGGTACTGCCAGGAAAATATTACTTTCAAGCTCTTGAATTTGATAAATTGAGGGGTCCAGAACAGTTGTGAACATAAAGAGCTACTTTTCTTCCTTTGTTCTTAGTTTTACAATCAACGTCCATCGTCCATCTAGTAAAAACATCCCTGCTATCATCCGCCAGAGTCTTTGCACCTCTGAATAATTAAATTACAGTACTGTGTCGTAAATCTAACTCGTCCTCCCCACCTTCGTCTCCTTCTAAACGTCTTTAAAGTAACTATGTTTTATTAGAATCACTCGGACACAAGTAATGGTGAGCCGTTAAGTATTGGACCGGTGCCGGTAAAGCCGCGCGGGGTTAGTCGAACGGCACGGTAGCTCAGCGTGTTCGGTCAGAGTTTGCCAGCACGGTAACTCAGCGTGTTCGGTCAGAGGGTTAGCTGCTCTCTGTAATGAAAAAAACTGAGTTACTGGATCAACGACGAACTTAAACGGATGTCTTACGACGTCCGCATTGAGCAGATGCAACGAACGAAAACGAACAAAATAAGATAAATGAGATTTATATATAAAAAAAGAGGGTTAGCTGCCCTCTGTAACAAAAAAAGATGAGTCAATCGATCAACAACGAACTTAAACGGATGTCTTACGACGTCCGCCTCGAGCAGAGGCAACAAACGAAAACGAACAAAAAACGAGATTTTTTTTAAAAAAAGCGGTCTAAGGCGCTGCATTATTGGACAGTGCGTCTGGTCACGGCGGAGGTTCGAGTCCTCCCTCGGGCATGGGTGTGTGATTGTCCTTAGGATAATTTAGGTTAAGTAGTGTGTAAGCTTAGGGACTGATGACCTTGGCAGTTAAGTCCCATAAAATTTCACACAGATTTGAACTTTTTTTTTTTTGTGCCAGTGAAAGCTGCTCACTGCTATCACGGAACCAGACGCCCAGCCACCAACGCAGAAAGTTGATGACTGAAATTTTGTGAAAATATCTCGCCACAACGCCTTTTTTATAAATTATTGCCACTCCATCTACATCTACGTGGATACTCTACAAATCACATTTAAATTCCTGCCAGAGGGTTCATCGAACATCTTCACAGTTCTCTATTATTCCAATCTCGTACAGCGCGCGAAAAGAACGAACACCTATACATTCCCGTGCGAGCTCTGATCTCCCTTATTTTATCAGGGTTATCGTTCCTCCATATGTAGGTCGGCGTCAACAAAATATTTTCGCATTCAGAGGACAAAGTAGGTGATCGGAATTTCATGAGAAGATTCCTCTGCAACGAAAGACGCCTTTGTTTTGATGATGTCACATCCCAAATCTTGTATCATTTCAGTGACACTTTCTCCCCTGTTTCGCTATAATACAAAACGTGCTGCCCTGCTTTGAACTATTTCGATGTACTCCGCCCGCGTGGGGAAGCCGCGTAGTCTGGGGGTCTTGTCACAGTTCGCAAGGCTCCTTCCGCCGGAAGTTCGAGTCCCCGCTCGGACATAGGTTTGTGTCGTCCTTAGCGTAAGTTAAAGTTAGATTAAATAGTTTGAAAGCTTAGGGATCCGTGCGGGGAGGAGCGCCTGGTCCCCGGCACGATTCCGCCCGGCGGTCTTGGGTCGAGTTCCGGTGAGCCGGTCAGTCTGTGGATGGTTTTTAGGCGGTTTTCCTTCTGCCTCGGCGAATGCGGACTGGTTACCCTTACTCCGCCTCAGCTACACCATGTCGGCGATTGCTGCGCAAACAAGTTCTCCACGTACGAGTACACAACAGTTACTTGGTTCAAATGGCTCTGAGCACTATGGGACTCAACTGCTGAGGTTATTAGTCCCCTAGAACTTAGAACTAGTTAAACCTAAGGACATCACAAACATCCATGCCCGAGGCAGGATTCGAACCTGCGACCGTAGCGGTCTTGCGGTTGCAGACTGCAGCGCCTTTAACCGCACGGCCACTTCGGCCGGCCACAACAGTTACTCTACACGCAAATATAGGGGCTACACTCGTGTGGTGTGAGACGTTCCCTGGGGGAGTCCACTGGGGGCCGAACCGCACAATAACCCTGAAAGCGTGGTTCGGTGTGGAGTGGTGGAGGGTTGAAGTGGACTGCGGTAGTCGTCGAAGGGTTGTGGACCACTGTGGCTGCCGCGGGGATGGAACCTCTCTGTCGTCTCTAGGTCCCTGGATAACATACAACATACAAGCTTAGGGACCGTTGACTTCAGCAGTTTGGTCCCACAACACCTTACCACACATTTCCAATCCTATCTGGTAAGGTCTGACACCTCGCAGCAGTATTCCAAAAGAGGATGGACAAGCGTAGTGTAGGCAGTCTAGTTACTACATCTGTTACATTTTCTACCTGTCCTGCCAATAAAACGCAGTCTTTAGTTAGCCTTACCCATAAAATTTTCTATGTGTTCCTTCTAATTTAAGTTGTTCGTAATTGTAGTTCCTAGGTATTTAGTTGAATTTACGACCTTTAGATTTGACTGATTTATCGTGTAACCGAAGTTTAACGGATTCCTTTTAGTACTCATGAGGATGACCTCACACTTTTAGTTATTTAGTGTCAATTGCCAACTTTCGCACCTTACAGATATGTTTTCTAAATCGTTTTGCAATTTATTTTTATCTTCTGGTGACTTTACTCGTCGATAAACGACAGCGACATCTGAAACAACCTAACAGGGCTGCTCAGATTGTCTCCCAAATTGTTTATATAGGTAAGTAACAGCAAAGGGCCTATAAGACTACCTTGGGGAACGGCAGAAATCACGTGTGTTTCACTCGATGATTTTCCATGAATTACTGCGAACTATGACCTCTCTGACAGGAAATCACGGATCCAGTCACATGACTGAGACGATATTCCGTAATAACGCAATTTCATTACAAGCAGCTTATGTGGTACAGTGTCAAAAGCATTCCGGAAATCCAGAAATACGAAATCAATTTTAAACCCCATGTCATTAGCACTCGACCCTTTATGCGAGTAAAGAGCTAGTTGTGTTTCACGAGAACGATCTTTTCTAAATCCGTGTTGACTGTGTGTCAATAGACCGTTTTCTTCTAGGTAATTCATAATGTTGGAACACAATATATGTTCCAAAATCCTGGTACATATCGACGTGTGGGCCGGTAATTTGCTGGATTACTATTACTACCTTTTTTGAATATTGGTGTGACCTTGCAACTTTCCAGTCTTTGGGTACGAATCTTTCGTCGAGCGAATGGATGTATATGATTGTTAACTATGGAGCTATTGCATCAGCATACTGTGTAAGGAACCTGAGTGGTATACAGTCTGGGCCAGAAGATTTGCTTTTATTAAGTGATTTAAGTTGCTTTATAACTCCGAGGATATTTACTTTTACGTGACTCATGTTGGCAGCTGTTCTCGATTCGAATTCTGGAATATTTACTTCGTCTTCTCTTGTGGAGGCATTTCGATAAGCTCTGTTTAATAACGCTGCTTTGGCAGCACTGTCTTCGATAGTATCTCCATTGTTGTCGCGCAAGGAAGGCACTGATTGTGTCTTGCCGCTAGCATACTTCACATACCACCAGAATCTCTTTGGATTTTCTGCCAGGTTTCGAGACAAATTTTCATTGTGGAAATTGTTATAAGCATCTCGCATTGAAGTTCGCGCTAAATTTCGAGCTTCTGTAATAGATCGCCAATCTTGGAGATTAGGAACAGCAGAAGGTCTTTTACACTTCCTTAGGGAATGCCAGATACCACCTCTGTTTTTAAGCGATCTTTTTCCGTTTATTGCTACATACTGTGGTTTTTCTGATAGGAAATCACGAACCCAGTTACACAAGTGATGTGATATTCCATAGCCCGGAATCTGATTAGAAGTCTGTTGTGAGGAACGGTGTCAAATGTCTTCTGGAAATCTATAAACCTAGAAAAAAGTTGTTTTCAAAGAAATTGGTTTCGGCCAACTATAATCTAGAAGTCTCACAAAGAACATTGCACTTCACCATAATGTCGTTTGAGGATCATAAAATCTTCTGTCCTTACTTGAAAAATCTGTCCACTGCGTTCAACTACATTGATTACAAATACTTGGCAAGTAAAAGAATTAACAAAAAATAGTGGCTATAGTGCCATTACTGTTTAGGTGTTGATGTCGCTTTTCAAACTGGTGTCGGAGCAATCGGAAGATGATAATAAATCATGATTAATCAATTGAGCGTATAACACTAACAAATTCAGCAGTAACAACAAATGACTGTTCTTTGATTCACTGTAGCATGTAACATACCAATGCCGGCGAGGTCTAGCCAACAAAGATGATCTCAAGTTACGCAACGACAGGCATTCTTAGCCAAACTTAATGCTTTATCAAAAAGATTTTTTATCCTGCCATAATACAATGGTCAGACGTCTAACAGCTGCCAGGCGGCATGATGTCCATAGACATAAAGTTGGGGACCCCTGATATTTTCTTCTTCTTCTTCATCCTCTTCTCCTCCCTTCATGGATTAGGCTATTTCACTCGCTCCAGTCTACACGGTCCAGACATATTTTCTATGGCCTTAACCTCTGCCTTCTTCACCATCTGTTCTCGTGTAGGTACGTTTCATTGTGGAGTGAATTAAGTTGTAATTCAAATCTACAGTCCTCATTTATGAAGTGATCTACTCCTTTGCATCATTTAACGACAGAGGGGAAATCTAATTTCCGCCGCCTGGATACTGCTCAAATCTATAGCGTTGTCGCCATGGTTTTAGAAAATGGTTCAAATGGCTCTGAGCACTATGGGACTCAACATCTGAGAACACCAGTCCCCTAGAACTTAGATCTACTTAAACCTAACTAACCTAAGGACATCACACACATCCATGCCCGAGGCAGTATTCGAACCTGCGACCGTAGTGGTCGCGCGGTGCCAGACTGAAGCGCCTAGAACCGATCGGTCGCAACGGCCGGCCTGGTTTTAGACCCATATAGTAGATACTGCTATGACTTTGAAACACTTCATCTGTATGTCTTTCTGAAGCGAATTTCTAATCGTTCCGCGGATTGCATTAAATTTTAGGATTTTGGTATCAATTTCACTGACGTATTTCGCTCTCCTTGTTATTGCTCGCGTAGGAAATAATATATTCATAAATGATGAGATAAAATATGTTGCTACGGAAAGAGCCCTGAAATACTTTTTAGGGATGCTCTGCTGTGACTTTCTTTGGATCATTAATTTTCAACAAAACAAAATATATTATGTTATTATTCTGGATCTGGCTTTGTATAGAAGGACCATTGTTTCGTTACTGTAACTCGCTGTAAAGTTCAACATATCTTTTTTACTTTACAGTTATTGAAAAGGTATATGAAAATTATTTCGTTATCAATACTGATGTTACAGTACGCAATGTTTGTTCAACATCAAAATTTTGCAATGGATTTTTGTTAATATTAAAACACCAATAAGTACCACGACTAACAGGAGAACATAAGACTATTATCAGAGAAAAAAATGTTTTTACTATAATGTTTGCCAGACCAGAACTACGCACAGCAAGATTTCTTTATGTCATGAAGGTAAATTATCCTTTTGCACTGTTAATAATATAACATCATCCGCAGCCCGCTTCCACCAGTAAAACACATCATAAAATTTGCTGCTCTGCCCAGCAATCCCGAAATCTGAAGGAAATAATTTAAGTTCACAATTACCTGTCCGCTTCTTTGCGGTATGATTGATTTCATTTAATGCAGTTCGAATGCGCAGCGGTAGCGGCTCGTTCGTTTGTAGCGCAGCTCTGCACCACGAATAATATTTAAATAGCTGAAAATGTCTTAAAAGGATGGGATAAATACCAGGCAAGCTTATTGCAAATCATAATGCAAGTTTCCACTAAGTAACTCTATTCCAAACATTTAGACAGATTAAATTCGTACACACATTTATAAGTCAATGCCTAATGGCGTCCTTCTGTCAATCTCGACAAAAGAATGCTACACAAGCGTACATTATAGCGTCACAGACTCTTCCTACTCACGTAACTCCAAAACGACGACAGAGAAATTAACGTTCAGTCACTACTATGTATACTCGGTTTAATACATTTAAATCTGTGGTGTCACCGCCAGACACCACACTTGCTAGGTGGTAGCCTTTAAATAGGCCGCGGTCCATTAGTATACGTCGGACCCGCCTGTCGCTACTGTCAGTGATTGCAGACCGAGCGCCGCCACACGGCAGGTCTAGAGAGGCTTACTAGCAGTCGCCCCAGTTGTACAGCCGACTTTGCTAGGAAAGGTTCACTGACAAATACGCTCTCATTTGCCGAGACGATAGTTAGCATAGCCTTCAGCTACGTCTTTGCTACGACCTAGCAAGGCGCCATAGCATTTGATAATTAATATTGTGAAGCATGTACAGTAACGAGAGATGTTCACCAATTGTGGATTAAAGTTAAGTATTACATCAACTACGTACTTTATTTGCTACTATAATTTCCCTTAACTGTTCCAGACCTCACGCCAGTCTGCGTGAGCTTAACGCGTGCCTTTCGGCTACCTTACAGTGGCTTGGCTGTCTGGCCAAGTCACAACAAAATCTTTGTTTGATATTTAATAAGTATCGTCTGTGGCGGTTCCAGTACTCGCCAACACTGATATTATCTTTAAAAAATCGATACATAATTCTATACAGGTATAAAACATGACACATAATGGTTTCTCTTTATTACATAAAGTTCACACAATCATTGTCCATGCAGAAATAAAATTACAATCATCCAGTTCAAGTGATTTTTCTCTTTTATTTTACCACATATAATATGTGGTTTGCCTGGAGACGTTAAACGTATAAAGACATAGGTACATTACGCTGTGAGGCCAAAGACACTGCTGTGTTTCAATTTATTATTTACTACAATAGGCTTATTTCGATGTGATCGCCGTCTTCATGTTATCTGTGAAAACTACATAGTTAAGTACACTGTTTCCAATATTTAAGTAGATCATTTAACCTGTTACATACTGAAGAGAAAAGAATCTGGTACATCTGCTAAATATCGTGTATGGCCCCCGGCGAGCACAGAGAAGTGCCGCAACACGACGTAGATGCTACTCCAATAATGTCGGAAGTAGTGCTGGAGGGAACTGACACAATAAATCCTGCAGGGCTGTCCATAAACCCATAAGAGTGGGGTGAGATCTCTTCTGAACAGCACGTTGCAAGGCATCCGAGGTATACTCAATAATGTTCATGTCTGGGGAGTTTGTGGCCAGCGGAACTGTTCAAACTCAAAGAGTGTCCCTGGAGCGACTCTGTAGCAGCACTGGACGTGTGGGGTGTCGCATTGACCTGCTTGAATTCCTCAAGTTCGTCGGAATGCACAGTGAACATGAATGGATGCAGATGATCAGGCAGCATGCTTATGTACGTGTCACCTGGCAGGGCCGTATCTACACGTATCAGGGGTCCCATATCACTCCAACAGCACACGCCCCACACCATTACAGAGCCTCCACCAGCTTTAACAGTCCCCTGCTGACACGAAGGGTCCATGGATTCATGAGGTTGTCATCACACCCGTACGCTTGCATCCGCTCGATACAATTTGAAACGAGACTCGTCCGAACAATCAACATGCTCCCAATCATGAACAGTCCAACGTTGGTGCTGACGGGCCCAGGTGAGGCGTAAAGCTTTGTGTCGTGCAGTCATCAAGGGTACACGAGTGGGTCTTCGGCTCCGAAAGGCCATATCAATAATGTTTCGTTGAATGGTTCGCACGGTGACAGTTGTTGATGGCTCAGAATTGAAATCAGCAGCAATTCGCGGAATGGTTGAACAATTCTCTTCAGTCGTCGTTGGTCTCGTTCTTACAGGATTTTTTCCGTCCGCGGCGGTCGGAGATTTGATGTTCTACCGGATTCCCGATATTCACGGTGTACTCTTGAAATGGTCCTACGGGAAAATCCCCTCTTCATAGCTACGCTTGTGCTCCAGTGCAACATCATGTTCAAACTTACTTAAATCTTGATAACCTGCCATTGCAGCAGGTCCTTGTTGTCTTATATAGGCGTTGCCGCCCACGGCACCGTTTTCTGCCTGTTTAAATATCTCTGTATTTGAATACTCGTGCCTAGACCAGATCCTTTGGCAATTCAGTGTATATTCGGAAATGACTTAATATTTCGTAGCACCAAAAGGAAGAGCTGGAAATGAGATCGGAAAGTTGGAGATAAGCTTTGAAGGACAGGGGAATGAAAAATGATAGGAAGAAAATGGAGCAGAGGAGAGCCAGGCAATATTAACAGGTTAAGGTATTCATATTTTTTAAACCGAATCGCAGGAGACGGAATTGCATAGAAATCAGTGATTATAGTCAGCAACTATTGAGTTATAATTCAGATTAGTGTCATCATCGTAGGATCATGTAAAGTACTTTAGACAATTCAGTTTTCACAAAATGGCAAAACGACTACTTTGCCCGACACTTGTTGATAGACCAGCATTGAAATCTGCTACAGTCTGCGGCAGGGTTGCACTTCTGTCACATTGAACTATTCTCTTCAGTCGTCATTGGTCCCGTTCTTGCAGGATCTTTTTCCGGCCGCTGCGATGTCGGAGATTTAATGTTGTACCAGATTCATGATATTCACGCTATACTCGTGAAATAATCGTAAGGTAAAATCCCCACTTCATCACTACCCCGGAAATTCTGTGTCCCATTGCCCGTGCGCCGACTATAACACAATGTTCAAACTCACTTAAATCTCGAAAATCTGCCATTGTAGGAGCAGTAATCGATCTAAGAACTGCGCCAGACACTTGCTGCCTTATATAGGCGTTTGCGATCGCAGCGCCTGTTTACATATCTCTGTATTTGAATACCAAAAAAAAAAAAAAAAAATAAATAAATAAATAAATAAATAAATAATGGTTCAAATGGCTCTGAGCACTATGGGACTTAACATCTGAGGTCATCAGTCCTCTAGATCTTAGAACTACTTAAACCTAAGAACATCACACACATCCATGCCCCAGGCAGGACCGTAGCGCTCGCGCGGTTTCGGACTGAAGCGCCTAGAACCGCTTGGCAGTTGAATACGCATGCCTATACCAGTTTCTTCGGCTCTTCAGTGTAGAATTATGGTTTGCTTCGTACATCAAATGGTCTTGATATCCATGTGACATCAGTGTCTCAGCTGCTGTCGTAATTTCATCTCACGTCACAGACGAGATGCTGAAAATGGGTTACCTGTTCCAGTATGACATTATTTTACATAACTCTTTTACATCATATTCACTATGTTCTCATGAACGCCATAATCTTTTATCATTTGAGATGTTCATGTTATAATTAGAAGCTATCAAATTAAGGTGGTGAGAATGTGTTCACTTTCTTGAATTGTCCACGCCTGGGTTCCCGGGTTCGATTCCCGGCGGGGTCAGGGATTTTCTCTGCCTCGTGAAGACTGGGTGTTGTGTGCTGTCCTTAGGTTAGTTAGGTTTAAGTAGTTCTAAGTTCTAGGGGACTGATGACCATAGATGTTAAGTCCCATAGTGCTCAGAGCCATTTGAACCATTTTCTTGAATTGTTATTTGATAGTACGCATACCGTATCGAATACTTTTCCCTGTTTATATTTATGTCGTAGGTTATATTTTGTTTCCAAGCACTGTCTAGGTCATTTGCGTAGATGTTGATTAGAATTGGAGACAAGCCATGTCCCCGCCTAGTGCTTTATGTTGTCGCTAATTGCTGATACAGCTTATCTCCACCTATGATTATAATTTTTGTCTTCTTGCGAAGACGGTTTACAGAGATAATTAGCTCCATTACGAAGCCTTTTTTTTCATACTCTGCACATTTTCATACTCTGCACAACAGGTGGCTATTAATTTTGTCTAAAGCTGTTTCGTAGTCTACAAACACTGTGTACGTCTCTAAGTTAAATCCTCTCCTTTTCTACTAGTTATTCTGTTCTATAAGTGTCTTCAGTAGTGGGTGGTGCTTTTCTGGAACCTATTCGACCGTCTGATAAAATTGTATACTGCAATAGATTTTGCAGCGTGGTATCTACTGCAACGAAAAAACTATAACAAAAACAGCAATACTAAAGCCAAAAAATTTAAATGAGACAAACGTACTTTAACAGAGAACTAAGGACGAGAAAAACATCATGTCGCTAGCTAATTTGTCAAGGGTGTTTCGGTGACAAATTAATCACAGTACCCTGAATCGAAAGTGTACAGATTTTGAGAATGAACGAGAAAGTGTCTGTGAATATTTTTCAAGGGAAGTGTATCATTGGACGTTTGCCTTGCCAACAAGGTCAGGTTTGTTCGTATCAGTATTAGTGTAGACTGAGAACATAATTTCCGGTTTTCGTGCTAGACACGGACTGTGTGAGCCTACAAGTTGGGCGTACTCGCAGTCTCGTATGGAAAGAGACCCACGACACATGAAACGGACGAGCAATAGAGAATAGCATAGTTACCTATGAAACGTCAAGATGGTTTTCCGAAGGCGAGAAGAGGCCGCTTATTTGCTTTTCTCACGCTCTTGCAGAGAAGAATAGTGCTTTGTCTACCTCTACCGCAGTCTTCTTGCTTTAGCTTTAGGGTTTTATCCGCAAGGCACGAGATAAGCAAACCAACCACGTTAGTACTGCAAACAGTCGTCTGAATTTTACTCTTGCGTAAATATCATCAGTCCACTAACTGTACACTCCATGATCTGCAGTTTTGCTTTCCTCGGCCATTTTAAAGAGTACCGGGCTATTTATCTTTTTGGAATCCAATGAAAACCCTTCTATTTGATAAATTTTTTATTCCCAGTTTTGTGGTAAAGGCACGAGCTTCTCTTTTTAATAATCGTCGGTCTAAAGGAATAATTTAACCGAAATTCGTTTGGTCCATTCCGTGACACTTCTCAAAGTTCTTCTACATAATTCAGTGCCCTGCAGAATACTGAAATACTATGGAAACTCCGTATTTTATGGCGTCATTAAAGGTAGACAGAGGCAAGCCAATCCACTTTCCGACTTCCGGCCTGTAACAGACTGAAAATTTTATGTTTAGTACTTAATGGAGGCCGTCTGATGTTCATTTTAGATGTTCTGAGAACGCGAGGCACCTTCCTCAGAGACCGCAGAGATCGTCGGTTTTCAAATAAGCCGTAAAGAGTGTTTGACTAACCAGACATATCATGAGGTGCAATACATAACATTTCCAAAATGTTTCTCTATATTCATACACTTATAATCTACCCTGATTAGAAAATTTACAACATTTTGCACTGACCGACCAAAATCACTGGTGGGATAAATTAGAGATATCAACAGTGTCAGACTTGAGTTATCGCTGTGAAGGGCACTGAGATGCAGACTTTCAGTGCATTCGGATTTGATTCATGCTGGACTGCATGTGAACGTGACGTCCTGCATACTCGCACCATGGATGTGGTCACCAAACCCTCACCACCACAAAGGAGAGCCGCCTGCGCACCAAGCATATATTAGCCACTTCATATTTACGTCTGACCTCCGAGAACAAGTAGTGGACTAGATGCAACACACTGACTATCGGCAACCGGACTATGGATAACTGTCTCATGTCTAGAAAGACGTTAGCACCACAACACATCCGACCGCTTTTGGTGTGGTGCCATGACTTACAAGCGTGAGCTATTGATGAATGGCCTCAAATTGTGTTCAGAAATGAATCACGGTTCTGAACTGCCCCGGATGACCACCAGCGTCGAGTATGGCGGTTATCTGGGGAGAGGTCCCATACTTCCAGCGTTTTGGACAGGTGCAGATCACTCTTGGTGTCATCGTGTTGGGTGGTGTCACGCCTTCAGGTGTGGCTTCAGGACATGGTTCGCTGTGCTTGACGGAACTCTGAGGGCACAACGATATTTCACAAGACCCTCAGATCTTCCCACGACTGGCTACGGTCGCAGGTTCGAATCCTGCCTCGGGCATGGATGTTTGTGATGTCCGTAGGTTAGTTAGGTTTAACTAGTTCTAAGTTCTAGGGTACTAATGACCTCAGAAGTTGAGTCCCATAGTGCTCAGAGCCATCTGAACCTTCCCACGACTGAACATGTGTGTGACCAGCTCGTACCTCGACTCCTCGCCTGTGCCAGGATATCAAAGAAGAGAAACAACAGTTGGCCGTCATACCTCAGGAGAGAACACATTGTCTACATGACACCCTTCCCAACCAAACCAGTGTGTCCATTCAGGCCAGAGGGTTGGACGTCATTTTGATAAGGGGGCTCATGCCGCAAAGTTCTTTGTAAATTTTATCCGGAAATGCGTGTTTTCCATGACAGAGACCATTTATTTAATCATACATACGCGCTGTACCATGCACCCGCAGTTACAGTGAGTTGAATATGGTTTCCATGTGCCTCAACGCATGCGTGTACGCACCGTAGCATGTTCTGTTTTACACGTTCACATCGGCCAGGCTGCATTCGAACAGTGTCACACGCAGCATGAATACGTTGCTCCAGTGTCTTCACGTCTGGAATTGGCTCTGCATACACGGTACTTTAGAGATGGCTCTATAACCAGAAATCTCACGGGTTGAGATCCAGTGAACGAGTAGGACATCCAATTGGACCCAGTAGTCCGATCCACCAACCACGGAAGAGATGATGGAGATGCGTCCTAACGTTAACGGCCAAGTGGGCTGGAGGACCATTATGTAGCAACCACGTTACCTTTCGAATCGTCAATGGCACTTCTTCCGGCAGGAGAGGCAAATTCTCTGTGAGAATAATACGCTGCTCCAGTCTCTTCACGTCTTGAATTGGCTCTGCGTACACGTTACCTTTGAGATGGCCCCATAACCAGAAATGCACGGGTTGAGTTCCAGTGAACGAGCAGTCCATGCAATTGGACCCAGTCGTCCGGTCCATAGACCAGAGATGATGGAGATGCGTCCAAAAATGGTTCAAATGGCTCTGAGCATTGTGGGACTCAACATCTGAGGTCATCAGTCCCCTAGAACTTAGAACTACTTAAACCTAACTAACCCATGGACATCACACACATCCATGCCCGAGGCAGGATTCGAACCCGCGACCGTAGAGGTCGCGTGGTTACAGACTGTAGCGTCTAGAACCGCTCGGCCAACAGGCCGGCTTGGAGATGCGTCCTGACGTCAATGGCCAAGTGGGCTGGAGAACCATTATGTAGCAACCACGTAACCCTTCGAATCATCAATGGCACTTCTTCCGGCAGGGGAGGCAAATTCGCCGTGAGAAACGCCAATAGTTCCGGCGTATTAGGAGACGTGGACGGAAGATTTTCCCAAAATATGGTCGCAAATTATCCCGGCCCAAAAATTCCGGCTGCACCGATGCTGATGATTCAGTGTCACCGTACCATGGGGGCTCTACATACTATTCCACAGATGACTGTTACGAAACGTGAAGATAGCAGTCAGCGTAAACATGGCCTCGTCTGTGAATAGGATGGATGATACAAATCCCGGAATCGTGGTTGCCTGGTGAAGAAACCAGTGATAAAACTGCTCCCGATGTGGAAAGTCTGTCGGTAGTAAGTTCTCCACAGACTATAAGTGATAAGGGTAGTAACAATTGTCATGCAGAATGTTCCACACGGTTGTCTGGCTTACCCTCTACTGGCGGGCCAACTCCCTGGTACTGACTCGGCGGTCGCCCTCCGCAGTGTTAACCACATTTTCCTCCAAACCTGGTGTCCGAACATTTCGGGTACGTCCTTCACGACTTCCTGCTTCCTGCAACGACCCTGTATCAGACAGACGGCGAAACACTGTTGCAAACATTGAATACTGTGGTTGTTGTCGGCGGGGATAGGTCTCAGATACAACCTTGCTGCCCGCCGCCTGTTGCCATTTGCCTTTCCATAAATAGAAACCGTCGGCAAGCTCTCGGTTCGAATACGGAACCATTGTGTACAACGCTGTATCACATCCACTACAAGATGAGTAGCAAGACAAGTGAATCGGACACAACATTACCAATTGCTATGGCGAGAGAGGGCGCCAGAGCATGACGTACAGGAACAGTACGACCTTCTAGGAGGAAATCATGCATACTGTAACTGTGGCTGCATAGTACAGCGCGTATTGTACCGCAGTCTCTGTAACAAAGTATGACTGAATAAATGGTCTCTAGCATGGAAAGCATGCATTTCCGAAGCTCATTAGACTTGTTTGTTCTGCATCCTCTTATAGATCAATCCCTACAGTTTGTACGCGGTGGAAAAGATGACCAGTAGTATGGACGTAAGAGAACGAACTAGTTTAGTTGGGTGGTAATTACATGCCCTCACACCCATGGAACTTCCTCACTTACCTTCTATCGACTTTTCTTTAAACAAAGAAAACCATCAACGCCAGTATTGTGTATTGGTTATTGGTTACTGAACCGGGGACCTAGAAACGACCGAGAGGCTTCGTCCCAGCGTAGCCCTCAGTGGTTCACAACCCCACAACAGGCCACAACAGTCCACCGCCCCAGCGCCGCCCCACACAGAACCCAAAGTTACTGTGCGGTTCGACTTTCAGGGACCCCCCGGGAACGTCTCATACCAGAAGAGTGTAACCCCAAACGTTTGCGAGGTAGAATAATTACGGTGTACGAGTACGTGGAGAGAGTGTTTGCGCCGCTGTCGCCGACATAGCGTAACTGAGGCGGAATAAGGGGAACCAGCCCGCATTCGCCGAGGCAGGTGGAAAACCGCCTTAAAAACCATCCACAGGCTGGACGGCACACCGGACCTCGACATTAATCCTCCGGGTGCATTCGTGCTGGGTACCGACACACCTTCTAGGTCGGGAAGCAGCGCGGTGGACCGCGCGTCTAGCACGGCGGGCTAACGCCAGTATATTAAAGACCTTTTTGTGCTAGTATTGTCTTAAAGATACAGTTCAGCTTTATAGATGTAATATTTAATAAAGACTCTATTCCAAGTACAATCGAAGGCCTTGAATAACTATTTTGGACCACTAGAATATGGTATTGTAACCGGAAAGATAGTTCGTGTAATGTAAAAATTTGTGAAATACGGCAGATTGTGTATCCGCTTGTGTATTAATAACCCTGTTTCACCATGAACCCACAGACTGTTTCACCGTGAACCCACACACAGTTCAGCTAAGTATCTTGTCTTTAATATGGAAACACATAGCTAATACCAATCTATAAAACAACCAACTCAGTAAAAACAGTTCGATTTTGACGATAGAAGCAACCGTTTTATGAAGATGAAGTCCTTTCAACAAGGGAACAACTTACATCGTTGCACCCACTTCACCTGTTTTTCCTACATTTACAAACTTTCACATTATCACAGTCTACAAAAAAATGTGTGACGAAATACAGAAAATGTAGATGTGTCTGTTGCAAAGTTTGTAAACAAAAGAGAAAACGTGCTCAACAAATTCTCTTGGCTATCGGTTCCTGCAGCTTTCAGTTCAGATGTGCTGTTGACAACGATCTCTGTATTTCTCCTAGTATGATATGAAATGGTTGTGTTTATAGTTCGCAGCTGATTTAAGTTTTCCAGCTTGATACTGTTACATAAGTCAATGTTCATTAATGTACAATTTTTAAATGAATTTATTCTGTGTCACCTAATATTGCTACAGATCGCGTAGAGCACATCTTTCACAAGATTTAATGAGTGATTTAGATATCATTTCATTACAAATACTAAAACTGCGGAGAGATTTTCACATGAAAGAGCAAGAATAAAAAGAAAATTTAAATATACTTGGTGAGGGCGAAATATTTCTCCATAAGCCTTTAGGATGAGGGAGTGTGAATACAGAGAAAATAATGCAATGTAGGTGACAATAAAGCCGCCGAGGTTTGCATAAATATCAAGACAATAGTTTGGTGATGGTTCGGTTTCAGAAGCACATACTATTTCTGTGGGGCATGCACACTCAGTGATTAACTGAAATATTTGCTCTACTCTGAACTGAGAGACACTGAAGGGACGTTTATGAAATATATGCACAGAATTTCAAATGAAAATCTGAGTTTTGCTATAATGTAAAGTGTATGGTCGACAGAGTGAAGGAATAAATATATTTATCATCATAGAAACCATTCTAAGTTTCAAAAGCACACATCCAAAGAAGATGTTAAACGAGACACTTTCGTGAACAATGCCTTCAGTGTAATAATGTATACAGAGTAAGCGCATTGACCATCGCATTAAAATATTCTACAAAATCGATAGAGATTTGCAGCTGACCCCATGGAAGTGGACTGATCTCCGATAATGGTTCCGAGACATCAAAGACTTATAGCGTAAACCTTGGTAAGTTCGTGGCATTGCTTATTTCGTGATACTTTTTTGATTCCTCTTCACGTATTTATCAACCACGCTAGAAGAGCAGTCGCTGACCCACAGATAGCAGAACACGTCCCCTACCTGCAGCGGCATTTCACGCTGCGCTACCAGCGGCCTTGGCAGCACAGTCACTTGTTTTCTTCCGTTGCAGGTAATTGTCTTTCGCATTCGCGCTGCAGAATCCCACGTGTTTTGAAATGGCTGATTACTCCTCATATTAACAAGGTAACATTTTTTTTATTTTGCACAGTTGTTTATGTGATATAAGTAAATTTTTCTGATTAAGGTTTGTGTTTCTGCGTTCGTTAGTTTAGACGTAGCAGCGTTAGCTGTGCTAGTAAAAATCTTAGCTTTTTAACTGCCATCTTGCGCCACTCTAGACAGTCTTCGCAAATACTGGCTAATAAACGTATTTAAAAGCGGATATTTAATTAATTGTAGTAGCATGCCAGTGGTATCGATAGAGCACTTCATTTTAAACCAGATAATATATTAAATTCACATATCACGAATTAGCCAACCAATCACGAACTCAACCAGTTTTTTTCTTCTGCATGTTAGACACCTCCAAAATATCGGAATTATGCCGACCAAAATATTATTCCAGCAGCAAGGTTAGTAAAAGAGGAGAAGTACTCAATTTTCAAGGCATCAAATCAATGTGAAGTGCCATGGTCTACCCTGAAAGACTTTCTAAGCAGGAGTGTAGGTGAAAGTGTAGGCCTACCTAAATAAGGGAAACCGTTTGCTTTACCTTTAGAAATGGAACAAAGAATATGCAATTACACACTTTCCATGCAGGAATTAGGATTCGGATTGACTGTAATTCACATTCGAAAACTGACATATAAGCTAGCTACAGTAACAGGGAGGAAAAATCCCCGTCAATGAAGAAGAACAAGCTGCAGGGGATTGGTGGTGGAAAGATTTTAAAAGACGTGAAGGGCTTACCTTAAGAGTGCCTGCAAATATAGCTGCTTATAGGCCTTCAATGGGAAATAGGTCAATAATTACTGACTTTTATAAAAAATTAGAAGCATTAGTCACAGATCTAGGAGTTCAAGATCGCCCAGATCTAATATGGAACTGTGATGAGACAGGGGTCTAATACGTGGTGAAAGTATCCAAGATCGTTACAGTAATTGGCAAAAAGTATGTATATAGTAGAACGTTTGCTGATCGAGGTGAAAATCACACATTGCTTGCCTGTGTCAATGCTACTGGTCACTGGATACCACCTATGGTGATATTTAAGGGTGTTCGAATGTCAGAAGGTCTTCTGAAAGACGTAATTTGTGGCACCATTGTGAAACTATCACCAAAAGGGTGGATAAATGGAGAATTTTTTCTGGAATAGGTCAGTCATTTCATACAATGTATACCTCCTGCAAGACCTATAATTTTAGTAATGGATTCCCATGGATCCCATATTTCAGGGGAGGTCATTGATCCGGCCAAGAAGAACCAGATTTTTCTCCTGACATTTCCTTGTCACACTACTCACATTCTGCAACCAATGGATGTAGCGGTATATAGGGAACTTAAAAGATCGTGGGGAAAATCTTTAAATAGCTAAATGGTCAAGAATCCAGGTCTCAGACCCAACAGATCTAATTTCCACAAATTGTTGAAACCTGCCTACTACAGTGCTTTCAGTCCTGAGGCCATCATATCAGCTTTTAGGAAGACTGGGATATATCTATTTAATCCTGCCGCTGTGACTGATGAGGCAACAGCAACATCAAAGTTGACAGACAAACCTGCAGAAGACAATCTGGAACCAGCATTAGAGGATTCAGAAAGTCTTTCAGAGGTGAATGAACTACTTGCTCTGCCCGTCTTAACAGATGATGGGAACAAATGCAAGCGGATGAGAAAGACAGATAGCAAGGCAAAATGCCTGACTCCAATTCTAGAAGCAGCTCCCAAAAGAACCAGAGGTAGGCCCATGCATTTTCTAAAAACTAACTCACGTGCTTCATAGTTGACAGTTGTTCCTTTGAGTTGTAGTTTTATTTATTTTAATGAAATTTATTGATTTATAGGTAGGTCACGAAAGGAAGATACAGTAAATTCACAACCCAGCACCTCTGGAGTGACAAAGAAGAGGACGAAGGATGACAATAAATGTAGATCCTGTGGCAACAGTTATTTAGAAGACGTGAGGAAAAAATCAGGGGCAGTATGGATTCAGTGTAGTTTTTGTTTAATGTGGTACCATTCGAAGTGTCAACATACTTTTGAAGAGGGTGAGGAAGTTTTAATGTGCAACAAGTGTCAAGACCTTTCTGATGAAGACTAAAATGAGGCTTTCATTTAATCAGTAAATTCAATTCAGTGTTTTTGCTAATTACTTCGTCAGTACTTTATCATTATTATCATAAATAAGCCTCAAGGTCGTAAAGTGTCAAAATAAAATCTTTTATAGAAATGCAATGCTTTCATTATTTAATTAATGCATTATCACGAAATTACCAAAGTAATGTCACGAACTTACCAAGGGGCATCACGAAATAACCTACAAAATTCATAGTTGATGAAATCAGAAGCGAGAGAATGTAGAATCAACTAATCATAACATTGTGAATATTGAGTAATGCATTTAAGGACAGGCTTACTTATGTAATTCAGCATGCTTTCAACATATTTTTTATGTACTTTAAATTAATACAGAAATCCTCACGAAATTACCAAGGTTTACTCTACAATAATTACAGATTTTGAACTTTGCGTATTACGAAGACTTCGTTAAACGCATGCTTTTCATGTGTTATCTGTTGCATCATAATGTATTCATATACGGACTCGTATACATCTTGTAAATGCTGTGCATTTGATTGTGTCTGGCAGAGATTATGGTTAACCGCTTCTGCCTTACGGACAATGTATTATAGTATTTCTGACAGAATAATGATCGTATAAACTACAACGCTACATTCGAGAGGAGTATTGTATGGTCTGGCGCCAGATTTCAACCTGTGCATCGACATCAACTATTGCACGAAACTACTCACTTAATCTACCCATGTACCTTAAGCACAAGGACCGTAAGCGAACGGATTAGGTACACAGTGCATCCGCATGGTGAAGGGAGAATGACCACTTGCGTTGCGGAAGAAATAATTTTCATCAAAGAGAATGAAGCCTGTTCCTAGCGAAGAGTTCTGTGCTTATCTATTCTTACATGCACTGAAGTATTAGATAGCCATTTCCTTAGTCGTAGACAGCGAAACAAAGGTAAGGAATGTAGGCAATAACGGTTAACCAATAAAAATGGCAAATTCTTTGTGGACTGTAGAGTTTGTTGCTGACTCTGCAAAATTCTCTCAAAATGTCTTCCTTGTGCTATGTTTGAGAAATTAAGCAAGGTCACAGTGTAGTGATACGTCACTACAAAGCTGGACGTGTGATTCTGAGAGCTGATACATATAAACTACACTCCTGGAAATGGAAAAAAGAACACATTGACACCGGTGTGTCAGACCCACCATACTTGCTCCGGACACTGCGAGAGGGCTGTACAAGCAATGATCACACGCACGGCACAGCGGACACACCAGGAACCGCGGTGTTGGCCGTCGAATGGCGCTAGCTGCGCAGCATTTGTGCACCGCCGCCGTCAGTGTCAGCCAGTTTGCCGTGGCATACGGAGCTCCATCGCAGTCTTTAACACTGGTAGCATGCCGCGACAGCGTGGACGTGAACCGTATGTGCAGTTGACGGACTTTGAGCGAGGGCGTATAGTGGGCATGTGGGAGGGCGGGTGGACGTACCGCCGAATTGCTCAACACGTGGGGCGTGAGGTCTCCACAGTACATCGATGTTGTCGCCAGTGGTCGGCGGAAGGTGCACGTGCCCGTCGACCTGAGACCGGACCGCAGCGACGCACGGATGCACGCCAAGACCATAGGATCCTACGAAGTGCCGTAGGGGACCGCACCGCCACTTCCCAGCAAATTAGGAACACTGTTGCTCCTGGGGTATCGGCGAGGACCATTCGCAACCGTCTCCATGAAGCTGGACTACGGTCCCGCACACCGTTAGGCCGTCTTCCGCTCACGCCCCAACATCGTGCAGCCCGCCTCCAGTGGTGTCGCGACAGGCGTGAATGGAGGGACGAATGGAGACGTGTCGTCTTCAGCGATGAGAGTCGCTTCTGTCTTGGTGCCAATGATGGTCGTATGCGTGTTTGGCGCCGTGCAGGTGAGCGCCACAATCAGGACTGCATACGACCGAGGCACACAGGGCCAACACCCGGCATCATGGTGTGGGGAGCGATCTCCTACACTGGCCGTACACCACTGGTGATCGTCGAGGGGACACTGAATAGTGCACGGTACATCCAAACCGTCATCGAACCCATCGTTCTACCATTCCTAGACCGGCAAGGGAACTTGCTGTTCCAACAGGACAATGCACGTCCGCATGTATCCCGTGCCACCCAACGTGCTCTAGAAGGTGTAAGTCAACTACCCTGGCCAGCAAGATCTCCGGATCTGTCCCCCATTGAGCATGTTTGGGACTGGATGAAGCGTCGTCTCACGCGGTCTGCACGTCCAACACGAACGCTGGTCCAACTGAGGCGCCAGGTGGAAATGGCATGGCAAGCCGTTCCACAGGACTACATCCAGCATCTCTACGATCGTCTCCATGGGAGAATAGCGGCCTGCATTGCTGCGAAAGGTGGATATACACTGTACTAGTGCCGACATTGTGCATGCTCTGTTGCCTGTGTCTATGTGCCTGTGGTTCTGTCAGTGTGATCATGTGATGTATCTGACCCCAGGAATGTGTCAATAAAGTTTCCCCTTCCTGGGACAATGAATTCACGGTGTTCTTATTTCAATTTCCAGGAGTGTATCTGATGAAAAGTATCTGGACATTAGGATTGGACATTAGCATGGGTTCTGTTCACGCTTCGCCTTTATGAGGGCTTAAACTCTGCTGGGGGCACATCCAGTGAGGTGCGTGAACGTCGGTGGAGAAATGGTCGCCCATTATTCCTCAACAACCGGAATCATATTAGACAGTGACGTGGGACACTCAAGTCTGGAGCAAAGTCGACTTTCTAATTCATCTCAAAGGAGGTCCAACAGGTTCAGGCCTGGGCTCTGTGCAGGGCAGTCCATTTCAGGAGCCAGCCGCGGTGGTCTAGCGATTCTCGGCGCTCAGTCCGGAACCGCGCGACTGCTACGGTCGCAGGTTCGAATCCTGTCTCGGGCATTGATGTGTGTGATGTCCTTAGGTTAGTTAGGTTTAAGTAGTTCGAAGTTCTAGGGGACTGATGACCACAGATGTTAAGTCCCGTAGAGCTCAAAGCCATTTGATCCAACCATTTCAGGAATGTTAATGTCTACAAACCCCTGTCCCACAGATGCAGCCTTATGACAGAGTGTCTTGTCAAACAATGGAAAATCCAGGATGGAATGTAACAATATAATGAAAAGTAAAGTTGCTACCATTCATTCCACTATCACACTCAGTCTTTTTACTTCTCTCCTTTTCCGTTACTTCCACCCACTCCCCACCTCTCCCCTGCTCTCCATCTAACCTGCAGCACTTCATTGTCCGCCATCCCCGCCATACTATCTGTGGTGTGCGTACTGTAAGACCTTCGGTACACACACCATCAGATTATTGACTTGTCGCTCTAATGAAGTAGGCGAGTGTCAGCAATATGTCTTCTGGTCTTAAAATCGTGGCGTGTTTATCTTCTGCCGTTAGGTCGGACGATAGAAGTGCCACTTGCACGCTTAGAGTAGCAGATTGGCGGTGACCAACTTCAAACAGAACGTGATTAATTTTCACACACATTTATTAAAATAATAACAAGCATAAAAATAATTTAACTTGGTTCTGGATGCTATTTACAATTGACAATCTGAAGTTACTTTGGTCTTGGTACATTAATCTTGTTCGCACATATCTCTGATACTTGACAAAGTGTCTAGTCATTTATCCTCATGGCTATGTACAGGAATATGATAATCTTATTAGGCGCAGACTGAAACTTGACTATAGACTAATGCAGGTCTGAACACTCGTTATAATACCTCGAGTGTTCAGGTGTCACTGCGCGAGTGTGATCCGCGAGGAGAAAAGGTTCTACGTTAGCAGCAATCTGATTGACTGCGTTACATATTAATACGCGGATCGGCGGAAGCAGAATTTGGTCCGTTTCTAAGACAGCGCCATCTCGTAGTGCGCAGACGGACAAGCGCTGCGCCTGCGCTGTTGTGCTTAGCGGGACGCGCTCTATTGGGAAAGTTGTGTACGCGCTGACTACGCGGAACTATCTACACCACACTATGCCTCCCCCTCCCTGCCCCAGCCTCTTCTTTACCCCCCTCCCACTCACCACTCCCATCATAAACTGGTGCTGCTGCTCGCAGCATGGTTTTAGTTGTCTAAGACTGCAGTCGTGTGTGTGAGTTGCGTTTGCATGTGTGTGTGTGTGTGTGTGTGTACATCTATTGTTGACGAAGGCCTTAATAGCCGAAAGCTCTATTTGTGGCAGCCTTTTTGTTGTACCTATCGGCGACTCAGCATCTCTCCTATATGGTGAGTAGCAACTTTCATTTTGACAATAAGTGTGTATTGTCAAGTTGACACAAAACAGTTATGGTCTCCGTACTGTTTCTCCACTGTGCATACCGCTGTAAAAGAGTTCACATCCTTCTGCATTAGCGTCTACTTGAGCACAATAATGACACCACACCATAACCACGAAAAGCACCCCCCGAGTACTGTAACATCACTCTCTCCATACTTCACTGTTGGCACCACTCATGATGGCAGATCATAGGCAGATCATATTCTCTAGACATCAGCGAATTCCAAAGCCTTCCACCGGAATGCCACAAGGTATAGTACGAGTCATCATTCCAGTCATCCACTGCCCAGCGTCAACGCCCTATATACCCCCTCAAGCGTCACTTGGTGCTAACTGCAGAAACATGCGGCTGCTCGACACTGTACCCCACTCTTTTTAACTCCTTACAAATAGTATTTCTTCGATTTCTGATAGTAGTTTGTAACTCACGAGTGATTCCTTCCGTTGATTTTATGCCTTTTTTACGACCACGCTACGGAGTGCTTGACGGTCTCCGTCCGCCAGTACTTGATATATGACTGGTACGGGTTTAGCTGTGATTGTTCCTTAACGTTTCCACTACACTGTCACTTCTACGTCTACATCTACATGAACACAGATACTCCGCAAGCCACTGTACAGTTTGTGGTGGAGGGAACTCTGTACCACTACTAATTCACTTCCTTCCCTGTTCCACTCGCAAATGGAGCTAGGGGAAAACGACTATCTATATGCTTCCGAATGAGCCTTGATTACTCGAATCTTATCTTCGTAGTTCTAACGCACAATATATGTTGGCGGCAGTAGAATCGTTCGGCAGTCAGTTTCAAATGCCGGTTCGCTAAATTTTCTCAGTCGTGTTTTTCGAAAAGTACGTCACCTTCCCTCCAGGGATTCCCATTTGAGTTCCCGAAGCATCTCCGTAACACTTACGTGTTGTTCCAACCTACCGGTAACATACCTAGCCGGCTGCCTCTGAACTGCTTCGATGTCTTCCTTCAGTCCGATCTGGTATGGATCCCACTGGAGCAGTATTCAAGAATAGGTCTCACCATATGCGGACCCCTTTACAGGAGCACTCTCACTCAAAATTCTCCCAATAAACCGAATTCGACGATTCGTGTTCCCTATCAAAGTTCTCACATTCTCGATCCATTTCACATCGCTTTGCGACGACTGTGTCAAGCAGGACGCTAGTAACACTGTAACAGAACATTACAACTTTTCTCTTCCTATTCATCCGCATTAACTCACATTTTTCCATATTTAGGGCTAGCTGCCATTCATCTCATCAACTAGAAATGTTGCCTAAGTCGTCTTGCTCTTCCTACAGCCACTCAATTGCGACACCTTACGACACATCGCAACATCACAAGCTAAGAACCGCAGATTGCTGCCCGCGCTGTCTGCCAAATCATGTATATAGACTCCTGGAAATGGAAAAAAGAACACATTGCCACCGGTGTGTCAGACCCACCATACTTGCTCCGGACACTGCGAGAGGGCTGTACAAGCAATGATCACACGCACGGCACAGCGGACACACCAGGAACCGCGGTGTTGGCCGTCGAATGGCGCTAGCTGCGCAGCATTTGTGCACCGCCGCCGTCAGTGTCAGCCAGTTTGCCGTGGCATACGGAGCTGCATCGCAGTCTTTAACACTGGTAGCATGCCGCGACAGCGTGGACGTGAACCGTATGTGCAGTTGACGGACTTTGAGCGAGGGCGTATAGTGGGCATGCGGGAGGCCGGGTGGACGTACCGCCGAATTGCTCAACACGTGGGGCGTGAGGTCTCCACAGTACATCGATGTTGTCGCCAGTGGTCGGCGGAAGGTGCACGTGCCCGTCGACCTGGGACCGGACCGCAGCGACGCACGGATGCGCGCCAAGACCGTAGGATCCTACGCAGTGCCGTAGGGGACCGCACCGCCACTTCCCAGCAAATTAGGGACACTGTTGCTCCTGGGGTATCGGCGAGGACCATTCGCAACCGTCTCCATGAAGCTGGGCTACGGTCCCGCACACCGTTAGGCCGTCTTCCGCTCACGCCCCAACATCGTGCAGCCCGCCTCCAGTGGTGTCGCGACAGGCGTGAATGGAGGGACGAATGGAGACGTGTCGTCTTCAGCGATGAGAGTCGCTTCTGCCTTGGTGCCAATGATGGTCGTATGCGTGTTTGGCGCCGTGCAGGTGAGCGCCACAATCAGGACTGCATACGACCGAGGCACACAGGGCCAACACCCGGCATCATGGTGTGGGGAGTGATCTCCTACACTGGCCGTACACCACTGGTGATCGTCGAGGGGACACTGAATAGTGCACGGTACATCCAAACCGTCATCGAACCCATCGTTCTACCATTCCTAGACCGGCAAGGGAACTTGCTGTTCCAACAGGACGATGCACGTCCGCATGTATCCCGTGCCACCCAACGTGCTCTAGAAGGTGTAAGTCAACTACCCTGGCCAGCAAGATCTCCGGATCTGTCCCCCATTGAGCATGTTTGGGACTGGATGAAGCGTCGTCTCACGCGGTCTGCACGTCCAGCACGAACGCTGGTCCAACTGAGGCGCCAGGTGGAAATGGCATGGCAAGCCGTTCCACAGGACTACATCCAGCATCTCTACGATCGTCTCCATGGGAGAATAGCAGCCTGCATTGCTGCGAAAGGTGGATATACACTGTACTAGTGCCGACATTGTGCATGCTCTGTTGCCTGTGTCTATGTGCCTGTGGTTCTGTCAGTGTGATCATGTGATGTATCTGACCCCAGGAATGTGTCAATAAAGTTTCCCCTTCCTGGGACAATGAATTCACGGTGTTCTTATTTCAATTTCCAGGAGTGTATGTAAACAACAACAGCGGTCCTATCACACTTCCCTGGACACTCCTGAGGATAAAGTTCTCGAAGTCCTCCAGCACATCTGTGAAATTTCTCCATACGCTCGCACCTCCTTTAACAGCTTGCAATGGGGCACCGTGTCAAATTCTTTCCGGAATTCTAGAAGTCTGAAATCTACCTGTTGCCCTTTATCCATAGTTCGCAGTATATCATGTGAGAAACTGAGTTTTGCACGAACGATGCTTTCTAAAACCATGCTGATTCGTGGACGTAAGCTCATCAGTCTCAAGAAAGTTTTTTGTATTCGAGCTGAGAATATGTTCAAAGATTCTGCAGCAAAGCTTCACCAACAGTGAACTTGAGCAGCTTTAGAATGGTTGTAATGTCGCTGATGGAGTTGTGCCTCAGGTGACATCCACAGACCAGACCACATTCAAAGTCAGTCATCTGTCGTAATCGACCAATTCTGCTGTCGATTCCTCTCAACTAATAACAAAATATTTCCTGACTCTTTTTGTATCAGAAGGCTCACCTCTCGTGACACCTAATGCCCAATTCCGCATTACATAGGAGTGACCCGACACTTTTGATCGGAGAATGTAGCTTTTCTTTAAATCAGTCAGTGGCTTGAGAGATGGAGGTAGCATCTGAACAGCACTGCGCGGTGGCACTGCATGGCTCTTGGTCACGTATTGGGAGGACTTTCATGTAAATGGCCGCTTCTTGTAACAGTAACTGAGAGCGAGGCCTTTATGTTGAAAATCGGCTGAGAACATAAAGTTAATGTCGATCGCAGACCTCTATCAAAAAAAGCGTCACCAGAGAATCTGACAGAGACAAATTGTTCTGTCGTTCCTATGGGAGGAGCTTGTAAACCTCACCAATCGGGTTGGGAACCTGGGAGAGGACAGGGCAGCAGATTCTCTGAAGCCAGCAGCTCAAGGAAAGCCAACGACTTTCGGAATAGTACAAGAGCCCACTTGTAGTCGGATAATGTTAAAGAGGCCACCTCCACCATGTCACTATCGGCGCAGCAACCCACGGTGCAGCATGAATGCTGAACACCCCGTGGGTAGCGAGCCGTGGGGCTCGGATTTCTGTGAGTTTTATCGTAATAAATTGTGTATTGAGATACGTTAAGGATATATACAGTTTCAGCTAGATACCTGTGTTTATAAATTCTTTTTCATAACCAACGAAAATAATGGATGGTGTGTTGGTACGCGCATCCACCTTGCCTGCCTGGAATCGGCCCACTGTTACAGTATTGTTGGTAGGATCTAACCGATTTCCACTTATGCACTACTCTTTCGGCGGAGTCACTGAGTAACGGTAATCTGGCGACCGTACGTCATGCAGTTATTTCAGCTCCCCATAAAGATGCAGTCAGTGCCATGAGTAATCAATTAAAGTCAAGGTGAGACCGCCAGGTACTGTACAAATATCTGTTAAACTGCCTCTTGTAACTTTACTAGATCTGGAGTGACTAAAATGACTATTGTTACACTTGCTGCACAGCTATCAACTCTGTTCTAATCCGTTGCAGTGTGTCGCCAGTTCGATGACAAGCGATCTCTACTACCGATTTGAAGCAAACATATAAGGGCTCTTCATTATTCTCCTAACGTCTGCTGAAATAATAAGTACTTGTACTGATAACAACTTGACAATTCAATAGCATTAATTTATACCATACAGTAGGGCATACATACAGAAAACAAATACTACTGATTACATACGTGAATAATGTATCTAGGATTCAGTATTGCACAGCGTCTGCGTTAAATTTAAGCAATAGGACAAAACCTTGACATTGCGATTTAACTACGTTCAGGTGAATCGGACATATACTGTTACATGAATTAAATTCACAAAACTCTTTGAGCAAAACAGACTGCATTTATTTTCAAACTGTACTTGTAATAATTGCGAGAAACTCACTACTGTACTGCACGCAAACACATGTTTGCTGAATTATGAATTTGTCCCTACAATTTTGAAATGTCAGCTAATTTAAATTTTGTTATTTAGTTCCTACTTTTAACAGTTGTTTCTTTTATTTCACTAAGTCTCTAAATTTCACTAATACGTAGGAGGTTTCATCGTAGTGCGCTGTCTTATATATATTTCGTTGTTATTGTTTTGCATAATTATGACGGTTCCAGGGAGGTAAATTCGCTGGTTCTCCAAACTGAACTTTAAAATTAAACACGGTATCATGAAATGCTAAAATCTGTTCATAAAACATTGCGAGCTGGGATTTAGATATGGTCTCTGAGTAAAACCACACTTGATGTATTGTAATAAACTCTCAGTACCTGATTTATCAGCACGAGCGAAGTGAACGTCATTTCTCAAGTTTCGCTCAACTGTACTATTCCCGCAAACTATAATATTAAACTGTAATAAGTTTCCTTTAATTTACGTCTATGGTTACAAATTTTTTGTTAACAGATTAGTTGTTTTTATGAAACAGATCTGACGATGGACATTAAAGACCGAAACCGGTAATCTGTTAACAAAACGTTTGTGACCATAGACATAAATGAAAGGAAACTTATTACATATACGGGTCACTGTGTTTTTTCGCGACGATGTCGCAGCTTGAGAATATTAAACTGATCGAAACTGTATCTCAATAATGTATATCCATGTAACCTTCGCTGATTCAGATAAAAATGTTATGTAACATCGCTGAAAACTCTCATGACCACACTGTCAATGTTGGTCTTTAATCTTCCTGAATAATAAAGTGCATGCAATTTTGTCATATGGAGACCGTGGCTGTTATTAAATTTTTGGCTGGTTGCTGTCTCAACACCATCAACAAATAAAGTGCATAGCTCCATTCTCATTATAAAACAGTTCGTTCACCATCAGCTGGATAGTGACACGTCAGATTCCAGTTAGTTGTTCAGTTCTTTGGAACAGTGCCACAACTGCCATCCGCCATTACCGATTCCTTGTTTCCACTCTTTTCTTTCCTAGGTCATAAAATCTTCGTCGACAAATTATTTCTTTTTCATTCAACAGATCACCCTCTTATCTTAATCAGCCATCTTAACTGCCTCTGAATATTTCGTACCCGTGAAATTCGATTAAGATTTCGTCAATGCCTGCGTCCACGATGCTATTGCTCCAACTCTGCCTAAACCCTTCGCTGCATCTAATGACCTTCCAAAAACTGCTTCCATTTAGCTTCTCCTTGTGACTGTACCTCTTGTTCCTTCTGCTTCACTCATCACAGTCCATAACTCGACTCGAAAGTCTTCTTCCCACAATACATAAACAGTAATTCCCTTAATGCACCTCCGTGACTTATACCATTTTTCCAACTTCTACTATCTTCCTGTTCGTCTTTGATTATACAGATATACACTTTCTCTTTATGAGCATAGCTCTCTCACATAAAATAGAAAATTTTCGTTAAAATTACAAAAATGTAAAATCATACAAACATCTACCGATAAGATTACATTCAATCAAATACCAATTCCTTTCTAGGACACCTACAAGAAAAATCTATAAAAAATATACATTAATTCAATATTCAATCATAGGCAATAAATGAAAAAGGTAGTATTTGCATAGATATTACAGAGGATACAATCTCCGTCACAGTAACACCCACTTCATGCGGAGAAATATGAAGCCGGCCGCAGTGGCCGAGCCGTTCTAGGCGCTAGAGTCTGGAATCGCGCGACCGCTACGGACGCAGGTTCGAATCCTGCCTCGGGCATGGATGTGTGTAATGTCCGTAGGGTAGTTAGGTTTAAGTAGTTCTAAGTTCTAGGGGACTGAAGTTAAGTCCCATAGTGCTCAGAGCCATTTGAACCATTTTTTTGAGAAATATGAGGAATTGTAATAGCGACAATTAACTTCGGGGCCAGCTTAATCAGTCGCAGTACAAGGTATATGAACAGGCACATTGTCCCATGGATAAAGCACTTCCGTAATATTAGAAATTCCTTCAACAGTTTGTAGAAAAGTTTCACTGAGAGTGTGTAATAAGATGTAGTAACTATTTATCCTTCTGAGAAATAACGAATTATGATGATACTTCTTGAGTTCTTTCTACTATTCGTAGGTAAGATGGTTTTCGATTTAGTTGGGCTACTTTTCATCTTCATAGACCAATCGTCACGGGACATATAATGGTGTATCGATGTTACCTATATAGCGTTGAAACTCTGACAGATTAAAAGGTTTGCGAGTATAAAATGTGAACCGCCCTCTAATGTTCATGGTGAACAAAAGCGGCAACTATCTCCGCACTCCACTTTTTCATACGCAAAAAAAAAATTATGTTTAAGTTCATTTTAGTTTCCTGCTGTCTCAACGACAACGAATGGGAGGGTTGTTCTACAATAATGCAAATCAGATTATTAGTTTGAAAGGAAACTCAGTCTCACTTTCGGAACGTACTGGACCTGTGTTGCTAAGCTATTACCATATTCATAAAAAACTTGATATCCACTACTCAAACATGACTGTCTCCTTGCTTTATGGCTTATTCGTATCCATGTAGCACCAGAAGTTTTCTAATGTCATCTACCATCTTTACTAGTATACTGAAGCATAACAAGAACGTATTGTTACTGTCTGGTCAAACTTCTTACCAAATGTTCCAGTTACTGCGATTTTCTTTCTGTAATTTACATAGTAGAGTCGAACGAGCATGTGTGTGCATAGGTTTAATCTGTGAGGTAAATATTTGCAACATTTAATCGTGTACTTCTGATATATCGTGTTCCGAGCGTATACGAATATTCTTCACAATAGTAAAGAAAGGCACATTGTTAATTACAGGCAGACATGTCATCATGGTATCGGAACCGCCACTACCGCCTACAACAAAACATTTAACATCAACAATGGACGAATACACATTCCGCAAAGCTTTGTACACTACGGTCTTAAGCCATACGCAACTATGTTGATATTTTTGATGTCGTTTAATTACATTCTATTAGAACGTTGTGTCGGCCTTTTAGTGTCGCTTGTAATCAGTAAAGATTTTTCTTCATTTTTGCTACAAGTTATGGCTCTATTAGTGTCTCCGACATTCATCTCCCCATTACGTGATGAGCTGAGTGCAGTAGTCTTTTTTTCTTTTTTTTTCGTTAATAGGGATATGTTTCTCTACAATAATGCAAATCTGGTAACATGCACTGTTTACAGACTTTTCTTTCCGACGCATTGGAAACTTATATTCGCAAATGTATCAAAGTCACTCCACGTTGTATAAAATTTATTGTTAAAGTTCATCTGCACTAGAGGAAAACTATTACAGTGTATCAAAATCGAAGAGCGTGAAAGGTCTCTGTTGGATTCCTATCATGTTAATTTCTTAAATCTGTTGTCATTTACGGCATAAATTCCTCTTCTAAATTTACTGTGGTGTTTCTGTCTATCTGGGAGGAGACTGAGCAGTGAAACGTGTTAGTTTTACACATAAACAAGAACGATCTGTCACACTACTACAGTTTAAAACACAGTTTATATGTAATTCATGTCACACAGTCTCATACGGAACCTACATCCGCTTTCTTTTATACACTGAATATGATAAGATACTGTCATCCCCCTTCCCTTCTGTGTGAGAGGATGAATGAGAAAATGTATTTCTAGTTGCATACTTGATGGTAGCAGACAAGCCTGTCTGGTAGAGAACAGTAGGACCAACGTCGGAACAGGTAGCTATGCTTTCTGAAAGCAGAGAGGTTTCTATTCTTAGTATGGTCCTGTCCATCCCTTCTCATGTTGGCATAGGAAGCTCCCTCTCTGGCCACTTCAGTTTGTATCTGTTAAGCACGCTCGGTAGGAGCCCAGGTCAGTCTGTCCGCGGCGAGCGTCTGAAGTGGTAAGATCTCTGGCTAAGCGCATGCCTGCAAAATCCGTAGGACAATGGATTTCTTAAGTTCAGCCTAACTGAAAATTTAATCACCTTTATTTCAGGTTTTGCTCTAAAATATCTAATGTTATCTTAAATTACAACGCACTGTAATTCGAGTGTGAAGTTCAGTATATCTTCCGGTAGTTGCTTTGTCACTACTTTGTGAGTAAAGTGGAACCAAGTGTTGATCAGTAACTCTAACTAAGATCATCAATCTTAAATGTGAATGTGCGTGAGATTATAACGTCTCGTCTTGACAGTACTTTTCAATATAGCAACTTATCTTTATGTTCAACCCACGTGGGGTGTACTTTGTGAGACCAGTACCACGTGCTTATACAATTGTTTGACCCATCAGGTTAATAGTAAGACAATAGTAACCAGTTCGAGGTTTTTCTTTTGTAAATTGCGTTTCGGTGTAATTTATTTTAATTATCAAATTTATTGTGGAGTTACGCTGTTTGTGTAAACCAAGTTGACCACGTGTAGCTTGTGGTAGCTTGTGGTGTAATCATCAAAGCAGCCCTCAGCTATTCTTTTCGGGAAGATTTCACAGAGAGTTAGTATGAATTTAGTATACCAGTGTGTGGTAATTTCATGATGGTCAGGATTGTGCTACGTGCGTAACTTCTTTGGGTGAAAATTGAATCCGTTGGTTGTGGTTAATTTACTCTTGCACATGTTTCAATGTTCATCGTGTGTTATTTTATGAATGCAGTGTTGTATGCAGTATTCCAATCTTGGCTCTATGTTTGATGTGTTCCATAAGTTTACCAACTCACATTTTCACAATCCTAAATAAGGCACCAGTTTAGTTATGAATCAAGTTTAATATGCTGAAATTTTAACGGAACAATGATCAAAGTTAAAATAAATGTCCAAATATAAACTGATTTATTTCTTTTTATTTAAATTCTCTTTTTGTGTGTATATATATCACTAGTTGTCTTAAGATGACTATTAAAAGTTTATAATTTATGTTACTCTGGTTGGCAATTTGGTAAGCTAGAAACAGTGCTCAGCTGGTGAAACTGTTGCTCAGTAATGCAAGGATAACTTCCCCAGATCCCCAGATAGCTCACGGCTTTTAACCCGCTTTTATTATCTTGAATATCAACACCGCTCACAGAACAAATTAAGCATCGACATTACATATGGCGACCCTGATCTGTGATTCCGCTAGACTCTGGAATCACTGAAACGTTAGATTGCTAGCGTTGTATAATCTTAATTATTTTTCCCTGCTGCGCTCAAACAAATTCTGCGTTGTTTCTGAGCAGACTTTCAAAAGATTCACGGCGTTGTTGAGCTGCGTTGTGTTGTTTGTCTTCTTTTGTTTTCCATATTTGCGTGTTTTATAAGTATGAGTTTTTTTTCTCGCTTATAAATTGCACTGACTTCGATCAAAGATATAAATTTGTTTTGCGTGTGAAAAAGTGCGTACTGGGTTGGGTACCTTTCGTGTGACTGTCGTAATTTTTGGGGGATTCATTTATTCTGATTAGTGTGTTGCGTACCGGATAAAAATTGAACTAATGGAGACACGTAACGAAGCTAAAAGTAGGCGGTTCAACAACTTAAGCAACATGGACCAAGGGGATAATTTGATTTCGAATATTAATGCGTCGGACGGTTTCGAAAATGCAATGGGGAATACTTTAGAGGAAATGCAAAACAGGACGAACGGGCTCACATCAGAGCCAGAAATTAATTTGCCTCCAACTAACCAAATTGATTTGGCAGAAGTCATGAAAGCCTTATTGCAACAAAATAAAGTAAACGCTGAGAAATCTGAAAAGTCGATCCGAGAGCTAGGCGATCAAATGAAGCAAAAATCTGAAAAATCGATCCGAGAGCTAGGTTATCAAATGACGCAGAAATCTGAAAGACGATCCGGGAGCTAGGCGAACAAATGACGCAGAAATCTGAAAAATCGATCCCCGAACTAGGCGAATAAATAGACGAAAAACTAATCCAACAGACAAATAAAGTCGACAAGTCGATGCAGAGAGTGTCCGATGATATCTCACAAACAATAATCAAACTGGCAAGTGAAATAAAAAGTGATATTATGAAAGAATTAGGTCGTACATTTGAACAAATCGATGATCATCTGCAAGCCTTAGAACAGGGCAAGCGGAGTCGTGATGCAGAATCGAAAGAGAGCGAGGAACAGCTACTTAGGAATTTCCAAGCGCTGAGAGAATAATGCCAAAGGGAGTACCAGCATGTACTCTCTAGGGTCCAGGAGGCGGAAACGCATCGTCCTGCGTCTGTTAGCAACACTGTAGCGGACAACAGTCAAGCGATTCACGCACTCGAACAGCAAGTAGAACAACTGAAGCAGACTGGAGTGGAGGAGAAGAGACAAATACATGAAAAGATTGCGGCATTAGCGGACATCGTAGGCAGGATGAAGGTGATGGAGAGCGATAACAATACTACACCGGTAGCGGTCGTAGAGACCGAAGATGTGCGTTCGCTTCTTAGATTTCAGAAGGGACAGTTTGAAGTGAACAGGTGGCACAAAGCTGTAACAGGTGAATTACAAGAACGCGTGGCGCATCTGGAAAGCTGCATGGGGTGTAATTCCGAACTCGCCAGTAGCACTAAAAATAGCCGTACGAACAGTGCAGAGGGGGACTCCGGCCACGAGGGAGATTTTGACGACAGGGAAGAATCTATTTTGAGGGGCAGACATGAGAAAAACAGAAACATTTAGGGGGCTCGCCGGGAGGAAATGGGGGGATTTTCTTACGGTGAGAAAGTTTGCGATATTTCGAACTTAGCAAAAAGGAATACATCCACGAGCATGGCTCGAGCAATATGAGTTCTGTCTTCCCCCCGACTGGGCAAGTTCACATAAGATAGAATATATGTGTGGCTATTTGGAAGGCGAACCGGCGATTCGCATGAGATCGGCAGTGCGTCACTGCAACTCCACTCGGGAGATTCGACAAGCCTTTCTGTCCGCCTATTAGTCGGAAGCGGCACAAGATAGGGTCAAGCATGGCATAATTGTGCTGCCAAATTTGAACCAGTCTGGTTTCGGCAGCCCAGCACGCCTATTCGACCACATGCTGCAGAAGAATCAATTTCTAGACGACCCATACGGGCCTGCGGAACTAATTAGGACATGCATCACCAAATTGCCGATGCTTGTTCCACATCATTCTTGCGGGACGATGCAAAGAGGACGTGGAAACGTTTAAGACACTTCTTCAAGAGTTGGAATACAGTACAGGAGAATGCCCGCCTAATCAGGCACCGGCCGTATAGAAACTGGGGTAACAGTCGCGAACACATGTGGAACAACAGAAAAGATTGAGGACGGGGACAAGATCGTGAACGCAACAGGTACGGCACCCAGAATCGATACTACGATGAACACGGTGGGAATAGGACTGTAGGCGGAGCACCACATGATGTTGAAATTCAGCCGGCTAACCCTAGACATAATCCAGCAAATGGAAATGAACAAAACCGGAAATGACAAATGATCAGCGCAGAAGGCCCCGAATCGGAACAAATGAGTGACATGGCAAATGAGTACATAGGGTGTATAGAGAGGAGAATGAACTGATTAGTTTACATTTGTGACATATGCATGTTGAATAACATGTTGGTAAAAATAATGATAAAGATGTTTCTATGTGATTGATTGAAGTGATGTTTATGGTTTTCTTGTATAAATTGAAAATAGTCAGTCCTGAGGAAAGCAAGATCTGTGTTGAATTAATGCAAAAACTCAGGGGAATATCCGATCTGTGGGTATTATGGGTCTGGCAAACCCAGGTCCCCAGCTGTTAGTAGCCTTGTCTGCGATTTTCTGCTTTCAGTGCTACTATATATCTATTACTATTCTATATCTGTCAGTATAAATGAGGATGTCTTACTATACTATGCGTGCTGTATGAATATTTTAAGATAGGAGAACTCTGAGAAAGGAATGAGTAAGGTTGGAATCTTGAAAACAGGATGCGATAATACGATTGTTTAACCAATGGCTTCCCAATATGTGCTAATTTGTTAATATTGATGATATATCCTTTTTGTTCTTTATAGCTGAGTACGTAAAGTGCAGTCTGTGGTTTTCGTAAGTAGATTGATTCCCTTCAAGGTGAAAGAAGAGTTGTGGTTTGTGTAATTTACGTGGCCCGGAAATAGTATTATGGCAGTCAAATGACGAGCAGTTTTCCAGCAAATGGAGAATGGAACGGAAATCTGGATCCTTTTTGTAGTCTTGACTGATGTTGAGCCAGAGCCTGAAAAGTTATTCTGCTCTAATACTTGTCCTAGAAAAGTGACGTTTATGTGTTTTGCTGATGCTGTGAGCATTACAGCTTACTATTTTCGCTGGTGCGGGATGCACTGCAGCCTGTATGGGTTGAACTGCAGAAATGTCCCTCTTGAAGGTAGAGGAAGATTAAATAATTTTGATTATAGGACCGAAGGAAAGCTTGGTTTAAGGTAATAAGGATGAAGAAAAACATTTGTCATTTAAACTACAGGAGGATTCGGATCTTTTGTGTCAGTTGTAAGTTCAATAGGATGTTAAGATGAAACTGTTTTACAGAATAGAGGAGACCACAAGTTTGCCATTCATGAGAAATGAATCAAGAATAACCATCGCAGGCGAAATAACTGATTTGGAAGCGAAAGGTAACTTAAAGAAGGATCGAAATTGGAGCAAAATGGGTAGAAAATGTCGTATAACCTGAATGAGGAAAATATTTTACCATTCTCAGAGTCATCTGTGTGATTAATTCTTGTGATAACGTAATCATAGATTAAATTGTCTTACTGTTTTATGTATGAACATATGAGTATGATAAATGTATAACTGCGAGTCTCTTATCAGGTGTGTCAACTGGTATAAATGTTTTGGCGTGTAAATAATCATTGTTCTTTTTACTGTGTATGTTTAAGGAAAGCTTCTCCATATTTATCATGTGACAAGACATATGCCGTGAGCGTCAGGAAGAGGACGAATTAGAACAATGTTGTAGTGGTATAAACACTGTGTTGAAGTAGCATTGAAGTAGCTTGTTGGATTAACTAGTAGTGGATTGAAGTAAAATTTTAGGTAATTCATGTTTATGGGTGGTTAGGTTTTAGAATAGACAACAGGTGTGCATGTGTGTGTGTAAATAACATGTGAACCCTATTCTGTCCTGACCTATACTTGCACAAGGCATAATCCTATTCATTTTTAGTGAATTAATAAGTAGCATTTGATTTATTAAAACGCAAGTGAACCACATTAGTGATGTGGATTTAGATATTATATTGTCAGTTCATTTAATTTTTATTTTTATACTGTCAAGTCATTTCACTTTTATTTCTTATATTGTCAAGTCATTTAACTTTTATTTTCATATTGTCGATTCATCTAACTTTTTTATTAAAAAAATTAAGTCTCACTTTTGTTCTTGAAAATTGTGAAAGACAATACAAAGTGGTATTATGTATGACATTTTGTAATCACATAACTATGATGAACAATTTCTGTGAATGCAGTTGAGAACGTGAAAGCGAACCGGCTAAACTCTTACGAGACATCGGGAGCAGCGAGGAGGAGGACCAGTTGTAAAGAAGCGGGTATCCCAGCAGGAAACTGTCAACAGGGCCACTTCGGGAGCGTGGTCGGCAACAAAAGAAGGGTAGGCGGCAAACACTTTCCCTTGCACCCGGAGCTAATGGCCGGCCACACCAGTGCGACCCTTCATGGAGGCGATGACCTGAGATGGCCGAGCGGTTCACCGCGCGGAAATCCATCTGCTGGAAACGCACCACACGCATGCGACCGTGGCGAGACGGCCGCGGTGAAACGACAGCAGACAAAGGATAAAGAGGCGCGGAGCCATTTGACAGGTACTGTCCAGAGAAAGTTGCAAACGACGACTATCAACGTTTTTTGGCGAAAGGCCATTGTCAAGCGACAGTAAATCATGGTGCGGTGTTCTCTGGTTGCTAAGGGTGGCATAAAGAAGAGCCATTAAGTGTCATCCTTGCCCAGGAATATCAACCAGGCGAGTGAAACAAGGATACCGCACGAATCTGACAACACAAACATGGAACCAAATCGAGATGTACATGACATGGACCACCAAGAGAAACTTCATGAGAGGGCAAAGACTGTGCGATTGCACGTAACAGATGGACAAAAATCCCTACTGACAGCTGCGGCGACGAACCCCCCTCCCCTTATATTGTGCCTCGAACAGTGGAACTACTGAGTGTGTCAGTGAACAGTGATTATACAGTTCTTAGTCCAATGCATATACGTGTGTTTCTGTCAGAGAAACTTTGACTTGTGTGTTTTGCAGGGGTTCGATTTATTGGTGTTTATTAGACTGACTCTTGTATTTTGCAGGTGTTCTATTTATTGTTTTTTTTTATTTTGACTCTTGTATTTTGCAGGTGTTTTATTTATTGGTGTTTTTTTTCAGAGCTGTTTTATTTACCAATGTTTGTTTTTGTGTGATGTATTAGATTTGTGATATTTAGATTCGTAAATTCATTGCTGTGGCATTGCTTCGTTTATCAGTCAGATAGCTATTCATTCTCATTGCACTGTGATCGATTAGTCTTTGCATGGGGCATATTTATAGTGAGAAACCCCATCAGGGTAACAATCACATAATTAATTGTAGTTTCAGTATAACGACACAGTGATCATTGTTTGCTAACTAACTGAAACATAGTAGAGTGATTAAATTAGTGCCACAAAGGTATTTTAATTCTACAAATTATTAGTTTTATAAGATATAGAATTTTTTGCGATAACCACTTTGTAAAACATGTTTTTTTTTCTCTTATCATTTTTTTGCTTTTGCGGATTGTGTATTGTAATGTTCTGCTTTATAATACTGATGTTATTTTCATGTATTTTTTTTTAAATTGCTGTGGCACTTTTGCTATTTTCATAAATTTTACTTGTTAATAAACAGTCATAAATTTTCCTGTGATCAGTTGGCGGTTGCAATGAGCAAATACTGGTGAACTCCATAAGGGTAACAACCAGAAATTGTTTTCATATTAATGACACAGAGACCATTGTTTGTACTTGCTGACCGAATTAGGTCTACACTATCTTTTAAATAGGTGTCACAGATTGTTTTCTTTCTCATTGAAATTGGTAGATTCTAAGATGTGTTCAAATTATTGTATTTTAGCAAGTAGCTGGTGACCCTTTGCATTTTCTTTACATTTTTGGTTTTAGTTGGGAGTGAGAATCCTGCTTGGGAATGTCCTAGCATGGCCAAAAAATTCCCTGCACAGTTTTTTCCCGGAGCGTTGGGGTTATGGAAGGTCTCTGTTGGATTCCTTTCATGTTAATTTCTTAAATCTGTTGTCATTTACGGCATAAATTTCTCTTCTAAATTTACTGTGGTGTTTCTGTCTATCTGGGAGGAGACTGAGCAGTGAAACGTGTTAGTTTTACACATAAACAAGAACGATCTGTCACACTACTACAGTTTAAAACACAGTTTATATGTAATTCATGTCACACAGTCTCATACGGAACCTACATCCGCTTTCTTTTATACACTGAATATGATAAGATACTGTCATCCCCCTTCCCTTCTGTGTGAGAGGATGAATGAGAAAATGTATTTCTAGTTGCATGCTTGATGGTAGCAGACAAGCCTGTCTGGTAGAGAACAGTAGGATCAACGTCGGAACAGGTAGCTATGCTTTCTGAAAGCAGAGAGGTTTCTATTCTTAGTATGGTCCTGTCCATCCCTTCTCATGTTGGCATAGGAAGCTCCCTCTCTGGCCACTTCAGTTTGTATCTGTTAAGCACGCTCGGTAGGAGCCCAGGTCAGTCTGTCCGCGGCGAGCGTCTGAAGTGGTAAGATCTCCGGCTAAGCGCATGTCTGCAAAATCCGTAGGACAATGGATTTCTTAAGTTCAGCCTAACTGAAAATTTAATCATCTTTATTTCAGGTTTTGCTCTAAAATATCTAATGTTATCTTAAATTACAACGCACTGTAATTCGAGTGTGAAGTTCAGAATATCTTCCGGTAGTTGCTTTGTCACTACTTTGTGAGTAAAGTGGAACCACGTGTTGATCAGTAACTCTAACTAAGATCATCAATCTTAAATGTGAATGTTCGTGAGATTATAACGTCTCGTCTTGACAGTACTTTTCAATATAGCAACTTTTCTTTATGTTCAACCCACGTGGGGTGTACTTTGTGAGACCAGTACCACGTGCTTATACAATTGTTTGACCCATCAGGTTAATAGTAAGACGATAGTAACCAGTTCGAGGTTTTTCTTTTGTAAATTGCGTTTCGGTGTAATTTATTTTAATTATCAAAATTATTGTGGAGTTACGCTGTTTGTGTAAACCAAGTTGACCACGTGTAGCTTGTGGTGGCTTGTGGTGTAATCATCAAAGCAGCCCTCAGCTATTCTTTTCGGGAAGATTTCACAGAGAGTTAGTATGAATTTAGTATACCAGTGTGTGGTAATTTCATGATGGTCAGGATTGTGCTACGTGCGTAACTTCTTTGGGTGAAAATTGAATCCGTTGGTTGTGGTTAATTTACTCTTGCACATGCTTCAATGTTCTTCGTGTGTTATTTTATGAATGCAGTGTTGTATGCAGTATCCCAATCTTGGCCCTATGTTTGATGTGTTCCATAAGTTTACCAACTCACATTTTCACAATCCTAAATAAGGCACCAGTTTAGTTATGAATCAAGTTTAATATGCTGAAATTTTAACGGAACAATGATCAAAGTTAAAATAAATGTCCAAATATAAACTGATTTATTTCTTTTTATTTAAATTCTCTTTTTGTGTGTATATATATCACTAGTTGTCTTAAGATGACTATTAAAAGTTTATAATTAATGTTAGTCTGGTTGGTAATTTTTTAAGCTAGAAAAGTGCTCAGATGGTGAAGCAGTTGCTCAATAATGCAAGGATAACTTCCCCAGATAGCTCACGGCTTTTAACCCGCTTTTATCATCTTGAATAACAGCACCGCTCTCAGAACAAATTAAGCATCAACATTACAAGCGTTTATCTAAATTCGTGTAACAATTGCTTTTTCTTGGTTGCTTCTATGTTAGGGATCTGAAGGCTGTGGAAATAAGTTTGCATATTACGTCCCTGTCGGTACAACATTATTCAAATTTATTTAAACCTCAAAATATGCTGTTTATTGCCAATGGCGTAGACACATGAACATCTGTCTAGTCAACCTGATGAGAGATGTCTGAGGTAATAATCGAAACGTCGATAGCTTTATTATGCGTGACACGATTACGCTCTCAGAAGAATTTCTATAAAGTCTCTAAAGACTGTTTATTTCAGAATAAATATATACTGAAGCACAATTATTTTGCTGCTGAAGGTAGTCTGTGCAAATGTGACCAAAGCCGTGACGCTAACCTTTGTTAAATACAGTATCTGACAGAAGTACACAGTATGGGATGAGGAAACGAAATCAAACTCTACGAACTGAGAGGGTGTTCATGAAACTTCAGTGATTACAAAGTTACCCAAATTCGCAGTACACATCGCAGTGTGGACTCATTGAACAGTATGACGTTGGTGGGTATGACCTGGGTGCATCTGCTGACTGCATTGAGGAGTGTCCTTTAAGGCCGTCGCATCCTCTCCTGAGGCATGTTGGTCTACAACTGTTGTAACTGGTCCTTGACATCCTGGTAACTGGTATCGGAACAGAGTTGAATTTCGAGCTGAGCCCACATATGTGCTAATTGGCAGAGATTTGAGGATCTTGCTGGCGATTTCACCACAACAATATCAGACCGACAGTTCATAGAGATTAATTCCGTGTGTGAACGAGCTTTACCCTACTGGAAAATGGCACCATGATACCGCCGCATGGGAGGTGCCACATGAGGACACAGACTGTCCGTGACACACCACCAGCTGTGACCTCAGGTCACACCAGAAGGATCCCCACACCACGACTCCAGGAGTGACCGTGCGGTGGCTCTCCAAAACATTGCAATGTTGTTATTCGTACCCAGGTAGTCGCTTTAGTAGCCGAAGGTGTTTATGCAGGGTAGTCTTTCTCCCCAGGTCGTCGCTGTACTAGCCGAAGGTGTTTCTGCAGGGTAGTCTTCCTCCCCAGGTCGTCGCTGTACTAGCCGAAGGTGTTTATGCAGGGTAGTCTTCCTCCGCAGGTCGTCGCTGTACTAGCCGAAGGTGTTTATGCAGGGTAGTCTTCCTCCCCAGGTCGTCGCTGTACTAGCCAAAGGTGTTTATGCTGGGTAGTCTTCCTCCCGAGGTCGTCGCTGTACTAGCCGAAGGTGTTGATGCAGGGTAGTCTTCCTCCCCAGGTCGTCGCTGTACTAGCCAAAGGTGTTTATGCAGGGTAGTCTTCCTCCCCAGGTTGTCGCTGTACTAGCCGAAGGTGTTTATGCAGGGTAGTTTTCCTCCCCAGGTCGTCGCTGTACTAGCCGAAGGTGTTTATGCAGGGTAGTCTTCCTCCCCAGGTCGTCGATGTACTAGCCGAAGGTGTTTATGCAGAGTAGTCTACCACCGCGATTCATCGCTTAACACGACGCGACGCCACTCACCAGCAGCGCATGCTTTCTGGTCGCGGCATCGCTCTGAAAGGAACTACTGATGTTGTAGTGTTAACGGCAGCTGATGGATGGGATGGTAATTCTGTAGTCTGCCTGCTGCTAGACTCCAACCAGAGGTGTGGCATGACACAGAATGCCTCAGGGGGTCCATTACTTACTCTATTCTAGTAAGTGTGGCTCAAATGTGAATGGTGTTACGGCATCAAGTCAATCGCCAGAACGCCAGTCGGGGACGATGGAGTGGGGAGTGCTGTGACAAGACGTCAGCCAATTGCACGCTGACCGACCCCTCTCCAGGACGACAACGTGGCAGCAGCAGCCTCTATGCGACTGGTCGCACCCCAGTTCTGCAGAAGCTTCATGAATAGTGACCCGAATAGAAGAGTCAACTGTATTTCTTCACTTGTACTAGAAATCGGATATTATTGCGTGTCGCCCTTTGCTTCCGAAACTTCAACGTTTTGGAGAAAACGACATTTTGTCTATGGAGTCCGTGATTGATTCTTTTGTAAATTTTTTTTTGTTTATTTATAGATACACTCAGATATCTATGACACAGTCATAATCGGTTTCGGCCATACAATGCCTATATTCAGATGTCACATTCGGAAAGGCCCTAACTTCTCCATAAGCCTGTCTAGGTCTATGAAGTGCGTGATTGATTATTTTGTGAAAATTTGTTTTGTTTATTTATAAACACAATCACGTGTTTAATACACAGTCCTGACATATGAAGATGGTCATTGTATGGCCGAAGCCGGTTGTGACTGCGTCATAAGCCGGCCTGTGTGGCCGAGCGGTTCTAGGCGCTTCAGTCTGGAACCGCGCGACAGCTACAGTCGCAGGTTCGAATCCTGCCTCGGGCATGGATGTGTGTGATGTCCTTAGGTTAGTTAGGTTTAAGTTGTTCTACGTTCTAGGGGACTGCTGACCTCAGATGTCCCATAGTGCTCAGAGCTATTTGAACCATATTATGACCAACAAGTGAATGTAGTGGCAGCTAGGTGCCAATTTTTTGTTGGAAGAAACGGTCAGAGCAAACTTATCGCGACTTCGGTAACAGATTTGTAGGGTATGACGAGGAAATGCAAATTCAGGTGTGCTTGTGGTGCTTTATATTCAGATGTTATGTTGCATGATGGGATTATGCACAATGTAACTGATATCCAAATTCGAGAACAGATTTTGAAACAGTCAGATCCATCATTTCAGCATGTCGTGCAAATTCTAGATCAGTACGATACATGTCAGCTGATAAATATGAGCAGTCACCAACTTGTTGGGTTGAGTCGTCGCTTGCTTACGACTGGCCGATTAGGCAGCGGCAGTTTGCACACGCCGTGCTGTGTACACAGCTCTGTACACAGGCGAACAAAATTAAATCATACCATCGATGCTATTCACGGCACAAACGCCAAAACTGCTCAGCCAGACAAGCACAGTATTATACAAAGAAACTACCAGTCTCGATTGCGGTAATGAAACCAACGTTTACCTAGGTTTCAGCCCAAGTAATTGAGCCTTCTTCAGACGATATACCTGATTCTATAATATGTCTACGAGGGCATGGTCTAGAAATAAAACTAAACAGCCTGAATTACTTGGGATGAAACCTAGGTAAAAGTTGGTTTCATCACCGCAATCGAGGCTGATAGTTTCTTACATATTAGATTATCACGATTGCCGACTGGGCTGCAATGTTGAAAGTACTAAAAAGTACAATATTATGTTTGTGGCAAGAAATCTCACATACAATCCGTATGTTTGCAGCAGAACAAATATAAGAAACATGATGTGATGTGCTTGATATACAGTATTGCGATCTCTCTTCTGTTGGTCATGTGTGATGGACCTGAACATTGACGACGTGTAGTCTATGCATTTCCTCACGTTCACGTGGAATCCAATGCGGAATGCGAATCCCACACAAATGTGGATATCCAACACTTCGACCCGCCGGAAGTACGGGGATCTAAAGTGAAGCCCCTTTCAAAGACATTCAAGTACTGATAATGCTAAAGCGCACGAGTAAACGGCATCTCCGTGATCCTAACAACGATCACTGAACATCTGACTCTGTACAGGCTCATCATACAGGATGTCCCATGGATACCACAGGAATGATTATTAGAAGCAAGAAATGTTGTAGACGTGTCTCTAAAAGGCATACCTTAGGACCACGAGCACTTCTTCATATTCGATACTGCGAAAAAAATATCTTCTACCGCAAGCGGTTTGCTTTCCATATTTTGGGAGCAGCTGGTGTGGATCAAAATAGGAGGTAAATGTCTAGCAAAGATAAGCTCGAAAATGCATATCTTACGAGTTATAACCTTCTGTTCAGTAGAAGTGATGTGCTTCAAGGGGGCGAAGATGAAGTACTCATATGGTTATGTTGGTATAAGATCATCCCTAATAGCTGGTGTGGGCTTGGCATGACAGCTTCGCGGGTCTACCTCAACCAATAACGTAACGGGATTTCGTAAACGTCTTAGTGGCAACGCCTCAGTGTTGTCACAGGTCTGTAGACGACTACTGTATTCGCCAGCAGCCGTTAGCACTTGGTAGTTGAAAGCTGTCAAGGGTGCTGCGTGCTGTCAAGTACCTTCTTACGACGTTTGCAATGTAGTTCTCAATGTATGAGCTTTAGAGCCCACGTTTACTGGGCATTTTGTCTTGTTTCGGACCGTGCCACCATCTCTCAAAACACCGGGATGAGAGAGCTTGTTGTAGAAGAGATTTGTTTCGCAACAACGAAGATGAAAACGTGCTCATAGCTCTTACGGTAAGCGTTTTGTCACCCATGTTTACTAGACTTCTTTACTTTGAATAATCGTTCCCGTCGTATCCCTACTACGGCTGGTAACATCACTAAACTCTAATGCACTAGGTGCTAATTCTACCTGCCATAGAGAATTGCAACTCTGATCATTTAAAAAAATGTCAACGGTGTGAGCGAATACAAGGATACATGTTTTGGGTGCTTGACTCTTTTATTAGGAAGTATATCTCATCTTGGACAATACAGATGTTTACTCACTTCTGCTAAATACACTGGTGTCCAAAATGAAAGCAACAAACTGCTATATCCCCCTCTTGTGGGCGTGCTCTGCACGAAAGATGGCATTCCGATTAACGGACAACCACGCCAGCAATGACGTCAGGGCACCTATCAAGCGGGGTAGTGTCACATCCACAATAGCTGTGTACACAGTCACAGACAGTGCATTATGGCACTTCGCTGTGGAGGGCCGTAGAAAGAATGGAAGAAGGAAAGTCGCAATCCGATGTGGCGTAATGACTTAATGTGAATCCTTCTGTTTTGTTGCTCGGATGAGGCGACTGTTTATACAGACCGAAGCTGTATCCCAGAGACCAGGACAGTGCCGACCACGTGTGACGTCAGGAAGAGTGGACAGTTATCTGGCTGTAAGGGCACGAAGGTACCGCCTCAGTACTCCTCGGGTAACTGGCATGTGACCTCGTAGCATCCACTGGACGTGTTGTATCGAGGCAAACGGTGTACAGAATGCTTCAGCAGAGTGGGCTATATTTTTGGTGACCTGCTGTCTGTTTACCTCTGTAGTTTCTTCACAGAAGGGAACGTGTAGAGTGGAGCCGTCAACATGCCATCTGGACGGTCGAACGGTGCACAGAAGTTCGTTTCACATATGAGTCCGGGTTCTCGACGGATTCGCATCTGAAGGGCACTTGGAACACGAGATTGGAACCCAAACATTATGGAAAAAGACCGATATCGAGGAGGATCCCTAATAGTGTGGGCAGGGATTAAGTTGAACATTCGAACATCTCTTCATGAAATTGTACAGGTGAATCAGCAAGATTTAACTGCTGTCAGGTACCGATTGTATTGATGGACGATAATGCTCGACACCTTAGAACACGGGTGGCTGATGTTTTTTTTGGAAACAGAAGACACTGCATGCATTGCGAGCCCTGCTCGCCCTCCCGATTTGAATTCCATAGAGCACGTCTGAGACGCACTAGGCAGGTGGGATGCATCGTGTCAGCATCCACCAACCACTTTTCAAGACTTGTGAGCAGCTCTGCAAGAAGAGTGGGCGTTATTGCCTCGACATGAGATTGATGTCATTCACAGCATGTCCCGTCGTTGTCAGGCCTGTATTGGTGCCAGAAGGTGTCACACCCCATACTGAGCACATTAAAGTGTTGTCAGAATGTGTGCGCAAATCCGTTAAGTTGGAAGGAGAACGAAGAACATTTTTGTCTACCGTTATGAATGTTGCAGTTGATTACGTTCTATATTCTTTAAATTGCTTCTACCTTAACTATCACCTTTTTATACTGTATTGTGGCAAAATAAATGCACCCTTGCAAAATTTCTGAGCCATGGTAAAAATTGCTCTTTTGAAGAGCGCGCCGCAGCGCGTAGTGTGAAGCAGTCGCCCTCCGTTTCTGGCGGTGGCGCCGCTGTGGCAATCGCAGCTTTGGTGTCTCCCTCTGGTGGGAAAAGCGAAAGGTTGCCTGTTCACGTGTATTTAAGGGGCGCTATGATCTCGCCAGTCAGTCGGAGTCAGTCTGGGAGTCGATGCAGTGAATTGACAGTCAGTCGGAAGGGAGACACTCGCATGTTAGTCTGTCGGCTATAAGACAGTCGCTGTTGGGTTGTGGACTGTCGGGTTCGTCGTTACTCCGCTGTTGGACGAGTTGGCAGTCAGCAGCAGGCAGGTCCGCACGGTGCAAGTACGCGCCGGGACCGTGGTCGATGCAGACGGGAGGCCGTTGGTCGATAGGTCGGCTGGTCGTCGGACGGCGACATGTGGTCTGCTGAGCACTGTCACCAGTATCAGTCGGGAAGAGTTGGCAGCCAGCAACAGTCGGGTCCGTATGGTGTTAGTATTTGCCGGGACCGCTTAAAAGTGTTGTTAATAAAAATTCTCTATTTAAACTACACTGAACTGCATGTGATTGCTTTAGTCTTTAATAAAACTTGCATCTGACTGCGTATTTAACTGAACTGAACTTTATCTGACTGCATGAAAATATTGTTGGAAAATTAATACTCAAAATACACATCTGACTGCATGAAAGTTTAGTGGTAAAAATAAATGAAAGTCACCAACCTGCATCTGACTGCGTCTGTGGACTTAGCTCGTGCACTCCTTCCCGTTTAGCCGATAATAAAACATATATTCAACTCAGCCGTAGTGCAATGGCATAAAATTGTCATTCTAGATAACTTTACTCGTTTTGGCCCTGTTTGTTACTTAATAAAAATTCTTTCCTGAACTGAATAATTTGCCAACTGTGCAATGGCATATGATTATTTTACTCTGATAAATGAAATTATTAGCTTTACTCATGGGAACTTTACTTTAATGTACCTTTTGGTTCAATGCAAGCACAGGATGCGGAGAACGACATAAGGTGTGAGATGAAACTCTAATTTTATCTAAAAAATATTTATTGTTCAAACTTTTAAGGCACATGGGAAAACCAAAAAAAAAACATCTATAGCATGGATCTACGAGAAAGTTTCACAAAACGCTTATTACATGAACAATGGGATTTCTATCTAGCTTTTTAGACATTATTTAACCAAAGAAAATCTATTTTATTAATTATTCTTTCTAGTTTCCCCAGGTATGTGCCGAGTTTCGCTCAATATATAGCTTATGTGCGTAGCGCCAATTCTTACTTTTATGCTGTCACGACCCGTCTGCCTCCTGCAGGCATCTAGCTCCGACTCGAAACACGTCTGCTGTCTGTGCGCATCTCCTCACCACTACCCAAACTTTTACCTCGTGCACCTAGCTCTGTTAGCTGTCAAAAATCTTACTACTCGTCCACCCTTGCGGTTGGGAACTATCGACATTTTTCACTGGCTCTATCCTGATCGAATCTCAGCACATACCTTTCACGCTGTCGGCAAAAGCGGGCTGACGCGTTTGCTCGACCAGTTGTCTTTGTCGAGGACGTCTTGGACACTCAGGATGAACACCATTTTCCGAGTCAGGATGTGGCTGGACCTTGTTGATTCGTTGTAGTCTCCACAGCGCGAAGCCAGACAGGGACTTTTGGCGGCGGGCACGCGCTGTTGCATTTGAGGGCGCTAGCTGCGAGAGCGACTTTTTGCTTTCCTGCGAAGCAGGATCCCCAAGTTGAGTAATTAGTTACTTCCTCTTAAATCTCGACTGTTACGATTTGTTCGTTATTTTTGGATTGTTGCTTCCTCAGCCGTTCACGCGTGTGATAACAAGTGGTGTGTGTTGTTGTCTAGAACCCGCAGCCTTCCTCCGTGATTTGACAGTTGTGACTTGTGTTTTCTGTGTTCTTTTAAATTGGTCTTGAGTGGTGTTTGATGCCTTGATCTTGGTGAGGCCGAGTTGGAAGGTGTAGGTATCTTGGTTTACTCGACATCGGCCGATATTTTCTGTTGTTTGGGCAGTTGGATCTGACGGTTGGAAATAGGTGAGATTGTCGTTCGGAGCTGCCCCTATCACGTTTGTCGGATTCGGTGTGTTAACGAATTCATTGCTTGGAGTGTAACAGCGTAATTCCTGAAATATGTTTTTATCTTGCCTATCATCTTGAGAGGTGGCATATGTGTACTGTAGAGCATGTTAACTCGTTTGGCCAACCTTGTATAATTTTACATAAGATTGCATTTCATGGGTTTTTATTTGAATGGTCATTTTAGTATATAAAGTTGCCACCCTTCTACCGTAAGACTTTCTTAGAAGTTAAGATAAAGTTGCACCTTCGGTGGCATGTTACTCTTTTAATTTTAGTGTTTTGTACCATTTCCATGCCTCTTACGAGGTGCATAGTTTGTGTGCTTTTGTGAATTGTTAAAAGTTTTAGTTCTAAGTAAACTGGTATGTTGCAGATTTGCACCAGTGTAGTTACTCAGAGGTTGTTGTGAGCAGTCGTGACTACGGCCGTGTCAAAAGGGAGCGGCAAGGTTCTCAGCCCGAAAGCTCACACACTCAAAAATTTGTTTCTTTCTGCCTCTGAATAAATTGTAACTTGATATTTAGGGGGTGCTTTCTGCCTATAATTTTAAATCTGTTTCTTTTTTTTTTTTTTAAAAAAAAGAATTTGGTATAAAATTACCATTTGTTAATAGCAATTTCATTATGATTTCATCAGTTACTCCCTGGCAACTACTTCCACTTTCACATAGTGTGATTAAATGTGTTAATGTTCTTGATGAATCGCTATTACATAAAATAAAACTTTAAGAATATTCCTTGAAAATAAGTCACGGTTCAATTTCCGTTCGTTGCTTTAATTTTGAACACCAGTGTACCCTATGTGACAAGTCACTTTCAACGGTTGTGAATATAAAACTGCCCTAATATCTAAAATTTTTAACAAAACCGTCGCAGGAAGGTCGCTAACCCGTGTTAGATTATTTAACCGTAAAAGCTAACCTCCAGAAATTTACCACATCAACCGCTGCATTCTGCTAAGGTTTTAATACAGAACATGTCATTACCATGTGGTAGGCGATGCGTGCTTGAGGGACAATACACTCGGCTGACCTGCTGTATATTAACGCGGGCAGGCGGACTCTAGCTTTAGTGGAGCACTCCGGCAGCTAGCCGGCCCGCGGTGTCGCAGTGACGTGTGGGGTCCGACAGGTAAGCTGGCTCGCCTGCCCGGGAAACGTATGTTCGCCGCCGGCGGGGAGTCCCGCGCGCGCCCGCTGTGTGTTTAGTCAGACGGCGGGAACGAACGGCGCAGGGGATCTATAAAATGTTACCTTGAGTGAAATTAGGGGCGTAAATCGCGGCTGCGCGTAAACGTCACTTGTGCAAACGCCGTAAACGTCGGCCGCGGCTGCCGCCCGCAGCTTCAGGGCTCGCAGCTGTGGCGCCGCTTCCGCGAACTCAGGTCGGCACCCACCACACGCTACCAGTAACCCCTGTACGTGACAACCATTTCCCTAACACTGAGGTGACAAAATTCGGGGGATTTCTTCTAATATGGTGTCGGACCTCCCTTTGCCCGGCTACTGCAGTAACTCGACGTAGTATAGACTCCACAAGTCGTTCTTGCAGAACCATTCAGCCATCCTGCCTCTATTGCCGTCCATAACTGCGAAAGCGTTGTCGGTAAAAGGATTCGCGCACGAACTGATCTCCAGATAATGTCCCATAAATGTTTGCTGGGTGGCCAAACCATTTGCTCCAATTGTTCAGAATGATCTTGGAACCAGTCGAGAATAATTATAGCCCGGTGACGTGGTGCAGTGCCATCTATAAAAACTACATAGTTGTTTGGGAACTCCATGAATGGCTGCAAATGGTCTCCAGGTAGCGGAACATTGCCATTTCCAGTCCATGATCGGTTCGGTGGAACCAGAGGACCGACTCCATTCCATGTAAACACAGCCCAAAACATTATGCACCCGCAACCAGCTTTCACGGCGCCTTGTCAACTCGGGTCCATGGTTTCGTGTGTACACCACATACCCTGCCATAAGCTCTTACCAATCGGGACTCATCTGAGCAGGCCATGGTTTCCAACCAACTAGGATTCAGCCGATATGGTCAGGAGCTCAGGAGAGGCGCTGCAGGCCACGTGGTGCTGTTACCAAAGGCACTCGCGTCGGTCGTCTGCTGCCATAGTCTATTAACGCGAAATTTCGCAGCATTGTCCAAACGGATACGTTCGTCGTACGCGCCACATTGATTTATGTGGTCATTAGACGCAGAGATGCCAACTCTACGCATACGCCAGTGCTCTCGTCGTAAAGTAAAGGCCCTCGGTCACTGCGTTGACACTGTGGATTTCGGAATACTGAATTTCCAAACGATTTCCGAAATGCAATGCCGCACGCGTTTAACTGTCACTCCGCGTTCAAAGTCGCGCTGCCATAATCACGTCGGAAACTGCAAATGAATCACTTGAGTACCAATGAAAGCTCCGCCAATGCACTGCCGTTTGATACATTGTGTCGTGCATGTCGCTATCCGATGACTTATGTCCCTTTAGTGTACAGCACCGACCCACAAGAAACAAGATAACTCTAATCAACCATAAGTACCACTCCACATTCACCCTACTCCACTCTCATGAAGAAAACCTCTTCAAAATACCTTTAAAATTTGCTGAAACTTGTTAATTGCTCTCATATTAAAACATGGATGCACTACAATGTAGGTAATACGTGCTTCAATTTAAGGTAACCTACCTTTTCACACAACCGAACGTTTATGAAGTTGTTGTTCTTGTTTGGCCACTTTACATCCCATCTCTCTGTCATCTTCTCCATCCCTGATGACACTCATTTTGATTACTCCTTGTTTCCTACCATGCACAATTGTACTGACTCAGTTGTCCTGTCCCTGGCTCTCAGCTTCCAGTAGCTTGGTAACATACTACATACAGAATCAAATACACCTATCACAGCATGTGACATAAAACTCACAGAAAGCACAACACATCGACTGGTCATGGCTACATCACTTATTGCCACATTAAATATTATACCACTATCCTTTCCACAGTTTACTATCCTGAGATTTGGAAAGTGTGCAAAATCCTACTTTTCCTCAAACTGCATAAACCCCCCTACTGATGCCTCGTCCTGTTGTCCCACCTGCCTCACCTCAGTGGTCCATAAGGTCTCTGAATCCATTCTCTCTCAATGCATCCATCAACTCCTGAACCAAACCCACCTACTTCCAATTGACTTTTGTGGTTACTTATCCAGTTTCACCTGTGATGACCTGGTCCTGTACCTCACCCATTTCCTATCCCACAACTCTCGTAATTCAGGTATTTTTATGTCCCTTGCTCTAGAGGAAGCCTAAAACCATGTATGGCTCTCCAGTCCCCTTTGGAAATTCAAGATATACACACTTACAATTAATTACATTCACCTTATTGCATTCTTCCTATCTAATAGCCCATTCTTTGTCATTGTTAACAATACCAATTATAATACTTTCCATTCCACAGCATGTGGGCCCCAAAGCTCTGTCCTTTCTCCTTTCCTTTATCTCCTCTAGACTGCCCAAACCATCCCCAGCAGTCCACCTCCTCCAATATGCCAATGACACAGCTTTCCTCACCCTCTACCATACTCTCCAGAAATCATAATGATCCCTTCAAATGCACCTCTATCTCATGGTGTAACCACTGGCTTCTCAATAACAACCTCTCCAAAACCCAGGTAATATCCTGCCTCAGTAACTTCCATCTTACCATATATGACCATCCCATGCAGTTAATTAACACACTAAAATATCTTGGACTAACTCTCGAAAAGCATCTATCATGGGAACCTCACATACTAATCATCCAACAGAAAGCTGACAATAGACTAAAACAATTAAAACTACCAACAGGTTGAACTTGGGGATTACACCTCTCTATTATTCTCCATACCTACAAAATCCTGATCTGACCCAATACTTAATGCATAACTGCTGCAGCAATGTTCTATAAGCTCCTCCAGATCCTTGAACGCCATGCAATTGGTCTCACTTTCTGAATCTATCTAGCTTCCTCCACAATGATCCTCTAAAATCTTATGATTCTCACCCCCTCCTCACCTACATCAAACACGTCCACATCTCCTATACTGTTCATAAGCGATTATGATAACCCCATGGCCTCACCTCTGATCACGAACCCCCATATGCTACTTCGCCTTCACAAACAATCCCTCCATTCCTATACCTACACACATTCCTTACCTCATCTCAAACCAACTCCCTCTCCCAGACAATGAGATTCGTCCCGATATTTACAACTTTACAACTTTAACCATTCCCCACCTATCCCATTCCATATCAGAGCTCCTCTCTGCGTTGCCCTTTACACCAAACCCCACCCTTTCTCCTAGCGTCACTACCATCCCCGCATAACACTTCTCCTCCTCACCCTCTTTCGTTCCCACTGTTTATATTCCCACTGTCTGCTTCACTTACCTGTCATCTCCATTCTTTCCCCACCTAACAGACCCTACCTCTTCACCGACACACCTCCAACCTCTGTGGAACATATTCTCTCCTCCCAGAATATTTTCTTACCCAGTGCAGGTCCTTTAGATGTTAAGTGAAAGTGCAGTGCTCCAGTGTTTTCTCCATAGAAGAATATCATATCATCGCAACTGTATTTTTAAACTGTATATCTTTCACCATTTCAGCGATCTGTCATCATTCTTTTTCATTTATTAACGTGAAGAATCCTGTATTTTTATTTTGATATCGTCTTTGTCATCTCTTTATGGATACTCTTGGTCAAAGAGCAGAGCACTGTACCGCCAACAGCCCGTCCCAATCCATGTCGGGTGAAATAACAGTAAAGAAAGAAGTTCTGTGATCATCATGTACTTATACAATGAAAGAGCTATTTAGGTCGTACTTAATTCATCTAAATTGCGCGATATGAACAGTTTTTGCATTGTACAGTTGTGTAAGAGATATATTAAATTTAATCATCATATACTATTATGGATCCAGTGCTGATAGTCTCTTCCAAAATAACAGCATAAAAGGAGTGGAACATTCATATAATAATAGTCATTGTTACACCGTTGAAAACTTCCTCTTAACCTCAATCCCTTGTCTCTTGATTATAGTAAAGTTAAGAGTGTGTGTGTATTGTGTATTGAACCAGGGACGTAGAAACGATGGAGGGGCTTCGTCCTCAGTTGTTCCGAACCCCACAACAGGCTGCAGTAGTCCACTCATCCCGCCGCCTCCCCACACCGAACCCACGGTTATTGTGCGGTTCGGCCCCCAGTGAACCCCTCCCCTGGGAACATCTCGTACCAGACGAGTGTAACCCCAAATTTTTGCATGGTAGAGTAATGATGGTGTATGCATGTGCGGAGACAGTGTTTGAGCAGTAATCACCCACATAGTGTAACTGAGGCGGAATAACCAGCCCGCATTCGCCGATGTAGATGGAAAATCGCCTTAAGGGGGATAGGACGTCAAACGGGCCGACTTGGAGCAGGAAAGGCACCACAGGACATTTTAATTTCCACTTTCTATACTTTTACAAATAAATTCATAAAACTTTGTCAGCATGACCAGGAAGGATTCAGAATTCACACTCATAGCAGTGGAAGTTCGAAAACATAACGAAGTAAATTTTTTTACATGTGAAATTTCATAATTTTTTCACTTACAAATGGCAGCGTTTGTTGCTATAGGTACACTTTTCTTCATAAGTAAGAGAGATGGTTCGATGAATTTTGCACAGCATACAAACCATACGTAAAGGTGTATGAAACGCTAGAATTTTCCAAATCTGTTAAAAACTGTGGTAAAAATTGATGTAATTAACTACAAAATTTGTGTTTTTTCTAAACATGAAGTTTAAAATACAACAGATCATTAGTTTTTTCATAAATTAAATAAATTCTAGAGTTTCATACACCTGTAAGTATGGTATGTATGCTGTGCAAAATTCACCGAAGAATCTCTCTAACTTATGAAGAAAAGTGTACCTATAGTAACAAATGCAGCCATTAGTAAGTGAAAAAATGATGAAATTTCACACGTAAAAAAAAATATTTTGTTATATTTTCGAACTTCCACTACAGTGAGTGTGAATCCTGAGTCCTTGCTGGTGATGCTGACAAAGTTTTATGAATTTATTCGTAAAAGTACAGACACTGGAAATTAAAATGTCCTGTGATGCCTCTCCTGCTCCAAGTCGGCCCGTTTGACGTCCTAACCCCCTTAAAAGCCATCCACAGGCTGGCCGGCACACCGGACCTCGACATTAATCCGCAGGGCGGATTCGTGCCTGGGACCGGCATGCCTTCCCTCTCGGGAAGCAGCGCGTTAGACCACAAGGCTAGTCGGGCGGGCTATGTAAAGAGTTAATTTCCACATTCTTTCCTGCTACATTTTTATTATTTCAGTAAAGTATTTTTTCCTACCTGTTTTAAAGTAATGTACTAGTAGCGCATGATACAGGGCGACAGATCCAGCCAAGTACTTCCTTTCTTTTTGTTTGTTCCAGCTGTACTCGCCAGAGAGAACTGTATTCCTGTAGGAAAATAGTGTAATATAATAATTCCCAATTTCTGGCCTAATTCGAGAATTTAACTCTTCTAGTTTCATATTCAGAAACACATCTGAAAAAAGCCAGATAGCATGACCTATTTCGAACTGAATTATTATTGAAGTGCACGAAATGGTTCACGCAGCATTAAGTTTCTTTTGAATAGTAAGAACTTTATACTGCATACTGTGCTCAATGTGACCATGTTTGTACGCCGAACTCACCGCTACACGTTGTGAGCTGTAGATTATCATTTTAGAAGTTGCATTTATCTGAATATAGTAAATATTTTTCATATTCATGAGTGGATCGCGTCAATAAGTTCGATAAATGTAGCTTTATTCACAGGACAGCATAACCATGTTTGCAATGTCATCAAGGAAAGCCGTTAGGGAACATCACAGAACAAATATAAAGATGTAGTACTAGACCAAATTGTTCGTTATCTTTGACGCGTGAGTTTTGCTCCTCAAATTGTGCTGATATCAGTTAATGTGTTAAGCAACAAAAATTTCTAAATCAATCGTGTAATATATAGCTTGTGAATTCACAGATGAAATATGCTATACTGTTCCTCTGTATATAAGAATCTCCCGAAGTCCATTATTCCTTGGCAGCTGCTTATTGACGAGGAAGCATGTGAGTGAAATTTTACTGTTGATGCTCACGCTAGACAGAGTAGCCACAATTTCACAAAGAGGGAGGTGGCGCAGTGGTTAGCCCACAGGACTCCCACTCCGGAGGACGGCGGTTCAAAACCCGCGTTATGCCATCCTGATTTAGGTTTTCCGCGATTTCGTTAAATCACTTCAAGCAAATGCCGGGATGGTTCTTTTAAAAGAGCGCGGCCGACTTCCTTCCCTAATCCGTTGGGACCGATGACCTCGCTGTTTGGTTACCTCTCTCAAATCAACTAGCTAACCAACCATTATTTCATTTTAGCGGATAAGGACGTAAGTGTGTTTATTACACAAGTGACAGGTAAATTCATTGTTTTCGTGCTTTTCATAACTTGCTTCAGTTTGGAAAATCCGAAAAGCTAGGATTTCAACATACCATGATTTCATGATACATTTCAAACCACACGAATGCTGAGTGCATATTTTTTGTGAGTACCAGAGAACAAAGGAAATCGGAAACAACTGAGCTTTCTGTTAAGCATAGTGATGAGTCATGACAAGACAGGGAACCGGAAATTGCGTGGCAGTTCCTTCTTGACTCAGTACTCTTACTTCTGACATCTATTTTGCGATATAGCTGAAATTGGCACGTTGTTGCTCAGTCCTGCTTGCAGCTGACCTGTCGAATGGTTTCCAAGGGCAACAAAAATTTGATTTTCGGTATTCCGTATCGACCAAATTTAGAAATTTGAAAAGCTGCCTATACGCTATACACTTAGAAATATAATCCTACAGTATGAGTTTAACGTCCGCAGCTCATGCTGTTGCGGTAGATGTCTCGCTTCCCGCGCACGGGATCCCGGGAACGAAAGAAGGGGGACTAGGTCTAGTTGGTGTAAAGACCATATGTGCAGCACTTCTACTAAAACGAACGCTCTCCAACCAGGACAAAAACCCTGACAGCGTCACAGCCAAGATAAATGGAGGATACAAGCCCGCAGCAGAAGCAGCGCCGGTCGACACGAGGCACATTCCCTTCAGAATGCGACACGTCAGGCTGCACTACGCACAAAAAAAGTTACGTTCTGGACAACGTGGCCAACCCCAGCCACAGAACGGCCAAGAGAATATACTGGGCCCTCAGGGGGAAGCCGGCAAAAAACAAAACTGAACACAAACTCCCGCAATACAACTGGAAACAAATATGGGGAAACGCCCCCCATGAACCATGGACCTTGCCGTTGTTGGGAAGGCTTGCGTGCCTCAACGATACAGATAGCCGTACCGTAGGTGCAACCACAACGCAGGGGTATCTATTGAGAGGCCAGACAAACGTGTGGTTCCTGAAGAGGGACAGCAGCCTTTTCAGTAGTTGCAGGGGCAACAGTCTGGATGATTGACTAATCTGGCCCTGTAACACTAACCAAAACGGCTTTGCTGTTGTGGTACTGCGAACGGCTGAAAGCAAGGGGAAACTACAGCCGTAATTTTTCCCGAGGGCATTCAGCTTAACTGTATGATTAAATGATGATGGCGTCCTCTTGGGTAAAACATTCCGGAAGTAAAATAGTCCCCCATTCGGATCTCCGGGCGGGGACTACTCAAGAGGACGTCGTTATCATGAGAAAGAAAACTGGCGTTCTACGGATCGGAGCGTGGAATGTCAGATCCCTTAATCGGGCAGGTAGGTTAGAAAATTTAAAAAGGGAAATGGATAGGTTAAAGTTAGATATAGTGGGAATTAGTGAAGTTCGGTGGCAGGAGGAACAAGACTTTTGGTAAAGTGAATACAGGGTTATAAATACAAAATCAAATAGGGGTACTGCAGGAGGTTGTACAGAGTTTCAAAGAGAGCATAAGGGAACAATTGACAGGAATAGGGGAAAGAAATACAGTAGAAGACGAATGGGTAGCTCTGAGGGATGAAGTAGTGAAGGTGGCAGAGGATCAAGTAGGTAAAAAGACGAGGCTAGTAGAAATCCTTGAGCAACGGAAGAGATACTGAATTTAATTGATGAATGGGGAAAATATAAAAATGCAGTAAATGAAGCAGGCAAAACGGAATACAAACGTCTCAAAAATGAGATCGACAGGAAGTGCAAAATGGCTAAGCAGGGATGGCTAGAGGACAAATGTAAGGATGTAGAGGCTTATCTCACGAGGGGTAAGATAGATACTGCCTACAGGAAGATTACAGAGACGTTTGGAGAAAAGAGAACCACTTGCATGAATATCAACAGCTCAGATGAAACCCCAGTTCTAAGCAAAGAAGGGAAACCAGAAAGATGGAATGAGTATATAGAGGTTCTATACAGGGGCGATGTTATTGAGGACAATATTATGGAAATGGAAGAGGAGGTAGATGAAGATGAAATGGGAGATACGATACTGCGTGAAGAGTTTGACAGAGCACTGAAAGACCTGAGTCGAAACAAGGCCCTGGGAGTAGACAACATTCCATTAGAACTACTGACAGCCTTGGGAGAGCCAGTCCTGACAAAACTCTACCATCTCGTGAGCAAGATGTATCAGACAGGCAAAATTCTCTCAGACTTCAAGAAGAATATAATAATTCCAATCCCAAAGAAAGCAGGTGTTGGCAGATGTCAAAATTACCGAACTATCAGTTTAATAAGTCACAGCTGCAAAATACTAACGCGATTTCTTTACAGACAATTGGAAAAACTGGTAGAAGCCGACCTCGGGGAAGATCAGTTTGGATTCCGTAGAAGTGTAGGAACACGTGAGGCAATACTGACTCTACGACTTATCTTAGAAGGAAGATTAAGGAAAGGCAAACCTACGTTTCTAGCATTTGTAGACTTAGAGAAAGCTTTTGAAAATGTTGACTGGAATACTCTCTTTCAAATTCTAAAGGTGGCAGGGGTAAAATACAGGGAACGAAAGGCTATTTACAATTTGTGCAGAAACCAGATGGCAGTTATAAGAGTCGAGGGACATGAAAGGGAAGCAGTGGTTGGGAAGGGAGAGAGACAGGGTTGTAGCCTCTCCCCGATGTTATTCAATCTGCATGTTGAGCAATCAGTAAAGGAAACAAAAGAAAAATTTGGAGTAGGTATTAAAATCCAGGGAGAAGAAATAAAAACTTTGAGGTTCGCCGAAGACATTGTCATTCTGTCAGAGACAGCAAAGGACTTGGAAGACCAGTTGAACGGAATGGATAGTGTCTTGAAAGGAGGATATAAGATGAACATCAACAAAAGCAAAACGAGGATAATGGAATGTAGCCGAATTAAGTCGGGTGATGCTGAGGGAATTCTATTAGGAAATGAGACACTTAAAGTAGTAAAGGTGTTTTGCCATATGGGGAGAAAAATAACTGATGTTGGTCCAAGTAGAGAGGATAGAAAATGTAGACTTGCAATGGCAAGGAAAGCGTTTCTGAAGAAGAGAAATTTGTTAACATCGAGTATAGTTTTAAGTGTCAGGAAGTCGTTTCTGAAAGTATTTGTATGGAGTGTAGCCATGTATGGAAGTGAAACATGGACAATAAATAGTTTGGACAAGAAGAGAATAGAAGCTTTCGAAATGTGGTGCTACAGAATAATGTTGAAGATTAGGTGGATAGATCACGTAACTAATGAGGAGGTATTGAATAGGATTGGGGAGAAGAGAAGTTTCTGGCACAACTTGAGTAGAAGAAGGCATCGGTTGGTAGGACATGTCCTGAGGAATCAAGGGATCACAAATTTAGCATTGGAGGGCAGTGTGAAGATAGGTAAAAATCGCAAAAGAATCCCACAGAGATGTACTACTCTACTCTGCTACTCCTACTCTGATCCATATGTATTCAGAGAAAACTTTGGAGGAACGGACAAATAAGTGCCGAAGCATGAGAATTCTAGATAGAACAGAAACGTTGCAACTGCATCAGATCCTGGAGATGTGCAATATTTGCTTGCAGTAGATTGAGCAATGGTGTCTTCCAATAAAATTTGCCAGAACTAATATCCTGGAATGGGAGAGAATGAGGCAATGGATCTGGAAACTGATGCTGGCAACATAAAAGAAAGAAAATATCTTGGAGTGAAATTATCTGCTCGCGGAATGGTTGGTTGGTTGTTTGGGGAAGGAGACCAGACAGCGAGGTCATCGGTCTCATCGGATTAAGGAAGGATGGGGAAGGAAGTCGGCCGTGCCCTTTCGCAGGAACCATCCCGGCATTTGCCTGGAGCGATTTAGGGAAATCACGGAAAACCTAAATCAGGATGGCTGGTCGTGGGATTGAACCATCGTCCTCCCGAATGGGAGTCCAGTGTGCTAGCCACTGCGCTACCTCGATCGGTCTCGTGGAATGAGCACATAAGAAAAAAATTAATACCATAAAATAGGACAAGGCGAGACAGCAATCTGACAATTAAATTTAGCCTTGTGGAACTAAAAGCTAACAGACAAAACGAAAAAGCAATATTCTATGTATGGTTTAGAAGCCTGGAAAATTAATAAAGAGAAACTTCTTGCTAGGAAGATGAACCACTGGAAGAGTAGAAGCGAAATATAAAGACTGGATCACAGATGAAATGAGGAAATGCGGACGAAAATGGAAATTGAAAATACTATTGCAGGCACAATCTAAAGAAAAAGGCTTCTTTGATTACAAAGAAGCATCTTGGAAGGAAGGGTGGTACAAAATAGCCGAAATGAAATTGGCAGCACGACACGTGCTGTACAGTTGGGCGCTCCCGCTGTGGTTGCTGGTCCTACGCTCCCATAGGTTTGTTTGACGTGGGTGAGATTCCTCATGATCGACTACCCCGACCGCCATACACTTATGTTACCATAATTACGTTTTGGCACCTGAAGGTGAAGGTTTAAGCCCCGAAACCGGTCGTGGAATAAATTAAGAAAGTTAACTGAAGCGGATTTTTATTTTATAAATTCGTCTCTGAGATGCAGTAGGAGAGCTGGAATGATCTTTGTCTCTCTTCCGCTATCTGGCAGTGTCAGTCAGCAAATATATAAATCGCCCTTGTGGTCCCAAATGATTCTGATTAATTTTATCATTTTACTCTCGTTCATAATGCAATTGCTGTACCCCTGAGGAACGTATTAACCTCTAATCGGAAATTTGTAAATGATGTCTTCCGATTGTCACCTTGATTGGTCGAGGTGTGCATTGGCATCTTTGTGTAGCTATTGGAGTTGCATATTTCTGTGCATGCACGGAAATGAATTTTCATGTCGGGTGGTATATAGAAAAAATATACACTAAATGTTTACTAATAAAACGCTTCGAATCCTAAACGATTTCTCAGTGGTTAAACTAGGCAGTCAGTAAATACTACACAGAACTAAAATTGGTGGAAATTTAATTCAGAGCAATAAATATGGGTCACTATGGTGCGCTACAGGGCACTTCAAATTGAATATAATATAGCGATTACAAAGGTCTGTATTTAATTAATGTATAACGATCCATCGAAAAGAATTACCAAGAAAGTGAAAGAAACTTCAGTTTTGATCATTGTGTTAGCGCAGTGAATCGGAAGCTGGAGCATATTACGATAATATTGGGAGCCATGAAGGAAGACACATTTTCTTGCTGCCTCTCTCACTTCTAGTGAGAAGGAGTTTTGAGCTTGTGGAGGCAAGTTTAACTGGATCATTTAAATACGGGATACAGAAATCTATTGGTATGTTTGAACATCAGCGTAACTTATTGAAAGTTTGTCTGTTCTGTGTGACGTCTGCAGAAACATTGAAATTGCACGACGTATTTTTCTTCATTGAGCCGTGTCTCTACAAATATTTAACTGGGTAAGCTGCAGCACTTGTCGATACCACAGAGTGATACGGACTTCGAGGATTTCATCTTCCCGGAAAGTGTGTGTGAAGTTTCGCACATTCTGTATCGACATTTTCGTGGCTCTTAGATCGGTCGTACTGGACTGATAAGGCTGTGTCCCGCTACTGACCACCTGGAGCTCCGAAACTGACTCTCATGGATTTTTTTTACTGGGTTGCGTGACGTATCTCTTGTATGTGCATCACTTCCGAAAGAAAATTCCGGAACTCAGAATGTCCAGTCTAGCACGCTCGTGTCGGTGACTCCACATTGTTTCAAAATATGTGGCGTGAAACGGATTATCCGTCAGGAGTTGTCCATGTGACAAAGGAAAGTCACACAGACACCTGTGTAGTACTTGAAAATTTTGTTTCTTTTACGATCTATGTTATTCTTATCGATGGAGCGCTACCCATTAAATAGTTATAGCCGTTTGCGAGTGCTACGTTCATTTTAAATTGCCCTGCATTTTTAAGTGCCGTAGTGTTCATAAATAAATGCCGTGATAAATATCAGGAGCATCACAATGTTCTCCATTTGTAGTTCGCATTAGCAACCTAGTCTTCTGATATATTAGTGTTACACACACGTTTCTCTCCAGAACGTTGCCTAGGAACGTCCTTGGCCAAGCCCGTAAATAGTAACTCGCAAATCCCCCGGGGACAGGCTGATATAAATGGCCGTGAAGTAAATAGCTGGATCCCAGGAAAGCCACCCTATAAATTCATATTAGTCGCCGTTTCATATTTCATTTCGCATTAAGGGAGATTTCTGTGACAACAAGTGTGTTGACCTCGAGAAATCGCGGTCGTTATCCACTTGCCGGAGGATCTGAGACCTCCTAGGCCTGCTATGAAGACGGGAAACCTCTACCAATGGGGCACGCTGCACTCCATCCGTTACTGGGCTGTAGCTATAACATTTTTTAAGTCACTTCTTTTAATCCGTCTTCCTTCTACATTTCTTTTGTTTCTAACCCTCCCTCACTTTCTAACACCCCTATTCTAACACAGATTGCAGTTCCAGTTCCTGGATGCCATTTCACATGTACTAACCAACGGTCGCACCTCCTGGTTAAATGTATCAACAGACCGTGGTCTAAATCCATTGACTGTAGTACCTTATCGCTTCCCACATTATCTATTTCCTTTTCTAACCCTTTAATATTGTTTTCATTCTTTGTCTCACTTTGTTTTCATGTGTTACTTTGCCCTGAAGATCATAATATTTTGTACGCAGCCTAGTTCAAAGACAAAACAGGATGTGACACAGGAATCCGCAATCCGAGCGATCCCCTCGTGCGCTCCACATATAACACACACAAACACACACACACACACATACACAAACACACACAAACACACACACACACACAAAACAAGGTTTTTAAAATTAGGTCTGGAACAACATTATCCCGACTTAAAATTGTTGCTAATGGCCATTTTCGACTAACATTATCGCAGAATTTTTGTTTGTGTTTGCAGTAATGCGGTGTATTTTCAATCTGGTCATTTGTGTATTATCAGAAGGTATTATACACTCAGAGCCAACTGGTACGCTCGCCTCATATCGTGTATGGCCCCCGCGAGACACGCAGAAGTGCCGAAAAAGGTCGCGAATGGACTCGACTAATGTGTAAAGGAGTGCTGGAAGGAATGGACACCATCAGTCCTGCAGGGTTGTCCATAAATCGTTAAGAGTAGGAGAGGATAATATTCTGAACAGCAAGACATCCGAGATTTGCTCCTTATATATATATATATATATATATATATATATATATATATATATATATATATATATATATATATATATATATATATATATATATATATATATATATATATATATTGATGGCCAGCGGAAGTGTTTAAATTCAGACGAGTGTTCCTGGACCCACTCTGTAGCAATTCTGGACGTGTGGGGTGTCGCATTGTCCTACTGAAAATGCCCAAGTCCGTCAGAGAGCACAATGGACATGAATAGATGCAGGTGATCAGACAGGACGCTTACGTACGTACCACCCGTCAGAGTCGTATGTAGACGTATCAAGGGTCCCATATCACTCCAACTGCACACTCCCCACACCTTTACAGAGCCTCCACCAGCTTGAACAGTTCCCTCCTGACATGCAGGGTCCATGGATTCATGAGGTTCTCCCCATACCCGTACACGTAATCATCTCGATACAATTTGAAACGAGACTGTCCGACCAGGCAACATGTTTCCAGTCATCAACAGTCCACTGTCGGCGTTGACGGGCCCAGGCGAGGCGTAAAGCTTTGTGTCGTGCATTCATCAAGGGCACACGTTTGTCACATTCAACGATTCTCTTCGGTTGTCGTTGGTCCTGTTCTTACAGGATGTTTTTCCGGCCTCAGCGATGTCCTGGATTTGATGTTTTGCCCTATTCCTGATATTCACCGTACACTCGTGAAATAGTCGTACGGGAAAATCCCCACTTCATCGCTACCTCGGAGTTGCTGCGTCCTATGGCCCGTGTTCCGACTGTAGCACCACGTTCAAACTCGCTTAAATCTAGATAACTTGCCATTGTAGGTGGAGTAACCGATCTAACAAATGCGCCAAGCACTTGTTATCTTACATAGGCGTTGCCGCCCACATTGTTGTATTCAGCCTGTTTACATATCTTTGTATTTGAATACGCGTGCTTATACCAGTTTCTTTGGCGCTTCAGTGTATATTTGGAGATGATTTAATGTTTCGTAACACAAAAAAGAAGAGCTGGAAATGAGATCGGAAAGTTGGAGATAGGCTTTGGAAGACAGGGGAATGAGAAATGATAGGAAGAAAATGGAGTAGGGGAGAGTCAGACAATGTGGCCAGGCTAAGGTAGTCGTAATTTTAAACTGAATTGCAGTATGCGGAAATGCATAGAAATCAGCGGTTGTAGTCAGAAACTATTGAGTCATAATTCAGATTAGTGTTATCGTCTTGGCATCACATAAAGTAGTTTAGACAATTCAATTTTCACAAAATGGCAAAACGACTACTTTGCCCGACATGAGCCGTCGAAGTGTCGATTTATCTATAATATCAAAAAAGAAGGAAAGAACACTGTTTTAACAAAACATAAGAAGAATTAAATTCAAACTGTGTTTCTCAATTCCTGTACAGGGTTCGTGGGACCAGAGAGGTCGCAACTGGCACTAAAACCACTGCTCTCCTGGACCTGAACTTGGAAATTTTTTTCGCATTACACGTTGTCGTCAAAAAGCGCTCCTCTGCGGGTGCGTTTGCTGCTCTTCGCATTCTTCTTCTTACCGTCTTCCTCGTTTTCGCCTGCTCTCCGTATCACTTCTTTTTTCTTTCTTTTTGCTTTTTTTATTTTACGTTTCTGGGTCACTGTAAAGAGGACTGCCGTACGTGTCGCCCTTCTTTCGGTCGCTGCAGTGGTCACCATCGAGATGACCACACTTCCAACATTGACGCCACTACACAAAAGCTGTGTACCCTCTAATAGCATGACCGAAATTTCAATAACTAAATGAAGTTTATTGAGTCAGCAGATGACACTTCCAACACAATTGCGTTAAAAAGACATAAGTCACATTCCCTCCCCATAACAAATGGACAAACTGACCACCTGCCTTACATCAGTATGTCTGAAAGCCGTAAAAGCTATTACAGTTACGATGAGATGCACAGCAGAGAAGTTAGACTTCATGGGGCGACTGGATCCTGCAAGGAAAATAAGTTGAGGCATCTCCCACGCGATGCAGACATCTCATAGCACCCGTGCCCCAATGACCTCTTTGGCCTCGTGACCACTTTGTCCGGATCTTCTCCACATTGGCTAAGAAGACAAGTGGCAGAAGCAGTCCATATGGATGGCAAAAACTGAAGAAAATCGGTAGCATTAACAGTTTAGGAACAAGAGTGCCTCGTTGTGCTAGGTCATATATGGCAATAACCCATAGAGTGCAGATACATTGGATTATCTGGTAAAGGTGGACAGGTATATCGTGCGATGGAAGAATAAATTGGAAGAATAAAACATGAAGACCAAAGGAAATATGTATAAGTCAGTAGTGAGAGCAGCAATGCTGTACGGAGCAGAGACATGGACATCGGCTAAGGCACATCGCACGACAGTGGATGTTAACAAGAATCTGTGGCGTTACCGGAGCCGACAGGATCAGGAACGAGAGAATAAGAAGCAGCGTTGAAGGAGATATCACAGGTTCAAAAGACATGACTGCAATTGTGTGGACACGACATGAGAATAGACACGAGAAGGCACGAGATCTTGGTTGGGGCTAATAGAAATAGTACTGGTAGGTGGGGGAGGAAGACAAAGAAGGAGATGTATGGACTCTACACGTGAGGATTTGAGACGGGAAACATCTAAGAGAAGGGGAATTGTGGGCCCGAGGGAAAGGAGCGGGCTTGCCAGGAACATAGACGCCAAATGAGTGCGAAAGGCGAAGGAAACGAAGAATAATAAGACTAATATGGCAGTCAATACTTACTCTTCAGATACATGGAAGAAAATCTAATAAGAGGTTGTAAGCAACGTCGCAGTATGTTTTCATTTCTTTTTTTTTTTTTTTATTTCGTCATTACTTAGTCATAACAGCACAGCTGAAAGCTGTAGAACTTTGTTCATTTCAGAAAAATATTCGGAGTTGGATAGGAAGATTTACGAAAGGGAATAACTGCTACTCCTCATTACTTTGGTGTTTCTTTAATTTTCATTGAATGTATATCTTGTATTCATTATACGTTCAAAATGTTCAACTTGTCCCTTAATTGTTTCCAACTTTTGAAACTTCCGTGATTTTACTTGCTTTTTTAGCTTCTCGATGAGAGAAATCCTTCTTATTGCACTATCTCCGTCAGAAATCAAATGAAGATCTATAACTAGTGTGCGTTAATAATGAATCTTCTTGATTATACCTCTCAAATGAATCAACACGATATGGATTGGCAGTCAGGGGCTCGTATTGTTAGCCAACAAACAGATTGTAATAATACAAAGTGTATATTTTGTGCAAACATTCACTTTTTAAATGAAACAGTGCCTACTGGCATAAAAAACGAAAAGTAGGGTCAATTAGAATGTTAGTCGTGTTCGTTGCAGGAGTATCTTCCCACGTACAGAAGTTAACACGACTCTCATAATCGTTTCCGTGCTGCTGTTGATGGAGAGAAATGTGACAGGGGTTGAACCTGAGCAGATGGAGAATGTGTACCACACTTGTCTGTCTCACGCCACTTCCTCGTGCGAATGCGAACGAGCTAAAGTGCCTATCAGCATCAACAGCATCTTCATACGCGATGCCCGTGAAATCTTTTACCCATTCCTGAGGAGGAGGAGATTAGTGTTTAATGTCCCGTCGACAACGAAGTTATTAGAGACGCAGCACAGGCTCGGATCAGGGAAGGATAGGGAAGAAAATTGGCCGTGCCCTTTCAAAGGAAACATCTCGGAATTTGCCTAGAGCAATTTAGGGAAATCACGGAAAACCTAAACCAGGATGGCTGGATGCGGGTTTGAACCGTCGTCCTTACGAAAGCGAGTCGAATGTGCTAACCACTGCGCAACCCCGCTCGGTTTACCCGTTTCTTCTATTTCAATTAAACTCAGTAGCACTTTGGGGTGAACTTTATCTTACTCTGCATCATTTAGTGTTGATCACCCCAAAAGGTACGGCGAATTAAATGTGTAGATCGTAAATGTTAATAAACTGAAGTCAAATATAGAGACCTATCTTTCATCGTTCAGAAATCCCGTATTAGAATGCTTGTGCACACACCTTCCTTGAAAGTATCAGGAACTGACATAGAGGAGCCACGTTTTTGGCCCTCATGGACAGTAAGCTGTTCTCCTTCGTGTTCTGGTTAAGTTTATAAAAATCCTCACGAGAATTCTCTCTTAAACAAAAACAGTGCATCTCAGCCATGTTATGCTACGTAAAGTCGTTGTCTGTTACCACGTCAATATTCCTAGCTAGACACATGCACACAAATTCAAAGAAGAATGGGTACTTTAAATATACGTCCTACTCCTGAAATTTCCTTTTACAAAAATATGTAGCAAATTGAAACTAACTACTGGGTCGGAGCTCGAATCCTCGGCTTTTGAGTTTTTTGGAAGACTTCGAAGCCATGTAGAGACCCAAGTGACAAATTTGAGCGTCACATTACATACACGAGTGGCAACGGTTCTGGTTCATGTCCCAACGTGAAAGACACATGTAACTTGCTACACGCTCCGCTGAAGAGAAAATGCATCCGTTTCCCATCTATTGATTCTAGGCGTAGTGCTATTGAGACTAATATAAAGGAACGAGGAATGTACCATAAATATGTGTGTCCCCGCCTTTTACCGGTGGTCGTCTACAACATAGGACCCACTTCCTGTCTTCACTCTAATGTCAACGTGGAGACTTCCAGCAAGCTGTACAGTATTCCCTCTGTTTTCGTCTCTGATCGCATCAAAATAGCTCCCATATACAAATTTCGGAAATTTAAAAAACAAATAAGGAAAGTCTCCTGCTTAAGTTTGATGTTTAATGCCCTTGATGTGTTCCCAAGAGGGAAAAATGCTGCACTGGTAATGCATCGTGAGTGATGTTCTAGAGTAAGATCCATCCGATCTTCCAAAGTGATGTGCGCTTGTTTCCTAGACGTTCACGCTACATTCCCGAAATTTCTATAACATTTTTGGCTAACTCTATGAGCAATGGTTACTCATATGTTCTAATTCCTTGCTGCACGATTATGAGTATAACGCTGCGATAGTATTTGTCTTAGTGGTAGAAGGGAATTTTGTAAAAATTCAGTAAAGGCGAGGTTGGGCGATGAAGTCTGGAGCCGCTGGCAGTGTGTGGTAATAGTTGGCAGCCGGTAGGCCAGACAGGGTGAACATAGCGCGGAGCTGTACGATGTGTTTGGTGTGAAGCAACAGCAAGGCAGGGAACTGCAGCGTTGCTTGAAGTTATTGCGATGTATGAGGCAGGGGCACTAGGCCAAAACCAGGAGTCCGATGTGCAAATGGCTGCCATAGCTTATGTCGCTCTCTGACACTACATCAGAAGCGAAGGGAAAACCAGTATAAATAGATGGCAAATTTTAGCTAGAGGCAAGTGTGTGCGTAAGGTCGGACTTGTGGTGGTCTACGCTTATAGGGGTCAGTGTGGCAGCGATGTTCTAAATATTATGTGTAACCTGTTCTTTATTTCTATGCACTTATTTGGGCTGTATTCCGCCTCCGGGGACGCAGCCCCGGCGTGGAACGGAACGGCAGCTGGGTACTTGGAGATTGCACGGTCTGCCTGAAGGAGGACAGGGACAGTGGTCTGCAGTGGGTCCATGACGGGCCACGTTCGCTTCCCATCTGGCGTACCAGGGTCTGGACGAGGCGTACGCTGCGGGTGGCGCAGCAACGCAGAAACAGCGTTGGAGACGGTGGCGGGTGTTGCCATCCGGCAAGCACCATTAGCGGCAAGTTGCGGTACAGCATCCAGGAGGGCGCGGGTTCGATGTCCTGTTCTGGGGGCAGCGGCGGCCTGAGGGCCACAGGAGACCAATACAACCACCTTCGTGCCATGGTCAGACAGATCAGGCCAAACAGGGTGGAGTGCGGCGGGCACCAGGGACTGCAACAGTCTCCGGAGTCGCGGACGGAACGGCGCTAGTCGCTACGCCTCGGCGAATGGAGACCGGGCGGGAATGGCCGACTTCTGTCGTCGGGCGGCCTCGATGACTTCTGAGACAGCTCTACTCGCGGAACAGTGCGTGAGCGGCGCGCCGAGATTACGCTTCTGTAAGCTAGCTGAATAAAGCAATGCTTCCAAATACCACTGTATCAGTCTGCACTGCCCCTTGACGCAATTGAACTTGCTCAGTCTTCTGACGAGAAGCGGCGCGGTGAGTCCCAGATTCACCTCTGCCATTTGGAGTCCCAGGTTCGACCATCGACACCCCCACAACAATAATTAGCATTACGTAGAACAGCACATGCTTGCTTTTTCCGCCCCTGATGGATATTGTGATTTCTGATTGATTGCCGCTTGGTTTCTCGATCGTATGTGAAACGCACACCTCACAGACTCTAATAGTCTTTCATAGAATACGTTCATTATTAATCCGTCCTAAATGGTACAACTTCTCTCCTTTCCCCGTTCCAACCAATAAGCTTTTGTTACTCGTTATCTTAGCTTATCTCATTTCTTGCCGCCTAATTTCACAGTCCATGTCTTGCAAATAAAATGTACTACTAACTTCCAGTCCTCCATCTTTCCATGTTGCTTTCGACTCGAGAGACTCCACATATTTCCAGTATTCAGAAAATCTCTTATGCAATTCAAATGTTCAAATGTGTGTGAAATCTTATGGGGCTTAACTGCTAATGTCATCAGTCCTTAAGCTTACACACTACTTAACCTAAATTATCCTAAGGACAAACATACACACCAATGCCCGAGGGAGGACTCGAACCTCTGCCGGAACCAGCCACACAGTCCTATGCAATTCAGTAACAGTCATCTTCATAAACTATGGACAAAATCCGAAATGCGTTTGTTGTTGCTCGTGCATTTCCACATGTCAGTTGATGTTCGGTTTTAATGCACAATATGTTCGTCCACTGAAGCTAAGTGTACTAAAGACTACTAAATCATAAGCAGGCCTTTCAGAGTGGAAGTAAAGTCTCACTCAGGTACATCTCGACTGGCCGTAATGCATGCATTTCGTTTCTTTTGTGATGGATATAGTGTGGACTTGAATGTCATGTACTTATTTGAGTCTTCTACGTGAAGTTGCTTCTTGACGTGACATGGTAACATGGTCGTCTGTCAGTTGTTTTCGTCATAAATCGCTCCACAGCCATCAACCAGTGGCTAAATGAAGACACGATTCCACTATGTGTCATGCAATACTTTTATTTGCTACTGGCCATTTTCAAGATTCATTATGAAGCACTTCCACGTAAGTCGACATGTAGACCATACATCATGTCCAGGAACGAAGTACTGGAAAGAATGCCCGGGAAATACTCCAGTCAGCATTGTCTCATTATGGCATACAGATAACTGTAAATGGACGTTTGTGTACCTGATCTGATAGGGGTGCGTCACTTTCATTGTACGTCTCTGACTGTGTGGAAATAAAAATTCTCTCCAACCATCTCGCTACAAACTATATAGCTTTTTGTATTGTTCGTTTGCAAAAATATCTGAACTGATACTGTCCTGGAACTTTCCATCTATTGTGCTAATTTTTCTTAGCTATTTTTCTGCTCTACCCTAAAAAATCTGCAGTGACTTTTGCAAGTCCTTATCTTCTCCCTCCCTAAAATTTTAATCTTCTGCTGCATTTTACAAAGTCTGCGTGCTGCACAGGTGTCCCATTCACCTGTCCTTCCTTCAGGTGCGTACTTCCGTATACTTCTTTCCTAAAAATTACCTTCTTGTTTTCGATTTTGTACTTTGTCTATTTTCAATGTAATTCCATACTGCTAGATTCCAAACATTTCAGGCCGACTCACAGCTGCACGTCACTGCACGAACACAGATGACGATAAATGACAGTACGGTAAACGGATTCCATTTGAAAGTGGTGTTCCCATTATTTTGCCGACCTCCTGTGTGTCGTAGGGTCAACATTGCCTTGTGTGTTCCCAAATTTCTCCGGGAGCCAAACTGATTTTCTACGAGGTCATCTTCTAACAGCTTTTCCATTCATATGTAAATATTTCGGAAAGGAGGAAGGAAGATTGGATTTAGCGTCCCTTCGACATCGAGGCCGTCAGAGATGGAGCATAAGCTCGGACTGTTTCAGTACGGTAATATTGGTACTGGTCAGTGCCAGCCTTCGTTGTAACAGCAATTATTACTTTCTTCCTGCTGTCTGAGGATAATTCGTCTGTTCGATGAACCTTGCGTAGAAGGTGGAGTGGTTTTGCAAAGATCTCAATAATTCACTGTGCTTCTCGCCATTATAAGGGACTTGGTTCGACTCTGCTCTGTTTAGTTTCTATTTCAGCGTCATATCTCCTGTCTCTTCTTCATATATTTCCTCTTCTCTTTCAATAATAATGAAGTCTGTTTGCCTTGTATAGACCGTGTATGTATTCCTCCCATCTTCCCACCTTCCCTTTTTTGCTTAACAGTGACTTGCAATCTTCTTCTCTCATCTCCAGAGACATCTTTTACTTTCCTGTAGGCAACATATATCTTTCCCTTACGAGGAGAGAACGGGGCAGGCGGAAGTTGTAGTTTTTTATCTTTCTCGTACCCGAAATTCAGAACTGGAATATTAATTGTTAGCAAAATTTTGATGCAACTCTCTACAAATACGGTTCGAAGTTTTCCAACCGTATTTAATACACAACGTAAGGTCGATTTTTTTCTACAGGGAGCGTGACTCTGCGGTAGAATGCTCGCCTTCCACGTGTAGATCTTACATTCATAACTGCAGGCATGGTATCTCAGTGTGTTGGGTCAGCTGGCTGACAATCCTCTGTTATATAAAAAATATATATATAAAAAATTGAGGTTTTTATCGACGGAATTTGAAAGGAGTCATGTGACATCTGCTGCACAGTACAAATAATGGAAACCGACAAAGCAACAGCAGATAGAAATAAAATTCTAACTGATGTAAATTTTTAATCAGAGGTGCATGTTCCACTAGCATTTCTGTGAAACGTAAAATACATCAAGATGAAAAAAAAATCAGTAGCACTGGAGATTGGTAATGGGAGTCTCGTTTCAATTATCTCTTTTTTTCTGTTTTTCCGTTCGAATACCTACGTCATTAATTATAAAATTCATGATATATAAACTAATTAACATATATCTGTCATTTTTATGAAAAAAACATGCCTTCTTATTTGTTTTTACATATCACACACGAAACTGCAGTTTTAATTGGAAATACAAATTCTGAAGTACTGACTATTTAGAAATGTTGTTTAAATTTAAAAAAAATAGAAATTAAATTTTTTTATCCTTACGTATTTTATGGTTCACAGGAACGTTTGTTTAAGGTTGTACCACACTCAGGAATCGAACTCAGGCTTCCCACATTGTAGACAAGGATTCTACTGGATGGACACACGGACCATCAGATGCAAGACTTTGCTGTAGCATATTAAGTTTGCTCGAAAAAATTCAAGGTCGATTTTCTCGAGAATTTTTGAGAGCTGTGAAGAACTCCTTTGCCATAGTGATATCTGACTTCTTAACTTCGCGTATCAGAGAAGTTCCAGGACAGGTATTTTCATTTCTGAGTTTGCAATAAAAAAAGAATAAAAAAGGATGTCTTTATGTTACCTGGTATGTGTGCATCCTTGAAATGACCTTGATCATGTTTCCGCGGAAACTCACTAAGTGGCAGGGCTGTGCCTCGCAACACACTGTTTCAGGTCTTGGCGCATTAACAAAGGTGTCGCAATGGATGTTGATTGTGAGCAAAGAGTGAACATAAATTCTACGTTAAGCTTGGGAAAACCCATAGTGGAAGGCGAACAATGATTAAGCAAACATATACAGGACAGGCACTATCAAGAAATCGCCTTTTTGAGTGGTACTGAAGGCATCGTTAAGTGCAAGACGTATCAAAGCTGGTCGTCAGTCTACAGTACATAACGATGCAAATGTGGAGCCTGTAACACAGTTGTTGCAAGAAGACCGTCATGTAGTTATGCGTGCGATATCAGAAGAACTTAATTCGAGTCGTGATGTGTGTCGTACGATTTAGGGAAACGGAAACTCGTCCGTCATACACCAACGAGCAGAAAGAGCCACACGTGATCTCACATTTCTGTGACAGATTGTTAATGGCGAGGAAAGTTGGTGCTACCAGTATAACCTTCACACAAGGCGTAAAAGTGCTAAATGGCGGAGTTCTGGATCACCAGCCTCGAAAAAAGTCAAACGACAACCTTCTAGAGCAAAGACAATGCTGACCGCATTTTCTGGTGGTAATGGGTTAGTTCACCATTAGTATGTTCCTCCAAGTCAAACAGTGAACCAAACTCTTCACATCGAAGATCTGTCCGCAGATCGTGGTCTAATGGCTACCTTTGTTGCCTCTGGATCGCACGGTCCCGGGTTCGATTCCTGGCCGGCTTGGGGATTCTCTCTGCCTGGCGACTGCGTGTTTGTATTGTCCTCATCATTTCATCATCATTCATGGAAGTGGCTAGATTGGACTGTCTAAAGACTGGGTTTTGTACGGGCGCTGATGACCGCGCAGTTGAGCGCCCCAAACCAGATATCTTCATGCTCTTAACGCCTTTTTAAGAGACAGTCTTCACTCCTTCCGATCTGATCATGTAAACGTAGAAAAGTTGTGGAATGTTTTCAAAGAGATAGCATCGACAGCAATTGAGAGATATATACCACATAAATTAATAAGTGATGGTACTGATCCCCTATCGTACACAAAACGGGTCAGATCGTTGTTGCAGAAGCAACGAAAAAAGCATGACAAATTTAAAAGAACGCAAAATCCCCAAGATTGGCAAAGTTTCACAGAAGTTCGAAATATAGGGCGTACTTCAATGCGAGATGCATTTAATAATTTCCACAACGAAATTCTGTCTCGAAATTTGGCAGAAAACCCAAAGAGATTCTGGTCATACATGAAGCACACCAGTGGCAAGACGCTATCAATACCTTCACTGCGCGACAACAACAGTGAAGTCACTGATGGCAGTGCCACTAAAGCAGAGTTATTACACACGGTTTTCCGAAACTCCTTCACCAAAGAAGACGAAGTAAATATTCCTGAATTCCAATCAAGAACAACTGCCAAGATGAGAAATGTAGATATCCTCGGTGTAACAAAGCAGCTTAAATCACTTAATAAAGGCAAGGCCTCCGGTCCAGATTGTGTACCAGTCAGGTTCCTCTCAGAGTATGCTGATTAAATTGCTACGTATTTAGCAATTATATAGAACCACTCGCTCACAGAAAGATCCGTACCTAAAGACTGAAAAATTGCTGAAGTCACTCCAATACCCAAAATGGGAAGTAAGAGTAATCCGCTGAATTACAGGCCTATTTCACTAACTTCAATTTGCTGTAGGGTTTTGGAACATACACTGTGTTGGAGCATTATGAAGTACCTCGAAGAAAACGATTTATTAACACATAGTCAGCACGGATTCCGAAAATATCGTTCTTGTGAAACACAACTAGCTCTTTATACTCATGAAGTAATAAGTGCTATCGACAGGGGATGTCAAATTGATTCCTTATTTTTAGATTTCCAGAAGGCTTTCGACACCGTTCCTCACAAGCGTCTTCTAACCAAACTCCGTGCCTACGGAGTATCGCCTCAGCTGTGCGACTGGATTCGTGATTTACTGTCAGAAAGGTCGCAATTCGTAGTAATAGACGGAAAGTGATCGAGTAAAACAGAAGTACTATCCGGCGTTCCGCAAGGAAGTGTTATAGGCCCTCTATTGTTCATGATCTACACTCCTGGAAATGGAAAAAAGAACACATTGACACCGGTGTGTCAGACCCACCATACTTGCTCCGGACACTGCGAAAGGGCTGTACAAGCAATGATCACACGCACGGCACAGCGGACACACCAGGAACCGCGGTGTTGGCCGTCGAATGGCGCTAGCTGCGCAGCATTTGTGCACCGCCGCCGTCAGTGTCAGCCAGTTTGCCGTGGCATACGGAGCTCCATCGCAGTCTTTAACACTGGTAGCATGCCGCGACAGCGTGGACGTGAACCGTATGTGCAGCTGACGGACTTTGAGCGAGGGCGTATAGTGGGCATGCGGGAGGCCGGGTGGACGTACCGCCGAATTGCTCAACACGTGGGGCGTGAGGTCTCCACAGTACATCGATGTTGTCGCCAGTGGTCGGCGGAAGGTGCACGTGCCCGTCGACCTGGGACCGGACCGCAGCGACGCACGGATGCACGCCAAGAACGTAGGATCCTGCGCAGTGCCGTAGGGGACCGCACCGCCACTTCCCAGCAAATTAGGGACACTGTTGCTCCTGGGGTGTCGGCGAGGACCATTCGCAACCGTCTTCATGAAGCTGGGCTACGGTCCCGCACACCGTTCGGCCGTCTTCCGCTCACGCCCCAACATCGTGCAGCCCGCCTCCAGTGGTGTCGCGACAGGCGTGAATGGAGGGACGAATGGAGACGTGTCGTCTTCAGCGATGAGAGTCGCTTCTTCCTTGGTACCAATGATGGTCGTATGCGTGTTTGGCGCCGTGCAGGTGAGCGCCACAATCAGGACTGCATACGACCGAGGCACACAGAGCCAACACCCGGCATCATGGTGTGGGGAGCGATCTCCTGCACTGGCCGTACACCACTGGTGATCTTCGAGGGGACACTGAATAGTGCACGGTACATCCAAACCGTCATCGAACCCATCGTTCTACCATTCCTAGACCGGCAAGGGAACTTGCTGTTCCAACAGGACAATGCACGTCCGCATGTATCCCGTGCCACCCAACGTGCTCTAGAAGGTGTAAGTCAACTACCCTGGCCAGCAAGATCTCCGGATCTGTCCCCCATTGAGCATGTTTGGGACTGGATGAAGCGTCGCCTCACGCGGTCTGCACGTCCAGCACGAACGCTGGTCCAACTGAGGCGCCAGGTGGAAATGGCATGGCAAGCCGTTCCACAGGACTACATCCAGCATCTCTACGATCGTCTCCATGGGAGAATAGCAGCCTGCATTGCTGCGAAAGGTGGATATACACTGTACTAGTGCCGACATTGTGCATGCTCTGTTGCCTGTGTCTATGTGCCTGTGGTTCTGTCAGTGTGATCATGTGATGTATCTGACCCCAGGAATGTGTCAATAAAGTTTCCCCTTCCTGGGACAATGAATTCACGGTGTTCTTATTTCAATTTCCAGGAGTGTATATTAACGACATAGGAGACAATCTGAGTAGCCGTCTTAGATTGTTCGCAGATGACGCTGTGACTTACCGTCTTGTAAAGTCATAAGATGATCAAAACGACTTGCAAAATGATTTAGGTAAGATATCTGTATGGTCCGAAAAGTGGCAATTGACCCTGAATAAAGAAAAGTGTGAAGTTATTCACATGAGTACTAAAAGAAATCAGCTAAATTTCGATTACGAGATAAGTCACACAAATCTGAGGACTGTAAATTCAACTAAATACTTAGGGGTAACAATTACAAATTACCTAAATTGGAACGATCACATAGATAATATTGTGGGTAGAGCAAACCAAAGACTACGATTTATTGGCAGAACACTTAGAAAGTGCAACAGGTCTACCAAATAGACTGATTACACTACACTTGTCCGCCCTATTCTGGAGTATTGCTGTGCGGTGTGGGATCCGCATCAGGTGGGACTGACGGATGACATCGAAAAAGTACAAAGAGGGGCAGCTCGTTTTGTATTATCGCGAAATAGGGGAGATAGTGTCACAGACATGATACGTGAATTGGAGTGGCAATAATTAACAAAAGACGTTTTTCGTTTGGACGGGATCTTCTCATGAAATTTCAATCACCAGTTTTCTCCTCAGATTGCGAAAGCATTCTGTTCGCACCCACCTACATAGAGAGAAATGATCATCACGATAAAATAAGAGAAATCAGGGCTCGCACCGAAAATTTTAAGTGCTCGTTTTTCCCGCGAGCCGTTCGAGAGTGGAACGGTAGAGAGAAAGCATGAAGTTGGTTCATTGAAACCTCTGCCAGGCACTTTGTTGTGAATAGCAGAGTAATCACGTAGATGTAGATGTAGATCATCATCGAAGTTTTGAAACGTTTGCGACAAGCAATTCGACGTCAGCGCTCTGATTTGTGGCATTCTCAGGACTGGTTGTTACTGCACGCCATTGCACGAGCGCACACCGATTTATCTGTTATCGAGTATCTGGGCACATATTCTGTTTTTGCCATCCCACAGCCGCCATGTTCTTGCATTTTTTCTCGTTTCTGTGAGTGAATAGGTGACTGAAAGGAAAGCTCTTTCAATATACCACAGACATCCAACGGGCTGTGACGAATGAGCTGCCAAGCATCGCGTTTTGAAATATCCCTGCTCGCTTCCAAGACCTTAAGAGACATTGGCAACTGTGCATAGATAACCAAGGAGACTACTTCAACAGAGCAAGGGAAAAGCAAATGTCTGTATGCCTCCGAATGAGCCATACTTTCTCATATATTATCTTACTGGACCTTAGGCGCAATGTATTTTAGCGGTAGTAGAATCGTCCGGCAATCAGCAACAAACTCCATGTCTCTAAACTTTCTCAATAGTTTTTCTCGAAAAGAACGTCGCCTTCCTTCCGGCAGCATCTCCGTAACACTTCAGTGTTGTTCGAACCTACCTGTAACAAAGGTAGCAACCCGCCCCTAAATTGCTTCGATGTCTTCCTTCAATCCCACCTGGTAGGGCCGAGTGGTTCTAGGCGTTTCAGTCTGGAACCGCGCGACCGCTACGGTCGCAGGTTCGTGTCCTGCCTGGGGCATGGATGTGTGTGTGTGTCTGTGTGTGTGTGTGTGTGTGTGTGTGTGTGTGTGTGTGTGTCCTTAGGTTAGTTAGGTTCAAGTATTTCTAAGTTCTAGGGGACTGATAACCTCAGATGTTAAGTCCCATAGTGCTCAGAGCCATTTGAACCACCTGGTACGGATCCCAGGGACTAGAGCAGAACTCAAGAACAGGTCGCTCCAGCGTCCTGTATGTGGTCTCCCTTACAGATGAACCACTCTTTCCTGATATTCTCCCAATAAACCGAATTCGACCATTTCCTTCCCTACAACGGTTCTCGCATGCTCGTTCCATCTCACATCGCTTTGCAACGTTACGCCCAGATATTCCTTGGTAAGGGCAACTTTCTACGTAAAAAAGAAAAAGCCATCCTGGAACTTTTCTGACAATGGGAGTATCAAAAAATATAGAAAGCCGTTTGCTGTGAGGTCTCATTGTTAGTCACACATGTGTCTTCTGACTTGCATCGTAGACGTATTACACTTTCTGTCAGTCTTATTGTCTTATTTTCGTGACGCCTGTATTACCGTTTGACTGCTCCATTTGCTGAAATTTTGACATTTTCTCTTTTCGCACAGCCCCGCTGGATAGCCGCACGGTCTTAGGCGCCTTGTCACGGTCCGTGCGGCTTTCCCCGTCGGAAGTTCGAGTCCTCCCTGGGTATGTGTGTGTTGTCCACAGCGTATGTTAGTTTAAGTTAGATTAAGTAGTGTGTAGGCTTAGGGACAGATGACCTCAGCGGACTGGTCCCATAAGATCTTACCTCAGATTTCCAAATTTTTTTTCCCTACATTAAATTCATTATTCCATGTGCTATCCAATGATTAATACAAGAATTGCCTTTTTGCCTTTTGGCCTACAGGATACAAGTACTGGGAACGTCCAGATCGGATAATGTACTTGACCCGTGATATAGAATCGGCCTTGCTACACCACACCACCCCCGTCGTGCTGTTTGAACAGAACTGCGACAGCCGCTCACAGCATGGGGTTGGGCCGGGCCGGCTGCGGCGCGCCTCACAGCTGCAGGTGACGGGCGCCTTCAGCGGCGGCGGACAGCCGGAGGTGGGCCCGCCTCTCACCTCTTCGGCCGCAGATTTCCCCCGGGTCCAGACACAGCCGGCCGCGCCAGGTGCCGCCCCCGCGGCCACGGAGGACCCGCCGGCCGGCAGACTCATCTCCGGGACACGCCGGCTACCCTCTCTCCCTCCCGCCCACCGCGGAACAATGGCGGTCCTCCTCACAGCGGAATTCTGAATGAACCGCGGCGGCTGCCAAGGCGCCGTCATCCGCCACCAGTGTCTTAGAGCTTACTGCTGCCTGCACGAATACAAAGACGCGCGCGCGCGCGTGTGTGTGTGTGCGTGAGTGTGCGCGTGTTTGAGAGCGCAGTGTTGTTCTGCCTGTCTAGTTTTCTCACAATTGAATCCAGTACCTTTCCGCCTTGACCATGGGAAGCTACTGGTGTCATATCTACCCACAGGGGGTTCCAATAGATCATCTTAGGAAAGTGAGAAATGTGAACACAGAATACTGAGGTGTGAGGTCAGAGGGTGTTCTGAACACAATTTCGACACAAAGCAGCTCAATAGGCTGTGGAGTGGAAGGGGTAGGCTAGCAATAGAACAGTGCATCACCATTGACTAGACACTCATTTATTGAACATATAAGTCAGATATTACCCAAAAGGAACAATCAGTGCAAATTACAAAATATTCTTTTCCTTTAAGTCACTCAAACATTTAAAAAGGCAAATAGCAATCGTTTAACTGAAAGCCTTTTAAGAAAGAAAGACTAGAAAATTTGAATGATGAGTTAAAATCATATTTAAATAGGCTCAGACCCAGCACATATTTTAAAACGAAATACTTCCTTTAACGAACCAACGATCAAAATTAATTACATAATCCTCAACAACCATATTACATCCAAGACATTTAAGATTCAACAATAACATATAATATCAGAGAGCTGTAGTCCCAAGTTTTAAGCAGCACTTTTCAGATGGACTGCACTGCAACAGTACAATACAAGTCCCTCAGAGGATCTTCCCACATAGGAAGTTATTGCCGCAATCGAAAAAGTATCGTCATTCCATGTACAGACCTAAAACAAACTGAAGCTCTCTTAAGTTTGGTACAGTTAATTCCCTTTCAACATAACATACATCACAAGTATATCCCTAGGACGGCACCGACACCCCACAATTTAGCACGCGAATAAATACAGCGATGCACTCATCACGTATCCTTACAAAATCCAAGAACAGATAGCCGGCTCCCCAATAGCGGAACATTAAAACACGCGCAGCGTGCGGGTTTGCGGGATGCTGATCTCGCCCTTAACCTCAACACCAATCTTGAACCACCCTACACATCCCTTCAGTTACTGCATAGAAAGCCAATGTGATAGGCAAACAGACCAGCATATGATAAAAGCTTAAGCAATTTCCTTGCTAGACAACCCTTATGAATAGTAGCCGTAAATTTTTTTTTAAACGTGAGCACACCCAAAATCAAAAGACAAACAACTCCAATCATAAGGACAGTAGCACATAAGCAAGTAGCAATGGTAACTTCTGCTTAGAATGGCTACAAATCAGCGCGTGATTTAACACACCAGAGAACAGTCTTTACAACATAACCATCAATACAATAGCAAATTACTCACACGTGTACTCCCCACGATTTCGATTCGCAAAGCCATAGACAAAACGTGGAGAACGTATCACTCATACCAACATAATGGTGCTCCCTCAGTTACCCCAAATAACTGACTCCCTTAGTTGCACAGCAAAGAACCAGACCTAATGAAACCACCACAGTTTTCGCCTCTAAATTGTCACAGTACAAGTGAGACTCAATCACAAATGTAATTTTACATCATCAGTTACCGTATAGTCAATACAAGCGCCTGATTTTCACCCGTTTATAACGGCAGGCAGCCACATCGCACGGAAAAGAGCGTAGACACAAGCTGTTACCAATTCTCTTCTCCGAAAGCAGCCATCGCAACTCTCGGGAACCACTGGGACATCCAATGCAAAAATCGTTACTCCTTCACACAAATTACAGGATGCCAACTTGTATATTTCCATGCGATAGGTCCGGTCCCACACTCGCTGCGTCTACCCGACAACCTTCCACGACGTCCCGGAGCACACGCCCACAGAACCTCGCCTCGTTACTCCTCGCGTAGGCCCCAGAGGGCGCTGCTTACCGCCCTGACCGTGGCAGGAAAGATAAACCACCAGAGTGGCACTATCGATATGAGCCGCCACGGCTCAAATACAATACGAAAAATTTGTTACTGAAATTAATCAGCACTGACGTACGTGTATGACATCAATTCACATAGCCTAAAAAAGCCTGCACAAATTCCTTGAATCTGCTTTCATAAAACAGACATATTTACTCTGTCGCCAAGAGGCAATAACAGGAAATCATAAAAACCTTATTCATAATTATTCAGTAATTAAGCAGCCAAATATATCTACATCTTCTTCTACATAGATACTCTGCACGGTGCGTGGTGGAGGGTACCCTGTACCACTACTGGTCATTTCCTTTCCTGTTCCACTCGCAGAGAGAAGGAAACGAGACTATATCCCTTCGTATGAGCCCTAATTTCTTGTATCTTATCTACGTTGGCACCAGTAGAATCGTTCGTCAATCTGCTTCAAATGCCGGTTCTCTAAACAGTGTTTCTCGAAAAGACCGTCGTCTTCTCTCCAGGGATTCCCATTTGAGTTCCCGAAGCCTCTCCGCAACATTTACGTGTTGTTCGAACCTACCAGTAACAAATCTAGCAGCCCGCCTCTGAATTGCTTCGATGTCTTCCTTCAGTCCGACCTAATACGGATCACTAGTATTCGAGCAGTACTAAAGAACAGGTCGTTCCAGGTTACTATACGTGGTCTCGTTTACAGGTTAACCACGTTTTCCTAACATACTGACAATAAACGGAAGCCCACCAATCCCATTCCCTTCTACAGTTCTTACATGCTCGTTCCGTCTCATATTAAGGTTGCGACCAGGTATTTAAACGACATGACTGTGTCAAGCAGGACACTACTACCAATACTGTATCGTTCGAACATTGCAGGTTTGATCTTGGTACTCATCCTCATCAACCTTTTTCACATTTAGCCCCAGTTGCCATTCATCACAACCAACTGGAATTTTGTGTAAGTGATCTTGTATCCTCCTGCAGTCACTCAACTTCGACACCTTACCGTACACAATGGCATCATTAGCAAACAACGGCAGTTTTCTGCACACCAACTCAACCAAGTCCTTTATATACATAGAGAACAGCAGCGGTCCTAGCACACTCTCCTGGGGCACTCCTGACGACACCCTTGTGTCTGATGAACACTCGCCGTCGAGGACAACACACTGGGTTCTAACAAGTCTTCGAGCCATTCACGTGTCTGTGAACTTATTCCATATGCTTGTACCTTCGTTAAGAGCCTGCAATGAGGCACCGTGTCAAATGCTTTCCAGAAATTTAGAAATATGGAATTCTTCTGTTGCCCTTTATCTACACTCCTGGAAATGGAAAAAAGAACACATTGACACCGGTGTGTCAGACCCACCATACTTGCTCCGGACACTGCGAGAGGGCTGTACAAGCAATGATCACACGCACGGCACAGCGGACACACCAGGAACCGCGGTGTTGGCCGTCGAATGGCGCTAGCTGCGCAGCATTTGTGCACCGCCGCCGTCAGTGTCAGCCAGTTTGCCGTGACATACGGAGCTCCATCGCAGTCTTTAACACTGGTAGCATGCCGCGACAGCGTGGACGTGAACCGTATGTGCAGTTGACGGACTTTGAGCGAGGGCGTATGTGGGCATGCGGGAGGCCGGGTGGACGTACCGCCGAATTGCTCAACACGTGGGGCGTGAGGTCTCCACAGTACATCGATGTTGTCGCCAGTGGTCGGCGGAAGGTGCACGTGCCCGTCGACCTGGGACCGGACCGCAGCGACGCACGGATGCACGCCAAGACCGTAGGACCCTACGCAGTGCCGTAGGGGACCGCACCGCCACTTCCCAGCAAATTAGGGACACTGTTGCTCCTGGGGTATCGGCGAGGACCATTCGCAACCGTCTCCATGAAGCTGGGCTACGGTCCCGCACACCGTTAGGCCGTCTTCCGCTCACGCCCCAACATCGTGCAGCCCGCCTCCAGTGGTGTCGCGACAGGCGTGAATGGAGGGACGAATGGAGACGTGTCGTCTTCAGCGATGAGAGTCGCTTCTGCCTTGGTGCCAATGATGGTCGTATGCGTGTTTGGCGCCGTGCAGGTGAGCGCCACAATCAGGACTGCATACGACCGAGGCACACAGGGCCAACACCCGGCATCATGGTGTGGGGAGCGATCTCCTACACTGGCCGTACACCACTGGTGATCGTCGAGGGGACACTGAATAGTGCACGGTACATCCAAACCGTCATCGAACCCATCGTTCTACCATTCCTAGACCGGCAAGGGAACTTGCTGTTCCAACAGGACAATGCACGTCCGCATGTATCCCGTGCCACCCAACGTGCTCTAGAAGGTGTAAGTCAACTACCCTGGCCAGCAAGATCTCCGGATCTGTCCCCCATTGAGCATGTTTGGGACTGGATGAAGCGTCGTCTCACGCGGTCTGCACGTCCAGCACGAACGCTGGTCCAACTGAGGCGCCAGGTGGAAATGGCATGGCAAGCCGTTCCACAGGACTACATCCAGCATCTCTACGATCGTCTCCATGGGAGAATAGCAGCCTGCATTGCTGCGAAAGGTGGATATACACTGTACTAGTGCCTACATTGTGCATGCTCTGTTGCCTGTGTCTATGTGCCTGTGGTTCTGTCAGTGTGATCATGTGATGTATCTGACCCCAGGAATGTGTCAATAAAGTTTCCCCTTCCTGGGACAATGAATTCACGGTGTTCTTATTTCAATTTCCAGGAGTGTATATTTCGCAGTATATCACGTGAGAAAAGGGCAAGCTCAGTCTCGCACGACCGAAGTCTTCTATAATCATGCTGATTTGTGAGCATAAACTTCTCAATCTGAAGAAAGTTTATTGTATTCGAAGTATTCATCTTTCTAAGATGTGGAATTAAAAACAAAAACAAAAATTTAAAGTTCGTCTCAGGGGACGGAGTGAAAAAATACAGAATTGTCTCATTCTTTTCCGAAGATGTGAACTTGATAGACGTGTGTATGAAAGTGTTGGTCACGCGAAGTAGGCTCTTGTTGCAGTCTTCAGTACAAAGTTTGGGTTCAGACAACTTTGTATGCCTCTTCGTCTTCACATAACTACTGCAACATACTTACATTTGATAATGTTTACTAAAATGAACCCTCGCTTTCACGGTATAACTTCCATTTTGAAAGGGACGATTCCGGGATTTGTCAAGATGTACCCAGTCAACCGATCCCTTCTTTCAGTAACGTTATCCGTCAGATTACTTCTTTCCTTAGTTCGATTTAGAACCTCCGCATTAGTTTTCCGATATACCCATCTAATCTTCAGTATTTTTCTCTAGGACCACATTTCCAGAACTAGTTTTCTCTTCATGTCTAAACTGTTTATCGTCAACGTTTCACTTCCGTATCAAAAACACACTTTCTAAGGCTTAAATTTATCTTAGATGTTGACAATTTTTTTAATACCTTATTCATAGCTGTTACGAGCAGCAACTGTATTATTTATTTCAGAATAAAAATCAATCATCAGATGCACAGTTATTTTTATTTCGCTTTACCGGTTTTAGCAGATAAATTGGTTGTCTTCAGAAGCTAAGCACCGTTTTAGCAGATGTCAACATCTTCTTAACACAACCATAATGACATGATATTTTCGACAATGTGCATATTTTATTTGATTATCGTAAACACAGATTGACAGACTGTTAATTTACAGTAGCTGAATCACACCCATGTACATGTCAAGCCGTTGTGTGATAATTTATTCTGAAGTTCTACTTTTAGAAAAGCTTTTCCTGCTATTATCAGTTTGCATTTTAGACAATACCCTCTCTTATTCGCTTACAGCAAACCTCGTCGATTATACCAAGCAGTTGACTATGGCCATCCAGCAGTTCCTGCTCCATGCGCGGTTATTATCCATCAACATAGCTGTAGCTCTGAAGATGATCGTGTGATGATCGAAATCGGTCACCTTTAAATAAACTGCGCCAGCCGCTGTGGCCGAGCGGTTATAGGCGCTTCAGTCCGGAACCGCGCTGCTGCTACAGTCGCAGGTTCGAATCCTGCCTCGGGCATGCATGTGTGCGATGTCCTTAGGTTAGTTAGTTTTAAGTAGTTCTAAGTCTACGGGACTGATGACCTCAGATGTTAAGTCCCATAGTGCTTAGAGCCATTTGAACCATTAATAAGCTGCCTTCCAATCTAGGCTGTTATAATTAATTTTAAATATTACATTTTGGTCAATGATATCATCTATAATGTTTTCAAAAATACTTTCAGGTCTCGTTTTCTGATATAATTCCCTAAGCATCGCCTGATTTGACTCGGCTATATTGCCTAACGTTGGTTCACTATTGTTGACGTTCATCATATAACCTTTTTGATGACGTTATCCATTATACTCAACAGATCTTCCAAGTCATTTGACGTCTCTGACAGAATTAAAACGTGATCGGCATATCTCAACAGTTTTATTAGTTCTCCTTTAGCTTTCATTCCATTTCCAAATTTCTTCTGCTTACAGATGGAATGAGAGAAGGGCTATATCCTTACCTCACTTCCTTCTTAACCACTGCTTCACTTTCGTGTCCTTAGACTCACATGACTGCAGTCTGGTTTCTGTATAGATTGTAGACAACCGTTCGCTCCCTGCATTTTTCGATGCTACCTTTAGAATTTCAAGTGGTATATTCTACTCCACAATGTGAATAGCTTCCACTAAATCTGCAAGTGCACATACATTTTGACTTTCTTCAGTGTGTCGTGTCTAAGATAAGTCATGTCCCTACATTTCTTCGGAGCCCAGACTGATCTTCCTCGAGGGCGCCTTCAACCAGTTTTCCATTCTTCTGCAAATAATTCGTGCATATATTTTGCAATTAAGAATTATTAAAGTGATGTTTCGGTACTGTTGATCCCTTCTTTCGGATAGGAATTATCGCATTTTCTGTACGCATCTAGTTTCTTTCCTAGCGGGCTAATGAGGAAGCATCATGTCAGACACGCACTGCATTTCCCTATTTATTCCGTCACTGCTTCCTCCATGACCGACTGAGGTGGCACAGTTAGCACAACGGACTTGAAATCGGGAGGAAGACGGTGCAAATCCCCATCTGACTACCCAGATGTGCGTTTCCCGTGATTTTCCTGAATCCCTCCAGACAGATGCCACGGTCCGTCTCAAAAGGGTGTGGCTGATTGCTTTCCACAGGCTTTCGTAATCCCCGCTGGTTTTACGTCTGTAATGACCACGCTGACGACCCTATATTAAAAAAAAAAATGCTATCTTGACGACCCAAATGTAACGCAAAATTGTCAACTAATTTCAAAAGAGGATGACCCGCCATTTTAAATGGAGATAGAAGAGTATAGAAGCAATAACAGCAGAATGAGTGAATCTGAAGAATACACTGACTTCAAATGTAAACTAGTCATTGGATGCCGAGTGAGTAACAAATCCGTCAGCGACAGGACGGTTCTTGAAAAGCTACTCAAGTCGACTGTGATAGTGTAGTGGAAACGCGAAGGAACAAACATGTATGGTGACAAATACTATATTAAAAAAGTACCTAATTTGCTTAAAAACTACGGCGTGCACACACTTCATGAACATGTAAACGTCACTACAGATATTCGGATTTACATTATGACATGTACGATATGCCTGCCATCATTAACGATTAGCGAAATTCTGCACGACCGGCTGAAGTGTCGGAACATGGATGCTGTCGATGACCTCCTGAATGGCTGTTTTCAGCTTATAATGATTTGGGGTTATTGCTGAACACCCTGTCTTTAATAAAGCCACGCAAAAACGAGTCACATGTATTCAGATCCGGAGAATATGGCGGCCAATCGAGGCCGATGCCGGTGGCCTCTGGGTACCCCAGAGACAGAATACGGTCGCCAAAGTGCTCCTACGGGACATCAAACACTCTCCTGCTTCGATGGGGTCGAGCTCCGTCTTGCATGAACCGCATCTTGTCGAAATCAGGATCATTTTCGATAATGGGGATGAAATCACCTTCCAAAACCTTCACGTACCCTTCGATAGTCGCCGTGTCATCAAGGAATATCGCACCGATTATTGCATGACTGTACATTGCACACAGTCACCTGTTGAGTGTGAAGAGACTTCTCGATTGCGAAATGTGGATTCTCAGTCCTCTAAATGCGCCAGTTTTGCTTACTGACGAATATTCCAAATGAAAGTGGGCTTCGTCGCTAAACAAAACCATACATCGGTTACTAATTCCCAACGTGCCGTGAGGCCAACCGTGCAGTTCGAACGACCTAACGCAAACTTTTCAGAAGTTCCGACGATTTTATTTCATATAGTTTCATAACCGTCACTCTGTATCCACACCAAGACCAGTCAGACAGTAAGTAGGCTGGTTAGGTTTTTATGTTGGTAACGTCATGTAGCGCTCTGTATGAAAGTCACTGTGCTGTGTGCAGTCTGTGGCTGTTTGGTATTGTTGGAATATTCACTACTGTAGTGTTGGGCAGTTGGATGTGAACAGCGCGTAGCGTTCTGCAGTTAGGGGTGAGCCGCCAGCAGTGGTGGATGTTGGGAGAGAGATGGCAGAGTTTTGAGAGCGGACGATCTGGACGTGTGTTCGTCAGAGAAAGGAAATTTGTAAGACTGGATGTCATGAACTGATATATATATATATATATATATATATATATATATATGATAACTTTTGAACATTATTAAGGTAAATACATTCTTTGTTCTCTATCAAAATCTTTCATTTGCTAACTATGCCTATCAGTAGTTAGTGCCTTCAGTAGTTAGAATATTTTATTTAGCTGGCAGTATTAGCGCTCGCTGTATTGCAGTAGTTCGAGTAACGAAGATTTTTGTGAGGTATGTGATTCATGAATGGTATTGGTTATTGTTAGTTAGGGCCATTATTTTGTACGGATTATTGAAAGTCAGATTGTGTTGCGCTAAAAATATTGTGGGTCAATTTAGTGATGATCAGAATAAGTAAAGAGAGAACTGTCTGAGTACGTTTAGTTTTACTCAGCTGTCATTGTATCAAATAACGTAGAAGTTTACCAGCACAATAGTTCATACTTTTCCAAAGGGGACGTATCAAGACCTCATGTGCTGAGCGACAGGATTTCTCGAGCACTGTGGAGGATGGTTGTAAAAAAAATCGAATGAGGTCAGTGGAAGGAATCGTTAGTTTCAAAGTGCTACCAGCTGTCCTCCTAGCAGAATGACAGTGTGTAGGAAGTTGGGAAGAGTGAAGTACAATGGCCTAGCAGGTTTTTATGCGCCACACATTTTTGTAGTGAATGCTAAGCGATGGCTGAGGCGGTGTAGAGAGCGACGCTACTTAACAGTGGATGACTGGAAATAAGTCATTTGAGTTTATGAAGCTCCATACACCCCTGGCAATCCGATGGAAGGGTTTTGGTTTAGCGAATGCCTGGACAACGTTACCAGCTATCATGAGAAGAGCAAGCAGGGAGCCCGCCCGGTTGGCCGTGCGGTCTAACGCACGGCTTTCCAGGCGGGAAGGAGCGCCTGGTCCCCGGCACGAATCCGCCAGGCGGATTTGTGTCGAGGTCCGGTGAACCGGCCAGTCTGTGGATGGTTTTTAGGCGGTTTTCCATCTGCCTCGGCGAATGCTGGCTGGTTCCCCTTATTCCGCCTCAGTTACACTATGTCGGCGATTGCTGCGCAACAAGTTCTCCACGTACGCGTACACCACCATTACTCTACCACGCAAACATAGGGGTTACACTCGTCTGGTGTGAGGCGTTCCCTGGGTGTCCACCGGGGGCCGAACCGCACAATAACCCTGAGTTCGGTGTGAGGCGGGGGATGGGTGGACTGCGGTAGTCCTTTTGGGGTTGTGGACCACTGAGGCTGCGGTGGGGACGGAGCCTCTCCGTCGTTTCTAGGTCGTCTGTTAACATGCAATACAATACAATAAAAGCAGTGAAGTTCAGAGGAGGCAGTGTTCAGTTATAGGGGTGTTTTTAGTGACTAGGATGTGTTCTCGTTATTCTGGCTAAGAAAACGTTAAGTGCGAATACAAAGACATTTTACGACACTGTGCACTGTATACAGTGGAGGAACTCTTCGGTTACGATCACTGTTTTCATCAGCATGATAATGCATCCTGATATAAAGCAGCACGTGTGAGGCAGCGGTTTTGGGACAGTAACATTCCTAAAATGGAGTGGCCTGTCAGGAGTCCTGACCTGAGCCTAGTGGAACATGTTTGACACGTGTCAGAAGGCCGACTTTTTTCCTCTCCTCCAACGTTCCATATCGCTAGATTCTCTGGTTTCGGCTCTTGATGAAGAATGGCTTGCCATTCTTCCACAGACACTCAGACGCATGATCCAACGTGCCCCAGCAGAGTACAGTGGCCACACCCTACGATAATGTCCACTAAAAGGCGTGCAGACTCTTTAGATCAGATAATGTCTGAGAATTTCAAGCATATTGTAGCAGTTTAGGCATGTAATTTTTTTCCTTGGTCAAAAAACACTATGAAGGTGTCTTGATTTCTCATAAGTTTTGATGCCATTATCAAGCGCAATGTCAGAATTCTCAATGGTGCCTTTATCATTCCTAAAGCCTAAATGACTGTCATCTCCATAAGAGACAGTGTCCCGACCGACTGTCTCACTCACTACCTCATCATTCCTCACCCCAAACCGCTAAGGATAGAAGCTTGAAATTTGCAGTGGATGTTGATCTTATACGGTAAGCGTCATTTAAGAAGATATCTATAAGGGGTGAAATAGGGAATGAAAGGTTTTTTGAAAATTAGTAGCTGTTGTTACGGCGTAACTTCAAGCGCCCGCACGCCAGTCGGGAACGAAAGGGAATGCCATTATTCGTGGAGACCAGCGCGTGAAAACCCGAGAACTGATTCTGCAGGTGTTGATGAATACTGAAGAGGCGTGTGCAGCGAGTGAGACTCTTCAAAGGAGTGCTCACGATGGGTTCCACGAATTCTCACAACACAACGCAAGCCATTTCACTTGAACCGTTAGAGTAGTTTGAGAGGCCTTTCCGTCAAGGGTAGTTACATATGATAACTGGGTACGTCACTTTGAGCCGGAAACAGAAAGACAATAACCTGAGTGTCCGCTATCAACAAAAAAGAGGAAATTAAAGTCAGCTGACAAACTCACGAAGACTGTTACTGCGTAAAGTCAAGCGCAGGCACGCCACTCGGGAACGATGGGGAAGAGAAGTCTATGAGAAGAGGTCAGCCAATCGCACGCTGACCCGACCTCCCTCCAGGACGACAACACGACAGCAACGGCCCCTATGTGAAGAGGACATAATTGCCGCGACTGACTGGGGCGCCCCAGCTCAATAGAAGCGTCAAGATTTGCGACCTCGCTTGTACTCTCTATTTAGCAATGACTTGGAATTGTTTGTACTGAAGAAGTTTTTTTATTTCATATGTCGGGATTTGCTTGCGACACATATGTGTAATTGCAAAAGTTAAGTATTGTAATTATCTTTTTGTAATAAAATTCATTGACTGCTACGGTCGCAGGTTCGAATCCTGCCTCGGGCATGGATGTGTGTGATGTCCTTAGGTTAGTTAGGTTTAAGTAGTTCTAAGTTCTAGGGGACTGATGACCATAGATGTTAAGTCCCATAGTGCTCAGAGCCATTTGAACCAATAAAATTCATTAATACGATTTGTTTGAATGTTTAGCGAACCGAGTACCCCGGCTTCCTAGACACCACGGTTATTAAGGCAATTTGTAAGCTAGACCTACAAAAAGTGGTGTATGATTTGTCTATCAGAAATGGAGAAATACATGTTTCAGCAAGTTTCGAAGTATAACATCTATGGGGGGTGAAACAGTGGGTGAAACATTTTTTTAATGAATCACTGTCAAAGAACTAATGAAACAGTTTTAAATCTACTCTGTGAAAACGTATTTGACTTCTTCGCTAGCAGCAGTCAAATTTCGGAAATTGAACCCTCTAAGTGAGTTAAATAGGAGATATTTCTTCCTTTATTCGTGTCAGAGGTACACTAAAATGAACATATATACAATACATACAAAGATACTATACAGTATTCACCCAGAATTGGGCAACTTTGATAGCATTGGGTGCTGCTGACGTTGGTAAGTCCTTCATGCTACAGCTGGTTGGGCATAAGTTACATTTGAAGAGATGCCAGGTTGTCTGCAATTCACCGCATTCGCACAGTGTTGTGTTGGCATTTGGCAGTTGGAAGTTCCATTTAAGGAGACTGTCCCTCGATCTTGCGACTTCTGTCCGCAGTCTGTTCAAGGACTTACCGGTGACCCAATTACCATGTGTCCAGGTGGCAGGGATTCTTGTGGTGTCATCCAGCTTGACAGGTGTTGACATCATTCTTTCCACTTGGTGAGTCGAGTAGCCGCAGCTGATCCTTGTAAGGGCTGTGAAGTTGTTAGGAAACTTTTCCTGGACTTCAGCCTTGGCTTGACAGGTTGCTGTCCAAAGAATGCATGTGAGGTCACAGTATTTGATTTTTGCCTCTCGATGTTAGTGGCGACCTCTCTTCTGATGTCACATGGAGCAATCCCAGCGAGACATTCAACTTTGTCCATAGGGGTTGGCCTTAGGCACCCTGTAACAATCATACAGCTGTCATTTAAGGCAACATCAACCTGTTTTGCATGTAATGAATTGTCCCACACTGGGCTAGCAAACTCTCCTGCAGAATAGCATAAGGCAAGAGCTGTTGTTATTAATGTTGGTGGATTTGTGCCACAGTTCGACCCCGCCAGTTTCCGAAGAAGGCAGTTTCTGGAGGATACTTTCTGCTTCAGCTTCAGACAATGTTCCTTGTAGGTTAGTGTACGGTCGAGAGTGACACCCAAATACTTGGGGTGGGAACAATATTCTAGTGCAACTCCATTCCAGAATATTTCAAGTTTCCTGTCAACTTTTTTATGTTTCAGACGTAATGAACACACTTGCTTTTTCTTAGGATTGGGTGGAAGTCCACGAAAAAACGTCGGTTCTGTAGGAGTGTTACAGTTATCCTCGTCAGCGCGTAGTCGTTAGTCAGGTTGTAGATTTTGTGCAGTAACACTTTGTGGTTTACTGTGTCAAAGGCTGCCGAAAGGTCAACAAAGCCATCTTCTATGAACTGAGAAAGATAAAGGATTTGTGAGGTGCAATTCTTGCCTAGTCTAAAGCCAGCTTGCTGCGAGATAAGAAGTGGATCAACTACCGCAGTTAAGCCGTGAAGAATCATTCTCTCTAGGATCTTATAGAGTTGGCGAAGGACAGATATTAGCCTGTAGTTCTTCTGATCCGTTGGTGACTTTCCAGGTTTTAGTATCGCAATCACGCTTGGCTTGCGCCATAATTCCGGATCTTGAAAAAAGCCAGACAGTGGTTGTACAAGTTTAAAAGCCAGTCTTTGGTTGCGGTGCCAAAATGTTTAATTTTCTTTAAACAAATGTCGTATAATATTGCTGCCTTGCCATTTTTGCATTTGTGAATGGCTTCTTCTAATTCACCCAGGTTGAATCGTCTAGTCAGGTTATTATTCTGAGATTGTTCCTTAAACTCTAATTTGAATTCCGATTTTTTGATAGGAGATCTTGGTTTAGCATTCTCAAGAATCTGTGTAGCAATTTCATTTGGAGTGATGTTAGCATGATTGGAATGTTTGGTTGGATCGTTATTTAGTTTTCTCAGCAGTTTCCAGGCCTTTTGGCTACTAATTGAAAGATCTGTTTCCTCCATAAGTTTAATCCATCTTTCTCTTTTGTTTTCTGCTATGAAAGACATTACTTCTTGACCAACCAAGATGGTTTGCTCATTGAATGGGTCTTGTTCAAACAGCGACAGGTATTTATTCATTTTGGCGGCCGACTGGGTTGTTAATCCGTAGAGGTGTTGTGTTCTGCAGCCCCGTGGCATAGATGACCGTGATACCTTCTGCACTCCATCCACAAACGTAGTTTTCTGGTGTTGCCTGGAGATCAGTTTCAATTTTGTCCAGGTTGGCACTAAAAAGCTCCCAGTTAGCCTTACGGAAGTTTTATCTTCTGCGGAATGGAATGGTTCTCGGTTGGAATACTGCAGTAACTTGGCGCATCACAGGGCGGTGTTGAGAATTGTGTACAGGGTGGCAAACTGTCTTAACACACTGTTGGCCTATATGCTCACTTGCGAATATTAGATCTGAGTTATATCCACGTTTCCAACGTCCACTTTGAAAGATGTGGGGAGTTTACTATCGTGAATGTGAGTTGAAAGGTGTCAGACCATTTCAACACTTCTTCCCCGTTGTCATCATCTTGTGAGTAGCCCCACACTGTACTGTGGCTATTGAAGTCTCCAACTACTAACTTAGTTTGCTGTTTGTTGAAGTTCTCAGGGGTTACAAAAGAGGACTTCGTATTAGGTGGTTTGTAGATAGACGATACGATGCAGTTGTCAAGTTCTACTGTGAGTATTACAATATCATTGTGTTCAGAGATGGATGTAGACATAACGTGGTCAGGTCGTACAAATAAGGCACTTCCATACTGTTTATGAGGTCTTTCTGCAACAAGTCTCATTCCAGGTGTTTTGGGGGGACACATTTTATCATCTCTGTGGGTTTCTTGTAGGCACACAACATCACAGCAGTTAGTTTGGGTGAGTTCACACAAAAGCTCTTGTTCGGGAGATGACAGTCCCTCTACATTAAAAGTAAGTATAGTTAACATTGGCCTTAAGAAAGTCCTATGTACAACAGATGACATCATTTACTTGTTCCTCTGGAGTGCTGATGCTCTGTTCAGTACTGGGCACCACGTGGAGGAATCAGCTTCTCCCCCAAAAAAAGTTTTATGAAATTAATACATTATAAAAGTATTTTCAAAGCTAAATCTATTAAAATGTGTAATTAGGTTCTGTGTTAGAAACTGAAAAAAATATGTTGCAATGCTTTTGGAAACTGAATCTAAGGGGGTGAAATAGGGGATGAAAATTTTAAGAAAATATTGTGTTACATTAAATAATTTTTATAGCTAAGAAAATTGGTATTTCAGTTCTCGATTAGATATAAAGAAATATGTGGTCGGGTTCCTATGGAAACATCACCAAAAGAAAGCAAAAGGCATGATAAAAAAACCCTAGGGATCAAGGTACCAGAATCGCTTTTTGGTCAGATATACACTCAGAAAAAGTCATGCTTCTATGGCTTTCATTAGCGTGAATATTTTAGAACGTGTTACGATTTGTGGACAACGTAATAATCCGATTTAAAAAAAGAAAATAAATCCGTGCAGACCATACAGTCAACGTGGGCGACGCTGTGGACGCTAAGCTACTCTGACGTTTTCCGGATATCTTTTTTTTCTTTCATCTGCGTCATTTTTGTTAGCAACTCGGTTGTATGAGCTGTTAAAGCTGATTGTACAGTAGTTACTGCATTTATCTGCCTTTGATATCTTCGTGACTGTGTAGAAGTTATTGTTTCGAAATTAAAATTCCTGCAGTTTCATAAATTTAGCATAGAACGAGATTAATTAATTAATCGGTTACCGCTTCTCTCAAAGGTCTTAGCAGATCTAGCTGAATGTTACTGTGCCCTCTGTATTGTATGATAACAAGTTAGTTTCAGACTCTAATACTGTATCCCCTATGCGTTACAATCAGACATCCGTTTCTTCCATCATGTTAGCAGGAGGTATCCCCCCCCCCCCGTCACAGATGCCATCCTTATACTCTTTCCCAGTAACTTCTCTCTCCTTTGCGTTTAACGGTTGGATTCTGTTCTTATTCCTCTATTTCATGCCATTACTTTTAATTTCACCGTAACTTATTTTGCCTCTTTCTAGGCTAAAATGAAAACTATCCATCCGGCGGTTATTTTGTTTTAGCGTGGTATATTATTATGTTTAAAAATAGGGCGCCATTACGCTGTACGTAAGTGTAAAATGCAGTACTGGTTCTACAACACCCTGTCAGAACATTAGCGTGTTAACGTCAGACAGACCCAGGTATGGGTTTCTTGCATTAGGCCCTACATTACATATGACAGAGACGTAGGTGACAATCTGAAACTATTACCTGTGATTACAAGTTGCTCATTGTAACCTGATACTCTGGATTACTGATGTTAAGAAGCTAAAATATTTGTGTATTGATAAATATTGTAATTGTTTCGAGCAAATCTTCGTATTTGTAATGCTACAGTCCAGTGAGTTTAAAACGCTTGTAACTTTCCTCGTCTTCTGGAAAAGTTCTGTAATGCGACACATAAATTCAGGGATTAGCCGTGGCAATTATCGGAAGCGATGCGTTATGAATGTTACTCCTGGGTCCATTTCCCAGGATATTTCGCCATTAACTGCAGCCTCACGCTTTATCCGGAATGGTGAAACTTACTTGGAAAAGTACTCACTCTATTATATGTTGTGCTACCTACCGAAGACTGATTATGTGAGACAGTGGCACCTCTCAGACATTTCGGATAACGTTTAACAAAATTTGATACCTTACGTTATTTTCAGTAAACCTGACACTCGTTAAAATTTAACGATGGCATTGTGCTTAATTTCTGCTACAGGACTATGCACTTGGACACAACTGAAACATTTTTCAAATTATAAACTTGAATGATTTGGTGAATCGATGATATGTAATTACTGTCACGCTTGGCAAAGTTGAAAGTTAATTTTTTCCGTTTCCTGGAATACTGCAGTTGCAGAGAGCGAAGGTCTCGCCGTAATTTGGAGAGCAAATGAGACTGCTGTAGCTTCTAAGCTAGTCCTGTTGTATTCATCTGGTCCACCTCAATGTTCCTCCTACTGTCATGTAGCCACCTTGCTCGAACTATAACTGACAGCGTTCTGGATACGGTAATTAATTGAACCGATTGTTACGTTCTTCTTCACGTTATTTTACTATACACTTTTCTAAAGCTAGCACGTAATACTGATGGATCGCAAGAGATTCGCCAAACGCTGCATCGATTTATTGTTTATTACAAATTTTTGTTATGTAAGCCAGCTGCCAACTGTGCATCCCCAGGATAGAGCCCTCCTACTCCCTTGATGGCTCCATTATTGAATGATGATTCCACTCACAATGTCACCATTAACATAAGTCTGTAATGAAACGCCACAACGAGATTGAAAATAACTCAGTATCACGTAGATGTAGTCTTACACATTACAGACACAATTAAAACAGTTAACTTTCTCCTCGATGTGACATGGTAATACTGTATTGTATAAAATGCACATTAACAAACTTGTTCCTGTCAGAATTTTACTTGACAGTATCGTCAGCATGATTGCAGCTAAACACGTAACGTGACAAAGTAGATTTTAATCCCTATATTGATCATGTATATACGTAACATCGTTGTTATTGTTAGCACCTCAGTACACATACGTTGATGCATTTTCGTTGACTATAAAACGTGTTTCACTTCTGCTTCTTCTTCTTCTTCTTCTTATCGTGCCTGTCCGCTTCTGACGTTGGCTATCATCATGCATATTTTATCTTATCAGTTGCAATGCAAAACAGTTCTTCAGAGCTAATATTAGAGCAAGATCTAACGTTGTCGAGCCAGGAAATTCTTCTTCGTCCCGGAGGTCTCTCTCCCTCGATTTTTCCTTGCAGGCTACGTTGAAGCAGCTCATATATTTTTTGATTCCTTATGAAGTGGTCAAGATATTGTAGCTTGCTACACTTGATGACGTTCATCAGCTCTGGACTTTTGTTAAATAGACTTAGAACCTCGACGTTTGTTACTTTTTGAGTCCATGATATTCCAGTGTTTCACTGACACATACAAATAGAAGCAGCCACTTAGTACATTATCTTTTAGCTTCTCCTAAAACCCTTGGCGTGATGGTTTTGCTGTCAGAGCGACTGTCTTCATCGCAGTACAGTTGATTATTTCTTATTCTATCTGATCGGAATATCAGAAGGAGAAAAATAACAGTTAGTTTCATTGCGAGTGTTATCTAGTGTAGCCTTCTAAAAATGTCGCGGGACAATTAATTTCGTTGCTGCGGTAACTGTACGAGATGGTGGCAAAATCAGGCTTTTACATATACGAAAAGTATTTCGTTATAGAGCAGGAAAGATTACATACTGAAGTTTTAGTCTTATCACTGACTATGAAATATTAATGATTTATTTCTGGGCATTTATTTCATGAAATAAAGCTATAATTGTGAACATTTGCCAAATCCACATGTTGTAATACATAACAAATATTAGTAAAATAGAGAAGACAGAAATATGGATGCTATTTTTTAACATCCGTTACTCTAGTCAACTCCTCTGTTTTCGGTTTTGCTGTTTTGTCTTTTCGATGCTTCTTACATACTGGATATAAAGAGGTACTTTCGATGGGCAAGGTACTTTAACATCTTTGAATTTTGGGTCCAGTACAATATAGAAATGCTGTTAAAACAACCCCTTAGTATCCCTACACACATTGATTTCAAGAAATTCGCTGTAATGTGTGTAAGAAATATTATCTTGCAGTATTACTACAAACAAATCATTATTTGTATTTCATAATTAAATTCGCCAATTTTAAATTAACTCTAAATCTTTCAGTTTCACAGGTCACTATTTATTTTGTCGTTTTACACCCCATGTAAAAATATCTGTATAGATTAATGTAAGTCTACACTCTACGTTAAAAATGATTCGAAATACTAAGTAAGATACGAACTATAAAATGGCTCATAGCAGTACCTGATCAATATTTTAACGGATTTAAAATCTTAATACTTTGCCACTCGAAAGACAGAGACATTTTTTGAACTTTTTTCAGTGGAATTTAAAAAGAAGAATAACGCTACGCTGCCAAACGTGCATAGTGAAGTGCAGTGTAGTTTCCACCATGTGGAACGTAAGAGCGTCTTACAGGATATTTATGACTAGTGATTCATTGCAAGGTTTGCCATTACGTATACTCACCATAAACTTTCCTCCGATCTCACTAACACATATGTCGTGTCAGTGACTTTCTGCCTTTAGCTCATATCAACGAGTACTCCATTAAACTGATCGCAATGTTGGATCCGTTGTTCGCTTCACATTATTAGCCCTCTTTTGTAGTGCTTTAGGTCACTACTCCTCCATCTTGAAAACCTATGATGTACTCTCCATAGGTATCTGCTGCAGTCACGTTGCACAAATTATCCTTCAGTTTACCAACGTTATATTTAATCTTTTGTTTTTACTTCTCTATCTTTTACAACTTTACGTCTCTCTCGTACATCGTCATTTAGCCTGTGTGCTGGAAAAGTGTTGTCTTTCGTCTTGAGCTACGGCAAATTTCATTACAAAAAATAAGAAAATGGAAATATCGTTTCACAAATCCAAGCTGGTTTCTTGAGCGTCACCACTCGCACAATATAAACTGTTTGTACTACAAGGCGCGGGTAAGCAATAAATATTTATGAAAGCTGCGACTGCCATTGTCATTGGACTCTGTGAGTACTCGATCTGTAGAGACACCCGAGATCAGAGTGGGCTAGTAGATAATTTTCAAGTAAAGCAGAAACTGAAAATGAACTTGCAATTAGGAATGGCAAAGGTAACGGTGAAGATAGTGTTCGATAATGATTTTACCGTATCATGTTGGAGTGAGCCACAAGAAAGCAAATGTGTCTTCCTAGTGAGATTCGAATAATTGATTCAGTAAATATATATCTGCGTTAACTGCGTTTTATGTATTTTGCGTCCCCAGTCGGAAATGCAAAGCGTACGTGTTACCAGAGGCCCTGGAATTCAGAAGGCCTGCATTGCACAAAATAACTACAAAGTGGGCAGCTCTCTGGAGTGACTTGGTCGCACAGAAACTGAACAATACACCATCAATGAATTTACCGAAAAGTTCTTATGCATGTTTCAAAGCCCTCTGCTATGAAGTGTGATGGATTAGGAATGTTCTATGATGGTGACGGAGGGATCACTGTGCGATATGCAACATAGCGTTCTAACTGTCATTTTACGCCCCGTGAGTTTCACTTTGCTTACAGAATCCGTCTCACGTCATTGTTTCGTCCACCTTTATATGTTCCTTCTGTCTGGAATAACGTCCCCACACTACATTGGTTGAATTCTTACGTGCACTTTTCTGCATTCTTTTAGTTAGATACGACATTGCACATTCATTGCCTTTACCATTAATTCCATAAAACTTCAGTTTATCCAGGAGAATAATATGATTCACACAGTCAAATGTCTTAGACAGAAAATACCAACCGGCGCTATTTTATTATTTAATGCTTGTAACATTTGGTGAATGAGCATGTAACTGGCATACTCGATAGAGCTACCAGTCTGAAATCCAAACTACAAGGAAAGAACTGTCCGAATTGTACGGAAATCGATGGATATTACGTACATGTACAGAGAAACAAATGAATTCTCTTGACTAAATCATATAACCTTTCATTAAATGATTTGTAAAAGAGAAAGGATTTCACAAACTAAACAAGCCTTTATGCAAGCCGTTATTCATCTTGGCATTAAATCGTAGGGCTGTTGCGTGTTGTCCTGAAGGAATATTGTGCTAAATTCCTTCTAACTGGCGCTTTATATAGTCGAAGTCCCTAGTTAGTTAGATCATCCAAACCTTCTCAATTAGCGAGAGATCCGGCGACCTTGCTGGCCAAGGTTTGGTTTGGCAAGCACGAAGACACGCAGTGGAAGCGGTCGCCATACAAGGCGGACTTTATCTAGCTGAAATGTAAGCTCAGGATGGCTTCTCACGAAGGACAACAATTTGATGCAGAGAATATCATCGAAGTGCTGCCATTCTGCAAGGGTGCCACAGATGACCTCCGAATGGGTCCTGCTATGAAGTAGAATGGCATCCCAGACAATCACTCCCGTTCGTTGGCCATATGGCGCCCGACACTCAGTATCCCACTGCTGTCCAGGGCGTCTCCACACAAGTCTTCGCTCACTGATGACAATTCTACTCCATTCAATGGGATTCCAGGCAGGCTGGTGTACAGAGGTCGGTGGTAGACGGGGCAAGGGTCGTCATGAGCTCAGAGTCCTTTCTGTGCGTCGCCTGTTAAACGTCCCTGTGGTCACTGAAGGACCAGCTTCACGTCGGATCGATGGTAACAGTGAATCGGGGCTCTGAGTGCCCCTCTGACGATTTCCCGGTCCTCGCGTTCTGTCGTCTCTCTAGGTCGACTGCTTCCTTCTTGACGCTGTGTTCGACCACAGTTTACCCATTCCTGCTAACATCATCGAATAGCGGCATCATTCCTGTTCAAACGTATAGTTGAGCCGTGTGTACTTCCATCTTTCCACGGCTCGTTCCCTGAGCGTCGTGTGGAGCCAATATTTTTGGTAATCGCCAGCGTTTGGGCGCCATCGGGCTCTAGCATCTCGTTGCTGTCTTTTATTGCTTCGCTTCTATTTCGTTTTTCCGCGGTTGGTCTTTTATGAAGCTCTTTCGTTTGAACTCCCGCCCGTAGTGTACCCACTATCGATTGCGAGTTCTGTCTTTGGTGTACTTAGAAACCGTAGGTTGGTAACACGACCGACTCACGTGTTTACTGCAGCAGACTCTTTCGCCTGTACTATTTATAGGCGAGCGCGGTCACGCTGGAGGAGGTTGTCGCGCAGTGGCCTTCGTGTCTGCTCTGGTGACGTCGACATCCTGCCTTCCGCGTACGCGTGTTGTTATCGAACCCGCACTTCTACTCGTGGAGGAACGCCGGCCTGGTTGGGCTCCTCTGTCCGCTCTTCACTGGTTGTCCGCGGGAGGCGGATGACAGTCTAATCATCGCCTGCGTCGACGAAGGCAAACAAATAGTAACCATGTAAGCGTAGGCTTCCGCGGTCGTTGTCTTCTTCAATAAAATTCTTCAGGGTATCAGACCGCATCGTCATAATTTAAAATGCGCCAACGTTTCGGCCAGCGTTGCAGCTAGCCTCCATCAGGGCATTACGTTAACTGCTAAATGAACACACTTGGTTCCTTAAATAGCTGCACGAGAAAACCGTGTCGTTACTTGATTGGCTGTAAAAGGAGGAGGAGGAGGGGTGAAAGGTATGCTTTATTGGTGTTTCCTTTAATATCTGTCATTGGCTGAAATAGCTGTTTTCTATTGGTCTTTATATTAATCCACCCCATTGGAGGAGACGGACGAATAGCGAACAGGTGATGGTTGTGACATCACACTGTTTCCATGCTGTCCAGAGGCCGGCTGCGGCGTGCCATTGCTTTGTGTGCTCGCGACCACTACTGCGGCTCTCCGCGTGTCTGCATGGGCCGCCACGGCTCTGCCGCCGCTCCGTAGCCCTGCTATTGCAGGCAGCCAAGACCTCGGAAGCTTGTACCCGTCCTCTCTATTCATGTTGGCGGGTCTTTTGGCTATTTCTATCGCCTCTCTAATCTTTCTTTTGAAAGTGAGAGGCTGTTTCGCCAGGACGCGGGCTTATTGAAAAAATATTGGTTTCCCGCACTCGTCTCGGTGTTCCGCCACTGCTGACTTAGTGTGTTGTTTCAGGCGGATATATCTTTCATGTTCCGAGAGCCTTGTGCTAATCGGACGTCCCGTCTCACCTACGTAGACTAATCCACACGCACAACCAATTTCATACACGCCAGCTGTGTGTAGTTTGTCTCACCTACGTAGACTAATCCACACGCACAACCAATTTCATACACGCCAGCTGTGTGTAGTTTGTCAACTGCATCCTTGGTAGAACCGAGCATGTCTGATATTTTGTTTCTGCTTCGGAAAATTGGTTTGATGTCGGCTTTTCGTAGAATTTTGCCAATACGTTCGGTGACCCCTTGTACATACGGTAACACAGCAATGCTCTGTGCCTCCTTCTCCTCTTCCCTATTAGTCTTCTCCCTTGTCGACATGGTGCTGTCTATCATCTGCTTCCCATAGCCATTAGTTCCGAAGATGGACCTGAGGCGTTCAAGTTCTGTCTTCAGATGTTCTTCGTCGCTTATCCTGTACGCTCTCTTCGTTAGCGTGTGCAGGGCGGACTTCTTCTGCGTGGGGTGATGGTGGGAGGAGGCGTGAAGGTACCTGTCCGTATTGGTTGGTTTCCTGTACACTTTGTGGCCAAGTTTACCATCAGGTTTTCGATAAACTTCCACGTCGAGAAAAGGCAGCACCCCATTCTTCTCTGTTTCCATTGTAAACTGAATCTTCCTATGCTGTTGGTTAACAGCCGTTCAATTTTATTGAAGAAGACAACGGCCGCGGAAGCCTACGCTTACATTTAACCAACCTGTATGGGCAGGAAATCCACGGAAACATCAAGAAGTTAGAAGCACTACGTTTAAAAAGAGGTAAACTGCTGAATGACCTTGCTTTTTTGAAGAGATGCAGAGACACGAGTGTTGTGCCGTATTCTTTGCGGTTGACGTCTCACATAAAAACGAACAAGGCGAGGAATATCTGTGTTAAAGGCAGTAAAGCATTGCTACGGGAAAGGATCCGCCACATCCGCATAAGTCTCGATGCTCACAACAGGAATTTGTGTGATCTGCACCTATTTCTGGCCGGAAAACTTCAGATGGAAGACTGGGATAAAGTCGACAGGCTAACCTTTCAGCAAGCATCAAGGACCAGCAATAGTATTACTAACCGCCAGATGAGAAAGTACGACAAACTACAACAGAAAGCCACGGACGAAACATTGACGCTGGACAGGCGACGGACAGTGGTCAACCTCTCCAGCCACACCTTGAGCGAAGCAACCACAACAATTCTGGCCAAGGGGATGAAATTCGCAGTCGCACCTAAGCGAGTTCCAAAAGAAGATATCATAGAATCCGTAGAGGCTTCGGTACGTCATCTGCCACAGGCCGAGGCGGAGAAGATCCGGCAGGAAACGGTCAGAGTTCTGAATAAAGCAAAGCCACCGAAGCAAAACATCAACGCTGAGGAATACCATGCCATCAAGGAACAAAGGGACAACCCCCACTTAGTAGTGGTACAGGCAACGCCACTGTAGTCTTGGACACAACTGATTACAACAAACGAATGGAAGATATTTTCGCAGAAACTATCTACAAGAAACTTCAGGGAGATCCGACGGCCAAGGTAATCAAAACGACGCAGGCACTGCTCAAGCACTCTAGAATCAACTTCGACAAGGCCAGAAGATTCATCCCGCAAGTGACACAGGCACCAAGGATATATGGTGTACCGTAGGTACACAAAACCAACTTCCCCTTAAGGCCCATAGTAAACAGTATAAATTCGCCGACCTACTACCTAGCGAAAGAACTGGCACCTAGGCTCCGACACCTAGTGCACCAAACCGAGTCCTACGTTAAGGATTCCACTCACTTCGTGTCTCTCCTAAAGGAAATGCGTGTTACGGACCAAGATCTGATGGTTAGTTTCGACGTCAAATCCCTATTCACGAATGTCCCAGTGTCAGATACTGTGAACATCCTAGAAGAACGCGTGGCACCTGATATATGTGAGCTTGTGCGCCACTGTCTGACGACCACCTATTTCAAGTGGAGAGGTCAATTTTATGAACAAACTGACGGTGTAGCTATGGGCTCACCCCTATCGCCTATCGCAGCAGAAATTTTCATGGAGGCATTTGAGGAAACAGCCCTCCAGTCCGCACCATTACGTCCAAATTGTTGGCTTCGCTATGTCGATGATACTTTCGTCATCTGGCCCCACGGAGAAGAGGAGTTACAGAACTTCCACAAGCACCTTAACCAACAGCATAGGAAGATTCAGTTTACAATGGAAACAGAGAAGAATGGGGTGCTGCCTTTTTTCGACGTGGAAGTTTATCGAAAACCTGATGGTAAACTTGGCCACAAAGTGTACAGGAAACCAACCAATACGGACAGGTACCTTCACGCCTCCTCCCACCATCACCCCACGCAGAAGAAGTCCGCCCTGCACACGCTAACGAAGAGAGCGTACAGGATAAGCGACGAAGAACATCTGAAGACAGAACTTGAACGCCTCAGGTCCATCTTCGGAACTAATGGCTATGGGAAGCAGATGATAGACAGCACCATGTCGACAAGGGAGAAGACTAATAGGGAAGAGGAGAAGGAGGCACAGAGCATTGCTGTGTTACCGTATGTACAAGGGGTCACCGAACGTATTGGCAAAATTCTACGAAAAGCCGACATCAAACCAATTTTCCGAAGCAGAAACAAAATATCAGACATGCTCGGTTCTACCAAGGATGCAGTTGACAAACTACACACAGCTGGCGTGTATGAAATTGGTTGTGCGTGTGGATTAGTCTACGTAGGTGAGACGGGACGTCCGATTAGCACAAGGCTCTCGGAACATGAAAGATATATCCGCCTGAAACAACACACTAAGTCAGCAGTGGCGGAACACCGAGACGAGTGCGGGAAACCAATATTTTTTCAATAAGCCCGCGTCCTGGCGAAACAGCCTCTCACTTTCAAAAGAAAGATTAGAGAGGCGATAGAAATAGCCAAAAGACCCGCCAACATGAATAGAGAGGACGGGTACAAGCTTCCGAGGTCTTGGCTGCCTGCAATAGCAGGGCTACGGAGCGGCGGCAGAGCCGTGGCGGCCCATGCAGACACGCGGAGAGCCGCAGTAGTGGTCGCGAGCACACAAAGCAATGGCACGCCGCAGCCGGCCTCTGGACAGCATGGAAACAGTGTGATGTCACAGCCATCACCTGTTCGCTATTCGTCCGTCTCCTCCAATGGGGTGGATTAATATAAAGACCAATAGAAAACAGCTATTTCAGTCAATGACAGATATTAAAGGAAACACCAATAAAGCATACCTTTCACCCCTCCTCCTCCTCCTTTTACAGCCAATCAAGTAACGACACGGTTTTCTCGTGCAGCTATTTAAGGAACCAAGTGTGTTCATTTAGCAGTTAACGTAATGCCCTGATGGAGGCTAGCTGCAACGCTGGCCGAAACGTTGGCGCATTTTAAATTATGACCATGCGGTCAGATACCCTGAAGAATTTTATTGAAGAAATGGTAACCATCATGGGGCGGTGGAGCCACCGTTCGGCGAGGGTTTGAGTCCGGGAGGAGTTCGGCCGGGTCGGTGTCTGCCGGGACGACTGGGGACGGCTCAGAATTGTGCACAGCAGTCCCAGACAAACGACGAAGTGCACCGAGGAAAAGGAGAAAATGTGAACGTTTCAAGTTGATCGTCCTTTGGGATTTCGTTCATTCAGTAGTCTTTCCCGCCTTGGGGCCACTGCTGTGGCAACCCTCTGTTCTGTTCACTGGTGCAATTCTGACAGCGCAGATTCCTCCACGCATCGTTGCTAACCGGTGTAGTGGTGTACTTTGGTAGTTATTTGTGTACGTTTGCACTTCCATGTTTTGGTAGTCAATTCTCCCGCCCTGTGGTTGCAGATTTTCGGGTGGGGAGTTAGTTCCTTGTCTCCCAAGATCTAGTGCTGTAATGTTAAGGTTAATTCTAGTTCACTCTAGTGTTCTGTTAATCCCTGGGTATATGTGTCCGCCATACTATTTGCGCTGTATTTATTCTATGTGAGTTGCACTGACAGTAATTGGGGGTCGAGTCCTGTCACGTAGCTGAGAAAGGATGGTTCCGGCTTGTCAGTTGGAGGGTGTTGCTTTAGAGGTTTGTTAACAATGGCATGTCAGCGTTGTCTAGCGCTACCGGGACCTAAAGAAGAACATTGTGCTGATTAGGGAATGTTGTTACACGTTCTTGTTTTCATTTCGATACCTGTATTTGTGAAGGCAACCGCATGAAGTAAGATCTATTCTGAAGCTATGCTGGATCTTGCGCTCTTGGGATTTTTGGTTTTGTTTTGATCCCGCCTATTTAGGTGTCAGGAATATGGAACTGTGTTGTTAATGTTTGTCTTGAACAGCGGATACGCGGCTAGTTTATTACGTGTGTAGTGGCATGGCGTCCTTGTGAAGGCGTGCCTGCTAGATTGCTATTGCGTCTCCTCAAAGTGTAATTTCCACCTTACTAAAACCCCCTTGTTAAAAGGGAGGAAAGAAAAAGGAAACTTTAGAAATATCTTCTATTTGCATTAACTATCTAGCCTGTCGCTTAAGTAAATAGCTGCTCAGTGATTAAGGTAATGGGAGCACCTATCCTAAAAGCAACTAGCGCACTTCTGTTATGGTGGCCCTCGTGCCTATTTTGGTCTGAAAGATTGTATAAACAGGCTTACATGCTACAACTTCTGATGTTGTTTTTTGAGTGATTGTGGATTATTAAAATTGATTATAGTGCAAATGTTTGTATTTTACCAACCGTGCTTATAAGTTATTAATGTGTAATACGAAAGTTTTAGGACCATAGGTTGTCCAGGTAGAAATTTTGAAGCCATGCTGTGTTGTGAATTCATGTATTTATGTTTTACATTGCAATGAGAATTTAAATGTGGTAAACCCACGCTTTGTGATTAATAATTAAAGATTTAAGAGTGCGTTCACTTAGCGCTGTGTTATTATTATCTTTAAAAATTATAATACGCGTTTTAGTTTCTTAAATTAAAGCCTTTCCAATTCGAAAGTGGTGGCCCTTCCATTTTGGGCAATTGTAAGCATCGAAGCAGGATTTACGTAGTTGGTGTTATGTATTGTATGTTATGAATAAATTATTTATGTGTTAAATCATGTTTGATATGTCAATTCCTTGGCCCCGTCCACATCTTGGTCGTAATCTTTTAATATTAAATGATCAGACCACCGTTCCACTAGTCACCGATTACTCCAATCTGCTTCTTTGAGCCCAACTACAAGTCCTCTCTGCAATGCTGACATCTGCGTGTACTCTTCACTCTGTCTGCGAGGCACAGCTACTGTCCAGCAGAGTACACGGAATGAAACTCTCGAAGACTGTGCCATGGTATCGACCATGGTATCGACAGTTCTTGTTTACTGACTTTGCTAGACGCGCGGTGAAGCTGCAGTGCAGTTTCACACATTAATCCAACGGCTGTCAAAGTTTACAGTTTTGAATTTTCCGTCGATATCTATAGGAATATCAAATTGTGACCAGTGCACCTTACTCCTTGGTGGTGTGTCGATTTCTTTTTCTTTCTTTTTGTCTTAGAGTGTGCGGCCAAACAGCAAGATAGCCATATCATTCGAACGATCCCAGTGAAACGTGGAAAATAGAGGGAAACAAAAGACAGGTTCGCTTGCCGATTCACGGCTGCGACAGTTGCCAGTGCCCTGTTGGCTGCCGACTCGCAGTCCAGCCACAGCACAGACTGCATTGTGACGTCACACAGCAGCGTGTGTGGCTGACGCATGGACTGTGCGTGGTTGGAGTGGGGCGTGCAGGAAGCCCTTGCGTGGATCCCACAGTCTGCCGCCGGCCCCCTTCCTCACCCCCGGCTACCCGCACAGCACAATGGCCTGCTACCAGCTCATCAAGCGCACAATGCGCCCGAAAACACCCACTGCCGGCCGTTTTAATTAAAAGTAAGCGGATTAGGCGAGAAACCGCTTCCGCAACTGGACAAATAGATATATACATATATATAAAACTCGCTGAATCACTGCGAATGAAGCACCAGCTCTAAAACAAATAAACAATTCAGAAATAACAATGGCCCGTCCGGCGGGGCAGCGGCGACTCTTCTTAAGCCTATTCACCGGGCTTTGCAGAGACAGCATTCCTAGGCTGTGAACCCTGCAACTCTGCAGAGAAACGGAAATGGACGCGCGACTCAAAGGATTCACACTCGTTGGCTGTCAGACACGTTGTTTAGCGGAAACTTCCTCATCACGACAAGCGTTATTACCACCGAGGAGACGTCAAGAATGTCTAGCATAAGCTTTTAGATTTTTCATTACACAAGCTCATGATCTAGAAACCGTATTTCCAGATAAATAAGAAAAGAAAATTACAACGTCTATTTCAGTTTAGGCCCAAAGTGTCTACCAGTCAATGACTTTTCTTAAAGCCAGAGTCTGATAGAGAACATAATTTATTTCTCATCATGACTGGAGTGTTTGATAATTTTTATATATCTCATTTAAACAGCAGATAACACATGTCGTGAAATATCCATTCAAAGGATAATTTTTTGTACTTCGCAGCATCTCAAATAACTTGCCTAATTTAAATTTAATGAATTCTTTTAGAAATTTCACTTCACCGTTATGACTTTAAGACCAATTCCAAACGTATTTCCAGGATAGAAGGTCAAATTCTGTCTAGCATTACGATCAATGTCACACTTTAACGAACAAACAAAAATTATGTTGGCCGATTTTGAAAATCTGTGTGGTGGGACAATTATGTACAACGAACCTAACTACGTTTTCCGTTGACTATAGCATTTACAAGATATTTGGAGAGCGTCTATGTAGCGATAGCAAATACTGGAAAATTGTAAAAAATCAATATTGAAACATATTTATTCCCACGAAATAATCACAACAGAGGGAAGAATTTGTGCTACTTAAGTTGATAGGTGTGTTTCTACATCTGAAACATGATGGGTATTCAAGTTTTGTTCTAGTCTCAATGTAACGGCGCTAGTAGCAAATCATGTTTATTTTAAATACAAGCTGTAACGGTTAGGGTAGGGATCCTGTACTTAACTTAGGATCCACTTAGTAACTAATAAATACACGAAGCCCTCCGTGGCCAAATTTACCTTTATATATCGTCTTGAGCTCATAGAATACTCAGTTTGACTGGCCTGTTTATAGGTCTTACAACTCAACTTAACAGTGTCAGCTTAAGCAAAACCGCGAATACAAAACTCGAAATATGACAGGAATAACGATTGAAGCCACTGACAATGTTAGGCTGCCACACAAAGGAGACAACAGTAATTTACAGCGGCACACAACCGACCTTACATCTCCAATTTAATATAATCAGAATAAACAATTTTCTGTATAATAATTACTTGCAGTACCATGACAACCACCGAATAACATTTATTACCCAAAGTAGGTGCTAGTATCGAAAGGCACCTTTAGTAATACAGAGTTCGAGTGTATTCACTTATTGGAAGGGTTCCAACTTTACATTCCTTTCCACATAGCTCTCTGTTTACACACATCTATAACTTCTGCAACTAAAGAAGGGCAGATAAATGGACATATAACTGACACAGATTCAAGCAGAATAAAACAGTACCTCAGTATGGCGCAAATGGTTTCATTTGCTTTACAGGAGGGATGTCTTCACCATTCAGTAATTCCGAAATATATTCAACAACGCGTGAAAGCAAGACGTCGCCGTGGTATCAGCTATTTACTTCACATAATTTCCTGCACAGACACAAGGCAGACGAAGCGTTTTCACGTGACACAGCGGTGAGCATCACACATTTCCTCCGTCACGCCATATACACATCTCAATTTCAGTGGCCAGTAACAAGAACCTATACATGCCCTCGCAGCAGAAAATCCCAAAAACACAACAGTGCACGAACGCGATACCAACCCCGAGGTCCCATCAAGTCACTGCCGAGATCTCTCTCTGACTCTGCCCACTGCTACAGGCGTCGTACCACAGGCCTCACGGTAAACGTCAACAAGCCACCTCCGACCCTGCGAATCTCCACTCCGCTGTCCCTGTTCTCTCTCCGTTAACCCCCCGACCACCGGCCTGGTCGCGGAAGGCAAAGATGGTGCCCCTATAATCGATGGCAGCGATGCCATTCTAAGTGCGAGAACACTGGTGCCAGCCGCACCACGGCTCACGTTGCGACTGTTATTTACCTTTGACGTTGGTCGTGGTGGGCTGATATTAGTCAAGAATGCGTTTAAGACGACAAAGATGCCATTATCAACACCTCACTTTGATCAAGGTCGTGTAACAGGGCTATGAGAAGCTGGATGTTCCTTCTTCCATGTTGCAGAAAGACTTGGGACGAATGTTGCCTCAGTGCGTGATTGCTGACAGCGGTGGTCACGAGAATGTACCGTCGCAAGAAGAGCGCCCTCGACGCCAACGTGGACTGCCGAGAGGGAAGACCATCTTGTCCGGCGTACGACACTAGCGCAGCACAGTAGCAGTTGGCACCACAGCGACACAACGAACCCTTACAAACCTGATGGTTCAAGGACAGACGCCCTATAGCGTGAATTCCACTGACCCCAAACCACCGCCATTTGCGTCTTTAGTGGCGTCAAGTCGGAGCTCATTGGAGGATGAAAGCTGGTTCTGCCTCGATGGCGGTGATGGCCGTGTGTTGGTAATAGGTTAGCTGAGGGCCTGAAACCAGGCAGTCTGCATTCTACACACACTGGACCTACAGCTGACATTATGGTTGGCGCTGAGATTTCGTGTGACAACAAGAGCATTCACGTGTTTATCCCGCGCACCCTGACTACTGCATGTACGTACGTCAGTCTGGTACTTCGACTATTGTGCTGCCATTCATATTCCAGGGTGCGTTTTCCAACAGGACAATGCTCGCCCATATACCGCTGGTGTAGCCCAACATGCTATACAGAGTATCAGCATGTTGCCTTGGCCTTCTCAGTCACCAAATCTCTCTCCAGTAGAGCACATATTGCGCATCATCATCAGCCGACAACTCCAGCATCATCTGCAACCAGCATTAATTCTCCTGTGTTGACCGACCAAGAACAACAGGCATGGAACTCGATTTCCAGACTACCTTTCTTTATGTCAATATATAGGATGTTAGGGGTATAGCTACAGATGACTGAGTGCAGTGTACTGAACAATATTTCATCGATAATTACTTCATTTTCAGACTAACATTGTAGCCACTACGAGTAGTATACTTTTTGGTTGGTTAGTGACTACAGATGTGTGTGTCAGAAGCAAGATATTAAAATTTATTTTTCCCTTGGAAGCGAGTGGGGTATTTAAGTGTGGATGTGTGGAGGCAAAAGGATAGTGTGTGCTGACAGGCGTAGTCCACTTCGATGTGTAGTTACGAACATGCATAAAGCATCAGGTAGTAAGTTAGGCGATGTGTTTGCAGGAAGACTGTTAGACACAAAAAAAGCAACTTGCTAATTAAAGTTGGCAAATATGAAGGTACTAATGATGACAGTATCCTATAATATACAAGGGAAAACAATTACTAACTTCAGACGTTCTTGGCATGTAGAAGATGGAGCGTATATTCGATTTTCGTGGAAAAGATGCATTGGTCCAGCTGTAAACTCATGCAGCCCAACTTGCTCGCTTCGATATATCCAGCCAATCCTCTGTAGTAGTTTCGTCGAAGTTGTGAAAAAGCGTAACTAAATAATAGCAGTAGACAACTATGTGAGGTAGAAGTCCTAATGTTTATATCAATCTGTTACTTTAGACGGACGTACGTGTCCCATCAATAACGAAAGGGTTTACTGTAAACGCCTCTTTATCTGGTTCAAAATGGTTCAAATGGCTCTGAGCACTATGGGACGTAACATATGAGGTCATCAGTCCCCTAGACTTAGAACTACTTTAACCTCACTAACCTATCGCACACAACCATGCCCGAGGCAGGATTCGAACCTGCGACTGTAGCAGTCGCGCGGTTTCGGACTGAAGCGCCTAGAACCGCTCGGACACCTCGACCGGCTCTTTATCTGGCCATGGAGACTTTTGCTCTCCTGTAGGTATTACGACTGCGCAAAATTGAGTTAACTTGCGAAATTGTTATTGACTTGTTCCGAAAAAGTAACATACATTCATTTTAAATGTACAACAGCGCACATGCAACGAAATTTTACACAAAATAGACTACTGAGAGTATCAACTTACCTGCAACATTATGTGACCCAGACATGTGCCATATTTTATCCCACCCAGCTGGGACGCAAATTTATTCGCTTATTTACCTGATTCACAGAAGTGTTTGTGTAGTTGCTTTCATACTGTTTTGCGACCGATTACTAGCCCGTCCGAGCAACCTTATCTTTACTGCAGCGTATGTTTCATTTGTCATTCAACACACAGTAAAAGGCAGAATAATTGTCTCTATATTGTAATCTGTTCAATTCAACGCTTAAGGGAATGGAGGTGCTATTTTGTACTTCCATATTATTTTGAGAATTTTCTGTTGAAAATTGGAGAAGTTTAGTAAAAAGTGAGTTCGAGCCTACATGAAAAATTTATATTTGCCTACTTTGTGTTGTATATTACTCAATACAGGGTGTCGGAGATGTCGCTAAATATATGTAGGACAACGCCAATTTTTCACTCTTTATTGCAAGTAGTTTTAATGCGATTCTGTCTGTTTTAATTATTCGGGAGTTGACTGTCTTGTTTTAAACTTTCTTTGCTTTTTGCGTTTAATTTGAGTGGCAAACCGTTGAGATTGAACTTAACATGTTCATGGATGGACATGAGAAATGAAAGGTTGCAATTATTTTTTCATCTGTGTTTATTACTTTACGTATGAAATATTCTGTTGTAGATTGATAACAATGAATTTCTTTGAATATTCCAAAATAATTATTCAAGTTTTACTTGTATTCAAGTACTAAAACTGTTTCTGCAAGAATCAAAATATTATTGTCCATCGAACTTAGCAAACATTTTCACGTTGCAGTGGATTTTTGTTTAACTGGATATCCCCCGACTAGCTTTGAAGCATGAGACTATCTTTACTGTGTGAAAATGTTTTCTTTTTATATTGCTAAGCTCTCATGAAAATTATCCACTTTTAAATACACTTTACGAAATGTTCAGAATTTATCACTTTTTGAATGAAAATTTACAAAAGTTGCAGTTTGTATCCACCTGTGAAGCACAAGATATCTCTTTTTATTCTGCGTCTGGAATGCTGTGAAAAGAAACACTTTGTTATTTTCGTTCATCTCTACCTGTACCCTTTCTATGATGTGGTCGTTATTGTAATCGTATTTTTAAATCTGCCGCTGCTGCAGACTGCTCGCAGACGGCACAGCTCCGTGCCGCCAGCGATATCCAATAAAATGCTGTAATTTCTTAAATAAAATGGGTAATTTCCGGTGCGAACTTTGCAGTAATTGTTAGAAACAGATTTTACTTGATCAATATATTTTAACAGAAACAATTAAAATCTTTACACACCTCTTACAATCCCAGCTACAAATGGCGTCGATCATCGACTTACGACAAATGAAGACTACATAAGAGCCTAATCCAACGTCACGGATTCCTCTCCCATTCAGTCCGTGCAGAAGACAAGCGATTCTATTACAATATACTGCCTATTTATATCTTAAATGATTCTTCTACAGTCTTTGTCATTTCTCGTTACATATCGTTTCTTCTGTGGCGGTCTTCACATCCTCCGCCACAGATAGTATTTCACACTCTTTGAATAATCATTCATAATAGCAAAATTCGTAATTATGCTTTTCCTCACAAAATTAAGTGTCCTTTTGAAATTAAATTAACAGAAATACATATAAATTATTTGTTACAGTGAGCATTATACATCGAAATGTTCTTTTAACTTTCAGTTTGGATGCGTGCTGCCAGAGAACGTTACATAGTCTATACGATTTTGACCACAGAGCAAGGAATCAGCGTCGTAAGTAAGTGACTCAATGGACTGCCCTTCTTTGGGGTGCATGAAGGATTTAATGGGAGTTACTGTACAGGTGTCCCACTGCGAATAACCATCAAAGGTTTGGTTAAGAAGTTGAAGCCAACTGGGGATGTTTATGACGAGAGATATTCAGGCCGGCTGTCGACGTCGCAAGACGCTACTGAGACCATACGGCAGGCTATCAGGAAGAGTCCTAAAGCATCGACACGGCTTCCCAAAGTCGCTATATGACAAACTTTGCGCTTCCTGCTGAAGAAAAACACTTACCAGGTGCTCCATTACCTTTAACCTGAGGACTACACAACACGCATGGCGATGTTCAAAAATTGCTCTGAGCACTATAGGACTTAACTGCTGAGGTCGTCACTCCCCTAGAACTTAGAACTACTTTAACCTAGCTAACCTAAGGACATCACACACATCCATGCCCGAGACAGGATTCAAACCTGCGACCGTAGCGGTCGCGCGGTTCCAGACTGTAGCACCTAGAAACGCTCGGCACACCGGCCGGCCATGGCGATGTGCCACCACTTAATACCTTCCATACCTGTGTCTTCGCCAGTCGACACAACAGCAAGATATTGGGTGACGATGAACCACACACTGCCATGGAGTTTAAATGTAATACCCGAAAGGTAAATGTATGGCTGGGTCTCACTCAACAGAGCGTTTATGGTACATAATGTTTTGTTGGAGCAACAATCACATCAAGATCGTGTCTAGACGTACTTGAACAATTCCTGCAGCCCGAATTGTCTGTCGATAACATTCTGGATTCTGCGCTTTTCAACAGGACGGCACCCCACCGCACTTTGTACACGCATTGTGCATAATTACCTCAACAAGGCTTTCTCAAGAAGTTGATCTGGACGAGGTTCACCAGGATTCTGGGAAGGAGGCTCGCCTGATCTGTCGGTCTTTGCATCAAGAATTAGGTGAACAAGATGAACATTAGGGATTTGCAGCACTTGGGTGAAATTATTTCTGCAGCGGTGCGTTCAACTCCTCCCGAAATATTGCAGTATGTGTTTAGGTTCATCGAGTATAGCCGGCCGCGGTGGTCTCGCGGTTCTAGGCGCGCAGTCCGGAACCGTGCGACTGCTACGGTCGCAGGTTCGAATCCTGCCTCGGGCATGGATGTGTCTGATGTCCTTAGGTTAGTTAGGTTTAAGTAGTTCTAAGTTCTAGGGGACTGATGACCACAGCAGTTGAGTCCCATAGTGCTCAGAGCCATTTGAACCATTTGAATCATCGAGTATAGGTGGCAACCCTGCTTGGATGTAGATGTCAGTCATGTAGAACGGCAGTAACTCATTGCTTTACATTGTCTTCTACCATGTTATGTCCATATGCTACCATAAACATTTAATTTGAATTAAAGTGCTCATACCAAATATGGTTAAGGACTTCCCGTCCACGCTATACGTATGCCGGGTGTAGAAGTACGAAATCGTAATTTGGTTGCAATCATTACGCGTATGTTGTTTGAAGTTGATAAACAATATTTTATTCAAAATAATTTCCATTGCTATTTACACATTTCTCCCTCTTCTTAGGCAGGATATAAATGCCACGCCAAAAAAACAGTTGTTCTTTTGAAGCGAACCAATCAGCGTGCGATTTTCGTCCATTTTCACACGAACTGAAGTGTTGTTCAGCGAGATCGTGTCCCAGTGACGCAGACAGATGATAATCGGACGGAGCCAAGTCTGGAGAATAAGCCGCATGTCCTAGTATTTCCCAACTGAACGCCTCGATCGTTCAACTGACCCGTTTTTCTGTGTGTGATGGGGCGTTATCAAGGAGCAATATGACTTTGTGTTGCCTTTTTCCATATTTCGGTAATTTTTCACTTAATGCTCGGTTTTAATCGATAATTTTCTGTCCGTAACGATCAGCGTAAACGGTTTCACCAGGTTTTGGCGGCTCATGGTAGATGATACCCTTCTCATCCCACCAAACACAGAGCATTGTCTTCTTTCCAAAGCGATTTGGTCTTGCAGTGGATGTCGTTGGTTCACTTGGATTCACCCATGATTTATGACGTTTAGGCACACAACTGAGTTCTGGATATTCTTCAATAAACGAGGCCAAGACGTGCGTATATAATGCAACAACAAAATCTTGAGACCAGAGTGGGCTTCCGTGGCCTGTGCAATTTTTCTGTAGTGCGAGGGAAAATATCCCAACAATTCCGAGTCCTGCCCATCGATTTGAAAACAAGATGCCGCAGATGCATCAAAATCAGAGTCTCGGCCAATCGGAAGGCGAAATAGGGCGTCTGCATTGCCGTGCTTTGCCGTAGGTCTGTGCACACCAACGTCACTGTGCAAACCAACGTTGAAATTTTATAGCAGTGTGTGTAGGGACAAGCTTTGACGTATAAAACAAGGACTGCAAATGCTTGTGATCCGCCACTAAAAAGAACTTGCGACCATACAAATAGAGATGAAATTCTGTGACATCATACACAATAGCGAGACCTTCTTTTTAGATTTGTGAATAATTGCACTGAGTTTGAGTGAGCATCTTTGAGACAAAAGCAAGTCTTGTGCAACTATTCTGTGCAAAAACACAGCGTCGATTTACAAAACTACCAGCCCGGCAGGATCAAAATGCACTAAACATCTGTCACTAAGCAAAGCATTTTAAGTTTACGAAATGCGTTTTGACACTCTTTAGTCCACACGAAAGGCACATTTTTCCGACGCATGCGATGCAATGGAGCCGCGATCTGAGCTGCATTCGGTGTGAACCGAATGTAGCATATCATCTCGCCTGGTACTGTCTGTAAGTCACGGATTGCAAGCAAATGAGATTAGAGGGGGTGCACACATTGACTGTTTATCACATGATCTAAGTACTGCAGTTCAGTTTGAAAAATGCGACACTTTTCGGGACGCCACTTGAGTCCTCCTTCTGACAACACTCGAAAAAGAGCGCGCAAATTGACAGTGTGTTCCTCTTGTGTACGACCTGTGATGACAATATCGTCAAGGTAGTTTGAACAAAACGGCACTTTTGCAGTCAACTGTTCCAAGTAACATTGAAAAAAGGCGGGTGCGAAAGCACTGCCGAAGGGCAAACGCAAATATTTGAACAATCCTAAGCGTGTATTTACAACAAACACTTTCTGTGGTTCTTCATCCAATGGAATTTTCAAGAAGTCATTACGCAAATCTATCTTAGAAAAGTTCTACATCAAGACTGTCCATGAGTTCCCCATTACGAGGTGACGGATAAGTGTCAACTACTGTCTGCGAGCTGGCCGGAGTGGCCGAGCGGTTCTAGGCGCTACAGTCTGGAACCGAGCGACCTCTACGGTCGCAGGTTCGAATCCTGCCTCGGCATGGATGTGTGTGATGTCCTTAAGTTAGTTAGGTTTAAGTAGTTCTAAGTTCTAGGGGACTGATGACCTCAGAAGTTAAGTCCCATAGTTCTCAGAGCCATTTGAAACATTTGAACTGTCTGCGAGTTGACTGTAGACTTGAAGTCAACACAAACGCGAATGCTACCTGAAGGCTTAGGCAACAAAACGAGAGGACGTGCCCATTGACTAGCTTGAATGGGAGCAATTACACTATTATCTAGAAATCCTCTCAGTTCACTGGCTACATTGTCTCTCAAAGCAATTGGAACGGGGTGGGTGCGGAAAAACTTAGGCTGTGCATTGTATTTAAATGTGACATGCGCTACAAAGTAATTAGATTTTCCCATTCCTTCAGGACATAGTTCAGCAAATGTTTTCAAATGGCTCTGAGCACTATGGGACTCAACATCTATGGTCATCAGTCCCCTAGAACTTAGAACTACTTAAACCTAACTAACATAAGGACATCACACAACACCCAGTCATCACGACAGGAAATGTTTTAAGAAAGCTAGCTGTATTATCTTTTGAGTCAAAAGCCGATACTGAAAGTACATTGTCTTGGATGGTAAGGGCAAACAAATCACAGACATGTTCGCGCTGTCTCTGGATTTCAACGCAGTAAAATTCACTGTCTTAGTATGTGATTCGTAATTTTCGGGCAAACTACATTGTCCTAGAACTGGAATTTCCTATCCGTTGTAAGCAGTGAGTTGCTCCCTAGATTTATAAAGGCGTGGTGGGCCTAACTGTTCATACGTGGAACGACTGAGCAAAATTTCTTAGGCACGTAACTGAAATTTTACAAGACCTCCATCAATTCGTAACGAGACAAATAGTCTGTTATCACGTCGTTGCACTGCACTAGGGCGAGAAGGAGGCACAGTTTTAATCTTACTTTTGTCAGAACCAGTTGTAGGTTTTGAAAACACAGCGTTCACTGCATCTGCATGAGCCTGTTTTTTTTTTTTTTTTTCTGGGAGGGGGCGAAATTGGCGTTTTTGTGCCGTTGCAAACAAACTGCTTGAACATGGCTATTTTTTGCACACGTGTAATACGTTGCGTTACTTGATGGGTTGTTCTGTCTTTTATAGCGAGCAAAACATGTAGGGCAAGACATCACTAAATCCACAGGCCTGCTTACATGTCTATGTGGCTTTCCACGCGGCTGTGTGCACTCTCTTTGTTGTGGCTGTTTGGGGCGGTCGAGAGCAAGGGGCGACCCGACCCGACAAATCGGGATCTGGTCAAACTTATCAGCCGCTATGGCACCCGAATCATATTGCTCTAAGATTTGTAATACTTCGAGAGTGATAGATCAGAGCACTTTAGGTTCTGTTAGCGTATTCGACATTGAGTGTTATTGCATCCCTAATAATTAAATCACTTTAAAAGCTGCCACAACCACACTTAAATTTACACTTCCTAGCCATGCTGATTAATTCTGTGTGCTACTGGCTGCACGTCTGTTCCGGCTTTTTCTGCAAGCGAAAGAACTGCTATCTAGCTGCAGCAACATGAACTTGCTGGTCATAGTACTTGGTTAATGCAGCGATTACTTCGTCATAACTGCGTTCGTCGGGAGACACAGTTGGGAATAGTTTTTGTGAACACTAGGGACCCCGCAACCGAAAGGAAGTATTGTAACTTTACAGCACCTTCACCCCGATAGTTGAGTGGTCAACGTGACGGATTGCCCGGGTTCGATTCCCGGCTGGGTCGGGGATTTTCTCCGCTCAGAGACCGGGTGTTGTGCTGTCTTTATCATTATTTCATCCCCATCCGGCGCGCACGTCGCTCAATGTGGCGTCGAATGTAAGAAGACCTGCACCAAGGCGGCCGGAGCTGCCTCCCGGCCAATGACGCCAAATGCTCCTTTCCACAGTACCTTCAACACTATAAATTTGACAATGTGATTGGAACTGCGTCAGGTATTCAAGCCATTGCTCTTCGGTGTTGTTAGATTTCAGGAATCGTGGTGTGCTGGATGGCGGCGATTGTTGGGCAGGTTCGTTGGTCAGTTGTGTGGCCGATTCAGTTATTGTTTGTAATAAAAGACAAAGGACTGAGGATCGAGAGGTAATGAATAAAGTTGTGGTCACTGTTGTACCGCCGTCAGCAAGGTAGTGATTTCTTGGTTCTGCAACTGAAAAACTAATGCTAGATCCATTACATTGGCCATCTGTGGCTGAGGCGCGGGGGCAGCAAAGCCTCTGAAAACAGAAATTTCTTTAGTTCTGTGGCTCTGCTCCTGGAATACATGCAAAAACCCAACAACAAATTAGCAACTTGAACACGATCGCCCCCGCAGGCAAAAACGCAAGAAAAGCAAGCAAAGTCTCCGTCCAAGTTGATTATTTTCAATCTCCACTGCATTATCCTCGTCGCCACTGTAGTGTCCTCGTCTCCACTGTAGAGAATTGTACCAGGGAAGATGTTATTATGGGTGACCGGTATGTGACACACTTAAGACCGAATAACATTTCTTACATTTCCTCTGACGTATATGTTTTATATATCAGACTCTTCAAAAAAGCTGTGCGCCACAAAACAAACATTTTTTTTAATTTTTGACGTCGTATCGCAAACGCTCGAGGAGGAGGAGGGGGGCACTATCAAGTTTTCGCCCCAGTTGGGAAATATCGTACATCCGAGGCTGCTGTCCAGACTACTCAGATCTGAAGATGATCCTGAGTGATCGAAACAAACAATCTACTTTAAATGTGCAAGTGAGACAGAACAATCAGTGAGAAATGAATTCTCACAAGAGGCGGCCCCTGCACTCCACCGCCTCCCCGAGTTGTCTGTGGGCGCCATTGGGTGCGCCACGAGGCGGGAAGGCAGCTGCCATATCGGGATTAACAGGAGCGCGGCCTTGCAGGGGATTGTTCCGGTACCACAGGGGTCCTTTAGGAGCGGCAGTTCGCAAAGCGCGAGTGGTAAACACGGGGCGAGACAAAGCGCCGCGAATCGAGCGGTGGCGGCGCTGCGGCTGCGGGCCCGGTGTTGCGCCGCCAGCAGCTAAACGGCGCTCCGCGTAATTCAGGCGCAGTGCGAACGGCCGGCCGCGGCCAGCCGCAAGCCCTGATAAACAACGGAGCGCCGGCGCGCCGCGGCGCGGCTGCGAGTACGCTAAGCACTGCGGTCGCGCCCGCCCTGCTTTACGGCCGCCAGACTGCTGGCTCGCTGGCTGGCTGGCTGGCTGGCTGGCTGGCTGCGCGGCGACCCTTTGTGCGCCCCGAGACCAGGCGGGTCATCCGCTTACCGCAACCACTCAGGGCTCCCTGCTGGCGGTCACGGCGAAACCAGATGGATTACGCAAGCCGGACCGCTTAACAATGGCGCGCGCCTTGTTGGCTGCTGTAGCAATTTCGTGCCACCTGCCGCCTGCCGAACGGCCAGAGAGACACGAAGAGGGAGAGAGAGGGAGTGAGAGCGACAGACAGACAGAGAGAGAGAGGGGGGGGGGGGGGGGAGCGAGACAGAAAGGTCAAAACCTCTAGATAAGACTTCATGCTCAACTCCGGAGACAAAGTTCAAAACCATCATACAATATGCATTAGATTAGTATGTGTCAAGCAAGATCGTAAGAGATGGAAAAGAGCCACCGTGGTACAACAACCGAGTTAGAAAACTGTTGCGGAAGCGAGAGGAATTTCACAGCAAACATAAACATAGCCAAAGCCTTGCACACAAACAAAAATTACGCGAAGCGAAATGTAGTGTGAGGGGGGCTATGCTGGATGCGTTCAACGAATTCGAAAGTAAAGTTTTATGTACTGTCTTGGCAGAGAATCCTAACAAAATTTTGGTCTTATGTCAAGGCGGTAGGTGGATCAAAACAAAATGTCCAGACACTCTGTGAGCAAAATGGTACTGAAACAGAGGAGACAGACTAAAGGCCGAAATACTACATATCTTTTTCCAAAGCTGTTTCACACAGGAAGACTGAACTGTAGTTCCCTCTCTAGATTGTCGCACAGTTGAAAAAATGGTAAATATAGAAATAGACGACAGAGGGATAGAGAAGATTGCTCCAAAGAGGAAAGGCCGCTGGACCTGATGGGATACCAGTTCGATTTTACACAGAGTACGCGAAGGAACTTTCCCCCTTCTTGCAGCGGTGTACCGTAGGTTTCTACATGAGCGTAGCGTTCCAAAGGGTTCGAAAAGGGCACAGGTCATCCCCGTTTTCAAGAACGGACGTCGAACAGATGTGCAGAACTAAAGACCTATATCTCTAACGTCGGTCAGTTGTAGAGTTTTGGAACAGGTATTATGTTCGAATATAATGACTTTTCTGGAGACTAGAAATCTACTCTGTAGGAATCAGCTTGGGTTTCGAAAAAGACGGTCGTGTGAAACCCACTTCGCGCTATTCGTCCACGAGACTCAGAGGGCCATAGACACGGGTTCCCAGGTAGATACCTTGTTTCTTTTCCGCAAGGCGTTTGATACAGTTCCCCACAGTCGTTTAATGAACAAAGTATGAGCATATGGACTATCAGACCAATTGTGTGATTGGATTGAAGAGTTCCTAGATAACAGAACGCAGAATGTCATTCTCAATGGAGAGAAGTCTTCCGAGTCCGCAGCTCGTGGTCGTGCGGTAGCGTTCTCGTTTCCCACGCCCGGGTTCCTGGGTCCGATTCCCGGCGGGGTCAGGGATTTTCTCTGCCTCGTGATGACTGCGTGTTGTGTGATGTCCTTAGGTTAGTTAGGTTTAAGTAGTTCTAAGTTCTAGGGGACTGATGACCATAGATGTTAAATCCCATAGTGCTCAGAGCCAGAAGTCTTCCGAAGTAAGAGTTATTTCAGGTGTGCCGCAGGGGAGTGTCATAGGACCATGGCTATTCACAATATACATAAATGACCTAGTGGATAACATCGGAAGTTCACTGAGGATTGTTGCGGATGATGCTGTAGTATATCGAGAGGTTGTAACAATGGAAAATTGTACTGAAATGCAGGAGGATCTGCAACGAATTGACGCATGGTGCAGGGAATGGCAATTGAATCTCAATGTGGACAAGTAGAATGTGCTGCGAATATACAGAAAGAAAGATCCTTTATCATTTAGCTACAATATAGTCAGTCAGCAACTGGAAGCAGTTAATTCCATAAATTATCTCGGAGTAGGCATTAGGAGTAATTTAAAATGGAATGATCATATAAAGTTGATCGTTAGTAAAGCTGATGCCAGACTGAGATTCATTGGAAGAACCCTAAGGAACTGCAATCCGAAAACAAAGGAAGTAGGTTACAGCCCACTTGTTCACCCACTGCTTGAATATTGCTCACCAGTGTGGGATCCGTACCAGATAGGGTTGATCAAGGAGATAGAGAAGATCCAACGGAGCGCAGCGCGCTTCGTTAGAGGATCATTTAGTAATCGCGAAAGCTCGGTACGGGTTTTTGTTGAACTTTCGAGAACATACCTTCACCGAGGAGTCAAGCAGTATATTGCTCCCTCCTACGTATATCGCGGGAAGATACCATGAGGATAAAATCAGAGATTAGAGCCCACACAGAGGCATACCGACAATCTTTCTTTCCACGTTCAGTACGAGACTGGAATAGAAGGAAGAACCGAGAGAGGTACTCAAAGTACCCTCCGCCACATACCGTCAGGTGGCTTGCGGAGTATGGATGTAGATGTAGACCACAACTTGCAGCAAGGGGCAGTTAAACGAAAAGCGTATAGTCCCCTCTGTAGGATCTTGGAGTGATTGTGTTCTAATGAAATCACCATCCACGTTAAGACATTTATCCCACTAGGATTCCATAGGACGCGGTCGTTTGTTGATGGATCCACAGCGTCACCCATTCTAACATTTCCTCGTCTGAATGAAACCGCCATCCACGCTTGTTTTCCTTCAGGTAGCTGTAAAACGTGAAAATCACGCGGTTAAAAATGTGTACGGAGGATGTTGCAGTGTGGAGCGTAGCCCTCGTCTGATTTGCAGTGTTGGGGCGATAGCTATGGTGCAACAGGATAATTCCGTCCGACTCTATTCTAGGGAATTTCGTCTGTATGGCATGTCCCAGTTTCTGCAAACTGTCTTCATAGTGCTGCACAGTGATTGTATTTCCATGCTCGAGGAACTCGACGAGCAGAGGGCCCCAGCTTACCGGAACTTACTCGAAAAGCGTCAGATATCCTTGGCAGGGGAGATGTGGGATGTTTCTACTATTGGGTTTGCTATTTGCCCTCGGGCATTCGCTGTGCTGTCGGACGGAATCATAAAAAAAAATGGCTCAAATGGCTCTGAATACTATGGGACTTATCATCTGAGGTCATCAGTCGCTTAGAATTTACAACTACTTAAACCTAACTAACCTAAGGACATAACACACATCCATGCCCAAGGCGGGATTCAAACCTGCGACCGTAGCAGTCACGCGGTTCCGGACTGAAGCGCCTAGAACCGCTCGGCCACCGCGGCCGGCGTGGAATCATCCTGCAGCACGATAACCGCCACTCCCACACTGCCTACCAGACAAATGGTACACTTCAGCAATTTGGTTCGGAAATACTCAAGTATCTCCCATATGTCCTGTATCTTTCACTATGTGATTTTCACATCTTTGGCGACCCGGAGAAAGACATGGGTTGACGTTGGTTTCAGTAGGACAAGGAGTGAGTGCAGTTGTGGGGCCGTCAGTGGCCGACCATGTTCTACGAAATAGGAACTGATCGTCTCCTGTTCCAGTGGGCTAAATGTGGTGATTACTTTTGAATGGGACGAATCAATGGTCTCAATGTTATGGGTGTTCGGTACTGATTTGACTACTCCTCGTACTTTTAAAAAGGTTTATTTCACTCCCACGATAGGTTTCGAGCCATTATACACACCTGTTATCGTCACTGTCATAGTTTTTTCACCTGGTACTTAGCCCTCTTCAAATTGTGCAGCTGATTGATACAGGGCGAACTCGAACTCTGTCGACATAATTCCGGAAGCTTTAACAGGGATAATTTCCGAGTATTTAGGTATTAGGGATCCGTGGCGTCCAGTGGCTCATAGCATAGCAATCGCACTTCAGTTGACAACACTGAAATGGTCGCTGCTCGTTCACCAGACATGGCTTCTTTTACGGGACTCCAGTCTACACCCACAGAGATCTCTTTTCTAGGGTTGTCGGTGTCGCGGAAGTAGTCGCCAGACTGCTGGAACACTTGAGTGAGAGCGATAATCGATGTGAGTTTCTGTACTCTCTGCTGTCATGATGGTGGTCGATATTTTGAATAATCTCTGCAAGGCAGCAGTTTTGCATTTGACACATACTGTATGTGGTGTCACCGCCAGACACCACACTTGCTAGGTCGTAGCTTAAATCGGCCGCGGTCCATTAGTACATGTCGGACCCGCGTGTCGCCACTGTCAGGATCGCAGACCGAGCGCCACCACAAGGCAGGTCTCGAGAGACGTATTAGCACTCGTCCCAGTTGTACGACGACGTTGCTAGCGACTACACTGACGAAGCCTTTCTCTCATTTGCCGAGAGACAGTTAGAATAGCCTTCAGCTAAGTCCATGGCTACGACCTAGCAAGGCGCCATTAGTTACTTCATGAATCTAAAGAGTCTCACTTGTATCATCAAGAATGCTGTATACCAAAGGACTATATAAAAGTTAAGTGTTCTAGTAGCTACGTTCTTTTCTTTATCACATTCATCACGTATCCTGTTCCAGACTTCGCGCCAGTCGGCGTGTGTGTACGTGTGCCCTTTCGGCTACCCGTCTCTGTGGACTGGCTGCCTTGTCAGTCCACTACACTGTACACTGAAAGAACAAACAGAAATACGGCACTGAAACTGTACATGTTCTGTCTGAGAATTGCTACATTATTCTGGGTTTTGTATTACAAAATTTGCTAATTACATATTACACGCTCATTCACCCTTGTGAAGGTATTTTCACAAAACAAAGCTAACTGGGTTAACAAAACCTGCAACGAGCCAGAGAGGAACATTTGTCCTTTATGAAAAATCTACAGAAAATAGCCTTGAAGAACATCCAAAAAATTATCGGTGGTGTTAGGGTACCACTCTATACAGGGTTATTACAAATGATTGAAGCGATTTCACAGCTCTACAATAACTTTATTATTTGAGATATTTTCACAATGCTTTGCACACACATACAAAAACTCAAAAAGTTTTTTTAGGCATTCACAAATGTTCGATATGTGCCCCTTTAGTGATTCGGCAGACATCAAGCCGATAATCAAGTTCCTCCCACACTCGGCGCAGCATGTCCCCATCAATGAGTTCGAAAGCATCGTTGATGCGAGCTCGCAGTTCTGGCACGTTTCTTGGTAGAGGAGGTTTAAACACTGAATCTTTCACATAACCCCACAGAAAGAAATCGCATGGGGTTAAGTCGGGAGAGCGTGGAGGCCATGACATGAATTGCTGATCATGATCTCCACCACGACCGATCCATCGGTTTTCCAATCTCCTGTTTAAGAAATTCCGAACATCATGATGGAAGTGCGGTGGAGCACCATCCTATGGTACGTTTAGCTCCCTGCTTGCTTTATTCGTCGACTTCCGCGGGCTGCGCGTGAAACTTGCCCGCACGCGTTCAACCGTTTCTTCGCTCACTGCAGGCCGACCCGTCGATTTCCCCTTACAGAGGCATCCCGAAGCTTTAAACTGCGCATACCATCGCCGAATGGAGTTAGCAGTTGGTGGATCTTTGTTGAACTTCGTCCTGAAGTCTCGTTGCACTGTTATGACTGACTGATGTGAGTGCATTTCAAGCACGACATACGCTCTCTCGGCTCCTGTCGCCATTTTGTCTCACTGCGCTCTCGAGCGCTCTGGCGGCAGAAACCTGAAGTGCGGCTTCAGCCGAACAAAACTTTATGAGTTTTTCTACGTATCTGTAGTGTGTCGTGACCATATGTCAATGAATGGAGCTACAGTGAATTTATGAAATCGCTTCAATCATTTGTAATAGCCCTGTATGTATATCTAGCTCTGCGTTGCGGATGTTACTCATCGATTAGTGCCGTTTGGCCGCTGTGTCATCTAGTGCCACATTCTGTCAGTGGGATAGAGTAGAGACCAGGATGTAGTCAACACACCGCTCCCCCACATGTTCTTAGGTTCGTATACACTGTAGCAGCGAGTTGTCACTCAAGCAGTTCGTCTGTTAACACCACGAGGCTGAATGCAAGCAGATTCGGCACTCTGTTCAAGGAAAATTTTCTGGGTCGTCAGTTGAATTTTCTCTGGTTCAAACGGTTCAAATGGCTCTGAGCACTATGAGACTTAACATCTGTGGTCATCAGTCCCCTAGAACTTAGAACTACTTAAACCTAACTAACCTAAGGACATCACACAAATCCATGCCCGAGGCAGGATTCGAACCTGAGACCGTAGCAGTCCCGCGGTTCCGGACTGAGCGTCTAGAACCGCTAGACCACCGCGGCCGGCAATTTTCTCTGGTGTTTTGGCAGATGTATACAATTTATCTTCTCCAGTGTGTAGATGGAGCCAGCCTAAACAAATACTGTTGAGCACTTATATCATGCCAAGCGCAGTGTCGATGGAAAGTGTCAGTTTGTTTTCCGTTACGAGCAAAATTATTTTTAAAGCGGAATTTTACGCCGCAATTCTATCAACTGACCTCAGTTAGGCAGTGCGATATTAATATTGCCGAGCAGTATTAACAGCGACAGTAAAACACGAAGAATAACCAGTACTCCAGCAGTGACACCAGCGCTGAGAGCCGTGCTGAGTGCACCAATGGCGCAGACTCTACGAAGTCATGGACCCAGATTATCAACAAGGCACTGTGCAAGCTGGTCGTGGATCCATAAGAATGTGGGCTGTGTTTACGTGGAATTGCGCCGATCACTGAATGGAAACGGTTATTATCGGCTACGTGGTGTCACCGCCAGACACCACACTTCCCAGGTGGTAGCCTTTAAATCGGCCGCGGTCCGTTAGTATACGTCGGACCCGCGTGTCGCCACTATCCGTGATTGCAGACCGAGCGCCGCCACACGGCAGGTCTAGTCTAGAGAGACTTCCTAACACTCGGCCCAGTTGTACAGCCGAATTGGCTAGGAATGGTTCACTGTCAACATACGCTTACATTTGCAGAGACGACAGTTTAGCATAGCCTTCAGCTACGTCATTTGCTACGACCTAGCAAGGCGCCATGTTCAGTTACTATAATTACTATCTTCACGAATGTATTCTGAACAGATAATATTGTGAATCATGTACTGTCAAGAGCGACGTTCATCATTAATGGATTAAAGTTAAGTATCAAACTAATTACGTCCGCTTTCTGACTTCTCATTCCTTGTCCTGTTCCAGACCTCACGTCAGTATAATTCTTCCCTCCTTACGCCAGCCTGCGTGAGCTAAAACGCGTGCATTTCGGCCTCCACTCGTAACACGGTGTTGGCTCTTCTTCTAACACAAAATGGAGACCATACACAACCATTCATTGACTTCATGTTCCCAAACAACGGTGGAATTTTTGTGGATGACAACGTGGCATCTCACCAGTACACAATCGTAAGCGATTGGTTTGAAGTACATCCTGGGAAATTAGAGCAAAAGGCCACCCAAATCGACCGACTTGATTCACGTCGAACATTCATGAGACACAACCGAGAGATCCGTTCACGCAGAAAATCCTGCACCGGCAAAACTTTCATAATTGTGGATGTCTATAGAGTCAGCAAGGCTGCATGTTTCTGAAGGGACCTCCAGTGACTCTTTGGAGCCATGCCATGTCAAGTTTCTGCACTACACCAGGCAGAAGGATGTCTGGTACGATATTAGGAGGCATCCCTAACTTTTGTTACTCTATATATGTATATATATACAGGTTGAGTCACCTAACATTACCGCTGGATATATTTCGTAAACCACATGAAATACTGACGAATCGATTCCACAGACCGAACGTGAGGAGAGGGGCTAGTGTAAATGGTTAATACAAACCATAAAAAATGCACGAAAGTATGTTTTTTAACACAAACCTACGTTTTTTTTAAAATGGAACCCCGTTAGTTTTGTTAGCACATCTGAACATATAAACAAATACGTAATCAGTGCCGTTTGTTGCATTGTAAAATGTTAATTACATCCGGAGATATTGTAACCTAAAGTTGACGCTTGAGTACCACTCCCCCGCTGTTCGATCGTGTGTATCGGAGAGTCCCGAATTACGTAGGGATCCAAAGGGAACGGTGATGGACCTTAGGTACAGAAGAGACTGGAACAGCACATTACGTCCACATGCTAACACCTTTTTATTGGTCTTTTTCACTGACGCACATGTACATTACCATGAGGGGTGAGGTACACGTACACACGTGG